>NC_143167.1:27715000-28340000 GCF_047325235.1 Durio zibethinus | reverse complement strand
CGGTTGATACATATTGTGGGGTTTACGGTAGCTGGTCTGTTTTCTTAGCTATAAGAAATTGAATTCTGTTTTCCTATAAGAACTGAGAAGTGACTACCATTTTTTTCTATATTCATTGTATGTTTTATTTGTGAACTTTCTTTGGCCTCGGCCTTCATAAATTGGAAGATAAAATTAAAAACTGGTCACTAAGCTTTGCACCCTATCTAAATTTATATTTAAAAAATTATGCACTAGAGGATTGGAAGCCTCATTTTGTGGTTTTTGTTGCTAGACGTTTTTCTGATTTAGACCTTGCCTACTTGCTAAGCGTTGCATACTTTCTAAATTTACATTTAGAATTATGCCCTAGATGATTTTTGTTGCTAGATATCTTTTTGATGGGGACTTTGCATGGTACATGATCTGTAAAATTTAGAAGTTTGACTTTTTCAACTTAAACGGTTCCTTTTGGGCCCAGTAGACCTTTTGAAGGATATTTCTACATTTGAGCTTAATTTTTAATATTTGGGATTTGCAGGATTCACCAGACCCGTTAGCCAATTCTCTTTTACAACCTCAATTTCCTGGAACCCTAGTATTGGAATTGGATTGGTTGAATTTGCGGACTGACAAGAATGATCCACTGGTTTTGTGCATTGCAGGAGCTGATAGTAGCTTCCGTCTTGTTGAAGTTAACATGTGTGTGCCACAAATTGTTCTCGATTCTCAAACTCTTCTTTGTTGTTGGTCTCTATATGACAGGATGCACGGAGGACCTATATATTCAATAGTTAAATTAGTGTAAATTTTTTTTATAAAATTTGGTTGGAGCTGTAGATGGAACTTTTTGGTTGCTTTATTAGAATGAAAGGTGTAATAGGGTTGGAGTAGCTAGCAAGGAGACAGGGACAGGTTAGGTTGGTGATGAAAACAATCAGTGGTCAGTTTTGAAATGACATAGATAATGCTATGCTAGTTAGGATATGATTCATGTGAAGATGATGTACTTTGTACTTTAATAACCTCACTCGTGTTCATGCAGAAATGACAAAAAAATGGGCCCTGGGCCACTGCCAAGAAATATAAAAGAGAGATTTCGGCCGATGCCTTTATGTTGTCCTGTATTACTTCCTACACCCCATGCACTGGTAACAATTATTCTGCCTTTTCATTTTTGGTTTAGTAACCGAATATTAATAGTAATTTTTAGATTTTACATTTACAAGCTGCCAACTACCAAAGGTTCTTTGAACAGATGATGGTATGTTAGATCATTTGTATTTAGCAGAGACACGTACAACATTAAAACACTAGCTGCCTTCTGAATATTGGTAAAAATTGCTCCATCAGTCTGTATAAATTGATGAAATGTGCAATGGGTTAGTTCTGTGATTTCTAACAAGTCTTGATTGCGGAAAATTTGAAGAGTACAAGGATTAAACTGCTAAAAGTTAAGAGTATAAGGGGACCACATTGCATGTTTCTTAAAAGTAGATGGACTGTAGGAGAATTTTTACCTTAAATATTAAATTAAAAAAGAAGCCATAAACAAAATGGTTAACAGAGACACATTGGAGTTGGCCCCACAATACCGAATAGGTTGAGGGATGGCTATTGAAATGGGCTACTGGCTTTGCTCTGCTTACTGTCCCAAAGGTTAAATGACCATTCGAAGAATTATAAATGACTGACCCTATTTTCATGTTATTTCTTTTATTACAGGCACTGCGGATGATCTTACAATTGGGTGTGAAACCCACTTGGTTTAATACTTCCAGTATAACTATAGATAAGAGGCCCCATTTCATTCCAGGAACTGCTTCATCTTCAGGGGATCTTCGTAGTTACATGATTGAATTACCACCTGTTGGCGATTCTGTAGTGCCAGAATTGCTCCTAAAAGTATTAGAACCTTACCGGAAGGAAGGTAGGTTTTAATGTGTTTAGTTTTGTAGTTCTTCTATTTAAACGTTTGATTAGTTTTCCTTATCCTTTTCCGTCGCTTCATTGCTCAAGGCTGCATATTAGATGATGAAAGGGCTAGATTGTATGCTACCGTAGTCAATAAGGGTTGTGCTGCAAGGTTTGCCTTTGCGGCTGCTACATTTGGTGAGGTCTCAGAAGCACTTTTCTGGTTGCAGTTGCCTCGTGCTATTAACCACTTGATGAATAAATTAGTAAATAAGTCTCCACAGAAAGCACCTATTGCAGTGCCAAATTCTGATCTTGATGACACATCTCTACTTAGTAGAATTACGTCAAAGGGGAAATCAACATCAGAAAATGCGTGGAGGGAGGCATTGGTAAGTCTTTAGTGGTTTTAACTGTTCTATATTCAAATAGTTTAAAGGGTGAGTAGTACCATTTAGTTTGACCTTGTATATCTTGTGATTTTAAAACTTCTGATGGCAAGATATATTTCTGGTTAGCAGAGTCGAGGTCAGCTTAGATTAATGGCTTTTGAGCAAGAAGACTTATGGCAATGTGCTAATGAGCGTATCCCTTGGCATGAGAAATTGGAGGGAGAAGAGGCAATTCAGAACCATGTACACGAGTGAGTTCATTATCTTTATGTTATTTTATTTCTATTGTTAACAGTTGAAGATTATAAAGTTGCTGCAGTGTCTTTGTAGATGTTGAAGCTCTGAATTTAGTTATGTCAATCTAGAACCTTGTTACTTTTGCTACTTATTTTGCTTCCAGAAGAGAACAGCAAAAAATTGTTTTTGGATACAAAAACAATTTATTATTTTTGATAAAAAATTTTCTGAATAATAAAATGTGTGAATTTACTTTTATATGGAATAATTATGTTAGAATGTGTTGCATTTCAGATATTTGTTCATTTAAATTTAATATTATATTGTTTTTTACTTTTTTTTTTTTTTTTTGCTTTTTAACAACTTTTGAAAAATGTGAAGCAAAGAGCAAAAAGAAAATAGCAAAGCAACAACAAAATCGAGCCTTATTTTCTCATAAGCAATAATTGACATAGACATTTTTATTTTTTAATTTTTTTCAATAATACTTTCTATGCTATGAATACATTAGATGTTTGTAACTCTTTTAGATATGTGTTACACCCTTGAGAGTTTACAAAATTTGTGGAAGCAAGGTTGCCTATCGTTTCTGGTCTTGATCTCCTATTATTCTCTATTTAACTGTTGTCTTCTTTTTCAGCAGTTATAATATTTTCTTCTTAATTTCTTGCAAAATAGAACTGTGTTAGTTTAATAGACCAGGTTTAAGTCAGCCTAATTAACCTGCAAAACAAGCTGTCCAATCTTTCCTCCAATGCTTCCCATAGTGCACACTATTTTGATTTCTAATTATGGCTCTGTAGTTCGAAGATTCTAAACACTATAAGCATCAGAGAGTGGGAAAATTTTACTTGACTTAAGCACTACTGCTCTAGTTTTAGCTTTTAGCTTGGTATGGCCTAAGTTTTGTTGTTTTAGGAACTGCTACTGAAACTGCAGCGCCAGAATTGGCAGTCTAAGACCTCTATCCTAGCAGAGATTAGAACAGTTTGTGCACTGTGGTAACTTTCTCAATTTAATTAGGTGGTCAATTTGTTTTAAGTTGAAGTATATAAGAGTTTAAGTGCACTCAGTATGTACTGTGGTAACTTTCTCATTTGTTTTAAAGTGATTGTGTGCAAGTCATTGCATTCATGATGACATTGTTGCACTCTTCTTACTTTAGTAATTCCTAAAATCAAGGGAGTAGTAGTACCGAAAGCCTGTGGCTGTCGCATCTTTTTCTCTGGGGGTAGATTTGGACAAGGACCCAAGGACAAGGACCCAAGGACAGGGAGGGAGGAAGCAGTTGAATCATAAGCTTAATGCTTCATTGAAGAGTAACATTTGCTAGGCCTAGTCTGTGTTATTGTGTGGCTGCCACACTGTTAATTATACTTTGTATTTGCTATGAGCAGGCTTATCTCAGTTGGGAACTTGGAAGGTGCTGTCAATTTATTGCTTTCTACTTCTCCAGATAGCCCTTACTTCTATCCAAATGCTCTACGTGCAGTTGCTCTTTCTTCTGCAGTGTCAAGATCTCTTCTTGAGCTGGCAGTTAAGGTGAGGGTTAACTTTGAATTCTTTTTTCTAGATTAACACGTGATTTTCTGGGTTTTACTGTCTTGCATGTCTATTTTGTCATTCTTTCAAACCGTCCTCATATATTTTGGGTGCTGTTTACTTCTGCATGATCATCTAGGTTGTTGCTGCTAACATGGTCAGAACTGACCGGTCTCTATCTGGCACTCATCTTCTCTGTGCTGTTGGAAGGTATCAAGAAGCTTGTTCACAGGTTTGGTTCTGTTTGTCGAAACAAATCCATTTTTTTCAGTTTTCTTGAATCATGGAAATCCAACCCAATGCTTGTTTCTTTTCTTGTTTTGCATGTAACAGAATCTTTAGGATTCTTTTTATTGTATTTTAATCTTTACTTATCTCTGATTTGTGCATATATGCATGTATTCATTCAGCTATCTATCTCTACATTTTAAGCTTGTCGTGGTTAGGGTGATGAGCTTGACTAGAGCTCATTTATGTTGGGTTTTTAGGCTAAATAAAACATGTAGACAAATTCAAGCTTTTTTAACAAATGGTTAAGAGTTCAAATATATGTGAGCTTGGCTCATTTATCTTCACTAGCAAGCTTGATAAGCACTTCGTAACAAGCTCAACAAGGGCATGTTTTTCATTTTGAAATCAACCTTTTTGAGCGTCAATATTAATATCTTTTCGTACAAATCAAATATAAAATCTTCTTCTATCATTTTGAAGTTAGGGTGATCTGGGAAGATCTTGAGCTTGACAAATTTATCTAATCCAAGTTCAGATATCCATTCTTGAGCTCAAGATGAGCTCTGTTTCTGTTTGAGCTTGGTAATATTTAGTTGACCGACCCTGAGCAAGAGTTTGGCTTGCGTACACCCCCATGATAGCAGTGCAACTTTTAAACATTGTGGCTCACAGTTACTTGTTTACCTCCTTTATTCTTGATTCAGCTTCCCTTATCCGTCATTTTGAAGAAGTTTTTGATAATGTCAGTTATGGGAATTTGGTTTCAAAATTGGATGGCATTTTACTGTATATAACTGCAGAAAAGCCTCCACAATGCAAATTAAACACAGTTCAGTTGGAGAAAGATCTGAATAAATATGAGCTAATAAACTTATGATAACACGTTGGATCTTCTGTTCTATGTATTCCACAAATGAGTTGCACAATTGTATAGATAAGTTACATGTAAAACAGAAGCAAATTATTGAATGATAATAACTGGTTGATAGAAGCTTCCTTTAGTTATGATGGTTGTTCTTGATAATTTGGCCTGTTGCATGGCACTGGCTATTTAAGTTGGATATGTTATAATTTAGAGCCTGTTTCATGGAACCGGGTACTTGAGTTGGAAAGAGAATGATATGATTTCTCTACATTGCATAGAGCGGCTACATATTATGCTTAATTCTTGTTGTGTCTTTTGACTTATGGTTAAATTAACTCTTATGCAGTTACAAGATGCTGGATGCTGGACTGATGCTGCTACTTTAGCCGCAGCACATTTAAAGGGATCTGATTATGCAAGGTTTCTGATTTTTTGTTTCCCGAAAAACATTTTATATTTTTCTAGCTTTTAAATTCCTAGCATTAGCCTTACTCCATTTTAATTCCTGGGATATGCTGAAGTTTGCCCATGTGACGGCTTAATGATATGCTTTTTGTCTATGTAACATGCTCATCTGCCATGTTTACTGTAAGCCGATGAAATTTTGATCTCATGTTGCAAAGCAATCAATTTGATTTATTCTTCAAGATACTTAAGGCGAGACTCTGCCTTTAACCAAGGTTGGGATACCTTCATTTTACGTTGTTCTTATTGCAGGGTTTTACAAAGGTGGGCAGAGCATGTCCTTCATGCTGAACACAACATTTGGAGGTACAAGAATTTTTTGTTATTGTTCTTCTAATACTTGGTATCCGTTCATTCTAAAGCTTAACATGGTTCAATGCAGGGCTCTTATTTTATTTGTTGCGGCTGGGGCAATCCAGGAGGCATTGGCAGCCCTCCGTGAGGCGCAGCAACCAGACACAGCTGCCATGTTCATACTGGCTTGCCGTGAAATTCATGCAGAAATCAGCACTAATTTAGTTGGTTCAGATGATGAATCGGGGTCATCAATCAATGATACACCGGTTGACTTGCCTGGTTTAAACCCAGCTAATGAAGATGTTATTGCAGTTGGTGAATATTTTGGGGAGTACCAAAGGAAATTGGTGCACCTATGCATGGACTCACAACCATTTACAGATTGATTGGACAAGAGCAGTGTTGTTCCACCACATTCTATGATCTACAGTGAATTAATGGTATATTTTGTTGGAAGAACGTAACAACTGAGGGCTAGCAGAATGGGTCCCATCCCATCTCAGCCTAATATGCCCGAGTAAATGGCAAGATTTTTCCTTGTATTCTAGTCCGGCTCAAGGATCAAGTACTCGAGCAACATTACGGAGTAGGAACAATTTGTTTTTGAACGGTATCATTGCTGATTTACGCGAAGATGGCTGTTGTAGAAAATGTTAACGGAAACATCCAATATGTTGTGTAAAATTTTGGATGCTGTTAAAACCTTAAACCCACAGAATTTGGTGTTCAGGAGTGAGTAGCGCAGTGTCTGCTCCCTCGAAAGAAATTTATTGCTATACAAGACATTGGTCGAGTCAATATTCTTCATTGATAGTTGCCCAATGTGGTAATTTCACAAAGATAATCTCCAATGCTGACCAGTCTAATTGATTAGAATCCCTTATCTGTATGAAATTTCGATTCCATTTTCTATGCCTAGGTGCCTTTCTCTCCAGTAGAAAGCAATCTAGTACGTAAGAAATATTTTCTGCAAAGAGTGGAAATTTCGGGGATGGAGCAATCTGAATCTCAAAATTTTAGTAAATGTAGTAAGAATTCAAGACATATTTAATAAGCGAAGAGAAATGCATATAGCATACGTTATATATTTAACTCTTTCATGAATAATCATGATTGTTTCCAAACACAAAGCAAGACTGTAGGAGATATGTTTTGAGAGTTGGCTCTTATGTATGTCTTCATTAATCATAAAGCTACATCATCGACACACCAAGCTAAAAATGGGCGCTTTTGGTACATGAATAATGAGTAGTATCCAACAATTGAAGAAACAAATGATCAACTTCTGGGTGCAGCCATATCAAACATGTCATTTCCTTCTCATATTTAGCTTCTAGAAAACATCACAAAATTGGGGTACAAATTTCTCAGCTAGTTTCTGTATCCAGAATAATGGAAGGCTTCTGAGTACACGTGTAAGTGGCCAAACCTTTTTTGTTTTGCTGAAAGAATGCTGTTCACCATAGAAGTGAAGTTCATGCATAATAAGAGCAGTTGATGTCCAGTGACATCTCCCCTCATGTACAGTTGCATCAAAAAACTCTTGAACAATGAAACTGACAAGTTTTCAAAATTAAATGCCTTCAAAATTCACCAAATACCAAAAACCTAAATGCCAGAGATACAGATGCATTGATATCCGGTAGGGATAACGTACCTTCAAGATCTTGAGCACTCAGTGAAAGAATCTCCTCCGATACCGAGCAGATCCAAGCTCCTCATACTCAGCCTTGGTGACACACATTGATTCAAATTCAGGACTGGTTGCCAAAAGTGAACCCGCTCGCCACACACCTAGGATCGGACCGACAAGTATCCCAAAGATTTTACTAAATGGAAAGAAATAGTTTTTCAAAGAGATAAACATATTAGCACTTTATTGAATGTGAGGGTTTACTCTTCTTGAGTTGTTATCTTCACTTGATAGTCATCTGGGACAGGTGGGCGGAGATCCTTTTTGTCTGAATTTTAGCATAAAATTATGACTAAATCAAAGTGGTGTCTCTTTAAATTGGCATTAATACAGTCTAATAATGGAGATGAGATCAAGCTTGCAGTCTTTCAGCAAATCGAGGAAACAATGTGCTGCCACCAGTCAATAATATTATGCTGTCCAAGCACAACATTTAAACACTTGTAAGTGGCATAAGCAGATTAAATTTGAAAAAACAGATACTTTTAAGATTGTACTTGAAGAATAGAAAACCACTTTTGATAAAGTACCGGATGAACATAAGGATGGCAGGCATTGACAGCCCGAACAATGCATTCTGCTAGACCAGCCTCATTCATTCCTGTGGATAGAGGGGGTTTAAGTCGGCACTTTATCTTTATTTAAGTACAAGTAAAAAATGAAACAATGTGCCCAATTCTTACATCATTAGTCATTAACACAACAAATCATTTTCTCAAATGATTTCTTCTCTATCCCAAGCTTTAACAAATTAGTAAAATACTAATAAGAGTTACAAATTCCAAAACTCACTGCTTCCAAACTACAAATAACTACTTGAATATCTTCTACCTTGATTCCCATATGAACCGGACAACTCTAAAGGTGTACCTCACTTTTAGCAAAAAAAAAAAAAATGATACACACTCAAATCCGCAGGTTGGAAGATCATCTCCGGAACAAGAAACCATTCATTTGATAAGTCAAACTCCTGTACAAGGCAGCCAAGGCAATACTTTGAATATCATTGATGGGCAGGCAAAATCAGCCACTTAACAAGAAAAACGAACACTACATTTTTAGTTAAATCCACTCTCTTCCTCTCCCCAGTCTTGTCCACAGCTTCTAACTGATCTGCCTCTCTCTTTGTTTCCATAGCTCGTTAAGGAGAGGCTCCATCCGTCAAGGTAAGATGCCACTGTGCTGCTTCCGGGTCTTTAACATAACCCTTTGTGTGAGTGACACCATCAGGGAAGACATAAGTACATCTAAAAATATTGTCTTTTCCATGCTTCGTGCAACATTTCAAAATTGCAGAACAAATTGCTTGCTGCTTTCCAGTGTTTATACCACACATTGCAAGCAATAATAATAACTTGGTTTTCAAGAAATACAAAGAAAATAGAACATGAATATTACAAAAAAACAAAAAAAAAGAGCATTTCAATAGAAAAGACATATAGGACTAGTAATATTTTTGAAAAAAAAAACAAATTATAAGTATAAAAAACATATTTTAGTCCTGAGCTTTTAACCATCAGATTAAAAACGTTTAAGAGAATATAAAAATTTGATTTCAAATTAAATCTTCTCTTTTCTCTTCACTTATATTAGAGTTTTGGCCTGACGTAATAAAAAATAAAAACATATTTTAGGCAAAAATAAAAACAACTTTTTTGGGGGTATTTACTGGGAAATCTGGTGATCTCTTTCAACATCAAGAGAAACAAAGCAAAGCTTTTCTTTAACATCATCCATTGTAGAACTCTCATCCATTACATTAACCGCCCTATAGGAAACCAATTCCTTCAGATAATTAGCCAGAACTTTCCCACCTAAATCAATCCTCTTTACCCCATAATTCACCGTACGGTTCTGGAATACAGGCACCGCATGCGTAAACGAGAACCCACAATCCACCATCAAACTACACTGCGCCTCCGAAACGAGCCTGAACGGATGGCGGCTGACTGCGGAAGTCTTCGAAGACGAGTTCGTCGGTAGAGCGTTGGATGGAAGGGAGGGAAAAGAGGGGGTTCGGTTAAGAGGAGGAAGGAAAAAGAAGGGGTGACATGGAGGAGAGAGGTGAAGAGGTGGGACCAGATGTCGCGTTGTCGGTCGGGGTTGATTAGGCAGCCGCGGTCGATGGGGCGGCGGATGGCCGCGGAGCTTAGGTCTTCGGTTGTGAAGGCGAGAGTGGTGATGGGGTGGATGAACTTTTTGGAGTTAAGAGGGCGGTAGAGGCAGTTTGGGATTACGAAGGCAGGGTCGCGTTCGCCACCTCGGCCCGCTTTAATCAGGCCTCCGCCACTGTCGAGTACGACGACATTTGACATTGTGCGGAAATAAGAGAGTGATTCCTGGAAAGTGGACTGTGATACGGAGATTTTTGCTTCTAGGGATTCAGCAGTGGTTTAATGACATTCTGGGCTTGAAGCCTTCAACTTCAACACCCTAGCTGGTAAACTCGATTCCATTAAAAAAATAGTAATAAAATTTAATTGAATGAAAACCCTAGCTGGTAAAGGTGATGCTTATTCCTCCATGGGTTTTGTAATATTTATAATTATTTTAAATTTTAAATGTTGGTTTTAAATCAATTATTAGTTTATCATTTTTAACACTGTCTATAGAAAATTTCCCAAAACCAACATAAACTGTTGATTGTAATTCTAACATAATTTTTCTTAGTGCACAATGAAAGTTAGAAGTTGCCGTCGAATTTGTAGTTTGTGTTTTTCTCAAAGTGAGAAGAAACTATAGGAATTGGAGAGGGCGACATCAAATTTTGGTTGGTGCAACTGCAAACGGAACTTCATCCTCCAAAGTAAAATTTTTCCCCATACTCTTGTGCCAGTTGGTCCGCATCAGCCGCTTTTGGGCGGCAATTAAAACTCCCCAATAATTAATTAAAGCTTGTTGCAAGGATCAACAAAGTGCGAGCAAAACAAATAGGAAGCAGTCAGACTCGGAAAGATAAAGAAGAGTAGAACCAGTCAAGATCTTGGTCAGCTCAGGCAATGCAGATGGAGCTGGCCATTCTTTAAAAATTTCACGCTAGTAAGAGGTATCTGACTAGTTCAAAACTAACTGCTTGGTTTAAAGAGATGTTTACATAAGGTTGTCTTCTCCTCAACCAGCAAAAATCAACAAGCAATTGTTATAAAGAGCAATCTTTTAGCACATCTGAATAACAATGTAGGCCACTGAAAGAAGGCCGCATAAACTTCCCATTGCATAATGGCAACTATCCATCATATACTTATACTGTAAGGTTTATCAAATCTTTAATGTTCATTGCACCCTCTGATGCAAGTAACTGTAAGTACATGTAAATAAAATGAAAGCAGGAGAACTGAAAGATGGAAAAATATCTTCCAAATATGTTGGCGCAGAAGCTTGATGCGATAGCAATAATGTGCATGGGAAGAACAAACGATTGATAAACAAGTGAATCAGTAAGGCGGATAATAGTACCCTCCAGGCTGCCCCATGCCATTGACTTGTGGCATCCCGTAAGGCATCATCACTGGTTGTGCAAAAGGGGCATAGTAGCCAGAACTAGCACTGATCTTGGCCAGACTTGCTTGACCATGCATTCCATCCCTTCCATATTGATGCCATAGCTGCTGTTCCTGTACAAGCAACTGCTGCTTCCGCTCCATGTCTGCTATCTGCACATATGAAGGAGGTGGCACTGCAAGGGATGCAGCAAAAGGGTCCTGCTGACCCACTGGTTGTACTGTCCCATCTGGGGCAGGCAAAGCTAGAACTTGAGTAGCAGTCTTGCCCGGGCCAGGCAATACAACACTACTTGCACTCCCACCACTTAGCTGATTAGTGCTCACATGCTGCCTCACTGCCCCCTGATCATACATTCCATTCAATAGCAACGGATCAAAACCACCTGCCAATGCAGCTTTCTGCTTTGATAAATTACTAGCTGACTCAACCAATGCCAATTCCCAATCTGCTTTACCAGTCTCAGCAGCTGGTGTTTGCCACGCAGAAGTCACCTCTGGCTCTCCATTTGAAGGAAATGCTTCCCACGAACCATTAGCATTTGACGTGGGTGGTCCAGAGAATAAAGCCAAAGCCAATATGTTCCCTTGCTCGTCAGCTGAAACCGAATCATCCTTTAGATTCACCAGATCCTCTGTCACATGTTGTGGCTGTGTCTTACATTGTGCAGGTTCAGGTGGAGGAAGAGGTGGGGTATAAATCTCTGGTGCAGGAAGAGCTTTTATCTCATTCATATTTGCTTCTATCTCCTCCTTAACTGGTGGTTTCTCTTCCCTAATTCTCTCTGGACTCTTTGGCCTGTTGGCCATTGCCTTCAAAAATCCTTCTAGAGTTCCCAAAACCTTATCGGTAATTCTCTGTACGTCTGGGTACTCAGATGACCTAGCAATTCCCATGTCCTTACACCAACCATACAACCCCACAAGCTCATCAATCATCTTTGCTGCACTAACATAAGCATCAAAACCCTTAACACAATCTGGATACTCCATCTCAGTAAACCGATCCAACAAAATCCCCAAGGCTTCGCATATCTCTACATAAAGCCCGAAACTCTCCTTCAAAATCTGATAAAGTGCAACAAGTACCAACCTGCTACTTTTCGCCATACCAGCTGGCCTACAACCCAAAACTCTATCAAGAATCCTCAACAACTGATTCAGCCTCCCTAAAACTCTCTCTGGCCTCATTTCCCTCATCGGTGTGCCCTCTTTCCTCTGCTCTCTCCGGACAGAATCATTCAAATCATCATAAGACCCTGATATCCTACCCATTCCACGATCATAATCATCTCTAAACTCTCCATATTCGTGCCTATTCCTCTCATCTCTCTCCTCAAACTTCCCCTCCCCATCTCTCCTCTTCTTCTCAAACACCGAAAATTCCACCTTCTCGTCAAGATACATAGCATAAAACCTAACAAAACCGGCATGATCCCACGAATTGGAATGTGCCTCATCCCTAAAATCCGACATATTCAAAACCCTCATCCCTCTCCTAGTCGCATACACAATCTCCTCTTCAAAACAAGGGTTCCCATCAACCAAAAGCCTATGAACAAGCAGCAAAGATTTAAGTGCTACAACCCAATCATGGGTCTTACTCAACCTTTTCGACACCGTAGCAACACAAGCACCAACATATTCTCTAGAATAAGATGAATGGCTCATGATCTCCCTAAAATACTTCTCATCAGATGGATCTTCATCATGACTCGTGGCTTTCACCACCAAAACTTCCAGTTGCGGCGCTATGTTTCCTGCCACTTTGGCTATGCTTATACTCGTTTGATCCTTCACTGCCCCAATCGCTTTACGGATCGTGCTTGGCGCCATTTATGAAAGACTCTGCTTTCCGTTTTAATGTTGAAAATTTGTGTTATATATAATATATAATATAATATATATATATATATATAAAGATCAAATCTTTATGCTCCAAAACAGCAAAAAAAACTGAAACTGGGTTCTTTCTGATAGCAAATTATAAACTTCTTATTGTTGAAAAGTTCAGTTTTTCATTTTTTTTTTCCTGTAAAAGAATATATAGTAATAGCACTATCAAACTTTTATCCTCCAAAATCGAAACTTCACCAAAAACTAAAAATGGGTTCTTTTTTCTGATAGAGGATATTGATCTCGAAAGAAAGGAAAATGAAAAAAAATGGGGTTTATCTGTGCTTACCTTTTGAGGACTTTCTTTGATCGTGGACAAAGAGGAAATCTTTGACTTTTTTTGACGGCGGAGATGAGTCCGTATGGCCGGTGGAAACAATATCCAAGAGACTTAACAGTGACTATGCTTCCTTTTTTCTCCTGTTTAGCGTAAGAAGAATTGTGAGAGTGAAGAATCTAAAGTTTCGTGATTGTCTCCATTTCTATCGCTGTGTTATAGTAAAAAGCAAAGAGAGAGAAGAAGCGGGCAAAGATTTGCAAAAGCGCGTGAAAGACGGAAGATGCTTACACTAAGTCTATAATACGACGTCGGATAAACTTTGATAAGGCTTTCCTTTGTTATTGCCAATCTCCGTATGAATTAAAAACCAATTTTCCAAAATTTTACTCTCTTTTTTTAACTGAAATGGGGTTCTAAATTGACCAACTTAAGTCGGTTCGATTTACATTAATTTTTAATTATTAATTGGTTGATTCGATTTTTATATATATTAAATTGATTTTTAAAATTTTATAATTGAATTGACCATTTGTTTACTTTTATTTATTATGAATTTGATAAAAGAAATTATGGTTTCATCTAAAATTTTTTAACTTTTATATAGGATTAATAGAATAATATATATGATACATTCTTTTTCTTTTTGTGGATTTGATATTAATATAAAGGATATTATTGCATCATCTAAAATTTTTAAATTTTATAAATAGGATTAATAAAATAATATATTTTATATAGTAAAAATTTTTTAATATGAGGCATGCAGTAATAATTTAATTTATTTATAAAATCAAAAAGTTTCACTATAAAAAGATTTTTTTAATATAATTAGGTGATTATTTGTTTTGTGGACAACATAATTGAGGATTAAGAATTTTTTAGGAGACTTTTTTTTGTTATATCTATTTTAAATTATCAAGTAGAAATGTTTTTTTTTTAAGCTATATTTGGTAAAAAGGATAGAAATCAATAAGAAAGGAAATTTTATTAATTTAATGATTAAATTATAAAATAAAAAAGTGATTATAAATTTTAATTATTAAATTAATAAAATTTTCATCTTTTAACTCTTTTTATTCTTTCTATCAAACAATCCCTTAAAATAAACAAGCCTTGTCTATCAGTTTTTTGTTGGTCCAACAGATGGTTTTTTTTTTTTTTTTTTCAAAATAGTTTTATTAGGTTCATTTTCTAGTATTGATCATATTTTTTTTTCTTCATACTATATAATAATATACATAAACATTTAATTTTATTCCGATCATTTAGTCTAATTTCTATTCTGATAAATCTTGTCACTTATCCCATTGCGTTCATAAAAGCTTTGATTAAAAATCAGTTGGCATTTTATTTTCCTTGCAAAATTAACTTATTTTCTAAATTTTGTTATTCCCAATTAATATGCAAAATTGGATCATCTTTTTTTTTCCTTTGGTTCCATTGGAAAACTCTCATCTCTAATATCAAATAATATAATTAATCATTAATTTTTTAGCAAAAAAAAATTTATTAGGTGCCTATTGAAATAATTAAGCCATTAAAAAATCATAATTAATGTAATAAAAAATACTACGACTATAATACATTAAATAAATCATGTACAACGTACCTCCTTAAAACTTGTTTCACTATTTAAAAAATAATAAAAAATTTCATTATTTTATCCAAAATTAAGTAAAGTTTTTTTAATTAATTTTATAATTAAAATTTTAATAATTTTAAATAAATAAAAGACATATAAAAATAAATAAAAATAATTTAAATAAAAATTAACTTTAAATTTAATTAAAAATGCATTTCACATTTTTATACAAAATAATTATAACTTAAAAATAAAAAAACAAATTACATAGTTCGAATTATAAACTTATTGAAAATGGTAACACAAAAATAAGTAAAGGAGATAACCGAGAAAAGTTAAAAACAGCAATAAAAATTAAACTACATTTTAATTTTTATTTTTTTTTTTTGAGTGGCGGAGAGGGTGGTTGTTGCCTTATATTCGCCTCCAAGTAGAAAATTAAAGGAGCAAGGCAACTCTTTTAACGGTGTTGATCTTTCCCGCGAATAGCCAACTTCCAAAGCGAGTAAACTCAATCATCATGTTCATCCTCCGAGTCCACTCAGTGGACAACCAGCAACCCATCACCACCACTGAAGAAATCGAGTTCTATACTACCACTTCCCCACCTAACCCTAACCCTAACCCTAAATTCAGCGAAAGGAGAGGCGTCGTTCACCTCTACCGAAAGGCATCCCAGAGCTCTCTCCCAAACCCTAGCTCTCGCTCCACTTCCCTCTTCGTCGTCGCCGTCCCCAACTACCTCTCCGCCGCCGATTTCATCCTATTCGCTGGCCCCCACCTCGACAATATCACACACCTCCTCTTCATCAGGTATCTTCATCGCCCTTGATCGCGCTGTCTTTTGATCATTGTCGATTCCAATTTCATGAATTTTTTTTCTTAAAAAAAAAGAAAAATCTATCTTCAATGTAGAAGAAAAAGGTAAACTTGTTGATTACTTGATAAGTTAATTTATTAAAAAAAAAATTTTAAATGCTTTATGTTTTGGAAAATTAGGAATGATGGAGTGGAGGATAGATATAGCGTGTTAATAGAGCTAATTGATCAGTCGGCAGCTGACCGATTCTATTGTAGCTTGAACGGGAAGAGGTTTTCACTTGCTGAGGTTGGTAAGCTTTGCCTCAACTTACTACATTTCGATTTTTTGAGTAACAATTTTGATTATTCGGCTGAATTTTTTTTAGGCTGAGTTATGTCATATCCTTTTTACGCATTCTGTGGAATACACGGAATTGGGTGAGATTGCAAGCACACCTCCGGTAGGATTTACTGAGTTGCCTACTTGCCCTATTTGTCTTGGTTAGTAATGAAGTGGAAATTATCCTATTTATCTTGTATGTTCGTGATGTTATGCTTTTTTATTAATTTATTTTTGTGTTTTGGTGACAGAGAGATTGGACCCAGATACTAGTGGGATACTTAGTACATTTTGTGACCATTCGTTTCAATGTTCCTGCACTTCAAAATGGACTTACTTGTCCTGCACGGTAAGCTTGTTCTTGGTTCCCTAAAACATTTTTGCGCTTTGTATTGTCGTGGTGTCTGTTTGTTTTCTTACCATGATCTGAGAGAAGCTTACTTCTTGTATCGATTATGCCATTGCATCTATTTTCTTTAAGACACATGTTCATTTAAATCGTTGCCATTGCAATTTTTGTCTTACAGAGTTATGTTTTATTAATATCATATGTTTTTAGGTCTGCCGATTTTGCCAGCAGCAGGATGAGAAACCAGCCTGTTCTATTTGTGGGTCACTGGAGAATCTTTGGGTCTGCTTGATATGTGGTTTTATGGGGTGTGGAAGGTAATGCGTTATTGGCTGTTTCTCTCTTATCATGTTCAAAACTTTATTGTTATCTAAGTGTAGTTTTAATTTCATTTATTTGTTGAATTTTTTTATGCATTCATGGTCTTTTATATTTCATCTGCTCTTTTCTGGGCACTGCAGATATAAAGAAGGTCATGCCGTTAGACATTGGAAAGATACCCAGCATTGCTATTCCCTTGAGTTAATATCTCAGCAAATATGGGATTACGTGGGTGATGGTTATGTTCATCGATTAAATCAGTCAAAAACTGATGGCAAGTCTGTTGAGATGAACTCTCGTTGTATGTCCATTGAAGGAACTTGTGGTTCCTGTGGCTATGGTGATGATTCTGGAATTAATGAGGCCATCTATAGCAGCAAAGTTGAAGCGGTATATTTTCCTTATAAATAACTTCTGGGCAGGTTATTTTTCAATGTTAAATTGTGAATTGGAAATCTTGGATGTGTCAATCTTTTAAGTCTTACAGGTTCCCCTGCAAGAGTAAAACAATATTGTTAGTTTTAACTGACACTTATATGTCTTTGGCACCGATGGTTTAAATTTATTGGAACAAGCTAATGGAGAGTTTTGAATCAAATCATAGTATCATACTTTGTACTTTTATTTTGAAATACTTTGTCTTTAGTTTTGGATAAACAACAATGTAACTGCCACAATTTACATGTATATGTGCTGACTTAAGTGCCATGAAACAGATTTTTGATGAGTACAGCCGTCTTCTGGCTACAGAGCTGGAGAAACAAAGACAAGTAAGAATACCACTCCTGATGCTATTTTAATTTGTACCACTGTTGCTATTGTAATTTGGACTATTAAGAATTTTTATTATTTATACTGTTTTTACTCCCCCTTCCCCAGAATTATGAATCTCTACTTGCTGAAGCCAAAAGCAAAAGAGATAGTTCCATTGCTGAAGCTGTGGAGAAAGCTGTGACATTCGAGATGAAGGACATTCAAAGTAAATTGGATAAGTGCACTGAGGAAAAAAATGCTCTTGCTGAGGTGTGTTTAACACATTTCAATGTAAAATTTTGCATGCACTTACTTCGTGCAAAGCATTGACATAATAGGTTCTTTTATAACATCATTATCAATCGCACAGTTTGTTGCATTAGTTACCATTCTGTTTTTTTGGTCACAGATCAATCGCAATCTCATTAAAACCCAACAAGTTTGGCGTGAAAAGGTCAAGGAAATTGAAGAGAGGTAATCTCTTTTCCAGCCTGGATCTATAAACATAATTCTTCTCTTGTTTTCTTGCCCAAAAGGGGGAAATTTTGCATTGCTTACCTATTATTTTTAAACGAGTTGTTTCATCTGTTGCTGGCTTGCTTGTTTTCTTGCTTTTGGCTATTCTCTTTTTTGGCTTCCAGATCTTACATGGTGTCTTTGTTTTCCTTTTAGGGAAGCTTCTCAATTAAGGTTGAAGGATGAGAAGATGCTTGATCTAGAAGAGCAGGTTTGTTAATTACCAAAATTTATATGTTCCTCTGCTATTGATGGAGATTATTGGCCCTGACAGTAGTATATCGTTACAGATACGTGATCTTAAAGTCTATATTGAAGCTCAGAAGACATTCATTGACATGACAGATTCAGATAGCATCAGGGGAGGGACGCTCTTACCTGTTCCTCCAACACAATCCTCCTCAGCTAACACCAGGAGGCACAAGAAATCAGGTCGAAGGAGGAATTAGGTAAATGTGATTATCCTGAGAAAAAGCACAACCCTGTTTTGTGTATAGTTTGAATAATTCTTAGAAAATTTCTAGATACTGCAAAAGTTTCTGAAGATTTAGAATAGTAAGCATTTTTCTTTACAGTAAAATTTAATTACCAATGTCTTGAAATATACGGAAAAACCTCTTTGGGAAGTATTTTGACATTGAAATAAACTAAATAATTTGTTTAGACTTCTGAACTTGTTCTTTCATTTATCGACTGTGAAACAAGTAAAAGAAACTGAACCTCGACGTCATTGATGCCCTTCAGGCTTCAGCCAAAAAGGTTAAAGCTATTCCAATCGGAGATTCCCAGCCATGAAAGGTGATTGGGAATTGAAATAAGATTTTACCTTTATTTCTCCGCTTACCAAGGAAAAATTAAAAGGTGGCAAACATTTTGTCCCTCCTAACGTCTGTAGAGAATGAACATAGAAATGAGCAGGGGTGATCATGGCACCCTTCCAAAGGTTGTGAAAGCCAGTTTACTTTATAAATCCATATTCCATAGGAATAGGGATACTAGTAATTTTTACTTTTATAATAGCATACATCTCCTCCTAAGGTTATTTTTTTAGTTTCTTATCCAAAGCAAAGTGAGCTACCACTAATGTCAGATTCTTATCTCGTAACACGACGAGTATGGTATAAAATTTTTTTGTTTGCTTTTGCAGTGATATGACCGGTTTGGGTTTTGAAATGAACATTGAATGACACTGTCATTGTAAAATCTTTAGAAGGCTTTAGTACGCTAACATATAAATTAAGTTGTAGTTTTATTTCTTACTTTCAAGCTTAACAGCCTTTAAAGTTGCTTTCACAAAAAACTCATTGGAAGTTTGGAACTCGGTTTAACAAGCTTTTAAAGTAGCTTTCAAAAAATACTCATTGGAACTCATTTTAATAAGCTTTTAAGTTGCTTTCAAAAAACTCATTCGAACTCATTGTCAACTTGGAAATTGCGTCACGTTCAAGCCTATACTTTCCAAGTCTGCATGGAAATTAACGATGTAACAAAAGCCCAGTTTGGCTACACTTCGAAAGAATATTTCTCTATTTGTTATAAACCCATCTAGATTGAGTTGTATTTTTATCCATATGAGATCGAAAATAAGATAATGAGCTGGAGCTTTCATTTTATATGTTTTTTTAAGACTTTGTAACGGTTAGGTCAAGAAATTGAAAACTTGAGATTCAGTAGTTAAAAATGGTGGAGGGGGGCAAAAGAAAGACTGCAGAGATATTAATAATCTTTCTTCTCTCCCTCCAAATCAACACAATGTCAAAGGAATTCGAAAAAAGTTGGCATCCAAACAGATTTGGAACGTAATAATGGGACAAATCTCTGTAAAGTCCATTCCCCTTGACATAACAAAAACTCCCAAACAAGGGAGAGACCTCCATGTTACCTTTTTCCCTTTTCCCTTTTCCTAAACGGATGCCCCAAAATAGCAGAAAATTCCCGAGGGCAAGTAAGAGCTGATTACCATTTTTGGAGGCTTAAAAGAATTTCTTATTCTTCAAAGAAAAGCTATTTTAGACCCAAAAAATTAGGCATAAGCAAGAATAAAAATAACATGCTAACATTTTTGCTCAACTAAAAAATGGTGATACTAATAATTGATAGTTTCTGAAAAGCTAAATAATAATGGGAATGCAGCCAGGGCTCCTAGCTATAAACCAACAGATATTTTGTCCCTGATTTCCATTTTTCAAGTCTATATATATAGTCAGACCCACCTTCTCTAATGCACCAACTCCTAAATTTACACCAGTCCTGAATGATGGAACCAATCAACACCATATGCCTTGGCTACAAAATGGATTTCATGCGATTTAAATGAACCTAGTATACTCCCGCTGCTTCCCCTCGACAATTACTTTAACACTGGACCAAAAAGCGAGATAACATAGAAGAGATAGATACTTGGTATCCTTTCTAAAATACCTGCACATGGACTGGTTACCGCTGGGATGGTTCTGAACCAGTTGCACCGGAAGTGGTACTTGGTCCAGCACCATTTTCAACCGGAGGAGAGGTGCCCCATTTTCCTTCAGACTCCAAAGGCTCAACAATTTGGACTCCACCATCTGTTAGTCCCAAAGCAAATTGATTTGGGTCGAATGGATGTGCCGCAATGACAAGAGGAAAAACTCTCAAGCTGCTCAAGCTGCTCAAGCTGCTCAAGGTGCATTGTTAGAAAGGTCAAAAGAAGCAAGCCGCATATATTGGCTTGAGTCAATAACTAGCTTCAACGGTTAAGTCAATTTGAGTGTATAACTGTTCTAATAAATAGAGAAGGAAGAGGCACCTTGGATTGGGAGGTAAATATGCAACAGGACTAATTCGACATCTCAATCTCAGTGTTGAAGCAGTAAGAACACCAACACTTCCATCTTCAAAGCTCACATAAATGGATTGGCTGTCACAGGAGTATGTTGCATGTGTGATGGGACCACTTGCTTCTCGAGGGACCCACTGTTTGAGAAAATAATTCCAAAGTAATATTAGTAACCTCAAAATAAATACCAAATCACATCCTAGCAAATTATACTGGCAATAAGGCAATTTCTAAAATGTCAAATCGCCATTGCTGACAGACTTCTCACTACATGCATGAAAACCGAAAAGCAATTACCTACTGAGGTGAACTTGATTTAAACATATATATTTACTAATAAAAAATATATATTGTAATACAGAGATTAAGTTAAGGCACCTGCTTTAGGCATTCTAGTTTTGGTGCTTCAAATATAGCTATTTGTGTTTCATGAACTGCCAGCAAATGTATCTGATCTAGGTGAAATTGAACACGAGTATCTGCATGAGGAGATGCTGCTCGCCCATTTGGGATTTGCAAGAACTTACTAGCTTGCTTCTCCCATCCATCTGTGTTCCAGACACACAGCTGCAGGGAAAAAAAAGGGAGTGGAATAATTAGCAGACATAAATAGAAAGTTAATTCCATAATAAATACTAAAAATCATTTTATAAGAAATGACCATACACGGTAATTCATATGAATTCTACATAGTTTTTAATAGGATAACCAAACAACAAACCATGTAGGAAAGACCTGAGATGAGCATAATAAATTAAATGTTCTCAGCAAGCATAAATTTTGGAGAATAATTCCCTAGCCAAGCTTTTATCTATGGTCCTTAACAAGATTAACTCAAAATCAGCCAATTACTTTAAACTTCAGCTTTTAACATATCAAAGTTCCCATCTCAAAGTATCAGTTACTTTAGCTTTCTCATATGGGTTGTTAAACTGCTTTAAGATAACACAACACAAGCCTCATGGGCAAACACTGATATTTCCTACCTGACTGTCAGCTCCTGAAGATACAAGCACGTTCAGGGTATGAGAGAAGGCAAGACCTGTTATTCTTTTCTGATGACCTTTTAACTTTGTTTTCACCTATAAAAATAGAGCACATAGTTAATCAAACAAATTCCACTTATTTATCAACAGCCATCAAAGTTTTAAGTCAATTAAAGGACCTCATCCACCCGAACATTGTAAATTTGGATTGATGAATCATCCATGCCTATGGCAATGATATTATTATCTTGAGGATGAAATGCAAGAAAGGTAGCAGCTGGAGGTGGGGGCATAAATGTTGTCATCGTCTGCATATTAAGAAAGCACAAAGATACAAAAAATGAATGTAAAGTAAGCATGAAATTAAATTCTGCAAACTAAAGACCCCGCCCCCTAAAAAAAAAAAGAGTAACCTCATCATCAGTCAGTTTCAACCTAAAAACCCAACTGAATAAATAGTCTCAGTATTTAATCAAAATTCTTTGAACTTCATGATTACACTTCAAAAGTTTATCCTTATAAATGGCCTAATGACCTTAAAATTCAGAGCTTACCTATAAATGTAGTCATGTCCAAAGAATGAAATGGGTGGAGAAAGGACCTACCTTATATGTCATCATATTGAATAAGGAGATTTTACCCCCTGAAGCTGACATAACATAAGAATCATTCTTTGAAAGTGCAAAGCATGGAACAGCATCTTCAGGATTCGCATCACTTATATCATTAGTCATTAATATTCCACTTGAAGCCTGCCATAATTGTGGTGCTACACTAGTTGTGGCCTGCAACAAGCAAGATCCTAGTTAATACCTAGCTTATAATAACATTAAGAAACTAAAAACAAAATAAAACCATTAGGATACTAAGTAAGCGACCTAGAAAAGAGTTGTTAAAGAAATTTCAATACCTTCCCAGTTAAGTTGCGATCATTCCTCTGCCATTTCCAGAGCTTGTGTACGGCATTAGATGCCAATGCCAGTATGGCAACTCCAGAATTTGTATATATTAGTCTAGAAACCTGATGTTAAACACAAAAAATAAATAATCATCCTTGTCTTTTAATAAATAAATAAACAAATATAAACACTATCATCAAAAAATTGTTAAATAATCACTAACTGGCTAAAGAACAAAATAATCTCCAAGTATTTTATGTATCCACATTCATCAAGTCACTGAAAATTATCATATAAAATATAGTATTTCCTTATGTTGGTTATCATACTCATAAAACAAAATCACATCTATAAACAATGCAAACTGCACATATTTCTATGATAATTTTAGTCACCAATTGTTAATATAACCTGAAAAACCAATAGCTGTCTACCACACAGCAGAGGATAACATCATATTGAATTATTCATGAGCAGATATTTTAGGAAGGCCACAAAAAGCAGTATTCAGGCACAATTATTCCCAAATTCTATAAAATAAGATAACTAGAGACTGAAGTTTACCCTCATTGCCGTCAAACTATCAGGAAGCCTTAAGGAGCGGCACTGCAATGGTTCATTGATTTCTGTAAGTTTCCAGATCCTAGATTTTTCCACAGACTCATCTGCAATTCTGGGCTTTACATCCACCAAACTTCGAGCATCGTTCTGGCGAGACTCAAAATAAAAGAGGTTAGATCATTCTAGGTCACAAGGTTTTTTTTTTTTTAATTAGAATTTATAAAGATTAACATTCACAAGATTAGTACATTTATACAAATTTCTACCACAAAAGCATTTAGGTTGTAATTATGAGAGATAACTTACCAGTCCAACCATAGCAGCTACTGGTGCAGTCCGATCACCAATGGTTGCTCCAACAGTTGCATTGTTAGAGCCAAATGCACCAATATTAGGAGCCTGCTACATAAATCAGGCACTTGGAAAACATATTGTCTTACGCATAAATGAAAGTATAGTAGTATGTACATATATATATGTGAGAAAACACTTATTTACAGTTGGTTGTAATCTTGTAATCTGTATATTTATATTTGTATCTCTAGAATTAAGTATTTGTATCCCTAGAATTAAGGACAAAAAATTAGGATAGACAATCCCTCAATTATAGAATTAGTTTTTTAGGAAGATTTAGTTTCCTAGTTTAACCCCTAGTTAATTGTATATAAACCTAAGGTTTTTGTACAATTATATATGAGCAGTTTTTCAATATACATTCAATTTTCACACTGATTTCTTAGTTTTTCCACATGGTATCAGAGCTTTAGGCTCTTCTTGGGAAGCAAAATTTTCAACCTTTATTGCTGACTTCTATTTTAGGCCTTCATTGCCGAACCCTTTCAAAGAAAGATATCACTACCCTCCAATTTGAGGAAATGTCAACTGGAAAAATCACTGGAGTACTACAGATGTCTCGGAAACAATGAGAGTTCGACAGGGAAGAGATTGAAAAGCTGAGAAACTTATTGAAAATCCTTGAAAAGCCTACTGTGGTATGTTCCTTAAGTAAGGTCTCTAGTTCAGGTAAAGCTTCTAGTTCTCATGGATTAAATATCTCGGTTAAACCTATTACGAGTTCTTGGGTCATTGACTCTGGACCCACAAACCATATGACACATTCCTCACAGAAGTTTAGTACATATACCCTATGTCCTAGTAATAAGAAAATTGTTGTTGCAGATGGTTCACTTACTACAGTGGCAGGATTAGGAGATATTCAAGTTAATCCCTCATTTGTTCTCAAAAATGTTCATGTTCCTGGATTGTCTAATAATCTGATATCATACAAAAACTTACCAGAGATATGAACTGCAAAGTGACTTTTTATCCTGCTTATTGTGAATTTCAGGACCAGAGTTCGGGGAAGATGATTGGACTTGCTAAGGAGTAGGATGGACTATACTATCTTGAGACATCAAATAACACAAGTAATATCAAGAATAGTTTACCTTTGTCATTTCTTTCTGAAAAATCTTTCAATAAAGACAAAATCTGGCTTTATCATTTACGTCTTGGACATCTTTTTTTTGGAACCTTGAGAAACATGTTTCCTTCTTTGTTCAAAGGATTAAATGTCGAAGATTTTCATTGTGATGTTTGCGAATTTGCAAAGCATAGAGGTGTATCTTTTCCAATTAGTAACAAAAGAAGTTCTATTCCCTTTTACTAGATTCATAGTGACATTTGGGGTCCTTCTACAATTCCTAATATTTCTGGTGCAAGATGATTTGTTTCATTCATAGATGATTGTACCAGGGTCCCTTGGATTTTTTTACTTAAATCCAAATCAGATGTGAATAGTGTGTTTTTAAGCTTCCAAAACGTGATCCAAAATCAATTTGGAGTGAGAATCAAGAGATTTAGGTCTGATAATGCAAGAGACTACTTCAACCAAAGTCTATCCACCTATTTCCAAAACGAGGGGATCATCCATGAGTCATCTTGTGTTAATACTCCACAGTAGAATGGAGTGGCAGAGAGGAAAAACAGCCATTTACTAGCCACAACCCGAGCCTTTCTTTTTCAAGCAAATGTACCTAAATCTTATTAGAGGGAAGCTATTCTCACTACCACACACATTATAAATAGGTTACCTTCAAGGGTTTTAGGATTTAAAACTCCTATGAAACTACTCTCACAATTTTATCCCAACCTTAATACCACAAACAATCTCACACCTAGGATATTTGGTTGTACATCATTTGTTCATGTTCACAATCATAACAAGGGATAGTTGGATCCAAGAGCGATTAAGTGTATTTTTATGGAGTATTCCTCAACTCAAAAAAGATATAAATGCTATCATCCTCCTACCAAAAAATTCTATGTGTCTGCAGATGTCACTTTTGAAGAAAGTAAACCATTTTTTACTCAACCTTATCTTCAGGGGGAGACTTCATTCATGGAAGATAAGGATAAAGACTTCTTTTTGCTTGATTTGTCCCCTTCTTCAACATTTACACCCATTAATTCTTCTGAGTCGAAACTTGTTTCTGCTGAGCCCAAGTCAAACACTGAATTTAAGTCTAAACCCGTTCCAAATACAGAAGATGTGACAAAGGATAATATTATTTTTGATTCTATGAAGGAATTACAGGTGTACTCAAGAAGAAAAATTCCAGATCCTGAACCAGTGCCAGTCCAAGAACCTGATCCTAACTCTGGAAATGAGGTAACTACAGTTTTTGACTCTGTTTCTCAAAATGAGCATGAATCTCCTAAAACTATAACTAGTGATTATGATCTGCCTATTGTCATTAGGAAAGGAACCAGAGAATGTACTAAGCATCCACTATACCCAATGTCTAATTTTGTGTCATTTGAAAAATTCTCACCATCCTACAAAAATTTTCTTGTGAACCTAAATACTATTTTTGTTCCAACTACATTATCCGAGGCATTATCCAGTGAGAAATGGAGGCAAGCCATGAAAATAGAAATGGAGGCTTTAGAGAAAAGTCAGACTTGGGAACTGGTAGAGTTGCCTAAATGAAAAAATCCAGTGGGGTGTAAATGGGTTTTCACTGTAAAATACAAGGCAGATAGTACTGTTGAAAGGTATAAAGCCAAGTTAGTGACTAATGGCTATACTCAAACCTATAGAGTGGATTATCAAGAAACCTTTGCTCCAGTTGCCAAGATGAATACAGTTAGGATTTTGTTATCATTGGCTACAAATTACAATTGACAGCTTCAACAATTTGATGTAAATAATGCTTTTCTACATGACGATTTGCAAGAAGAAATATATATGAATGTTCCACCGGGATTTGGAGGTCATCTAGAAGCAAACAAAGTATACAGGCTGAAAAACGCTTTATATGGCCTTAAACAGTCTCATAGGGCTTGGTTCGGGAGATTTGCCAAAGTGATGCTAGCAATGGGATATAAACAGAGTCAAGGAGATCACACATTGTTTATCAAGCACTCTGATTCAGGGAGAGTCACAGTTCTATTAGTGTATGTTGATGATATAATTGTAACTGGAGATGATGAAAAAGAGAGAGAATCTCTAAAACAGTGTTTGGCTAAAGAATTTGAGATAAAAGAGCTAGGGAGATTGAAGTACTTCCTAGGAATTGAAGTAGCTCGCGGCATGGTATGTTCATCTCACAACAGAAATATGTGATGGATCTTCTGAAGGAAACTGGGAAGCTCACATGTAAACCTGCAAATACCCCTATAGAGTCTAATCATAAAATTGGAGAAGCTAATGAAGATGTTGCTGTAAATAGAGAGATGTACCAAAGATTAGTTGGAAGACTCATTTATCTCTCACATACTAGACCTGATATAACATATGCTGTGAGTGTGATAAATCAATTTATGCATAGTCCTAAAGAAGTGCACTTACAAGCTATCTACCGTTTATTGCACTATTTGAAGGCCAATCCTGTGAGAGGTATCTTATTCAAAAGAAATTCGGGGCTAGTTCTAGAAGCCTATACAGATGCTAATTATGCAGGTTCAGTAACTGATAAAAGATCTCAAGCTACTGCACTTTCTTAAGTGGTAATTTTGTGACTTGGAGGAGTAAAAAACAGAACGTGATGGCAAGATCAAGTGCTGAAGCAGAGTTCAAAGCAATGGCTCAAGGAATTTGTGAACTACTATGGTTAAAGATTATCCTAGAAGACTTGAAGAGCAAGTGGGATGGACCAATGAGACTCTACTGTGATAACAAATCTGCAATAAGCATTGCACACAATCCTGTGCAACATGACAGAACAAAACACATTGAAGTAGACCGGTATTTCATAAAGGAGAAACTAGACAGTAGGTTGATTTGTACACCTTATGTATCAACCAAGGGTCAACTTGCAGATGTGTTGACTAAAGGTCTCAGCAGTGCAACATTTCAAGAAATTATTTCCAAGCTGGGAATGGAAAACACTTATTCACCAGCTTGAGGGGGAGTGTGAGAAAACACTTATTTACAACTGGTTGTAATCTTGTAATCTGTATATTTATATTTGTATCTCTAGAATTAAGTATTTGTATCCCTAGAATTAAGGACAAAAAATTAAGATAGAAAATCCCTCAATTATAGGATTAATTTTTTAGGAAGATTTAGTTTCCCAGTTTAACCCCTAGTTAGTTGTATAAAAACCTAAGGTTCTTGTATAATTATATATGAGCAGTTTTTCAATACATTCAGTTTTCACACTGATTTCTTAGTTTTTCCACAATAAATATATATAAAGCTTTTACCTTTACTATAGTAGCAGAAGCAACTCTAGAACCATCAAATGCACGATTCTCTACTGTCCATAGCAACCGAATCCCATCTGAATTAGCTAGAATTTTAACTCCATTATCATCAGTTGAAACAGCTAACAACGTTCCTTCCTTGTTAAATCTAATGCAAGGGGAAGGCTGCATTTTGTTATAAGAAATACACTTAGTAGGTAGAGTAAGCATCAGATAGCCTAACATGGAATAAGTCATATGCTTATGTACCGGCAATCCACCATCAGCTGGAGTACTTGCTAATAGATTAAGATTGTCCATGTCCCAGAATTTGACAGTGAACTCATCACCAGCAGCCAAGAACCGATTCTTTGTTGTATCAAATTGAACAACACCCACAGATCGCTTTCCAAGACCAAAATACGTACACTTGACAGCTCCTTCACTTTCATTCCATTCCACCAAGAATGATTCTCCCTCTTTGTTTGTCCCACATGAGAACAACCTATATGTGGCCAATATATTATTGTTAAAGAACAGAAAGATAGCAAAAGAACAACCACAAAAGAAGAAAGACCAGAATCATGGAGTACAAATAAGACATACGAACCTTGTTCCATCAGCACTGTATGCCATTGTTGTGGATGCCTGGCCCGGTGCATTATAGTCAACTCTTGAACCCATATTATCATACAACCATGCCTTTATTTTCCCATCAGTTGCTGTTGAGAAAATGAACTGAAAAAAGAGAATAAGACAAATAAGAAAATGGAAGTCTTTAAGCATAACAGCAATATAAACAGGCAACTCACTGGATACCAATGATCAAAATGTATAAATAAAAAAAAATAACATCACCAAAAGAAAAAGTTAAAGAAATTCTTAAGGAATGAGATAGAATCCAGCAGGGAGTTGTGGTTCTTTGGTTGAAAGAAAGAGTGCACTTAATCCTAAAACAGATTGCTCTATGACAAGCTCAATATCCCAAAATCTGAATCTTTTTTCCATGTCATGTGTTGATCTCCATCAAAGATTTCTACTTTAAATATTTTTTAACCCTGCTACATTTAGTTAAATAGGACTTAAGCAGAAAAAGGTGGTCACTGGAGGTAAAACTAGCTGAATTTACAACAGCAGTTTTCATTCTAGAAGTCAAACAAGAAAATTTGCAGCACAAAGAGTTCCAGAAAATTGTAAAACAATCCACTGCAAAACAAGCAATCAAGAAAAAGATAAAAGCAGACACAGATTAAACATAAATTAAATGTCCAATAGATGCGATTTAACAGTAAATGTATAATTTTCCAATGCCGTACATTCCATCTGTTAAGAATTCTGTCAATATACTGATTAGAATTTTTTAACTTAGTCTCCTAACCATGTTATTTGCTCATTTTGAAAACTAAAGGAAAATAATTGTACCTTTATTTTTACTCACTGTAGAAACGAAAAAGAAATCTAAACAAACGAACAAATGAGTGCCAATCTCCATGCTATTGCTTGTTACCTGAATATTTTCCTTGTGATGAGGACATATAGAATAGACAGGTGCTTTATGACCCTCAAAAGTATACTGCTTAGCCCCAGAAGATGCATCCCAAACCTACAACATATGATTGTTAGAAAGCGACATCAAACAGATGGAGTCAGATAAAAATAATGAGAAGACAAGCAACCTTAATAACCCTGTCCTCGCCACAAGTGACAACGCACAATTGTTTGTTTGGATAGGAGAATGCGAGATCATTAACACTTCCAACATGAGCCTCAATCTAAAATAAAATGTAATTCAGTGAACATATTTAGGCAAAAGAAAGGCAGAAAATCAGCTTAGAACTAGCTAAACCTAATGGAACCGACCAATCACACAAACCTCTAAGTGGTTACGTAGATCATCACCGCCATGGTAGGAGTATATGTGCACAATATGCTTGGAGTATGCAACACCTGTAATACAGAGAAAATCTCAAACCTAGTGTTTAATTTCGATAAATTTACTTCCTATGCACAACAGCAGACTATCACAAGTCTAATTGCTATAACTCCAAGCATTACCAAAAAAAGCTCCATTAGGGCTCCACATAACACGGTTGACTGAGACTGTATAATCATTTGCCATAGATGCCTGAATGAGAATCAGAAGGTTAACATTAATTCAATTTTAGGAAGCACTGAACAAAAAATTCCTGTTCAATAAATCTTGTTAGAGGAGAAAGAAAACCATACCTGCAGAGCCATTGAACATGCAGAAAGGTCCCAGACCTTAAAAGTTTTATGAGCTATCTTTTCACCACTACCTACTTCCCACACCATGATATCACCAATGTTTGTTCCCACTGACATTATAAAACCAAATATGGAAAAAACACAATTAGAACACAACAGGAAAGGGAAGCTAAAACCAGAAAATGAAAACCTACTCACTTTACAGAAAATGAGTTCTAGACAGGCATGAAAATTTTTGTTCTTTATGCCAGTGGGTTGGCTCACCAAGAAGTAGAATTTGTTGCGCAGGATGGAAATCCATGCTCTTGACAGCAGAACCCTGACTTAGAGTCATAACAACGGTCTTGGGCAAATCCTCAGGAGAACAAGAACTCTGACCGTGGCTCTGGCCAACATATGGAACAGGCAAAATATTTACTGGCAGATTATTGACCTAGAGAAGTATCAAGTAAATTAGGTACCCATCATTTATGAAATATCATTTCAAGCAAAGTTGGAAGGATGATGCTATGCATCACATACATGAATTAATTAATGTTCTCTAAACTCCAATAAATATGCATCACATCTCAAAGCCATACTAAAATGATACCTATGAAAAAAAATAGATATGCATATATTACAGAAGCCGTGAGGTATATCTACTTGTAAACGAGAACAAAGGGTATTATTAGCATTCATACCTCGTCTGGTATTCCAAAGGGCCTTGATCTCTTCAATACATGTTCAGAATCTGCTGACTGGTAGTCCAGAGCTGGGTTGTTGGCTGGAGGAGTTCGTGGGTTTTTTAGGATTGCAGCTACCATGAGAAACAAATATAGAAGGTAAGATAATAGTCCATCAAGATATGCATTTCATTGAAAAACAACCCAACCAATATCTCTTCATGCTCTGGTGAATTCTCAATGTTTCTTGGTCTTACATCTTAATAACATATTAGCAACAAATATAAATTTACCTAACAGGTTTCATGCATCATGTATCCTGTCTGAGGCAACACAAGTAATCCTAACATACAAATAAAGATTCACAACAGGCACATCCATACCCACATGATAAATGCGGAACCTCATAAAGCAAAAGCACTTTGAGAACAATGAAAAGATTCTCTAAATAACCACCTGCATTGTTAGGTGCAGTAAGTCCTATTGGTCCTGCAGAAGCCACAGGGTGAGGAACAGGAGTTGGGTTAGCCATCCATCCAGTAATAGAGGTTGGAAGAGCAGCAGGTGTGGGCTGAAAGGGCTGTAAATATATGTATATGAAGTCAAAAGAAATATCCAGAAACAGCTTCATTACTAATGACTTCTACTAACTTACACCATGAGCACCCATTGGAGGAAAACCCCCTGCCTTTGGAACAGCACTCATTAAAGGATTAGTAACAGGGGACGGAGCTCGTGCACCGTTTGGTTGTCCACAACTGTGGTCTACAAATAGGGTTTTTATGTCTGGATTAGGCCTTGGATTCTTACAAAGCTGATGCTGCCAATTCAAACTGCATTATCATGACAATAATGATAACTGTCAGGAAGGTCACAAAAAGAACGAATGACTCAAGTATAGAATCTAGAAAGAAGAAAATGAGACCTCTGATTTATTAGCGTCCGCAATCTTGAATTCTTCAAGGTAGGAAACTGAAGCTTATCGCGGAAAAGGGGATTAGCCTCTATCAACTTTTTTAATTCAGCAAGCATTATACCCCTAGCAGATTTCGTATCTCCGTATTTTGATAGCTGCTCATTTTCTCTGCAAATTAATATAAGCCATAAGATCTGATGAACTAATGAAAAACAGACACAACAAAGCCAAAGTTTTGCTATGTTAGATACGCATAAACCGAGCGCCAATATCTCATTCATACCTAAAGTTGTCCAATGTCAACAGATGTGTAATTTCCTTAAAAAGTTCCTCATTAAATGCCGAAAACACTTTCAGGTCCTTAACTAAAAGGTCCACGGCTTTAGCGCGATCACGCCTGCATTTTTTTCAGTAAAAAAACAGATGAGCTCACAATCATTTCCCTTTTGGTAACTAAATTAACTCGCAAGTAAGATAAACCAACTCACATAAAGGCTAACCAACTAACTAAACAACAGGATGAGAATATATGCCAAATTTAACGAACTTTAAAAAAACAGCTTACCTGTCAAGAGCTTCAAGGTATTTCTGTTTTCGAATCTCGAAGAAAATCTTCATGGAATATCTGTTATCATCAACCTTTGTAAATCCTGAAAGATACTTCTCTACCTCATCCCATTCCCCATTTGTCACCATATCCTCAAAATATCTCAAATTGAAGAAAAACCCTGATTCTTGCTCCAATCTATTAAATTTAAATTCATTAATAAACAACACACCAAAAAAAAACAAAAACAAAAACGTCAACATATGCATATATTTAAATTTTAAAAAGAAATAGAGAGAAACGGAGTGCAAAGATCAAAGCATACTTGTGAACAGTGTTTTTGAATTTCTCTTCGTCAAGGAATTGAAGTATAAGGAACACAAGCTCTCTGCTAAGCGAGGACATGATTCTAATTCTGCAAAAATAAATCAACATAAAAAGGAAAAAGCAAAGAGATCTGAGCTTCTCACGGATCAATTGTACTCCAAAAATCAACCAAAAAAAAACCCTAAAGAAATTACAGTCTCAGCTCAAAAAATTCAACAACTCAAAAATAATTATCCAAAAATATTATAAAAATATAGAAATGAGAACAAAAATTACCAGATTGATTGCACAGATCAGGAGAAATTTTTTGGAGAAAGCGAAGAGAACGAGAGGTCGTTTCACTGCTTTCTCTTTAGTTTTCCCTTCTTTTTTTTTTTTTTTAAAGTTGTTTGTTTCGTCTGTCTCTCTGTCTGGTTGCTATTTCTGGTGAAGTATTTATAAAGAGGAGAAACGAGTTAGGGATTTGAAAGATGAGGGATAAAACATAAACAAACAAAAAAATATGAAATATGCTAGTATCAGACAAATCAAATAGCGTGATGAGAGCGAGACGAGATGAGATGGATTCATGTGAGAATTAAAATTTAGAACTCACTTGATAAGTACTAGTTCTTACAAAATTGATAAGTCCGTCTACTTATAGGTCATTAATACGCTGGATTTGGAAATAAAAAATACATTTCTTTAAGTCAAAAATATTACTTTTTTTTGTAAGAAAGGTTAATAAAAAATAGTTGTTGCTTAAATAAAAAATTTTACCTAACATCCGATATGGAGGATGGATGAACACAAAATAAATAAAACAATAAATTAATTGTAAATAAAAAGTAAAAGAGAGTTTCGTTGGTTGCCTTCAAGCTCTCGATCTTCTTATGGTTAAAATATTTTAAAAAAATAAGCAAAGTATGAATTTGATCCAAATTATTCTTTTTTGTTAATTTTGTAATTTTATAGACCAAAAAAAAAAAAAAGAGTTTGGTGGGTTAATTCTTTTCAATATTAGGGATGTGATTAAAATTGTTTGGATTCAAATTTAAATTTTACAAGATATTACAATTTATCTTTTAATCACTTTATCAATTAGTGATTTGTTATTAATTAATATTAATGACAAAAAAAATAAATATTAACTTTTTTATTTTTTATTATTTTTAAATCACTCATTTAAATTAGTAAAATATTTGATTTAATTGATCTTTGGTTTCATTGTATATTGTTTTACAATTATATTTATGTTTTATTATTCGTTATTCTTTTAATTTCTTTTAAATATTTTTCTCAGGTAAAAGAATAAATTTATATTTGAAAATTCAACATATCAATGAACAAAAAAAAAAAACAAAAACAAAAGGAAACCATAATTTATTGAAATGAAAAATATTTTTGATGCATATATATATATATATGTCATCATTACAGGATTTGTATTAGGTTTAAAAAAAAAATCTTTCAACTTTTGCATAATGCAAATATACTTATAAGATATTAGCTTTAAACTCGTGTGATACATATACGATACACAAAAGTATATTTATATATTAATAAGTTTATAAATGATATAAGTTTTTTTTTAATTATAAGATAAAATTTTATATTTATGAATAACTCAAAATTTATGTATTTAAAATTATGTAATATCAAACATAACAAAATATAGTATAATATTTGCTTTAAAGACAACATAAACCTTAAGTACTATAACATATAAAATTAAATTAAAATTAAAATATCAAAACAAATATTTCATACTTTATACTAAAGTTGAAAAAAAAAAACAATTAATATATATGAAAGGATAGGCTTTAAAACAATATATATATATAGGTATAGAAAATATGAAAAAAAAAAAAAAGGATTAAATTTTAGAGTAATTTTATTTTTTAAGAATTTTTTTTCTAAAACGAAGAATTGGAGAGAACCAATCCTAACTCATTTCTTAAAAATAACATGATATTTTTTCTTGAGCATGACTAATATGAGCATGACTAAGTATTTTTTTTAATTAAACCTCCATTAAATAATATTTATAGTGTTGAAGAGCGAATAAAAATAGTAAATAAAATTAATTAAGAGAGATATAAGCTATTAAAAATAAACGTGAATAATTTAAATAAAATCAAATTAAATTAAGAATTAAAATAATTGAGAGAGATTTTATTTATTAAAAGATATGTAATTAATTTTGTTATAATCAAATTAATTAAGAATTAAAATAAATTAAAAGAAAATTTTAAGCTATTATATATAAATACAATTAATTTAACTAGAATCAGAACAAGATATTAAGTAATAAATATAGATAATTATTTAAAGCTATCCATATGTCAAAAAAAACTATACTATCCACATAAGATAAATATCTTTTTTATTAAAAATTTTCATTTTTATATATTTATATAAAATTACTCCAACCTATACATGTGTTTTCATTGTATTCAATATTAATGTTGCTGTGTTTGATAGAAAAAATAAAAATGAAAGTTTTATTAATTTAATAATTAAATTACAAAATAAAAATTATTGTAAATTTTAATCATTAAATTAATAAAATTTTCATCGTAACTCCCTTCAATCATTTTTATTAAACAAAACTTAAAACTCCATTGCAAAACGAAATTCCTATATAGAGAACACAACGTCCGCTGGAAAAGATAAGGTAGACAACAAAAACAAGAAGATCTGTCGTTTACGTCCGCTGAAAAAGGTGAGGTTGGCAACAAAACAACCATGAACGTAGATCTGTCGTTTATTCTTGGAGGGTGACAGACAGGAGGTGACAGATAGGCTAAATTAAAATGTGCCGCGCACAATGTAAACATGCTCACGTGTTCAACGAAATCTCTTTCATAACACACGTGTCTACTCTCTATTGGATCCAGGTGCAATCAGGTAAGATTTCTTGTGATAAGATCCGTAAGATTAAACCTATGTTCAACTGCTAGATGGGACCAAAATCAGTGGATGCAAAAAGCAATGAGTTGAAAAGTCCAAAACTAAAGTTGTATCGGGATAAATAGGGAAAAAGCATGTAACAACACAACTTTTTCAGTTTATTTTGTAATCTTTTGTCCTATACACAGTGTCGTACATCCAATTACACTGACCAGTGATCAGTCAAAAATAGCACGGAAGATCTAACTGCTCCTCTCATTTTAGATTCCTTAACATGTTAAACCATCATCACATGTTTATGGTAAATTCGGGTTTTACTTGAACCATTTTTTTGTATCATTGACTTATAATCATATTTTGTTTTTGGTGGATTTAGTCGTTTTCCTGCGATCTAATCAGATTTGGTCCTTTATAGCTAGAATTGTCTGTGAGCCAAACAATCCGTTAAGCTTACGAGTTTAGTTTAGACTTTGGATAAGCATTTTATAGTTTAGGCTCAACTCGGTTTGTAAAATCATTTGTTTATTAAGTTTTTTAACTTAATTTTAAATTAAATGTAAAATTATTAATATAAAAGAGAGTAAGCATTCATTTAATTAGTACGAGTGTTACATTTTTATTTTTAATCAAGATTAAATTTATAATATTTATTTTAATTATTTTGATCTAAATATAAAAATTATAACATTTACAATTATATAAAAATTTTTAATATATTAATTATAAATATAAACTAAATAAGTGTAAATAAACTTAAGTGGATCCAATTAGACCTTAAGCAAATCTCCTAAGCCAGCTCAACCTATAAACAACTCACCCTATATATTTATTTTCTTTTTAAATCCTTACCAATTTTTTTGTTTGTTTCATATTATTTTGTATTAATTTTATAATAAACACATTATATTTCTTTTATTAATATATTTGTATTAAGTTAAATATAATTATTCACTTAGACTAAAATGAATATTTTTTTCTCCAAATATTTTGAACCACATGACGTGCTAAAATTTTTGCCTAAAAAAAAAAAAAAAAGGAAAAGGCATACCCTTGGAATAAGAAAAGTATCCATCATGTCTCAACGTTGATCAACCTCTTTTTCACGTGTCGTTGAAATTACAAATATTATTTTTATAATTAAAATCTTAAAAATTTATTACATTTATTATTAGTGAGATTTTAAATTTTACAAATAAAATTAATAAGATGAGATATATTTTTTAGAGTATATTAAAATAATACTAATTTAATTAAAAATAAAAAATATAATAAAGTTTTAATTTTATTTGTGAAATTTAAAATTTTATTGTTAATATATTAATAATAAAGAATTCATTATTTATTGCGTGTCAACCTCTGAAAAAGCTATCCTGATGACACGCATCTCACATGATCAACGATAAATGAAAACCTTATGTACTCGAGGGCGTGAAAGGCACAGCGCTTTCGAGGAAGCAACGCAACAGACGTTTGTAACAAACGAATTGATTTTAAAAAAAGAAAAAAAAAATTTTGTTTATAATTTATCGCTATTTATATCGCTGGAAGAGAGATTTCGTCTGATATTTTTTCTCTTTCTCCCTCAATCGTACGTCAATTCACAGTGACGCAAATGAGTTTTTGAATGTATTTATAAAAAGAAGTGGGATTTTTCTTTTTCATTTTCTTTTTGTTGGGTTTAATTCCCAAGAGAAAAGAAAGGAGAAGTTAGAATCCCATGAGACGCTCCTCTTCCAAAATTTGGTGTGGCTTCCCCACTCGGCAGAATAGATTAACAGTCTTCACATCTCTTTTTCTTAGTTTTTTTCTTTTTTAATTTATATATTTTGGGCTAAACTTTTTTTCTAATTGAAAAAAAACTCTTACGAAAAAATGTACTTTAAATATTATAATAATCATGATCTATGTAATATATAAAATAATAATTACAACGAATGAATTTATTTGAACGATTATTAGAAATAGTTCGGTTTAATGAATTTTCTGTCAAAATTTATTATTATTATTAATTATCAATTTTTATTATCATTTTAAATATATTTATAATTATTTTATTATAAAAAATAAATAAAAATATTATAAAATATTAAAATTAATATATATAGCATTTTATATATTACAGTTATAAATTTTTATTATTTTTAAAATTATATTTTGAGTGTTATATTTTTATTAATCATTTTATCAAATGTATGATTTTTAATGTATTATGGTTTATAAATTTTAAAATTTTGTTTAAAACAAAATAAAAAATAATATAATTTTTTGTTATGTTTTTTATATATTTATATTTATCTTATTATATATTTTTAAAATTTTATTTTGTTATAGTAATTTAATATATAATTAAGTTTTATCTAACTAATTTAATATGTAATTTCATAGAGGTATTATACTAATTTTTATAAAATATTACGCGTTAAATTTTCATAAAGCGATTGAAATTATTTTTTAATAATTTAATATATAATTAATTTTATATTATATTAAAATTTAATAAATCAAGGCATTATAGTAAGTTTAAAATAAAATGTCATATGTTAAATTTCTATAAAGTAATGATAAAAATATTTTAGTAATTTAATATGTAGTTAATTTTATATTATATTAAAATTTTATATATAATTTAATAAAGTATTATAATAATTTCCAAATAAAATGTTACATATTAAAATTTTTATAAAGCTATGATATAAGTATTTTAATAATTTAATGTATGATTAATTTTATATTATGTTAAAATTTAATATGTAACTTAATAAGGATGTTATAATAATTTTAAAATAAAATCTCAAATGTTAACTTTTTATAAAGAACTTATAAAGATATATTTATCGTTATAATATAATATATTATAATAATTTGTTATCAATTATAATATGAAAGATATTTTTATAATTATGGTAAGAGAAATATTATAATATTTGTATTCAATCATGGTAGTAAGGGTATTTTTATTATTATGATAAAAAAATTATAATAATTTTGATTAATTATAATACAATAAGTTTTTTTATAATTATGAAAAAAAAATTATAATAATTATGATTAATTATAAAAAGATAAATATTTTTATAATTATAATAGGATATTATTGTAAATTTATACATAATATCATATCAAATAAATAAGGAATATTATAATAATTTTAGGTACTGATGATGGATTGATGTAGGTGTAGAAATTATTTTATAAATATTTAAAAAAGTCAATTGTAATTATCATGTGGCCAATCATGATTTGTTTGATCTATAATTAACGGATAAAAAATTATATTTTTTTAATTTGAATGATTGCACTTTTTTGCTAAAAACTCATAACATGGCTAGAGTTGCTTTCAAATAAAACTTTTAGGAACTTGCACCGAAAATATACCAAAATAATTGACCATTTTTCCGTTTCCAATAAATAAAGAGTTTTTTCATTTTTGCAGAAAACGAGATTTTTTTTTTTTTAGGGAATGGAAAACAAGAATTTTAAAATAAAAATGGCAAAAAATTTCATTTCTTTTTTTTTCCCCATAAAAATGGCAAATTAACATATATTATCTTAATTAAAAAATTAAATAATTTATCTATCTTGAATTTTTTATAAAACAATAATAAAATTTAGACCATTCAAATATTTTCTTTCAATTTTTTTCAAAGTTTATTTTTCAAACTCTGATATCCCACTTTTTCATCTCAACTTTCTTTCTTTCTTAAAAATTAATTTTTTTTGTAGTAAGTGGGATGAATCTTATTTAGAATTGATGATGAGGTGATTTTTAACCTTTTTTTTTTTTTTTAGTCAGTAATTAGTGGGTCATGTGTTATTCGACGGATCATTTTGGGTTAATGTACAAATAAATTTTAAATTATAATAAAATATTTTATGTGATATTTAAATTTTAAAATTTTTTGATGAGATATTTAAATTATAAATTTATTAGTTAATATGATACTTATTTTTAATGTGACTAATTTTAAATGAGAACACAAATAAATACTTATATAAATATCATATTAATTAATAAATTTATAATTTAATATCACATTAAATATTTTTAAAATTAGTTATCACATTGCATATTTTCTTATAATTTAAAGAACATTCATGATATTAATTCAATCATATTCCAAATGTGAACTATTGCGTTCAAAGTTGGAATTATATTGCTTTTTCATTTAAAAGTTTGCTTAACAATTTTTTTTTATATATTTAATGTCTTATTAATGTATCAATATTATATATCGAAAATAATTCACACAATAACACCTCATAAAAAATAATTTTAAAAATATTTTTAAGATAGTGTATTTATTTTTTAAATTTTATTATCCATTCAAATGGAGCCTAAGTTAATTTTATCTAAGATGATATTAATGGTTTAACAATTAAATGGTTTTAACCACTTGTCAATTAAAAAAAAAAAAAAGAACTTTGCAAACAATTGTGTCACTTGTTAATAAAATGTTTGATTCGTAATTTTAATAAAATGAATTAATTTTTTCATAGCTTTAAATGTAACATATAAAAAAAAAATTATCCAAAAGAAATAATAGAAAGCCGTATTTGATACTCATGCAAAGCCAAGAAATATGCGACCAAAATTGTTGGGGAAGATAGGCATCAATAGCGAGGGGAAGTGACTAAATGGCATTGAGGAAGTTGCCTAGCACATTAACCTTTGTTGGCCACTAATGTACATTTTGGAGGATTGTGCAAGTTAATAAACTACTTTCTTTCTCCATCACATTGTGTACTTGTGTTTACGAAGTATATCGACGGTGGAATAAAAAGGCAAACATATATACGACCCTCGTTTCACATCTACTTCAATTTGTTATTTTGCAAAAGATTAGATTCACTTGTATGGTTATACAAGCTTTCTACACATGGCCAATCATATCTCCATCAACACCAAATTTTCTTATGGGGTCCCTTGGAGGGTTGGAATTTCGCATTTCTCGGTCCTTACTCTCCTTGTTTACCAAGCTTTGTTCATTTTTGGAAATTAAATCACTATTGATTCCTTTGTTTATTGTTTGCATTCTTTGTTTTGTTTTTACATAAATGCAAGTAAATTAAAATAAGAGAATTTGGAACTTGAGTATTTGATTTAATTTTTTTATTTTTTAGATTACAATTGGAATTTAAATTCAAAATTTTTAATTTAAAAATTGATTTTAATATCATCGAATTAACAACTCATTGGTAATTTTTAGTTTAATAATTAGTATATGTATTTTATATTTAAAGAGTAAGGTTTGATTTTTTCTAAATTAATGATAATAACAATAAAAATAGAACTTAAATGAAAGAGAAGAATGTAACTATTGACTTCTCTTATTGAAGGTTAGAATTGACTATTGAATTATTTTAAGTAGATATTTCAACAACCAAAACTTAACATTTCTATTTATTAGTATGAAGTTGGAATTTTTAAAAAGGAGAATTGGATTTATGAAATGAAAAAGAGCTATCTTGCTCCTTGTGTAGCTTGCACTCCAAATGGGATTTCACATGTACTAAAAACAAATTTTGGTACAGAACTAGGGATGATAGCATAGCATGAGAAGTTTCTAACAACCTACAGATGGCTTAAGAAAGACTGAACACATGATTGCTCGTTCAAGTCCTCTGTGCCAAAGCAATTGGCAGACCATGCAATATAGCTCAGCTTCGAGAATTTAACAATCTTGAGTGTTGTGTGTAAGATTGTCCTGTGCCATTTTAGGTTTGGGTTTGGATTTGTGTAGGTCATAAGGGTTTTGTTTTTGGGCTTTAGTTGGGTTTTTTTTGGTAAATTTGGACTGTCAAAAAAAAAAAGTGGTACACTATCCCCGACGATGACAAAAGACCGTGAGTAACGTCATGGTAGTTTAAACCTAACAACCGTGCGACCTCAAGCACGAACTACTTTCAGCGCGAGGTTTTTTTGGGAGTCGGAAGAAATAGAATACAATAATAAAAGAGAATACAAGATGGGCTACAAGTATTATTGGACCAAAATATGAGTGGTTGATACAACTCATTAGATTAAGACCCAGTCCAATTCAAAAGACATTTTATATGGCTTACTGGGTCTAATCTAATTTCAAACTATCATTTTATTTATTTCCTTTAATTCATTTTAATTAATCATAATATTTTTAATTTTTTATATGATAAAAAATTAAAATATAATGAAAATGGTTATGTTAAAAATTCTCTAAAATTGGATTTCTCTTAGGAAAATTGTTAGTGGAAAAAGAAACAACAAAAAATAATTTTTTGGCCATTTTCTTTTAAGAAATAATAGTCCATAAAATAATAAATATGATCATGTAATTGATGTGACGACTGTACAAAAATAAATTAACTTTGATTGCTAATATATAGATGCTGTGAAAATGAATTAAAATTTTAGATTTGTTGCATGCTATGTTTTTATAATATGCTCATAAACAATCATTTAAATGAATGTAAGTCGAGTATGATATAAATCATCATTTTTGTTATCAATAATCGAATCAAATTTTGTGAATGAATATTTTGTTAACATTAACGTTGTTATATATTTTTTATATACCATCAAATATTTACATACATTAGGTTATATAATAAAATAGAAATATTTAAAATATAAAAATATTAATTATGCTTGCAAGGATGTTCATGATATAAATTATGTACTTTATGAACAAATTATTTTTTATATATTTAACTTCTAACTTTAAATTTTAAATTTATAAATTATTGTTATTAACAAAATATAATTAGTGATATAAAGATATACTAAGATATGAAAAAAATATATATTTTGAATTAATAAAAAAGTTTTTAAATAAAAAAAAAATTACCGCAATCAGCAAATTACTAGTTGAGAAAGAATTTTGAGCAAACATTCATGGAAACCCCTAAAGGCTTGTTCATGTCGTGGCTGCCCCGTCCAAAAGCAGAAGCCCAGCCCGTTTTTCCATCTTGAAATGTTCCTGTTATTGTTGTACTGTACCTTTGCCATTTTTTATTTGTTCTTATTTTCGCACAAATAAAAAGTATATATATTTCCTGCTTAAAGAGTTAAAGAGTAAATTTCCAATCTTTTTTCTTTTCATGTAAAAAAAAAAAAGAAATCATTTTGATTCTCAATTCACAAAATTAAGATACTAGCACCTTTTTTTTTTTTTTATTGAACAGCTACCTTTTTGTTGAAATCATTGAAATAATGATATTTGACACATTATCTTTAAAAAAAAAAAAAAATTTATTTTAATGACACCATTTCCCCTTCACCAAATTAATCCATTTGTACAAATATTAAAAAAAAAAAATCATATTTAGATATGAACATGGTCAATCAAAGAAAAAGATTATATGAAACTATTACCTTATCTTTTTGTATGAAACTATTATTTTATTTTACTCCACTTTAACATAATGTCCATTTGACTAAAATTATGTCACTAATCAATATATTAAAAAAATTATAAAACATTAAGTAAGAATAAATTGTTCAAAATTCGGAAAGAAGCACCATAATCAAATTTTTAAGTTAATCTTTTGAGTTTGACCCATATTAGCTAAACTAAAAATTGTTTCTAATATCTTTGTGGCCAACTATTCCCATGAACCCTAACTTATAAAAGCAGCAAAATGCAAGGCCATGCTACACCTTCATATCCCCGGGGAGAAAGGGAGAAGAAGGCCTTCCGGTCAGTGTCAACTTCAGGGGCTGCTTGCAACGTCTTTATTTCTTATACAGCCACCAGGGAGAAGAAACCTAAACCTATCTGCATTTTCTATCAAATATGCAGGAAGATAAACTGCTGAAGCCGAATGGGGGATAGAACCCATCTTTTTAATCAACTCCTGGAAAGAGTACTCTTCTGGGAGCATATCAAAAAGATCATCTCCCCTACAAATGATTCTCTGTATTCTAGAACAATTTAGAAAGTCCATCCTTTTCACTCTGTCAGCATGGCTATAACCAGTCATCTTAAACACAAATTCTTCGAGCCTCCGAAAGCAAAAGCTGCAATGCCACCCTGCATCAGAAAAGATTACATCGGTTTGGCGTGAGTGTCGGTACCGAGTCCAAGGGCTATAGATGTGAACTGTGGCTCGCCAACTGCTATAATCCACCGGAAACTCAAAGGAATACATGTAATGCCTCAATTCAAGGTGCAGTACAGGTGGCACTCCATCACACCATTGTAACAGTTTCAAAGTGTGTGGGCTTGGGATCTCATCAGTGTCTGACATCATTAGAAGATCTCCATTGGCTATCCCCGCAGTGAGAAGCAATCCATTCATAGCTTTGCGTTGGAGTGATTCAAGAATAAATGGGTCTTCATGTGAACCAGGGGATGCAATTCGGCCAGGAAATACATCATGGACAATCTTGTCCTCAGCAAAGGCAAACCTGGCACGGTTTGATGCAAAGAATAGAGGTTTGGGGATGCCAGTGAAAGTGGTATTTGACTCAAGGATTACGAATTTTGAAACATAGGGACTAAGCTCACGCCATCTGATCTCAAGCAAGTCTAATTCATTGCTGAAGATGATACCGTCAAATATACGGCGTGGTTGTGAACGTATGGACCAATCATGTAGGTGGCAAAGGTGTTCCATTGAAACATTTTCAGCATAATAGTGAGGTAGGCGTCTGAACGGGGTAGGCGGCTTGTCCCAAAGGGGGCGGAAAAAATAGGATATTTTCTGGCCATTGTTAAATATGCCAATCACACAAACAGGCACTAGTATCAAGAGGGTGACAAAAAGAAGCTTAGGTGGTGATCTTCTGTTGGGGAGGCGCAGGAGTCTTTTTGCCATGCTCTAAAGTATATAGCTTAAGAGAGATAGCAGCTTGCATGCTTGGATAATTCAATTAGCAAAGAATCATAGGTCTGATAAACTTGATCACCTGCACAAAACTCACCAAAAGCTTAGGTCTAAAAACCACAATAAAAATATAAATTTTAGCCAACTGCTCTTCATTAGAGTAAAGCGTCAAAACTCAGAAGGAGCAATGAAGGCATTTTTGTCCCAGTGTTAACCAAACAATGAGGATAGGGAAGACAAACAAAACAAATTATTATATCAAGTCAATATTCAGGGATGAATATAAAAAATTTAGCAACAAATAAAAGTTCCAAGGGCCATTCTTCCTGCTGAATCCAATTTGTCAAATTCTAGCATCACATCTATAGCAGATTTGTGATGCAATTATAATTCTCACTGTAACATAGCCCTATGCCCTATGCATGTTCCTCAATAATACATGATCTGGTGATTATACGTACACTTATGACACCTTCAATAAGGTTTTCATAGCAACAAGAGAAAACTATGAGATTTAACAGCTCTGTACAGACACTTCCACTAAACCAACAAACATTTCTTTTATAATAAATCCTCATTATCATTCAAATAGAAAATAGGACATGCAGTGATAATACTAATGTGCAAGGCATAAAACCAAAGCTATGCATCTCTAGCCAACTTAAATTTCTATAGCAAAAAAACACCTATCAAGGAAGACAATGGAGAAACATAACAGTCCTAGAAACTGTCATGATCACCTCACCGGTAGTTAAGATAATCTTTTGCAACGCTAAAACACAATCAAATATGATCACATTGACTACCAAAAACAAAAAGTATTTTTTCAGGTTCACCTCTTGCTGAATTCCCAACACCATATTCGAGAAACCAGATTTCTCATTAGGTGAAAAATACTAATGGATGTCAACCTTAGAAAACTGAACATAACTAAATCCACAATCAAGCAACCAAAATTTTTGTACATGACATGAAATGGATAAAGGTATGTGGAGAAACAGAAACTTAGTCGATAACCATATTTCACACAATGAACAAACTCCCCACAATTCAAATTATCATATATTATTGTCAGCAAACAACAAAGGCAAAAAAATTATAAAAAGACACAGAAATAAACCATAGACAAGGCCAATTCGGGCTTATCCTGGCTTGACCATCACTGTATTTATTTACGTTTTAGTCAATACCCAAGTAAATAGAATCATCTAAAAACTAAAAATGAGGGAAATTTGAGCATTCAACTGAAAAAAATAATAACCATAGAAACACAAGAAAATCCCATAAACAAAAAATAAAATAAAGGAAATTTCTACTGCAATCCAAAAAAGAAAAAAAGTCGTGTTCCCTACAATGCAGAATAAATCCTGACAAACCAAAGTAATCGTCTTTTAATCTGAAAAACATTCCTAACAAAGAATTAGCCAAAAGAGTATTTAAAATCGAGTTTTTTATTTAAAAAAAAGAAATAAAGGTGAAAACTTGTTGTATGAAGCTAACAATTTTGACAAAAACGCTCCAAAACCAAATTAAAATCCTAACAAAACTCAGTTTCACGATAAAAAAAACCAATCACTTTAACGATAAAATTATAACCAAAAAAAAAAAAACAAACAAATTGAAGATAGAAGATATTTATTTACAAAAAATCTTAAAAGGCTAAAACAAAAGTTAATGATAGAAAAGTAAGAGAAACGAAAAATCAAAAAAGCAGAATTCCATTTAGAGAATAAAGAAGAAAAAAATGTTCACCTTTTTTTTCTGTTGAAGGATGCAGAGAGGGAGGAGAGATTTGACGCCGCCATAATATAAGAATATTACAATTTAATCCCTCCCACCATTTTTTATTTGGTTAAATGCTACTAGTACTAAAAATACTGGGGACAACATGCAGAGAAGGAGAGGGATAAAGAAAAAAAAAATTATTCGGAGAAAACTATATTTTTGGCAAAATGAAAATCTGAATGGGAGAGACAAAGAGAAGAGTGCGGCCCACTTGACAACGACGGAGAAAACCAGGAGACAGTAAAAAAAAAAAAGGAGGGATGTAAGATGATTCTCGTCTACAGTTGTATTTAACTGTTCTATTGAATTCAACCAGTTGCTGATCTACACGTGCAATTTTGTCACGTGGATGTTTCCTATTTGGGGAGATTCGGGGATGTAAATGAAGTCGGGGCAGGGGAGGGGAGTTACCTCATGCGAAACACACTTGGCAGTTGGCATGGAGTTTAAGAGATTACGTGATGACGTGGCATGCTGTACTAAGGCAGAATATTGGCCGGTTTTAATAAATGACTGATATAGCCTTTCCACTTTTTTTTATGAAAATAATTAAAAGAAAATAAATCATTGATGAAAGCTTTCTAATTAATTATGATTAATGTTTTATTATTTTTAAATAGGAAGGATTGACTTCCATTTGTGTAAAATCAATATAAATTTACATTTTTTATATGATTTATTTTATTTAATTTAATCGTTATATTTATTCTCTATTCACATAAATTATAAAATCATGCATATTAAATTTTGAATTAATTAAACATGTATAGCTATTTATTTTTATATAAAAAATTTTAATCCTTAAATATATATTGAAAAATAATATCTTCAATTGAAATAATAAAGATATTAGATTTATTTGAAATTTTTTGTGTACAAACTTACATGGAGATGATTTTTTAAGAATCCTTCTTAAAAAAAAAAATTCTTTCATTGTTTAACTAAAAAAAAAGCCTTTAAAATTATTATTTTTATAAATATTCAATGCATTTACTTAATATATAGGAGTTACCATATATATATATATATTTAATCAAGTACCTGTTTTAGGTTGCATCATAAGTAACTCATAAGGCAATATTATAAGTATATGTTAATGCCATTTACTATATAAATTTACTTACAACATTGTGCACTAAATGGAAAGAGGATTCAAATTAAGGCATGCAAGTTGAGGTTTACTCCTTAATTATTCCCAAATATGGACGTCTTAATCTAATAGTTTAGGTGTTTTGATTTAGAGTGAATAGATTTAGGTAAGAATAAGGTTAATTGCCTTGCTTATTATTATTATTTTTTTTGTTTCAAGGGTGACAGAGCTTTACATCAATAGAAGAAGGGGTGAGGCTAGGGTCGAACCTCAATCCTATGTCTTCTTTAAGGCTTATTTAGCCACGAGACCAAGTAGCTGAAGACAATTGCCTTGCTTATTATTCCCTATTGACGTCAAACATTAAAACTCCAAATTTTACTCTCTTTTTTTTTACGTTAAATAATAAATACCCCATACAAATGTTTGTTTAATTTTCTTCAATTAATGTTTGGATCTGAAAGTTCTATTTCTTTTCAATTTTCAATAGTATAATTTTTCAATGAATTCGGTTTTTTTTTTTTAAGCTTAAATTTGTCAAAATTTAAATATTAATAATTAGAATTAAAGGGTTCAATGCTTTCCTTACAGGCTACCTATTTCACTAATGTATTTTTGGCGGTTACATTTTGTTTTATTCATTGTAGATTTCGGTTGTTAGTTTTTTGGGTGTAAAAACACCATTTTCCTATGAGTTATACGCATATCAAAATTTCTTCTAATTTCTGTTTAGATTTCTTACTTACAATATATTTATATATGTTTTGCTCATGTCTTAAGAAATAGGTCTTAGAATCTTAAAATTTTAGGTTCAAGTTTTATTGTGTGAGTTTGATTGTCTAGCTATATTCTAATTTTTTAATTAATAATTCAGTAATTATTACTTGATTATGATTTAATAATTGATTATTCAATTAATAATATAAATATAATATTTGATTAGTATAATTATAACTTAAAAAAAATAATATTATTGAAATAGCGAGCTGATGTTGCATAAATCTTGGTGTACAATTATTTGTTTTATTTCTTGGTTTTTGGAATGTCTTTTTACCTATCGGTATTTGATAATTTTACTTCATTAACGTATATTTTACATATTCATAATCCTGATCTAAAAAGTTTTAGTAAAATAATTACTTTTATTATATATTTATATCCATATTTCTTGAAAAGCTTCGATATGAAAGTTCAACATCTTTTAATCAGAAATTTTTTTTCCATGTTACTTCAAAATTCCCACTTGATTTTGGCAAAAATATCACATAAATTTTGTATTGATGTCGTGAATCCGAGGGTTCGCACAACTTGAACTTTAGAATGATATTTAATTCCTTCGACATTGCATGCATCTATGTTTCTTTATAACCGGGTTGTTTTGTAATCCAATCGACTTGGTTGTTTGCTTTATTCCAATCTTATTTCTTTGATGAATGAAAAAAGGAGAGAGATCGGAGTAGCAGATGGTGAAACTAAGCAAAGGAGAAAAGGATTGTTATTATATAATTTATTATTATAAAATATTATTTTTAATTAATAGTTCTTAATAATGATACATGAATTTTGATAATTACGACATTTTATTTGGAAAAACACCTTATATATTCACTATTTAAAATATGTATCCTAGCGTAAAAAACACATATATCTGATTCGCAGGACCATATTCTTCTAAAATAAATAAATAAATAAATATATATATATATATGTATGCCAAGATAGAAATTTGATTTTGAAAGGCCAAGAGTGAAGGAATATATATGTATTTAAAGGAAAAGTTAAAATTAATAATAAACTAGTTAATAATGAAAACAATAAATTTAAACATAATAATAAGAAACTATGTATTTATATTGAGTACTGTTTTTTTCGTCTTATTAGCATTAGAAATATTGAATTGTGCGAATTCATTATTTATATATGCTTTCCCATCAATTTGAATGAATAATTAGGATGAAATCTAAAATTTTAGTTGATTCCAAGTAATGTAGAGTTTTGATTGATTTTGTATGCTGGTTGATGTAGATTTAGCATAGTGGTATATAAATTTCAACCAGTCCAAACCTCCTCAAGACATCAACAGCATGGTTAGTGGCTTTACGAGAAAAGAGATTGGATTGCTAAATGAATGGTTAAATTGGGGAAAAAAAAGTTTCTTATAGGTTCCTACATCATGCTCCTATAGTTCTTCCCCTCAATTGAATTTAACTAGGCCAAGGATTTAATGGGTTTGTACCTTTGTCAATGCTAGGTGTAGAATAATAATGCTAGTAATTCCAAAATTGAATGATTGCTGGTTTTATATATATGATGAGAGGCTATTAGATGTTAGATGAATTGTTCAATTTTAGAAAAAAAAGAAAAAAAGTTTTTAAGAAATAAAGTTATTTTTTACCCACTAATTTTAGGGACGACAATAGATTAGGTTAAGATGAGTTTTTGTTCGTCCTGAACTCGATCTGATTATATATATATAATCTGAATCTGATCTAATTCGATAAATTTTTTATTTTTTATATTTGAATTTGATTTGATCAAACATTGTATAAAATCAAACTCGAATCGATCTTACTTAAAATTAATAAAATATTATTTTTTAAAATATAAAATATTATTTTTAATATAAATATATAAATAAATAAATAAATAAAAATATAAAATTAAATAAATAATTTTAAAAATTATTTTTTATATATATAGGGTCAAATCGAATTTGTCTAAAACCTAATTTTTTCTCACTATTACTTGATCCAACTTAATCTTATCTAATTTAAAAAAAAGAAACCGTAAAAGATCTGATCGGATCAAAACTCATCACTCATCGGATTCGAGTTTAACTGCTTTCCCTGACAGTTCTCCTTCTACAGTTCATTCATAAAACATGATTTGGGAAGAAAAGTTCTTAATTCCCTCGTATATGCAAAGGTAAGGTTACTAAAATTTGTAATTACTAGTTTAACAACTAGTAGTGGGCCAAGTCCATAACTTTAGCTGTAATGGCCCAGAGTCCATCCTAACATGTTGTTTGTGCTGGTAAGGAGGCCCATTGAGTAGCCCCGACTCTGCAACTTAGATATCTCATTTACCGTTTTGGGATTTTGGGTATTCCCAAACAAACAGAAAAGCTTAAAAAGCCACAATCTTCAGTAAGATTGCGACAGTCTCGTCTGAAAAGGGTAACCAGCAACCTTCCACTCAAAAAGAAATCAGCGGCCTTTTTGATGGGCCCAAATTGTTTATGCTTAAGAATATCCACAAGTTGCTACTCCATTACCATTAGTATGAAAATGTGTGAGAATAATTGAAGCAGACATTAAAAGTTATCGCACTTAAATATTGCCTGACCATGGTGGTCAATCAAGTGCTTGTGCTTTAAAGAAAGAGGCGGCTCAAGCAGATTCAAATATTATCACCAAGTCATATGTTTTCTAGTCTTTTTGCAATTATCATAGAGCTGATTGCTGTTTCAGATTCTACACAAAAAGAGCTAAATTACTATATATATTACATGTACTCGTTCAAAATTCAAGCAAAAAAAAAAGGCCACCAGGATTCTTTGAAGACCAACATTAAGGAAGATGAAACATGGCCGACGATTTTGATAATTTTATTTTGATGTGGTCCATGAGAAACCCACTTGCTAGCCGCTGCTTCTAATTAATTTCAGGCATTTCAAGGAGCGAATAAAGGTCCTGAAATCACCAAGTTTGATTCCATCAGTTTCTACCTCAGCAAACAGGTGTAAATATCTCATACAAGTAAGGCTAGGAAAAGACAAAAAGAAGAAAAGTACCTCCAGGGAACATCTTGTGCAAGCAACCAGTCTCCTTCTGTGTCCTGATAAGTGAGTTTAAAGCTATTCCAATTCTCATCAGCTGTTCCCAAACAAGAAGGGAAAATTAACAGTTAATTCATGCTTTGTTGATCAAAGTTAATGTTTAAATTCTAATTAAGTTTAAGCAAGGTTTGGGTTTACTTACGTATACCAAACATTCTCATCAGGGTGCTAGTAAGCGTTTCAAAGGAGTGATGGACGCTGAGGTCAATTTTCCTGGCAATTGCAACTCCTTCCATCTTTACCTTCACGTACGTGGAATTTGAAGCCCTACCACCACAGCCATTCTCCGCCGCCGCCACCATGCGATTGTTATCTGCTCCGCCATTGGAAATTTGGAGGCGTAGCTTCTTCCTCCAGGTTTTCACAGGTGGCCACCCCACTAAACCCTCTCCATCATTCCTATCAAACCAAAGATTTATACCCCATCAATGGCAAATTCCCCAACATTAATTAATCAAGAAAATTGATGATAACCCAGGAAAAAAACCTAACAACAACTCAAGTTTTGCATTTTTTTATTGTTATGAAAAGCTCAAAAAAAAAAAAAGCATAGGCACAGTTCAAGTACAAATAAAAACACAGACAGGAGCACGAAACAAACGTAAGGAAACAAAAAGAAAAGAGAGAAAGTGAAGTACTTGAAATTGGCAGAAGAAGAGTTGTCCTCGATATCTTTAGGGTCATCTTCATCATTAGGTTGGTTAGTCCAAAGCAAAAGAGGCAGCGTTTTCGGAACAATTCTGTTCTCATCAAAGAGTAGTACTCCATCAAAGCCGCGTTTTTTGCTGCCACCGCTGCTGCTAGAGCTACTGCTGCTGCTGCTGTTGATGTCAATGTCATATGGACCTAGTTTTAGCAAAGGCCGGCTCAAGTTGTTGGAACCCAATGCCTCCCTAGGCTCGTAACCACAGCTGTTTAGGTCGAACATTTTGATGGGAATAATAGGAGGAGAACTTGGAAGAGCCAGTCCCAGTTGGAGCTCCATGCACATCAATAACAATAGAAAACTAGAATTGTCCAACAATAACAAAACAAAGATTGCCTCCAAAATAAAATAGAATAGAATACTTCAGAAGACGCAAAGTGCAGTTGCTATTACGCTACAGCGTGAGAGAAGCAAAGCAAGGAAAAAAAAGGGTCATTTTGGGGAAGGGTGGAGGTCAAGAGTCAAGGAAATCTGGGTTACTCGGTAAGTTCGGGAATTTAATATAAGGTGAAAGGTTAGAGGGTGAGATGGGGACATACAGCAGACAGAGGGTAATATCTGGTGAAGTGGGTCCAAGCTTTGCCTAACTTTTAGCCGACCTATTTGCCCCCTCTGCTTCCTTAGTTGCTTCCCATTGTTTTCCGTATCTTTGCTTACTACACGGCCAACTTTCACGCGCACCAAAACTGGGAGTTCTTTTCCCTCTTTTTCAACTCTTCGGTTCGTGAATTTTCTCACTTTGACAGTGGGAGAGGAGGAAATACAATATGAAACGAAGAGTGTGCATTTATGAATCAGTTGTCTATTAATAGAGTTGGGATTTTCATAAACAATTATACTAAAAAAAGTAAAAATTTCTTGTAAGATAAATGCAAATTAAATGAACAAATTTGATCATTAATTAGTAGTGTTTTTTTTTGTGTTTTTCCTTTTAATTTGCTCTGTTAAAAGAAATAGCTTACACGCAGTACGGGGAGAGTGAGGAGTTCGAGAACTGGGTTTTGAGATTTGAGGGAAAGGGGCCCCCATGAGATTGACAGCAAATCACAGTTTAGGCTTCAGGTCTGAACGTGATAGTCAAACCTCCGGGGCCACCCTCTCTATTTCCCTTGCATTCAAAATCATGGACACGTCTTTGGTTTCCTCATTGTAAAACACTTACCTAATCTGGTACGTTTCCCTTAGCTTCTCTGTCTTGTTGATAAGATGTTCAATCCACAGGTTAAATCCATCTAAAACAATTCAATTTTTATGAACTGCTGCTTTCAAATTATACAATTTTCTTTTCCTGTTAAACTTTGTGTTGAAGCAAAGAAAGGTGAGTGAGACGATGCGTTGAATAGAATATTTCCGTTACCAAATTTCAAGTTCAACTTTATTTAAAGATTCCATTTTTGTAATAATATTTTAAGCTATTAATTAAATTCATGTACTCAGAATATTCATTAAATAAAAATAATGAATTGTACGGAACAAAGTAGTCACCTAGCTATACCATACCTAATTCATAGGTATAAAATAAAAATAATGCAATGCAAGACAAGAACATATAATATATTATTAATTAATCCACACTTAGAGCACTATATTCATATTTTTATAATTTATTACACAAAAAAACATAGAAGGACTCCTTAAAGAATAATTGTTTAAGGGCAGACCGCATCTTTTGCTGTCAAGAAAAAATGGGTTTTTTTTTTGTCATTATTTTAATTTGGGAATGGAGAGAGAGAGAAAGAAAAGCAAAAGCATCGTGGAGAATGCAACCCACGGCAAAACTGTCCCAATGGTCTTCCCAAAAAGATAACTTTGTCATGTTTAAACAAAACACATATTCCCTATGTGATTTGTTTGTGTTATGTTTGGTGCTGAATCATAAACATAATTTAATAGTTACTACAATTTTGATTAATTTACTGTATTTCTTATCTACATTTGTCTCACTTTTTGGCTTATATGCAAACAAAACTAGTTCCAATAAAATGTAGTTTGATAACATTGCCCGCCTTCAAACCTGAAACACATTTCAACTCACATTAGCCATTGCTCGTAATAGAATGGACAAGATTGAAAGGGAACCATGCGGGATTCACGTGATGGGAGGGCCTCCCCCCCCCCCCCCCCCAAGGCAGAGGCAAAGCCGGCGAGACAGACGGTTAAGGCGGGGCAGCCCACAGACGCCGGTACAGTGGTGCCACCCACATTCGATCAAAGCAAAATTTCCAACAGATAAGACTGGTTCGCTGCATCCAATGAATTGGTCTAGCACTTAAATGAGTTAATTACTAGGGTTGTTCACTAGGGAGGCAATGTGGACCAAAAATTTTGTAAATTTTGTTGTAGTGACAAAGTGAGTGCCGCGACTTTTATTACACTGTCTGGGGGACTGCCTTGTTTTAATCAATGTGCATGCGCAAATCAATGAGGGAAGGTGAGTCCAATTGAATTGGGGTTGGAGGAGGCAACTTGAATGGTGAAGAATAAGATGAACCTCTCTACCACTCACTTGATGCACTAGCTTGTGGAGATTGGGCGAATGGGTTGTTTTTGTTCGGCTATTTTCAACGGGTCTAGAAATGTAGGTGAGGGGCAGTCTAGTGACTAGGCTGTTTGGGAGCTTCATTTTGTCCCTATAAGAGGTCCCCTACTCAAGAAAAGAAAAATAACTACATGTAGGTTGATTTATACTTTGTACGTTGAAGCTATTTTCAAAGTTCATTGATAAAATTGTGTAATTAATTTAAGACCATAATAAAAAAAAAAACGTAAATGAACATTGATTCCTTTCTAGCCAAAAAAAAAAATTGATTCCTTAAAAGATTAATCAATATAGCAATTAAAATGACAGGAATTTATCTTAGTTAACTAGGATGGCTGAATGAGTCATTGAGTTTTTTTTTAACCTACATATCAATCTTTTTTCTTTATGACGTAATTAATATAAGATAATATTGGAATTAAATTTTTTTTTTTTAGAATAATAGAAAAAATTATCAATTAAAATTTTTATTTAATCTCAAATTATTACATTATTTAAAATTAGAATTTATTAAGTGGATGTGACCGCTTTGTATAAAAAATTATTACATTATATTTGTATAGTTTATACAACACACCCTTGAATTTCCAAATTTTATATATTTTGAGAGTCATTAAACTTAAAATACTTCCTAGTAATGAAATTAGATGAATCGAAGATTAGCGTAAAAATGGTAAGTTGGAAGTGTTTGTTTCACAAAGGAAAAAATATATATAGTTGATATTGAGAGAGGGGTGATAATGGTCGCAATTGCAGTCACACATTGTTGGTTTGGATTTTCCTAAGATTTGGTATTACAAGTTGAACAGCTTGTGAGATGGAAACTTTCCCAACTGTCTCCTTCATTTTATTCACTGACTTCCATTCCGAAACTCAGAAGAAAAAGACCTTCTGTTTCCATGGATTCGAGTGGAGATGGCCAGATGGGCATCTCATTCACACGTGGGGAAGAAGAAATACATGACAACGCTGAAAGGATGTTTCTGTGATTTCGGCTTTAAATGTACCGTGTTCTTGACCCTTTTGGCAGCCTCCTAGCTTTACTAAAATAAGCCTTGGACAAACCCAACCATGATCCACCTAAAGGCGTAGAAAGTTTGCTTGTTTGTAAAACTCATGGGCGAATTTTAGGACCCAATCCAACCCATTTTCGTTTAACGCATCTTAACTCTTGGTTCGTTTTCCAACCAACCATGTCTTATTGGTCTATTAGTGTCAATTTATCTTCTTAAATAGTTTGAATATTAGGTTTCTAATAAGAGAAAATTTAATTGGAATAAAATTTTACACCATTTTTCTCTTTAAAGGATGAATTTTACTCCAATATACCAGTTGATCCATTGGAGGCTCATGTTTGAGTAATGGAAAGAAAAGAAAAATACTGCTAATGCATTAAAGAAAACTGAAAAGGCCTAGATCTGTTTGAAATTTATTAAGTATATTAATAACAATGGTTGGGTTGTCATTGGACGTTTTCTTTTTCTAGTGTTGGGTCCATAAAAGGAATGGAAGAAAAGAAGAAAAACAAAATGCACTAGTGGGAAAAAAAATCCTACATGTACATATATATATATATATATATGTATGTATATTCCTATGATATTCGATGTCCTCTCTTCCATTTTCTCACCAATGAAGAAACAAACAACTAAATAAGAAAAAGAACGAAAAAAAAAAGGAGGTTTGGTTTCTGGTTGGGATAGTGCACCCAAAAGCATGGAATGTGATGTTTTGATCACCATCCACTTACTATTATTTTGCAGAAGTGTGCTTCTATTTTTGTTTACAAAATGAGCAATTCAACATGTAATTCCAAAAACAAAGCCGAGTGATGGTTGATCCAAGCAGATTTGGGCTGGGCCGTATTGTTTATATAACTCCTAAAAATAATTTTCTACCATCTACTATAAATTAGGGAAACTTTTGGTTCCAAATAAAAGATGTGATTTGAAATTATTTTATATATTTGAGATTGTAAAGATTAAATTTGATAACTGAAAATAAATGCTCAGAATTTTATTAATAAAATATTATTAGTGACGATTTCATTATGAATATATTAATTAAGTTTAAAATCTTTTAAGAAAAAGCAATATACATGGTTTGGTTAATGACTCGATTCCATTATTTAGATGCTATATCATGCTTAATTACGTAATTGTATAAAAAAATAAGTACCAAATACATACATCAAGAGAGAAATGCATAATTGTTTATTGTTTAAGGTGTTCAAAGATGATATGCCATTAGTTTTGATGATGGAGGATTAATAATAATAATAATAATATCATGTAGGATCTTTAAATAATACTGAGCAGCCTGATCTTTTATCATCAAAAGCTTTGTCATCGAATAATCACCCATACCTAAATTGTATTGGATATTTAGATCATATAAACTCAACCATAAAAGTTAATTTTAAGATGGAAGTGGATTGATTTCATTTAAGTCAATTTTTTTTAGATTAGATAATTAGGATTTAATTTATGTCACTTTTAAATTTATTTAAAATCAAGTTATTTATTCAGTCTGATTTAAGTTTAATTTTGGACATGAAATTTAAAACTTGAATCCAACCTTACTTAAAATATTTAAAAATTAATAAAAATGGTTTTTATTTAATTTTAATTTTAAAATATATTTAAATATTAATATTTTAATATATGATTTTTAAAAAATATTAAGCCTGACGGTCCAAGCTTAACTGCTTAGCAAAGATTTCTCAAGACCAACGGACTTGGCCCGGTCCGATATAAACTCATGGACAAGTCTAGCCACTGCATCAATCACAGCTTATCCATCTCATATCATATGTTCAAATTGGCCGGCTAAGAAGTAAATATATGCAAAATTGTTGAACGTATTTTCCACATATTACACAATCTCAGCTCCTTGCATCCAACGAAATGTGACCAATGAAAATCATGTTAGATCTGGTTCTTCACTTTCCCTGCAAAACCTATTCATATACAAATTCTGTCCCTTACAGTCTTAATTTTCGCTTTTAATTTTTCAAATAAAAGTTTGATTTTCCATTAAATATATCACAAATTCCCAAAAGGGGATGTAGCTCAAATGGTAGAGCGCTCGCTTTGCATGCGAGAGGTACAGGGTTCGATCCCCTGCATCTCCAAAGAGAGTTTAATTTTTTATCTTGTGAATTCCTCGTTTTAGACGCTAGAAATTGACATTCTATGTCCTATCAACGTTTAAATTGATCAACCTTTTTGGTGATTAACGACAGTATTAATAGGCTCCACCAACACAAATCAAAGTAGAAGATTTAGAACAAAACATCAAATTCAAGAGACAAATCATCTGGAATCATTGTTAGCTTTCGATAATGTCTTCCTTTAGGAAAAATTTTTTTTTTTCTATCGTGCCTTCACTCTTTCACAATTGGAGTTTTTTCAAAATTTACTTTCTAGTACAAAAAGTTGAAAGAATATACCGCTTTTTGACACACGAAAGCAATTATTATAACAGCTAAATGGTTGATTGTTCCTCCTAGTAATTCAGGGACAAAGCCTGGAGACTGTAGTAGAACTCCAATTTCCTATTCATAGACTTTTTTTTTCCCTTAAAATTGGATATACTAAATCAAACATTCACTACTATAGTAATAGGACAAAAGAATATACCAAAACATTCATAGACTATCCTAATATTGGTGGTCATGGTCTTTGCTGTAGACTTGCTGGATCAGCAAAATTATACTATACACGTGATTACGTGAATCTTGTCCTCTATGCTATGACTCAAATACAGAATCTTGACACGATCGAAGACGGAAGAGTCATAACTTTGGTGATATTTGATTGTCAAAGACAACGGAATTTTTGCAGGTAAAATGTGCTAATCATAGTTGCAAAAAAAGGTAAACACCCATTTTGCAAGCTGGATCGGAGAGGTGGGGGAGGGGGAAATAATTTGGAGTTTGGTAATCATTGGAGCTGGTCGCTTTCACTTGTGAAGAGTGGGTGTGAATTGGGCAGGCGAGAAAAAGAAAAAGTGAGATATCATGGCCGAAATTATGGGAAAGGGCAGGAATCATGATCTAAATCATACCCCCACATGCCAGCTTAAAAGCAGACTAATATTGCACACACTTCGTAATACGTGCACACATCTTTTGTAACATCACAATCTTATCCCAAGAAATTACTTGCGTCAAAATTGTTTACCAATCCCATAATTGGTTTTTGCTCACAGACAGTTCATTAGTTTCCCGGTCTGGAAGGAAAATCACTTCAAACAGGGTGGAACTATAGTGGGATGAGATCCCCTTAGATTCAACCCATTTTCAACTGTTAGATGCGGCCTAAATAATATTTGACCATTGGATGCAAAAAGTGATAAAGTGAAAACCCAAAACTAAACTTGTTTTAGGTCCATGCAACCGACTTGTTCCGTACTTCAGTAGTAATCTTTTGTCCCCAATCACTGATACTTCGTTAATAGCACGAAGATACTGCTGCTTTCATTTCATATTCCTTTAACATGTTAAAAGTATCATTGCGGGTTTTTGGTATAAATTCGAATTCAAATTAAATTATTTTACTACGTGGTCGAGTTATAGTCATGTTTTGTTTTTGGTGAATTTAATCGGATTTATGGTGTCAAAGTCAAATTCAATGGATTAGATTTGCTTACGAATCGAATAATTTATTATGTTTGTTAAAACAACTTGATTTTAAATAAATATTTTCAAGTTCAAATTCGATTTAATTTAAATTAAATAAATCTAAATGGACTTAAGTGGATGGATGCAGCCTCAAGGTGGACCATGGCAAAATGTTAACTAGATCTAAGCCAGTTCACGAATACCTTTATCTATAGATGTAGGAATTTGAGAATTATTTGTAAAAATGACTTATTTTCAAATTAAATAAATAGACCAATAATATTAATTTATGGACTCAGCATTAATTTAGATGATCACTTCTCATAATAGTAGGCTATCTATGTATGATTATTTTGTGAGAAATTATTTCATTTATCTTGAGAAAATTTGCATTCCATATATTTATATTTTATTATTTTTAATTTTGTCGATTATAATTTAATGACTTATTTTGTTTTAGACTAACAAAGCTAAATACATACCATTCAATTAATTTTTTTTTTTATATATGCTCAAAAAATAACAAAATAAACTCTTTTGAAATGGCAGCAATTCAAGTGATGCTACTTTGTTCAATTTTTAATTATTCAAAAAATTTTAACATTATATTAATTACTAATTTTATAAATATTTCAATCCATTTTTTCTTCATTATAATATATAACAAATCAATTCCTAATAATTAGTACTTGTAATTTTTGTGCTTTTATTTAAATTTCCTAATTTTTTAAAATTAGTTTCACTCTTCATATTTTCCCGTTTACATCATATTCGGAAACCACAAAAAATTTTTAAAATTTCAATTTTATACCATTTGGTTTTGGGAGTTTCTATTTGTACTTTAATTTTTTTTTTCTAAATCTCCTAAATAAAATTACTTAATTATCTTTTCTCAAATCCTTTCTCACTTTTAAGTTTCTAGATTTGTAAATTTAAAAACTATTAAAAATTTTTGCATTAGTATATTTGAAAACTTTTAAAATTTTTGTCTCAAATTGTTTAAATCAATAAAAAATCTGAGACCAACATGCTTAATTTTTTTATCAATTTGTAAATAAATTTATAATTATTTGAAATAAATATATATTTTCTTTGCAATGTTATGAAAATTCTTCCGGACATGTTATATAACTTATTTAGGTTTTCATATCTAATAAGTTTTATATCAAATAAATTATAAATTTATCGAATATGTATGTTTCAAAATTTTAAAATTAATTAAATAATAATTAAATAATTTTATGTTAAAATGATTTTAAAAAATAGGTGTAAAAAAAAAAAAGGAAATGCATATAAAAGCACCTTTGGTTTTTTTCGTCTTACCCCAATTTATCCTAATGTACCAAGCTTTTGCCCTCATTTTCTTCCTATCTGCCAAGTATTTGCCTCGTGTTGTCCTCTTCTACCAAAACTTTTACCCTCATTTTGTCTTCAATTACCAAACTTTTGCCGTCATTTTGTCCTTATTCCGTGGCCCCTGTTTCTTTAACATACCTACTTAATGCATGTGTAGTTTTTTGTGCTCTCCTTTGCCTGCTTAAATGCATGTTTCCTTACGCTTTATGCAGCTTTAATGTTCTCACTTTTTTTACCTTTTACCCGCATTGACAATTTTAAATTATTGATAATTTAGAATTTAATTTAATTAATTTATATAATTATTTTTAAAAAATAATATTTAAAAAATATATAATTTGAAATTTAATACTTATAATTCATTTTCTTATCCTTCTCTTATAATATGATTTATTTGTATGAAAAAATTATATTTATAATTAGAGGTGTGAATGATATAAAATACTCATAACTTATTAAGATTCGATTAGAATAAAATTCAAATCGAGCTTGATTATTATCGAGTCATACTCGAGCTTAACTAACTCAATTTATCGATTGAGTTGAGTTAGAATATTTTTTCGTTCGATTCGAATAACTTACGAACATAATTAAATTTTTATATTTTAATATATTTTAATTAATAAAATATTTTAAATTTAAACTTAAATTCGAATGCAAATATTAAATTTTTATTAAATATAAAAATTAAATTTATTTTAAAATATTAATTGAGTCCAATCAAATTAATTTGAGTCTCTCAATCGATCTGTATTTTAAATCGAACTCAAACTAAAAAATAAAATTTAATCAAATTTAAATCAAATTTTAAATATTAAATTTAAAATTAAACTCGAATTCAAACTTAATATTATAACGATTCGAATTTGTTCAATTATATCCAAATTCATAACCGGCTGCTGTCATTTCCTCTTTCATGTCACAAACCGGTTACTTAAACCATCAGATTGTACTTTAACCATCACCTCTCCCTACAATTTTAATCCACTGGTGCAGAACTGTACCATCAAATCTAACAGCCATAATTCAATGGATCTTACTGAATCTCGCTACAATAAATCTCATTTTAATCGGCGCTTCCAAACATGGTGATAATATATGAAAGACAAAAAGGACTAGTAGCGTTGACTTTGAAAAGAAATTCGAATCCAGCTTTTGAGTAGTAAAATACTTCCACTACACACTGAGTTAACTGCTCGAGTCTTGAAGAATACAAATTTGATGAAGTGAATGACATTTCATGTGAACAACGTTGAGCAAAATCTCATAACAAAAACTACATGAGGAAAATCTAGAATGCAGATGCAATTTACGTAAAGTTGTCATTTTTCTCCACCTCTATAAAAAAAAAAAAAAATCTAAAGTTGTTGGCAGTAAAAGGGATGGAAAATGTTGGGAGACCTTTACATTTTGATAATGACATGAAAATAAAGCAAAGCAGGAGTCAAGAGAATAATGCAAACAGTAGTTTCCGACAGACTTAAAGCTCAATCACACAGTCATCAGTTTCCATATGGATTTAAGTTGTTGGCAGTAAAAGTTAATGCATTAACTTTCAAATAGATTTAAGTTGGCAACCAACTTTCTTGCTCCTCTCTTTACCAGGTGTTTTCACTTCCTAGTAATTAATTTGCATTAGTTTACAATTTTCCTTTTTCCAATTTTCATTTGCAAGTTCAAATATACCATAAATGTTATTGCACCATGCATTTTTTTAACACATGAAGGAGGTATAGAACGAGAATCCCAACTTAGAATTTCAACCCCATTAAAAATAGAAAATTATGATGGTTGGATCAAGCTTGAAATGTTTTTATTATAAATTGTGGACCCAAGGGTGAAGGGCCAATGCCATGATCATATTTGTTACACATTCCCTTGTAACCACCAGTCAAATATGGTAGCATTTTGGTGTCTTGAAATTTGTTTTGGGAGTTCAGAAAAAAAATAGGAAATCTGCATTAATCCCTGCTGTTTATATATTTTTGGAAAATATATTGGAAATATTCAAGTAAAATGGCCAGAAATATATAACAAGTAAAATGTTGGAAATATATATTCAAGTTGAAATGAATAGTAAAATGCCGGAAATATTCAAGCAAAATGGGCAGCAATAACTAGAAAGGATTAGAAAATAAATAGTAGTAACTAGAAATGACTGCCTGAATAAGACAATATTGGATTAATTCGCAAAAGCTCATGATTTTTATTCTTTAACTTTAAACTTTTACTCAAATGTTTCTAGTGAATGGTCCAAACAGCAGGAAGAGGGTTTTGATAGGAATAGTGCTCCACTGCTTACTCAATGATAAGAGGTATGATCGTTTGATACTCTTCGTTTTATATTGGCAGAGATTTTGAGACAGACTGCCGAACGTAAGGAGAGCCTCAAAAAAGCTAAAATCATAGCAATCAAAAGCAAAAATACCTACTGCGCTGACAGAGATGACTGAAAAGCAATTCAAGCATACATTGCCTTGTTCCCTTCCCTCCACATCTTCAATTTTCAAACAAATAACAATTGATCACATTTCTCCCACCAAAAGTAAGACCCACTAGCCAGTAATGACAAGCACACACCAAAGGAAAAACACTATGAATATAATATATGCATGTCATTTCATGCATGGGGCTCACAAAAGCTGCAATGGGGAGATAGTGGTGCATCAGATCATGTACATTTACATATCCCAATACTATTTTAGTTATATTTCTTATCTCTAGTTTCCATAATTATGTAGCATTAATGAAGTCAAAAGAAGTGCTTGGAGGCCAGTTATAAGATAGAATTCATAATTTATTAGAACTGGGGGTGCTTGATTTATAGCTTTTGCATTTTTTTTTTTTTAAATGTAGCTTGCATCTGCGTTAGGCTCAACTAACCTTCCTTTATGCCCTCAATTCAGCAATATTTCGATTGGCCAAAAAAAATTCAACAACAATATTTCTTTAATATAGTTAGGAGATGGAGAATATTTAAATTGATTTACTAAAATATAGTTAGAATATTTTGCATTTTTATGTATAAACAAATTTCATTGGAGATGAAATAATATTCCAATATTAAATCGTATCTCTTTTTCAAAAAGATAACAATCAATAGAACAAACTTCATACATTCATGTACGGTTACAATTAAACTATGCTAAATATAGTAATTAATTAATTATCTTAAACACATGCAAAATCATGTCAAAAAAGTTTCCACTTGCATCAGGATAATAAGAATCATATATGATGGCGTGTATAATTCCTTTTGGAATAGCTAGCAGGTACTATATAATATTAATTATTTGGTAATGATCATACATGTTTGTTGGTTGCATGTTCATCTTAAAATTTTTTTCTCACATAATAATGATACATGTTTCGGGTTGTCTATTTCTCTCTCTCGTGAATTTAGGGAGAAAGTGAACGTGGTAACTCAAATTTGCTTTGCTTTTACAGAGAGATCGTGTGAAGTTAAAGCTAAAAATAAATGAAATTAGGGGGCCCTCCCATTTCATGAAGTCAATCCTTTGAGTACTGTTTTAGCATCGTTCATGCACGCATGTTTTGCAAATTGGCCGAAAGATGTGACAGCTCAGTTTGCTACACTAATTCTCTTTCCTATAAATAAATAAATATATATATATATATATATAATTTCCTTCTCCTTTAAGTCAGTAATAATCATCTGTCTTATGAGAGTGTAAGTGAGCCGAAAAGAAAGAAAGAGAAGCAGCAAGAATGGAGAACAATAAAGAAATGAAGGCACAGCCAAAAAGAGGTTTATGGAAACCAGAGGAAGACTCGATTTTGAAAAACTATATTGAGACTTATGGCGAAGGCAACTGGGCAAGCGTATCTAAGAGATCAGGTATATCAAAAACATCAGTATATGATAGTGTTTCTCAATTCTCTGTCCTGAAAAAATGTTGATGATGGTGAAGTAATTTTATTATAATAATAGTCAATATATATAGCTTATTTGTAATTTCAGGGTTGATGAGAGGAGGGAAAAGTTGTAGACTGAGATGGAAGAATTACCTGAGACCAAACATCAAACGTGGTGGAATGTCTAAGGAGGAAGAAGACCTTATTATCCGAATGCACAAGCTTCTTGGTAACAGGTTAGTAATTGCTGTCTTTTTTCTTTAAGATTTCAACTCTGAGACTTTTTTTTTATTTAAAAGAAAATTCATATTTATTTTTGTTAAGCATCTAACTTAAAATTAATTGACAATAAATAAAATGATCAAATTTGAATATAAGATTACAAAAAATTTGATATTTATTAAATGTAGAATAATTCATTTTAATAGATCCCATCATTTTTAGATAAATATGTAAGAAATCTACTGCGCTAGATTTGAAGAAGGCAGCAAAAAAAATTATTGATTCTGATATTATGTTAAGTATTTTATTTAAAATCAATTGTCAGTAAGTAAAAGAACTTAACTTGATTATAAGATTATAAAAAATTTAATATTTATTAAATATAAGATAGCTCACTTTATCCGTTTTTACTATAGTATTACTTTATCCATATTACCAATGTTTAATATATTGCTCTTTGGTTTATTTTGCATAACTTTATCAATATACATTATTGGAACTTTTCTTATTTTGAGTAGTATTTCAAATTTGATAAATTTTTTTTTTTGTTTTTGAAACCGGAGATGGTCTCTAATTGCTGGGAGACTTCCTGGTCGAACTGACAACGAGGTGAAGAACTATTGGAATACCCATTTGAACAAGAAGAGCCTTTTAGGAAAAAGAAAAACTATTGACTCAAACAAGCAACATGATGAACACGAAGACAATATTGAGAAGCAGGATAGCAAGAAACCAAGGGAGTTGCAAAATTCTCAGCCCATTTTCACCACAAGTCCAGCAAGGACAACAGATCAGGGGTTGGATTCGGATGAGAAGAAAGAAGTGAAGGAAGAGAGCAGTGTTATAGACAGTGCGGTTCAGTGCTTCAACTATGACTATGACATGGTAGGAACTCCAGTGATGATGCACCCCAATTACTCAAATTTTGTGTTTGATGAAGGGCCTTTCACATCCTATTTGGATTCTTTTGTTCTGTTTGAAGCATTTGGGACAGATTCAGATGTGTAAATGGGAATCCAATTATTCTTGCCTTAGTTACAGCATTTACGTGGACTACCACCTGGACAGAGCACTTTGCTGGCTGCCGGGAGTTGTTTTGTCCCAAGAGACAAACACCTTTAGGCTTTAGCAGGAGAGTGCATTGCATTTGCATCCTACGTACTACCTTTTGAAAGCAGTGTTAAGCGCATTATCAGGAATTTGTGAGCGTAAACAAGTGAAGTGAGGATTATAATTTTAACTTTAACTAGTAATTTTGATCCTAATGCTTAAGTTAAAATTATAATTCTTTCCTTTTCAGATTTTTTTTTTAAAAAGCAAATAGACGAAATAATTAAGAGTCAACTTTACGTCTTTACCCATGACTGTATTATTACGAGTATCAATGTCAAGTAGAAGATCCAATCTTTTTTTTTCAGTGTTTATTTGTAATATATATAAAATTTATTGATAGATTTATTAATTTTGTGGATAAAAAATGTCTCTATAAAAAAATTTTGGGTGTTCTGTAATTTTTTAAAAAAAGTTTATTTTTTTATTTTTGAATCTTTGAAGATGTACAGAAAATTTTTTTTGAAGATATCCAACAAAAAGTTTTCTTTCAATTTTTTTAAAATTTAAATGTCTATGAACACTATAATTTATAAATGGATCCGCGTCAACATTCAACCAGTCTCCCAGTTCAATCACAACCAAAAAAGCTGAGAAAAGAAAACAAGTACCTCATCATGGAAACTGGCAAGTCTCCTAAAAAATGAACTTTTCTCGATTAATGATGATGGAAATCATTTGAATATGAGATTTATTAGTACCTTAAAAAGAAAAAATATAAAAAAAATTTTTGTTTGATATATTAATAGTTGAATTTTCTAATTTTATAAACGAAATTAAAAATGTGACATTTTTTATTTTTTTAAATTAATTTTTTTTTATTTTTTAAATATATATTAAAATATGTCACATTCTTAACCATACTTGTAAAATTAAAAACTGTACATACATATATATTTATATATATATATATATATATATATATATATAGAGAGAGAGAGAGAGAGATAGAGATCATATTCATCTCCTAAAGCACAAACGCCAACTTGTGTACGCAAAAGGAGTATTAATTCTCCAACATGGAACATAACCCCATAATTAATTGCCTAACCCATAAAGCAAAACGAAAGTTGAAAGGAGAAAACACCCCTCTCCAATTCCTTCTAATATTGAATGAAAATCTGGGTATCCAATAAAAGCGAAGTAAAAGACCTACCAAATAATCAGATAAAAATCAAAAGGTTATTTGGAGATTGTGGGTGGAAAATAACAAACCCATTTATGTATTGCATGTTGGCGTTTAACGAAAAACATACTGAACTGATTTCATCAAAATATTATTTCATCATCCACTAGCATTGTTTTGGAAAAATCAGCCAACTATAAGAGCAGTGATAAAATCGTGAATTTAAATTTGGTATATGCTAGAGATAACATTTACAATACTTCATCATCTTGCTGAGAACATAATAAACCATTGTCAATAGGCAACGAAGGTGGAGTTCCAGGTGGGATGCAAGCAGCTCCATTCTCGCCGGCACATATACATAAAGCCTCTGCATCCCTGAGGGTTGCATCAAGGTCAATCTGACCACTCAGCTCATTGATGAACTTCAAGAGGGTGTCGAAGTCCATTTGCTCTCCTATTATCTTGCCGCGATAGCGCTTCAAGATAGCCACACACACGTACAGATGTAAGTGCTCCGACAAATAATGTGTCCACAATACTTCCCACAATCGCATTGTTTTCTCATATTCAAGTTCCCTGACAAATATGTCGAGACCACACCACATGTTAAACACAGTCATTCATCTTTACATCTCAGAGTGCATGCCTAAGCAAAGCTCAAGATGAAATTTGAAGGGAAAAAAAGAATTTTGAAAGCTTAATATGGTGAAATGCAGATAAAATCAAGAGACTTTTCTGTAATGCAAGACCAAGATCCTGAAATGCCTCAGTTTCTTTCTCACTGATATTTTTCAGCAATCAGCACAAACCCGCACAACATTTTAAACAAGAATTCTCTGTGCCTCACTTTGTTCCTAACCACCAGTTTCCCATGCACATAAATACATAATTCCATGTCGGATTTTGAAAGAGAGGAAAAAGAGGGGGGGTGGGGGGGACACACACATGCAGGAAAGTATATGCTAAAAGAGATTAAGGGTGTGTCTAAAAATAAGGATGAAAAATGGATCAGCCAAAAAGGGTAACTTTTCCCCCAATGTTAAAAGCGTAAGGGAAATTTGCAAAATTTTAACATTTCTCATCAACTCTCATTCTCCTTTCCCTAAGTTCTTCCAAATTGGATGACTTAAAACCAGCAAGCTTGGGAAAGAAAAGACAACCATTTTAACATTTTCCATTCCTTTTACACCCTCCTTACAAAGCCTTTATCTTCATCCTCCCACTTTCTTCTCCCTTGGAGCACATTACAAGAAAGTTATTCGACAAACTATTCTACTTTACGTGAAGCATTGCAACATTTTTCATTCAAAATAGGAATGCGTCAGCAGGAAAACATGTGAACTACATAATTAAACGAATATGTACCCTAAATGAATGTTGGCACGGAAGGAAATGAATGCACTACTAAATCCAAGAGTCTTACCTTTTAAACTGTATCAGAATCCAGCGGAAACAGAAGAAATAATTCAAGCAGTCATTCTGCTTGAAATAGTTATGCAATGGGCTGTCTAACAACTCCACCAACTGCAAAAAGCAGAGGTACAGTTCAAAATCAGAGACCAAAACTCTGTTCAGGATTTATTAATTGACTTGGTTTAGCTGTTTAAGAATTATGTTAGAAGGATAAAGTCATGGTACCCTTTAATCTTCTTTATGTTGTTTAGGTGAAAGGGAAGGGTGATTATGCTGTTTATACATTGCTTGTTAAACTTATAAGTCATAATACCCTGTTAACCTAGGCTAAAATAATAAAAAAGCGCTTGAACTATATCACTTTATTTAGATAAGCTCCTATACTTTTATTACACCCAAAGAAGCCCTTGACCTTTAATTTGCATCCAAATAAGCCCTCAATTTTTAATTTGTATCTAAATAAGCCCTTAACTTTTAATTTGTACCTAAAAAAACCCTTAATATAAATCAATTTTTTGTTTGAAATAAGAGCTTAATTGGATACAAATCAAAGAATAAGGGCTTATTTGGGTACAATAAAAGTATAAGAGTTTATTTAAGAAAAGTGGAATAGTTTTGGGGCCTTTTTAGTATTTTAGCCTTTAACCTTCTTTATATTGTTTCCTACCCAGGAAAACACAAAAGACTAAACCCCAAAGATCTCCAAGAAGAAACATAAGTCTGATGACATTACAAATAGAGGCTTCAACATTTAAACTTTTTCAAGGACTCGAGAATCCAACAGTGACCATGTTATACCCGTTTCTACGTCATAGTTGTTAACTCAAGCAAATAATGGGCAAGATGATGCTCTATTCTGATCATAAAAATGTAATCTCTCACTATAAGAATGATTAACGAAACATAACTTTTAAGGCCTGCTATCTCATGATGTAAAGTCTTCTAACAAGCTACACCACAATGATTCAGAGTTCAAAGTTTGACAAACTCAGACTAGATCCATATCATATCAATACTATTGCTTTTTAATTTTACACCACTGCAAATGCAGAGGCTGAAATTTCAGGGAGCGACAGAAGGTGAGGAAGAATCAATAAAATTAATTGAAAAAAGTTCTAAGCCAGAATTCTCCAACTCTGTTTTACACACAAAAGTTAAATAATCCTAATTTTATAGTTTCAAATAAAAACTCTATTAACCTTTTCTACAAGAGAGAGGGAGGAGAGAAAAATAACCCCACACCAAAAAAAAAAGGGGTGGGAGGAGGGGAATGGGGAGTTGTATAAACATGACGTTACCTTTAAGGAGTCATATTCAACAGTTTAAGAAAAGAAAAAAACAAAAAGTCTCAGCCATTTTAACTATAAACTAATGACTCCAGCAATATGTAAGAGAGAGAGAGAGAAAGAGAGGAAACAAGACCTTAGATAATGCAAAAAGCTGAGAGTGCATGCCATTTTGGTCGCGATTAAAATTAGGCCCAAGACGTTCCATCAGTGCCACAAAACACCAAAATGATTCTGACTCATCCTCCATTACAAACAAAATGGGGGAAAGCAGATCACTCATACCCTGTAAGAAGGATAGAAAAAGGGAAGAAGCACACAACCATATAGAAGACAAGTGACAGAATGCATATAAACCTTGGAGAAATTTGGGCATTGAAAACGGAAACAAGCTTTAGACCTAGACATCCACGTGCCTGAACCAATAATCTACTATACAACATACAAATGGAAAAAATAAAATTGCACATTTATGCGCATCTCCATGTGTGTATGTGTCTTTCATATTAAAATTATCTAAAGAAAAACAAATGCATTCAAGATGTAAAAAAGCCCATCCCTCTGCCAGAGTAGAATTTAAGAAAAGGAAAGAAGGAAAAATCAGAAATACAACATCATCAAGGAGAAAAGCCCCAAACAACATTTTTGCAATTAAATTATGCCCTGCGTATAAGAAAAAGAAAATTATAACATAGGTGTTCAATTATGCTCAACTTTAAATATAGTTTTAGATGATAGCGCCCGCTTAAATGCTCTTAAAATATAATCACATAAGAAAAGTGGTTTCAAATTCATTCAGTGATTTATGCTCTCAATGTAACATGGGATATCAGGTGCACTGCCTGCTTGGTTGCTTATGATATTCCTATGTCATATTTGAACAATGCCATGTTACATGCATGATGGCAGCTCATTACGAGATTGTATGAAATGACGTAGTGAAATTGTATTGCCACCAAAACAATCATTTATTAAGCACACATTAGCATTTAAATCAGACTAAGCATTTCTACACCATTCCCATGCATATACAATTTTTTTTGGCCAAGAACATACACATCTAATTTAAAACATGAATGTTGTTGCATTTAAAAACAGTCAAGATATTTTCATTGAATCAAAAGAAAATAACTAACATAAAAATTGTAACTCAGCATGACATAAAATCAACTTCTTAATAATGGCAACTAACAGAAGGAAAACCGGAGCATATCAGAAGTAATTACCTGACAGTAACCAAGATCGAAGTTATAGAAAGAGTAAGTCAACAGAATATCACGTAAAAGATTCACATTTGGATTGTCATCCCCATCATAGAAAGACAGCGACCTGTCTGTTCTTACCTTTAAGAAAACAAAAACACAGTTGATGCATTGAACTTTAAATTGAACTATTACATTTTTAAGAATAAAATAAATATATGAAGTTCCAAAGTCAAACATGTGATGGTTTCATACATACCACATCTTTCTCTATAAGGCCTTTCCTCTCTCTGAATTTTGTAAATCTTTTTGCCTGTTCAGGAGAGATACTCTGACAAAATATTCACCAAACAAGTAATAAGCTTCATGTAAAAACTATATTCACCAAACAAGTAATAAGCTTCATGTAAAAACTAAGTTTTGCCAGAATAAGGAAATACTTTTCTAAAAGTTGGCTCTAGATTTTATCTCCCTGCTGCAGTATTCCTTATTCTAGCATCCATTATCTGTATGCTCCATTAAGTAATGATGCAGCATTTTACATTCCCATACGTTATACAATATACAACTTATAACTAAGTATCAGTTGTATATAAAAAGACTGACTGGAGTGATTGTCTTTTGGCCCTTCCAATAGTCCATGTAATCCAGAAAATGATATAAGATCAACAGCATTATGTGATGTAGAACAAGTAGTGTTGACAACGGGTGCGGGTTTTTGCTCACCCCGAACCCGACCTGATTTTATAAACATAAAACCCGTACCCATACCCTACCCGAAATTTTTTTTTTTTTAATACCCAAACCCGACATTATATAAACTACACCAAATCCGAAATTAATAAAATATTATTTTTTAAATATAAATATATAAATATATTTAATAAAAAATTAAAAAAAAAATTTTATATAAATATCGGGTCGGGTCAGGTTTGCCTAAAACCTGAACCCGACTTGACCCCGATTTCCCATTAACAATAACTGACCCGACCCCGACCCAAAACCCGATTTTGAACAAAAAAAAAAATCAACCCTATAGGGTCGGGTCAGTTCCGGGTTGGGCTGCCAACCCTAAGAACAAGAAACTCACAACTCAATTTCCAGAAAAAAAAATTCTATAATTAATTCATCAAAAGCCTCCTAAAAACTATTGCAACTTAGGTATTTATAGCTAAACATAAACCCTAATAAAAAAGTAAAGTACCAATTATAACCCTAAAGCCCTAATATTAGGAAAATAACTCAAATACTAATTAATATTAAATAGCCTAAATAATCTAAAATATCAAAAATAGTCTAGATAATTGTAAAGATTACAATCAAACCCATAAAATACAAAATAAAGTGCTAAACAACATAGACACATAACTAGGATATCTCTGTTCCCCATCATTATGCTTTCCAACATTGAAAAAACCCGACGGATGTGTCATCTCTAGGACAGATTCATTTTCAAGTCATCAGTTTGCTTAGAGCTCCCTATAAGCCATTTAAGTAGCCCTTACAAGATAACTGGGTTGATTTTAATAAAAAAAAAACTTTACCGGTTGGCTCTCCACTCATAGGCACATCTTCGAGGTATGCAAATTTAGCAAAATGCCATATACCTCAAAGTCAACCAGCAATCCCAGCACACAGTCTTGAGAAAGAAACCTCAAAGCCAAACACAAATCTTTAGCTCCCCCCCTTCTCCAACCCCCATTCCCCCAAAAAGGAACATTTAATGCACCATAAAGGCAACCCAAAAGAAGAGAAAGAAAAACACCTATTTCTTAGAGAGGTACCAAACAACTCATGTCATAGAAGAAATAAAAGAAAAGTATCATGTCAATAAAGAAGATTCAAATGTGTCCTTGGCTGAGAAGAAACATTTTTTGTCTGAGCCTCAAAAGTTTCAACTGCTCTTAAAGAGTAAAGACCACCAAAGTTAACGTTCAATGCAAACTTGAATTTAATGTAGGGAAGGAAAGAGTACTACAGACAAACTAGACAAAGAACAATGCAAACCTGCCACTGGTTTTTTATAGTCTCGTATTCTGTCTTTTTGATAGACCTTTGATATTCCCTTTCTGCATAAGTTGATTCATATGTGTGATATCCCAACAATATTGCCCAGACCTAAAAATCACAAGTATGATCTCTAAGATTAAGATTCATTTTTAATCAAAAGAATCAATCCACTTAGAATTCCTCGCATGGTACAAATACAAACCTCTCTTCGTAATTGGTGTTCAACTCCTCCATAAAATATTCTTTTTCTTACAGCTTTTGAATCCAGCACTCGCCCTTCTGAATCCAAGAATGTGGCCCACTGAAAAAAACAATTAAATTTCAAAAGAGTAACATAATACCAATCACATAGTGAATTAGCAGTCCTCACAGAAGAAAGCATGTAAAGTATGTAGCAAGTTCAAAGATCATGTTTAAAGAAACCCTTAACATAGAAATTAGGAAATATTATAACTAATCTATTTTGTTTCATATAGTAAGAGACTGGTGATGGAGGTATAATCTACAGAACCAAGAATGTAACCAGCCCAATCAGAAAAGATGGTTAAAATAGATAAGCAAATTGGATACACACAAAATAATAAAGTTTGCATCTGGTCCCTTACCTCTTCCAACCCCAATGGTGGTTGTCGGGGTTTTCCCCACACTAGTGAGAGTTTGTCAAACTGCCAGAAAATAAAGACAAAAACATATATCAACTTGAGATGAAAAATCTGTTCCCAAAAATGAAAAAAATTATACACAACAGTTATGGAATTTAATGTTCAACCAAACTAAATATTGGGTCCTCTCCTGCTACCATTATTAAATAAACCACAATAGCGAATGTTTGGCAAAAGAGAAATAGATTTTTATAACACAAACTAGTAGAAATATAATAAATTACATTTCTGTACCATTCATAACAACTAATCACAGAAAGTTTGCTTACAAATAGACAAATAGCAAAATGAAATTTATTTCAGTTTTCAGTTCTCTAATTTGACAAAGTAACATCTCTTAATTAATTCATAGATGTAACAAACTAATGTCTCTAAATTTTTTTGCAGCCCTGTAATACTTTTAAGAATGTCCAGCTTTGTCTACAAAATGTTAAAGAAAAGACCCTAATAAATATAAATACAATCACAAAAGTTATGTTGCAGAGTTCAACATAGAATCAAAAGATCATACGTACAGCCATCTCAGCTTCTATCTTGTTAACCTTAGATTGGCATGAGGCCTTTTAAAATCTATCTTCTAATTTATGACTATGTTACCACCAGTTCCCAATTGGTCACACTCCTACAGGTAGAGAAAAGAAGTCAAAACAAACACCAAAGTTAATCACATCAACAAGGACGAGAGCCCATTACCAGAACCACTCATTCCCAAAGGTAATCTCGAATAAGCATAGACAATAAAATACATATTTATCTGCTAGACCCAAAACAAAACCAATTTTCTCAACTAGTGGGAGAGTAGCAACAAAAGTTGCTACAGGCCAAAATAACCAAACATTTGTTAATCCAACATCCAAGGCCATGTAAAAATCTTTGTAAATCCACTCATTATACAAGTTATTTATCAAAGTATTAACATGCAACATATTCATCATTTTTTAATGCTTCACAAGCCAATTACCCCCCCCCCCCCTTCTGGCCCCTCAGTTGATTTCCAACTTCATGCACCAAACACTCAGAAGAATTGAATTATGCACTCTCATTCAGCAATCATATACCAAAAGACATATTGAAACCTAAAGCAGGTTTTAGCAGCAATTTCATTCACAGGTATCTGCAGCACTTTTAAAAGGATTATAAAGGAAAGTGACATTAAATATCTATATTCAACTCATGAATCATGACCACACTTGGAAAGGGTAGAATTGTCAAAAAAAAAAAATGTAACAAACCCGGAGACTACAATAGAACTAAGGCTCCTTCTATACCTCCTTAACATTGATTAGCTCAAAAGTCCCCACAATGGTGCCAGCTTCATCATAATGATTGTGTTTCCTATATGGGACTTTCTGTTTAACAAGGATAGAGGTTGGTATCAGGTTGCCCTGGTATAGAAGTTGAAACCTTTCCAGCTAAAATAATGCTAGTATGAATTGAATAAAGAACATAAAAAAACTCTAAACCATGCTTAAACTAACAACAATACCTAATATTTCCAAGTAATGTGGAAAGATATAGAAACATTCAAACCATCAAGATAACTTTCCAAGAGCTATCTGCCACCTCAAAAAATATGCCAGATTCATCACATTCTTTGTTTTAATCATCTAATGGACCACTCAAGGTATCTTATTTATATTGCAAGAAAATAGAGATATTTTCTCCACCCTCTCCATAAACTAATCAATAGCATAAATTCTAAGTAGTAAGTAGTTGAGTTTTGTCACAAGATTGACAAGTTTGAAAAAGGATTCCATCATGTATTTCAAATATGGGGTTTTTTCCCTAATCCACCATGTTCAGCCACGAGAGCCTAAAAATGATGACATACTGGGCTCCATTTGATCCATGAACAACAAGAGCTTCTATAGAAAGATATGAACTTGCACTTTTGCGCCTTAAATACGTATGAGTATTAAAAGTGATCATAAGAGTATCTGGAGCTTAAATCCTAATATACAAACACAAACCTGTTAACAGGCAGAAACTAACAAACAGTGACACTTCTTGTGAAAAAATTAATGGTGTAAATAATTGACAAAGGGAACAAACAGCTACCTCAAGAGGATCTGGTGCAATGGGGCTTTGAACAGGAACTTCCTCAACATCATCAGATGGTTTGTGACTATAATCAAGGGCAGACTGGTTTGAGTTTCTCCTCTCAAAAGGACCAAAGTCATTGCTATGAGTTTCCCGGAATAGCTGCGAAGTTGTTTCTCGAGCAAACTTGGTTACAAGAGAAAATTTCTCCAAAACTTGAATTGAAATGTCTCGAGCAGGATCATGAGCCTTTTGCCTCAGCCTTCCATTATACTGAGGAATAGTAGCACTTCCATCACTGACACGTACATTACTCCTCTCTTCATTTTCATGTGAAGTAGACTCCCCAACTGAAACAGGTGTTGATGGAACACTTGCAATGGAAACTGCCCTGGGAAGCTCCAAGGAAGACAAAGTTCGCTGTCACAAGCAATTAGAAGTCTCAGAATAAAATAGCAACTCCTTGACCACACATAATCAACAAACACAAACAAAATAAAATGGTACATTCAGTTAGAAAAATCTTAGTTTACCAATTGAAAACAACACAATTTACAGTTCACATTTAAAAAAAAATACACAAAATGCAGATAAGACAATTTTAGTTGACATAATTACACTTAGACCTGCATTTAAAATAATTAATCTCTATATGAGTAAGATATTCTGCAATTTGAGAATCCCCTATTTCCCATGTTGGACATATGCTTTGGGAAACATTGATGTTGAAGAATTAATGAACTACAAAGCAGTTACCTAAAGAAATTTCCATAATAAAAACAAACCAAATAGGTAAATTAGCATTATACACACCTGAAGAGGGTTTTGAAAGTCATTCACAAGAAATACATTTGCATCGTCTGCTGACCTGAAAATAAGATGAAAAAAAGGACCTCAAAGAAATCTAACAATTATATTTTGTTACAAATTGTCAGCTAACGACAGATATAGCAGCAAAATATTGGAATATATGAACATAATTACAGTATAATATTAATCGTTTCCAGAGAAAACTCCTGAATTAAAATGATTTAGAAGGGAAGAACTAAGCAGGTATGAAAATATACATATTTATATCACCAAAATTCTTCCCACAGAAAAACCTTCTCTCATTTATGCCCAAACACATGCAAGAAAAATTTTCATTTAAAAAATAAAGGCAAAGGGATTCATGGCACAAGCACCATTAAAAATAGTAATTATTAATTAACAATGGAACACTTCTTTTTGAACCAAACAATGGCACGTTTGACAAACGAAAAAATCCTCATTGTAGCAAATTCTTCATAAAGAAAAATCAAGACTTACAAGGTAAAAAGAAATAACACAAAAGCCATTTTTATTTTCCGAAATCAAGGAAAAATCCCACATTAGAGATTCCAACACTCCATCGAATCTCCTGAGATTTCAGAATATATGTCATTATTGAAAAGAAAATTTATTAATAACAACACAGAAACAAATTCTAAACGAATAAATCAACAATACTCCACAACCTCCCCAAAGACTTTTAGCCTTGATACCATGCAAAGAACAAAATTTACGGCAACTTTTACATTATATATACACTTGTTTTTCTTAGTAATTTTATTCCTTTACATATCTTTCTCTATTTCCATTTGTTTTAACAAGAACGCTTATGATATGCAACAGCTGGTTAATTCCAAGATCCTATTCTCGGTCAAAATACTGTAGAAAGGACTATCAAACTCTTGAAGATAAAGTCAAAATTATTAATCACACAAAATATTATTAAACCAGAACTTAAAATGAGCACAAACCAACCTCACAAGAAAAACGTGTTGTTTTACTGTAGCTAGGAACTCTCGAACTCCTCCGTTATAGAAGTAAAGGGGGGGAAATGCAAGTCCTGAGAATCAAATTTTTTTCATAAATGTAAAGACGAGCCTATGCAAGAACTATAAATAAAAAAAATGTAATGATAAAAATTTTAAATAAAAAATTGAAATAAATCCATGGGATTAAACCATTTGCATCATCTTTTAACAATCATCAAACAGAATTGCAAAGACTTGCAAGTAGAACAAATCAACTATAGTAGATTTTGCCTCATTTCCAGCTAGTCAATTAATAAGTGGTTCTTCAGGACATTCAATAAAAATGGAGACGCAGGAAGCAGCACAAAGGTGGGGCAGTCAAACTCAGAAGTTTCTATGCCTACTAGTCTTTTCAACTGCCAGGTAAAAGTAGCGACGAAACTAGTATGCTAAAAAGAAAAGTGTTACTATAAAAATTAAAATTTCAAATGTGAAACTAGCTGTCAATACATAGTAAAGGATGTAAAGCAGCAATTTCCACCCTTGAACCATCTTAAAGGAATTTAGATGACACCAGTTTTCTCAAAGCTTCAGCTCTTTAAGATATTGAATTCTTATCATCTAATGTTTCAGCATTTTCAAGTTATGACAGATTTCATTACATGATCAATGATTCCAGGTCATAGCATTTATTATCTCCTTTAGATTATTTAGTTGGGTTATAAAGCCATTCGATGATTTAACCTTCATTTTTCCATTCTTCACATCAGACACCCTACTCTAGTAGGGAAATCAAACAAGCAAAAGAATGAAAACAAAAATTGATAAGCACAAAATCTCCCAGGACTTTGGTCATTATCATTTAAAAAACTCAATAAAAAAACTATAAAAGATTATCAACTTCTCTGCTCAGTGGTTCTATTTACAAGGTCCAGAACCAAAGGCAACGTAATTGTGGTCTAGAATCTTTAGAATCTACTATCTTCCTTTAAGAGTTCTCTGAGCACATATTGCTACGCAACTGAATCACACCACCTTTATTATCATTTGATGAAATTCTCTATGTATGCACAGCAAAGGTGGGAATTGTACAATATATGGCTTTAAAAGAATGGCTCATCCCCAATCGCAGCACATTTTCATTGAATAACCCTAGGAAATTTTGTAAACCATATCTCCACAAAAATTTGGCCTTAAATGTACGAATTAGTTCATATTTAAAATACATTTGTCACCCCACAGGACCGTGACAGTTTACATGAAGATCAACCGAACATCATATGTATGTAAAACATACAACTTCATGAGTCATCATGCTCAACCTCTAATACCACAAGCCATAAAAGCAATACAGCTTGTGGTTCCTTACCAGATGACAAAACAACAATAATGTACTGCCATCCAAGAGCCGGAGTGTGTCTGCGAATGGACCTCACATCAGCAAATGGCATTGCCCTAATAGTATAAAGGTTCCTATCTGCATAATAAAACCGCAACAAAAATTTCAGCAAATCATATAATCTATACCAAAGTGATAAGCGCATACTGCATTCAAATCACAAGTTCAAAGCTGAAAACCTTTCTCAGACAGCCTCGCATTTGTACTTTGCCCTTTGTATGGAATCCATGTCTACAATCAATACAACAAACAAACACAGATAAAACATACAAAATGATATTTGCCCCAACACTTTTTGACATCCTATTTGCCTCCCTTGACGTATATACTATCCGTGAATTTATAGGGTACACTGATATAAACTCATCCAATAACTATTCACCAAATCAGATAGAACAAATAATTGGCACAGATGAGGTAAGGCAATTAGCATGATCAAAACCATCTCTACGGCATGTTATTTAATGCTAATTATAATTATAATTAACAAAATTATCCATAAACATTAGTAAATACAAGCGCTTAAGAATTAATTAATTAATTAATTACCATGAAAAGAGAAGAGCCTTGCTTAATTAACTTTAATCTTCCACTAATCCGTTCAGAGGCAAACTGACTAGGATGAATTGTAACATTATCTTTCATATAAACAATTTCGGCTCCCTCCGGTTCACTTGACGAGCTTCTTTTACCACTGTCGCACCGCATCATACTCGCTGATCCCTACACCCAAAAAAATAAAAAAATAATATAACAAAACCGGAATTCAATTCAAGAAATCTGATATAGATAACAACTAATTATTAGATCGAATCGCGCAAAAAGAAAAAAGATTAAAAATAAATAGATCGGAATAAAAGAAAAGGAAAATAACAACGTTGAATGTGATTTTCCTTTTCTTGATTTTTGCTTACTTGTTGTTGAGACGCGGCGTAATCGGCGTCGTCTGATAAATCGTGAAGCTCTGCTTCTTGCATCGTTTAGGGATTTTTCTCTCTCTCTTTTTTTTTTTCGGTTTCGTTGAAGTAGTGATTTTTAAAAGTGAGAGCTGATTTTTCCTTTTTTTTTTAACCTTCGAGGCGAAGAAATGAGAAGGGAGAGGAGACGCTGATGAGCAGAGGAAAATCGTGGTGGGACGATTTTTTCTCTTTGTTTTTTTTTTTTATTACCTTCGAGGCGAAGAAATGAGAAGGGAGACGAGACGCTGATGAGCAGAGGGAAATCGTGGTGGGACCCGCGTGAACAATATTTCTTGATGCTGTGGGCAGTTTCACACGAAAGCAGTTATATCCTTCGCATTTTATATTAAAAGCTTGGACAAAGGCTCGGGAATAGACAAATATGATATAAATGTAAAAATAATATGAAAAAATTTATATATGTACTTTAAAAATATATATTTTATATTTATTTGTGTTAATTTAAATTTTGATATGATATAATTTATATTGTATATATGTTAACCCATTTAAATATGTTATATAACATTAATAATATATTTAATTTAATTTTATCATATGAGAACAAGTTTAATATATTTTTATATTTATTTTAATTTAATGTAAATATTATTTTAATTATAATACTTAATAAGTTATTTAATACCATATAAAATTTATTTTAAACATTTAATTAAGATACTTATTTATTATAAAAAAAATTTATATTAATAATATAAATACAATATAATTATTAATATTAGTCTTATATATTATTATTTTATTATTTAATATTTAATAGTTTATCATTTTAAATTTGATATTAAAAATTAATATAATTATGTAATATAAATTAAAATTTAAATATATATATTAAATACATATTAAATGAGTATTAAATTTTTTTATTTTTTAATATGTAAGTGTTTTTTAATTATTAATATGCTAAATTTATTACGTTGGAAATTGATAGTTTATAACTATTTATTATTTGTAGTCGTGTTCTCATATATTTTGTATTAATCATGTCTATGCGTATATATCCGTATTAGTTGTGTCCATTTGTGTATATCTATATTATTCATATTTTTTTATGTTGTATTTAAATCAATTATACTTGTGTTAACTATATCATGTCACGTATAACATGTATATTAAATATGTCATGCTTATATTTATGATTTAAATATTTTTTATAATTTATATCATGTCAGTATTTTAATAATTCATATTATTACACATGTCCAACACAACATATAATTTGTATCATGTTAGTATTTTAATAATTCGTATTATTACACATGTCAAATACAACATGAGACACAACACAAAACACAATTTGCTAGGTCTAGATACAAATTGCATTCGAATTTTTTTTACTAAAATGTTTAAAAATTTTAATATTTTAGAAATAAGTTTGTGCTTAAATAATTTTTTTTTTATTTTTTTCAAATAAAATTTTATTTTAAATGAAATATTCATTTATGTTAAGGTTTTTAATACATAAATTAAAATTTAAAATTTTATTTAAATATAAATTAGATATTAAGAAATTATTTGAGTGTAAATTAAAATTTTAAATTTTAGTTGAATGCAATAAAAATATAAGAATTTATTTAAATAATGTGGTAAATTTTAAAGATTTATTTATTATTTTTACATTCTTTTTTCAATTAAATAATTAGTTACAATTTGTTTTTTTTGTGGTACTAAAAGGCCACAATTTGGAGTTAAAGTAAGAAACTATAGGGGTTAAAATTTGAATCCTATATCTATTGCTTACATGAACTAATTGAATTAAAATATGAGTTCTAAAAATTATTTTTCTTGTATTATTATTTTATGTTGTATTTAATATACGTGATTATAATAGAATATGATAAGATGATATTATGAATAAAATTATATTAAATAATATCATCTTATCTCATATTTCATATGTGCAAAGAGATTATATTAAATAATGTAATCATATCTTATGTTTGATGTGTGTAATAATTAAAATAAGATAATTTATTTATTGATCAAAATTAACTTTTTGTCAAAGTTTATACAATTTAAATTATTGATGTAATTTTTAAGAGGATAATAAGATATGTAAATTTAATATTATGAATTAAAAATAATTCTCTCAATTTTAAAAAGATTGAATTATATTACATCAAGAGGATGATAATCCTCATTGTAATGTTATCCCTTTCAATTATATATAAACCAAATATAATATAAAATGATTATCATCTTATCCTATTTATTAGCCTATAAACAAAATATGACATTATAAGAATGGTTCTTAAAATTGTAATATTTAATTTTATGTTTGAATTTATTTAATAATATATATAGAGATTTGTTAGTTAATTACTTTGTTTGGTTTAATCTAATGAATTTTTATGTTAATATAATAGTTTATTATAATTTTACTTATAATTTCATATAAAATTATGGCACTATTTGGTAACTAAAAATATATATTCTCTTGGAAAAAAAAATCCTTTTTTGTTTAAAAAAATTCATACATGTAACTTTTTACCTAAAACTCAAGTTATTTTGTGCTATGTACTAATTTTAAGGTCATTCACAACTCAAGAGAAAAAAAAAATCAGAAATGGAGCAGAATTTAGATGATTTGGAAAAAAAAAAAAAAAAACCTACTGAAGGAAGTAAGGAGGTATGGCAGAGAGAGGAGAAGAATTGGTTCCAGCGCTCTGGGATAAAGTGGCTGTTTTGGGATGGCAAAAACACAAAGTTTTTTCATACTGCTAGGCAGAATGGACAGTTTAATAAGATTTCAAGGCTCAAGGATGACAATGGAGAATGGATGCAGAAAGGGAGGATATTTTTCAAAGCTTTGAGCTGTTCTTATAAGAACCTGTTTAGAACATATTGGGGATAAAGATTGGGATGAATTGTTATATTTTGTGCCCTGCTTGGTTACTGATGAGATAAATGTTTCTTTGGTAATGGAGATCTCAATGGAGGAAATCAAGTAAGCAGTGTTTAATTAGACATATTATTTATAATTATCGTACTATAATTAATTTATTATAATTTAAAATTATATAAAATTTATATTTATAATTGATAAATTTTTATATAATTTAAATAATTATAATATTATAATAAAAAATTATAAATAAAATACACCTACTTACAAAATTTCAAAACCAAATGATATTAGTGATTGCAATCAATATTTAGTTATTTTTTAAAGAATTACTTATAATTTTTATAAAACAGTAACAATCAATTTCAGGATACGAACAATTAACAAGTTTTAAAATTTATATTATTAAATATTTTTAAAAAATAATTACATCATATTGTATTTACTTATCTTTTCAATATAGAAACTTTTACATTTTTTTATTAAACACTAATGGAACCAAAGTTGAAACAGTCAAATACTATCCTCCTGCCAAGTTCCTACAGGAAAAAAAAAAGGAAAGTTGATCTATAAGTACAGGGTAGATTCAGACAAACTTGGTGACATCAATCATGAAATTCCTTTTTTGTTTTCATTTCTAAAAGCATTTTTTTTTTCGTATTAGAATATTTATCAGTCATTATAAGTTAGATAATACTGATTAAACTAAAAAAAAAGAGAAAAAATCGAAAAGAAGAAATGAAGAGGAAAGGATGGTTGAGAATGAGAAAGTCATTAATTATTATTTGTAATATCTTTGGGTGGGACCGGGACCAAACTTAGTGTGGATGCCACCTGTCCACTCCAACGCATTCAAGGGCTCTGCACGCGCCAAATATTCCTTTGCCTCTCTCTTTCTCTCCACAATAAATGGACAGTGCTGACTTGACTCTCTAAATATTGTTTCCCTCATCCCGATTCGCAAGAGGAAATCGAATTCGAAAATTTGGCCATGGATTCCAAAAAGAAGGAAGTTTTGCCACTAACGGATCCCTCCAAAATCGAACGCCGACGTGAAACCGCCGTTGTCTCAGCCTTCCCCAGCAAAGGAGCGCACGCTGCTCTTGGCTACATGTGCAGTGCAGGTCTCAATATTTCAAAACTCTATTTTTTTTTTCTGTTTGCTTGTCCACATTATCACCTACGAAGCTTCTTTTTTTCTTTTACGTTGTTTTTCTTTTTCTTTTTCTTTTTCAGTGGAATAATTCTTTTATTCAATTTACTTCTTTCCTCGAAAATTAAAGTAGTAGCATGACATCAGAATTTATTTGTTCTTTTCGAAATTTTATTTTATCATTTTTAGCTGTTTTGATTGTTGTTTTTCATATCACTTGTTTGGTTATGAAGTTTTGGAATACAACAACGAAATCATCATTCTACTATGGAATTTAAAATGTCATTTAGCATACACTTGAATTTAAACAAGAGAAGAAACATTGAATCATTAAATGAACATATTGTGTTAAATGGACACGTGACAAAATTCACAACCGTTTGTGAAAGTTTCTAAGGCTTTGCGGATGGAAAAGGGTGAAGATAGAGAACTTCTTAATCTAACTTAATCAATAAAGTGGGGAAGTTATTACGAATTTTAATCGCTGATTTTTTTTTAAAATTTTTATTCTTTTTGGTTCTTCTGACCCAGCAAAGCTTAAATTCCGGGGCAGACAATTTTGTATGGAACAATAATACTAAACTAGAACTAATGTAAAAAATTTGTTTATGTGGTTAAATCGGTGTTAAATAATATATTGAACGAATCAAATGTTCTTAAAATGAAACTGTACTGCCGATTTGACGTGTTGGAAGAATTGCGAATTTTCCCTTGAAAATTTTGCGAATAAACTATCGAGATTGGTAGAAGGAATTCTAGAGTAAACTGTTTGTTTTGTTTATTTTTTTTCCTTTAGTTACATAATCAAATGATCGTTCACTCTGTCTTGTTTGGAGTTACAATGTACTAAAGTATTCAATGTCAGTGTTACGGTCTTTACTTGGCTCATTCACTAAGTGAGGGAAGAAGTTGGATTTTTGAGGATTCTTTTTATTTGGATGAGAGAGGCTACATTTTATGATTCATAGATCAATTGACAAACAAACTGATTTTGAATCTATGCATTAGGGAGTTACCGAGGTTGTAAAAACCAGACAAATTTTCTGGTGGACATTTTGGCTTAGTATTGGCAAAATCTTGCCATGTTTGGTTTGTTTTATTTGAACGATGTTAGTGGAAATCACTTATTTTTGGAAGGGGTAATGTTATTTGATTATCTCTCCATTTCTCTTTATGTCTGATCATAAGTTCACGTATTTTTCTTAATTACTAATTATATAGTTGAAGATGATTCCTTCATGAATTAGAGAAGAGATGGAGATAATAATTGCCATTGCTTTTATCATCAATTATAAAAGTTCATCTGCTTATCTGTTTGTGCTTCTTGTAAGCTACAGGCTTTCAGCTTTGGTTTTTGTGTAATTTTGATGCAAGAGTGATAGTAAAACTGGTTCTAGTTATTTATTGAAACACCTTCAGCCACTTCACTTGCCATTTTTGATTAATTAACTTTTCTCCACCAACACTGCTAATTTCTCTTTTGTGATTATGCCTTTCTTTTCTCTCTGCAGTTCTCTTGGTTCTGTTCAACAAAGCAGCCCTTTCTTCTTACAGCTTTCCATATGTAAACGTAATAACACTTTTTCAGGTAGATCACTTGCTAAGTTGGTTTCTTGAGCTAGCCTAAGTATGTTTGCTTAGTAGAATAGTTAAATCTAGCCTAAGTATGTTTGCTTGGTAGAATAGTTAAATATTCTACCAGTTGAAGGACTTAATGGAATATCTTATTTTTTAAGATTTTCAATGACAATTTTCTGCATAAACAATTGCTAGCAGCTTAAGTTCCCTTACTAGAAAGTTGAATATAACCTCAGAAAGTTCATGAACAGAGCAAGATATACAAAAGTGAATGAAATAAGTGGTAAAGATCTAAAGAACTGGTTAATGACAATTTTAATCCTAGGTAGATTCTGAAAGTTGAAGCTCTCTCACTTAAAATATATGTGTGAATTTGCTTGTTCATTTTCCGAAAAAAAAAAAAAGAAATACAGAAATAAAGAGGGAACGAATTCTTTTTTTTGAGTAACTTATGAAACCAACAGTAATCAGTGTTCAAGCGTTCAATTGTAAGATATCTTCAGATTTGTAATTTAAAAATCCTAATCCTTTACACTGGATATAATGTTACTGAAGCTTCAGTGTGAAGATAAAATGAAAATTTCTGTTTTCTATCTGAATCAGGAAGTTCTCATCCAATTTCTCATTCCCCTTCCTCCCGTACAGTTTCAGTCATGTTGATGTCATTTTCTGTCCTATTTTCAGGTTCTTGGTCACTGCTTATGCAATTTTTGTCACTTTTGAATTACTTTTTGTCTCCATAGCATGTGCCATACTGATCTGGTCTTTGAAGTGCTTAGCCAGCTATGATATCTAAAGAACTCTTCATTTACGTTACAACATAAAGGTTCAAATACCAATGACATTCTCTTGAAAAGGTTATAAAAAGAAAAGAGATCTTTGCTACTTGAACTAACTTTGCCAATTAATTGATAACCATCCTCTATTAAAACATACTAGATCAAATCATCAGCAACCTGCACTAACTGTTGAACTTTTTGAAAAATCAATGATAGCTATATTGAGGTAAAGGATTATGGATTTATGGTAGTAGTATGTGATCCATTGTAATTTTTGCATGATTGAAAGAGTGCATAAAAAGATCCAAAATCGCCTTCCTTTACTTGTATAACCCCCTCTCCTAAAAAAAGCTAGATATACTTTTGACTGTAATAACTAGATTTTACATGTATTTAGGTCTTTTGTTATCTTTTGACAGTTCATAAATCAATACTTATTGTTTTTTAGAAATTTAGTTTGACAATTTTCTATTTAATTTCGTTCAATTTCATGTTATTTAGAGTTCAGTTCTTGCCACCCTGCCTGACATTTGGAGTTTGACAATTGAACCAAAATGCATTAAATTTGGCCTCCTCTTATTAGTTTATAAATCAAGTTATTCTTATGCATATTTAGATGTCATGTTCGTGTGCATTTCTCTATGCCATGAAGCGCTGGAAGATCATCTCTTTCACAGAGGGGGAGCCACAGAGCATTACTGGTAACCCGATAACCTTAATACCATTGAAGACACTGATTCATACGCTCCCTCTGGCAGTTTCATATTTGCTATACATGGTATGTATTAGAGGGTGTATATTTGGTTTTATGTGTGCTTGGTGAAAATTTAATCTTTCTTCTAATCGTTCCCTTTCACTTGCTTGTCGTGTTAAAGTTAATCACCATGGAATCTGTTCGTGGCATAAATGTTCCTATGTACACCACCTTAAGGCGGACTACTGTGGCTTTTACCATGATTGTGGAGTATCTTTTAACAGGGCGGAAACACTCATCATATGTCGTTGGCAGGTATGGAGCCCTTTCATATTCTATTCGTCTAACAATTGGGTCATTCATTGTGCTTAAGGCTTCTGCATGTATGTACATATGGGCTGTGGAGTGCATCCACCTTCTGCATCATAAATAAGAATGCCTTGCCTTTACATTTACAAAGTTCGAAACATCCCTGCCATTTTGAGCTCTCATGCCTTGCACACATGAAGTTTCACTTTTGAATATTGTGGTTGACACGAAGAATTAAATTTAGACAACTGGGTTCCTTACAGTACTGCATCATATATAAGAATTCATTGCTTTTATAGTTACAAAGTCAGAGCATTCCTGCCATTTTGAGCCCTCATGTCTGAAGTTTCACTCACATGTAAAGATAGGAGTAGAAATGGAGTGGGGATAATTGTGACATATAAGGCTTAGTTTGTTGTTGTTGTTGTTGTTGTCGTAAGTCTGAAGTTTCACTCTTGAATATTGCGGTTAACAGGAAGAATTAAGCTTGGACTACTGGGATTTCTTAGAGTTCTGCATTCATAAATAAGAATGCATTGCTTTTATATTTACAAAGCTCAGAGCATTCCTTCCATTTTGAGCTCTTATATCTTGAACACATACGAAGTTTCACTTTTGAATATTGTGGTTGACTGGAAGAATTAAGTTTAGACAACTGGGCATAGCGGTATGCATTATATGATAATGGCAACATTGGTTTCTGCAATTATGGATATATCCTTGAAAAAGATGACATATCATTTGAAAAATAGTTAATGGGTGTGAAAATGTAAAACTGCCTTGGAGAACAGTTAAAATTTGTTATCCTCATTAAGTTTATCTTGGAGAATTTAGTTTTCTAAATGCAAGTTTATGACTTTTAATGAAGTTCTCTGTTGAATGTGAACAGAGATACTTTTGTTGGTATCTGCTTGCAATATGAATGTGATACTTAGACCCAGCAAGGTTGTGTTATATCTACAAGTGCTATAAGATTGCACAAGGAGGCAACTGAATGTGGATGAAAATGTAGAAAAAGGATGAAAAAAAATTGTTTTGGTAGACATGGAAGATTAATTATAAAAGGTAATTAAAAAAAAATTGATTTTGAAGAAGGGATGTGGTGGTAACAAGAACATGGACAAAATTATAACGCGCTGCTAAAGTGGATTTTTGCTTCCTTTTTCAACATCAGAATTGGCATAAGGTTGAAGCTATTAATCTGTTAGTGCACAATATTGATATGAAGATTGATCTAACAACCATGAATTTGGAGCCCTACATAATACTTTAATTTCATTTCTTGGGTTTTTTCCCACATGATCAAAAAAACACTTTGATGTTATGGTTGCTTTTATTTCTCAGGTAAATTTTATAGGTTATTCTAGGAATTTGAGTTATTCTAGATTTTTAAAATTTAAGTTTGCTTGAGGTGCAAAAATCATTTAATATGTTAGTTTCATATTCTGTTTTAAAATTCCTCAAGTTGTTTTAAGCGTGAAAACAAAACAAGATGTCATTTTCTAGAGAAAGTTTGATAGCTATAGTTTTCATGTTCTTGCAATTTTATATATGACATGTCTTTTATTCATCACTCTGTTGAATGTTCAAAACGTGGCTAATAACTTTTTTAATGGCCTATTCCAAGGATTTCATCAGTGTGGGGATTATTATACTTGGGGCATTTGTTGCTGGAGCTCGCGACTTGTCATTTGATGCCTATAGCTATTCCATTGTTTTTATAGCAAACATCTGCTCAGCAATATATCTTGCTTCCATTGCTCGCATTGGTATTATCCCATTTTTGTCTCTTCTTTATCTCCCATAGAATGTTAATTTCTTTCTATTTATTTGTGAATATTCTCAAACGTTTCAGGTAAATCCAGTGGCCTTAATAGCTTTGGCCTTATGTGGTGCAATGGTAAGATTAAAGGACTAACAGAATTGTTCTTATATTCTTTTACATCTAAAAAATTACAAATTAGGCTTATCTGAACTTCTACGAATTTTTTATTGATTCTTGAAGGAATAATTTGTGCACCAATCTTGTTATTTTGGACATCATTCAAAGGTGACCTTGATGCGATGATGAGCTTCCCTTATCTTCATTCTAGAGGGTTCCAGGTGCTTCCTTTTCACAAAATAATTTTCCTTACTATGTATCCTTTTCCTCATGATGTTGTTAAGAAAGTAAGTGCATTCGTTGTTAGCTATTTTGCAAATCCATCTATTAATACTCCTGCTTAGTTCTTAGCTATAATTCATAAAAAAAGGGTCTCAGCTATAATACCTGTTACAATATGATTAATTGGATGGTTTATTCTAACTTATTGACTTGCCAGAAAGGGAAATAGTGCTGATAGAATACATTAGGATCATGTTTGGTACACAATATTATTATAGGATAGGATAAGATGATATTATGAATAAGATTAGATTAAATAGTATCATCCTATCTTATATTTGATGTGTGCAAAGAATAAGATAGGATAATTTATTTATTGTCAAAATTATCCTTTTTCAAAGTTTATACAATTTAAATTATTGATGTAATTTGTAAGGGTATAATAAGATATGTAAATTTAATCTCATGGATTAAAAATAATCCTCTCCACTTTTGGAGGATAGAATTATTCTATACCAAAAGGATGATAATCTTCCTTATAATTCTATCCCTTCCAATTAGATATAAACCAAACATAATATAGAATGATTATCATACTATCCTATTTATCATCTTATGCACCAAACATGACCTAAAAGTCTTGTTTCAAGCCGCAACATGTCATCAAGATTTGCAGTTACTATGCGTTTTCTGTTTTACTTTGTCTTCCTTCCTTTCTTTTTTGCTGTCATTGCTACTTATTCTAGTCTTGCTGGTTTGGTCTTCACTCTTCACTACTTTTTCATGCCTCTTTCATTTTTTCAAACTTTCCATGTCAATCAACTTTCTTTCCTTACCTAAAAGATTTCATACTTTATTAAATTTGGAGTTAGTTGATCGTATTGTTTGGTTTTGCTAGTTCAGTCACTTTTTTTTTTGGTGGTGTTAATTACCGATCTTTTGTGTCATGCAGACTTGGTTTTATTGCTTTCCCTGGCTACAAAGCTTTTCTTAACTGTTTTCTTTTGGACTGCTTTCTTCTGTTAACTCATTTAGGCAAATTTCATAGCTTCTTTAAAGTTACGCCAAGATTGTACCAACCCTAATGAATAACTATGATGACATGAGATTGGAAAAACTTTATAGGATTTAAACTCTTTTACAATTAAACTATTTGTATGTTATGCAGGTTGTGATGCTTCTCTCTTGTATCATGGCTTTCCTGATAAATTATTATGTATTCTTGAATACAACACTTAATTCAGCTCTGACGCAGACAATATGTGGCAATTTGAAGGTGTGATCACTTATTCTAGCTTTGGTTTAATATAACATATTTGTCCATTTGATGTTAATTTTACGTAATGCAGTCAATGGCTTTGATGTTTTATCACTGTAAAGTGTGATTCTCGTTTTTTAACATGTTGGGACGGAAGAAATATTATGGGAGAGGAGTTAAAGGCTCAAATGTGGTGTAGCATTTTGGAGACCAATAGATCACTGTGCTTGAAATTTTTAGTTTTCTATCTAAACTAATTTTAAGCTGCAGTAATGAATTGCCTGGTCTTATATTCAGTCTCTTGAATGTCTAGAAGGTTCATCAATCACGATTTGATGGCTGTTTAAGGACTTAAAAGTCATCTTACAGTAGGGAAAAACAGTGTTGCTTCAACTCTTATGGGTATGCATGGGTAAAAACTCTGTATTTCTTGTGAACTTAATGGTTTTTATTTGGTCTCTATTTCGCCTGCAAAATGTCTTACTGGTGCAATAGATGCTTGATTTTTCTCTGCCTTTCATGTAACTTATCCTCTTGAATTTTGGTGATGCATAATTGAATTGTGGTAGGATCTTTTTACCATTGGACTGGGATGGCTACTGTTTGGTGGGCTTCCATTTGATTTGGTAAGTATGGGCTACCACTCATTGTCAAAAAGTTTTGCGGGTTCCGCAACATGAAAGTCTCAGTTAACCTGAGATCTTTATGTCACCTACTTTCCTGTTTCTTGCTTTCAGATGAATGTTGTTGGCCAATCTCTTGGGTTTTCGGGATCATGTTTTTATGCGTACTGTAAACTCAAAGGAAAATAAACACATGGCCGCTGCTCGAGAGCCTCATACTGGAGGTAAATAATCTAATGGCCAAATACTGCTACCTTATCTTCTCCAAAATTTTGATTCAAAGATCAATACTCTAGAGCAAACATGAATGTCTGTTTCCACAGTCAAAGTTCCTGCACGAAGAGGCAAGCATTTAGGTGTACAAGAGGAACGGGTGCTCTTGTACTCTTCAATGTCATCAACAGGAAATTGGTGGATTCTAAAGACTATTGATTTCTCCTTCTAGCTGATCGTAGAATGACAAATATTAACCATTCTAAAAGAAAATTTGAAGTTGCCAAAATTTGATTTCACCAAATTTCAGAATTTAGTTCCCCTTTTTTGGACCTTGGTATCATTTAGGTGGATGTTTTCACAGTTTTCTATCCACCAAACAACCTTCGTCCTATCATATTTTTGCCTCAACTTTTTGCTGTGGATACTTGGTAGCTTTGGCTGGTTATCAATGATTATTCAAATAGCAATTATATTCCTTTGTGCAACAATATTGCTCCATTTTGACACGGAGGTCACAGGTTCAAGTCATGGTAAACAGCTTCTTTGCACAACAAGGTGCGTATATCTGACCCTTCCCAGTTCCCAAACCCCACAATGGAAGAGCCTCGTGCATTGTGATGCCCTTTAGCTTACATCTCTCTCTGGAGACTAATACTTAACACTCCCGCTGGCCTGGCCATACATGGCAGTTGCTTGATTTCGATTCTTCTACTACACAAATCTGATAAGTGAATTATATAATCTGAATACTTAACTGACTGCAAAGCGATGGTCGATGGTAGAACCAAGAATGGTCTAAACAAAATAAGAATACAGGCATATAGATATAACGTTCTAGGGACAATACCTAATGGCTGATTATTTCCTTGGTTATTCGTTTGCAAGACTACTTGGGATTAACGGTAAGCGATCTTAAATTTCTTTTCATGTTTTGCAAGTGACCAGCTTTCTTGTACTACAAGAACTCATTGTTTCAGTTCAAAGCAGAATATCGCTACCATTGCTCTGACACTCGAAACATTATTATAATGTGTGGACAATTCATGAACTAATTTCATTTTTTTTCTTCGTTTCTATGGTGTGCCCCACTGACTCGGGACAGTTCAGGTGTCCCTTAAGTACCCAAAAAAGTGAAATTGTGTCCATTTATGCCTGAATCTTTTACAAAAGCAAACGGCTTCTGCTATCCACTTATTACGGAGCAAATATATATTCTTTTGGGGGGTGGGGGGAGATTCTAGGAGGTAACTCCTGCTCTCCCATGTGTGGTGTGGACAGAAAAATCTAAATTCTAATAGTACAAGCGTATATAATACGAGAGAGAGATGGTTAGCAAACTCAAGTTCATGAAGAGGGGAGTGTCTGTATTTCTTGTCTCCACAAGCTGACAACAGAGTTTGACCTAGTTGCCTTGCAAGATTGAAACAAACCCCTTGCCCACATTTTGCGAAAGCTTAAATCTTGCTTCTATGTTCTCTAATGCACTTTCTTGACCCTTCCTACCAGTGATCCGGAACAGGTCAACAACTTCCTTTGTTGACTATGGTCACAATGCCATTGATCTTGATGTTTAAGTCCGATCAAAAGTTTTAGTCAAAGAAAGTTCCTTTTTATTTCTTTATTTTTTGGTTCCGAATGGGTACATGAAGCCTGAGAAATCGTGCTAAATCTCTCCATTGATAAAACAAAAGAGGTAAAAAAAAAGGAGGAAACTTCGAAAATCAAAAGTCATTCAGCTACTCTCTTCATTGGAGATATGCTAAGAAAAGTATATTTTCTTTTCCTAATCAAAGAATAAAAGCCAACATGTACCATAAAACTTTAAGAAATCTCTGCATGAGTAGAAACATGTGTGTCTCTTTGTCCCACCCTTTTAATCAAGACTTTCAATATCATTAATCCAACCTTGGAAATCTATGTTCCAACTCTTCATTTTGCAGAATCTGTAGAATATATGTACCACTGTTTGATTCCAAAGTAAATTCGAATTTGAAACTTTGATCTGTTTAATAAAAAGAAAGCAAGTTGTAAATAATTACATTATTTCTTGTACATATCAATTTTCTTTATATTGTCTCAGCAATGGATTGGATATTTGATGCGTGTCCCTTATCCCTGCTCTTGAAATTGTAAATTTTGTCACACATACAAAGCATGTGGTGGTTCAAAAGTATAAAAAATAATGAGAAATGAGGAAAAAAAAGAGGCTAAAGTTTATGCTATAGTTATAGAATAGCTTTTGACCTCTCCTCCATAGTCTTGAGACTAAGAATAAGCAAAAAAATGAGAAAAAAAAAGTCATAGGATCTGGTGATGAAAGTAGAATGAAGAGGGCATGGAATGGTTTAAGGCGTGGGGGAATCTGTTTTAGTAGTGGCACGCGAACTTATCGCCCAGAATCATGAGTGTGTGAGAAGAATGGCTTTTTTTTTTTATAATTAAAAAGGGTCTTTTTTTTTTTATCAGTTCCCAAAATCTTCAAAGAGAAGAAGAAGAAGAAAGAGTGACCTGACTGACCCCCCACCCTCTTTTGAAAGAAAGGAACAAAAAAGGGTAGGCAAAACCCAAGGATTGTGTCCCCTAGGGCAGGCCCAAGGCAGGGCTCCTTTAGCGCCGGTGTCTCCGCTTTGGGTTGTTGGCAAGTGGCAAATCTTGCCTATTCGCTAATTGCTATATGCGTTTACGTGTGGAATTTAAAGAATTTGTTTTTTGGTAAACAACTTTGTACGTACCCATTGGAAACTACTTACCAGACAATCCCCTTCGCTGACATTCTGCGCTCCTGTTCCCAAGATTCCCCGCCCTCACTCTCACTCTCACTCTCACTCTCTTTCCCCCCGATATTTAGTGACAATTTTTTTTTTTCATCAATTTCTACCATGGAATATGGATACCTTCACTTCTCTGTATAGCCAAGTGGATTGGCACCCATTGGGAGAGCCTAAGAGAGGAAGGGCGGTGAGCAGTTTAATTTTCTACAATTTGTATAAATCTAATTATGTACATATAGGTATATTATAATCATGTATCTATAGCGAGCTCACAATTTTAACTTAGATTCGTATAAGCTGCCAAGGAGAACGTATATTAACTTGTTAATTAGTATAATTAAGCTGATCTCATTTGCTATAGTATTAATAATTATATGCATAACAAGGAGATTTCGTTAATCCACAAAATTCCATATATCCTAAATCATCGTTCAAATTGCTTGAAATATCCATAAATAAGATACTACTTATTAACTTCAAGAGACCATGCGTTATAAGTATCTTCACCAGATATTTTAAATAGAATTATTTCCATATAATTAGCTTTTTTTTTTTAATAAAGGAGTTCATAATCTATAAATAAAAAAAAGAATTACATACTCTTGAATTAAAATTTACTAGATATTATTTTTTAAAAGTAATTTAATGAATCGATTAAATTAATTTTTTAATTCGTATATGTATATAAATATTTCAATCAATAGTAGCTGCTGCATGTATAGATAGATTTGTTTATACAGTTATGTACATATAAGCCAACAATTTTATTCTCTCTTTAGCAATATCTGTTCACTTGATTAATCAAATGCAAGCATGATATATAAAGGTAGTTTTTTTTTTTTTTTCTTTTGGAGGAGAATATTTTCAGGTGCATGCGCAAGAGAAGGAGTTTGATTTTTATTGAGTGCAAACTAAGCATGGCAAACCCTAAAAAGTAAGTTTTGCTCCCTCTTGACATCATTCCCCTCACCTCCTTCACCTCCCCATCCCGAGGCAAAACCTCCCTGTTATAACATTCTTTGCCTCCCCTACCCCTATAATTCCCTTCTTCATCTCAAACCCTAATCTCCCTTTCTTTTCTCCCTTTTCTCAGCCATAGTCTCTTGTCGACCCCCATAATCACTCTCTTAATTCTTCCCTCCCGGATCAAATAAAGTTGTATAACTTATATGGTTGTTTCTTTTGTTGACAATCTTTTCGTCGTGTGTTGTCAATTCCCTTTTTTTTTCCTCTTTAAACCCCAATTGAGTTAAACCATTTGAAAAATATGCCTTGTTTTTTGATTGATTTGAGTGGTACCCCATGATGAACAATGCTTTAAATATAGTTTGCTGAAAACTTTAAGGTTTTACCATAGACATTCTATCAATAGTGAACAGAAGTATGTCTCTTTCATCTGTCTTTTGTTTTTCTCATATTCCTAAACAGCAACATGTTATGTCTTGGTGCACCCAGAAACATCATCTTTTACTGTGTTTCCCTGTCTCTTTTTTGGATAATAATTGGTTCTTTAGGTGGTTTTTTCCTCTGCTGTAATTTCTTTTATCCAATTCTTTTTTTCCCCTCATAATTAACTTCACTGACTAGACTCAGTAATAGTTTTGCATCAAATTGCCTTGATTTTGACTCAATTGAAGGAAAACAAATCATGATTTTGAGATCCCACTTTGTCATTAATTATCATTTCCAACCACCAACAAAACCACCATTTCCACCTTCTACTCCATGAAGCTAGGCACCTTTTGCCCTACCAGAGAAACTGAAAAAAGATTAATATATTGTGTTGTCATGGGGCCATATCTAACTCTTCTTTATTCAAGTCCTCTTTTTTCTTCTTCTTTTTGGTTCGTAAGGGCGACACCAGGCATGCAAGTATATAAAAGCTTCAAAACCCGCGGTTTGTTTCATCGTAGAATTCGTGGGATGATCATTCGGGAGCTTTATTTTGATTTTTCTTTGCCTTTTTTTTCTTATCTCATGAGAGAACTTTAATTGCTGGTTGCTTGGGAAGCAAAAAAGAAAGCGATGTTGGTGAGGTTCAATCCGAAGACGGATTTACGCATGGATTCAATAGTAAAATACGATCTCAGATTGAGCCGCGCCAATATCACTTTTCACAACTCTTCTAATTTGCTTTCTAAACTCATGCTCTTGCTGTTCTCTTTTGACTGCATATATATATATATATATATATATATATATTCTCAACATCGGCTTCATTGTTCTTAGGATATATGGCCGTGTATTGAATCATATTTATTTTATATTAAACTCATTTAAAACATAAAAATTATTGTGTTATAATTTATGTTAATACTGAACATAAAATATTTTTTTAATTTTTATTAAATTTTTATATAATTTTATCAAATAAATTGTATTATTTTCATATATTTTATTATAAGTTTTACATCGTATCTAAAATTACCACGTATTTTCTTGGATGAGGTGTTGCATCATCATTTTACATGTCATTAATTAATTCCTAAGCTAATTTTTCATGTTTTGCTTTATGTTTTTCTTGTTAACTTCATCTTGAACTTGTTTTTCCTTTATTTACTTAGTATTAATCTCTTCACCATTGCCTGTTTTTGCAACAGTAACTATCACTGTTTCATAGGTTTTTTCTTGCAATGATGAGACACAGGTATGAGGTATGACTAGAAATGTAGAGGTTTTTTTTTCTTATTTTCAATGATGTAATTTATTGAGTTATTGATCTTGAAATAAATTTTACAGTCAGTTCAAGTAAACCTATAATGCTGCTAATTTGCATAAAAATGTTAACACAAATATCCGTACTCGAGCAAAACAGTTCATTTGCATAGAAGTTGGTTAGTGGTTTATTTAAGAGGTGAAGATTCAAAAGACCCTGTCTACTACTTAAACAGTAGTGGATTTTTTTATTACTTTATCTAAAGGTAATAAGTGTATTTCTAATTAAATCTATGATTAATATTTTTTAAAATTATTTTTATTTTTAATTAATTTTTAATTATTTTTTAATTATTTTTTATCTAACTCAAAATTATTAAATTTTAATCATAGATATAATTAGAAATATAGTATTCATATATAAATAAATTAGTGAAAATTTTTACTGATTTTTAAATATTTAAAAGATTTTTTTTCTAAACTCAATGTTTAAAAGGTCCAGAATTAAAACTCAATACTTAAAAGTTTTTTCATAAATTACTCATAAATATATAAACAAACTTGTTTAACCATTATATTTAAATGTACAATGATTTATAATACTATGAATATTGAGTAGTGAATTTAATATATAAATTAACCAAAAATGAAAAAGTATTTAACAGTGAATTGCATATTCCAAAAAGGAAAATTTAGGACTAGTTAACATTGTTGTTAAGGTTTTAAAAAGTTTAGGTTAGAAAAAAATATTCATACCACCTATAATTCTCTTGATTACAATACCAAAATTAATCAATAAAAAAAAAATTATGTACGGTCTACCATCTAAAGTGTAAAAAAATATTGTATGTAATTGAAACGTCTAAAAATATATATAAAATAATAAAATATTAAAAATACAGAGATAAGAAAGCAATATTTTATCTCAAATACATTTTTTCACTATAAAAACACCTCTTGAGGAGTTTTTTTTATTTGGTTTGAAAAATAAAATTTTTTTTATTATTTAATATTACGTTTAGATAAAAAATAGTTTTGAATATAAAACTATTTTCAAGAGCAATGTTAAACAAGGGCTTAATAGATTTATCAAACTCCACTAAATTAACTGAAAATTAATTACATACAAATGAATCATATATTAAGTTTGTTATGGATATTAAAGTCAAATAAACTAAATTAATTTAATTATTTGATATAATAATTATGAATACACATGCTTGGCATTAAATTTTATTTATTATTTTATTATTTTAATTTTCATTTCAAATAATAATATTAATGAGGTATTATATATAAATCATTAATGCACAACATACATGTAAATGTTGTAGGTGTAAAACAAACTATTAATGAGAGGATTTTTAAAATGGTTACACCTTGTTGGCATATATTTCTTTCATTCAAATCATGCCTCATAATTAAATTATTGAAAAAAAATCAATCATTATTACACATCACATGTGATAATTAAATGGTGAATATTAATTTTAACAAATTAATTAATTATTTAATAATAAACGATTACTTTTTTCAATAATATAATTATGTGGCATAATTATTTCATATAATCCTTTTTCACTAGTAATAATAAGTACACTAATTTAAATTTTTTATTTATCTTCGAATAAATATTATTAAATACATTAAAAGTGGAGTTTTTCAACTTCACAAGTGAAATTAAAAAGATAACATAAGCCTCTTAAGGTATATTTAAAAAAAATTAATAAAAAATAAAAATGAGATATGTGCCAATATCTTAATACTGCTTATAAAATTAAAAATTTATCCTAACAATATATTAAATACTAATTTATCATCTAAAAACATTTTATGACATGCAAAAGGAGGAAAATTCCTAAATTAATTGTGCATCTATCTTCTCTGTAACATATTACTTTTAGCATTTCAGTGAACTCCATTCTTATTGGATCTCGTCCTTCTCTTGCATAGTGAAAATGAAAATAAAAATTGTTGATAGCAAGAAAAAAAAGACTTTAAATTAAAAATATCATCCGAAAAAAGAAAATTGTAGAGATGCAAAATAAAAGGAAATCTTGTAGAAAAAAAAAAAAAACCTTCACCAATACTTTATCTATCATCTTTGAACAACTCTATTTATAATTTTAATTTGAGTATAAATTTTTGTTTATGCGTTGCTAAGGTATTTTTTTATTAAAATAAATAAATATATTTTTTAATGTTGAAAATTACTTATATTTTTTCTTATGTATTAAAGCTTGTTAATATCAATATAATCAAATTTTGTGAACATTTATAATTTTCATTGAAAAAATAATTAATATTAAAGACATAATATTAAAAAAAGCAATTATTTTTAAATTACAAAACAATCTTATTCAAAGGATTTTATATAAAATCTTCAATAGAATAACTAAAATAAGTAAATGAATATATTATTATAATTGTTTAAGTGCTATTAACCTTTATTGTTTAGTTTATATAATAATAAATAATAAATACAAATCAAAACTATGAAAGTTTTAAAATACCTTTTAAATTAAAAATTAAAAAAATTAGTGTGTCATGTCAAAATATAGTAAACACAAATGTCAACTACACATATTATGTCTTTTGGTTGGCTAAATGCTTAAATTACAATTAAATATTTAGGTGATTGCTTAATTCATGATTAAACGTATTAATTTACATAAATAAAATTAAATGTTATTGATTTGTAATAATGTAAAACTTTTTTCAATAAAAAATTTACTATGAAAAATATGCGCCATTAAATTTAAAAATTACTACAAATAAAAATAACATAAAATTAAGCTTTTAATCCTTGAATGACAGATAAAATGAATTTTGTCTTTTTTTTTTTTTTAAGTCTATTTCATTTCATTTCTCTTATTCTTTACGAATTGAAGTCTGCAAATCTACAAACGATTAAGTTTCTCTTCTTATTCTATCTAAATTTTATGTTTTTTTTCTTTTCTCTCAACTTTTTTTTTCACACCAAAAGAAAAGTCAATGTTGTCCTTTCTCCCTCCTTTGCCCATGTTTCTTTTCTGCCTAATTTGTTTAAGAAAATGTGGAATTAAAAGTTGGGTGTTTGAAAGTTTATAGATTGATTTTAGGCTACTGAACATGACTGATGACTAGGATTTTATGTAATGGTGAGGTATTGTATTTTTGCTACAATACCATCACCGATACAACAAGAAATAATCTGCCAAGCAAAGAATTCACAAATGAAAATAATAGCAGTTTAGCATGAGGACCCTTTAATTTGCTTGGCTTCTTTGATGTTTAAGATAGTAGCTAAACTGTTTTCATGTCCTAATCTTTCACAGCTTAGAAAAAGTAGTTTTTTGAGAGATTCTTGCAAACCTTTTTTTGTTTTATGCTAACCCCACCACCATCAGTACTAACTAAGATATAGATTTCAGCTCTTCAAGTTTTGTTTTTGGAGGTTTTAGTAACCAACTTCATTAACATTAAAGCTTATTACAGCAGTAGGATAGTAGCAAGAATTTAAGTTTTGAGGATGGGTTGAAAATGATTTTTGAAGAGAAGAAAAGAAAAACTAATTGCTGTTTTTGAGAGAAAAAGGAAGAATAGGTCTATCTCATGTGCCATTCTTTTACATAATCACCGTGAAAAAGTCAACTCATCTCAACTTTATCTATTATTTATGTATAACTTTATTTATAATTTTAATTTGAGTATAAATTTTTGTTTGTGTGTTGTTACGGTATATTTTTTATTAAAATAAATTAATATATTTTTTAATGTTGAAATTGACTTATATTTTTTTATGTATTAAAGCGTGTTAATATCAATATAATCAAATTTTGTGAACATTTATAATTTTCATTGAAAAAGATAATTAATATTAAAGACATAATATTAAAAAAACAATTATTTTTAAATAAAAACCAATCTTATTCAAAGGATTTTATATAAAATATTTCATAGAATAACTAAAATAAGTAAATGAATATATTATTATGACCAACAAACGGTTAGTTCAATCGGTTAAGTTTGTCATCCTCAACGAAAATATCTTGAATTTGACTCATATCGATAATTATTTATTGGAGTTATCTTGAATGCACGATTTGTAATCACTTATCTTAGGCTGAGCAATTTATTTATCTTAAACTTTTTTATAAAAAAATATATATTATTATAATTATTTAAGTGCTATTAACTTTTATTGTTTGGTATAAATAATAATAATAAATATAAATCAAAACTATGAAAGTTTTAAAATGCCTTTTAAATTAAAAAAAATAAAAAAATTAGTGTGTCATGTCAAAAAATAGTAAACACAAATTGCAACTACACGTGTTATGCCGTTTGGTTTTATAATGTTATAAAATTTTATTTAATTTAAAAAAACTAAATATTAAAGCAATTGTATATAATATATGATTTTTTCTTAACTTATTTTTTTAAAAAAATTTATAAAATATTTAAGAGAAAAAGGAAGAAAAGATAAATAATCACTCTATGCACTTAAGATTTTAAATTTTTTTTTTTTCAAAACACATTAAATATGTGATCAGATTTTATACTTTGTCGATCAATCACGTTTAGACCACTATGATCCTTAAATCACTCCAACCCAAAGTGCGGCATCTTTTTTTTTTTTTTTTTCCTTTTATTTTCTCTCTTATAAAAAATTCTATACAAAAGAAATTTGAAATATAAAAAATACCTAACAACCCTAAAACCGACTTATTAAAATTACAAAAATATCCATAACAAATTAAAATTTCTTATCATAACGATATTTCTAACCATATGTTATTGTCTATTCTACACATATTAATTTCTAATAATTGTTAAGTTAAAGTGATTTTTATTAATTTGTATTGCACGTATATTGTATAAGAATAATTTAATATATAAATATTATAATTTTTATATTAAAATTTTATTTTTTTAACAACTGAAAAAAAAATTATATTGTTAACCCTCTAACAACTCAAAAAAGTTTAATAAAAAAGTTTAATTTGATATCTTATGAATATTGATACTTATTCATATTATAGCTTCAAACCCAATTATAAATCCTAATTTTTATCATAAAATTTCACTATTGTATGTTTGAAAAGAGGATTTGAAAGAGTGTATTTGGATATAACAAAGAAAAAATAAATTTCAAAATATCAAAATTTTATAATTATTTCAAATTCACCACTAAATAGGGATTCAACAAATCCATAAATTTAAGAATATTCACAAACGTCATCTTTATATGTGTTTTATCACATAATTTATGTTAAATTTCAAATCAAAACCTCTTTGCTTAAATTTAAGCTTCCTGTCTGTATTTTTTCTGCAAATCGTTCTCAAATTAAAGTTCTGTTTGATAAATTCAAAAAATTAAGTACTGAATTTTTAATACTAAATTTAATAATTATTGAATTTAAATTATAAAAATTGTTCAGTATTTTACTAAAAACTAAATGTTGAATATAAATATATTGTTTTATAACTATAAAATATTGAATTCTGAAAATATATTATTTTATCTTTATTTTCATTGTAGGTAATAAAATAGTATTTTAGGAGATAATAATTCAAAAAAAAATTTACTGAACATTTTCTGCATTAAGTGATAATTAGGTATATATCTATTTATCTTATTAACACTATTGGATTGACAATTTTTTTTTATATGGATTTTAAGATGTGTTATCAAACGTTTTAAAAAAAATTAAAGTGTTAGAAAATTTTCATTTCTTCATTTTCAAGGTAATAAAAGTTTTTAATGGCTTATCAAACAAAGCCTAAGTTAAAGCCATATAAGCTTTTTATATGATGTAATGGGTTTTTTTTTTTAAATGTAAATAAAGAAATTTCGATTATGAAATGCATATGTAACTAAACTATTTTTATTTCCGAGGAATATGATAATTTTTTACTGTAGCCTCTGTAAGAAATGATTTGCAGATAAAGCTGCTCACATTGATTGTGATACAAAATACAATTGACGTCAGCATTGACGTCAGCATGCATTTGTAACTTATACTATTGCTCTTTACTATTTCTAAAAGTGATTTTCAGAGTAAGTTAAAAAGATTAGATTCTAGTTTGATTTGAAACATACATTAATTTATTCATTCATAGATTTTGTCTGTGTAAAAATAATAGTACTATGCTTTTTATATTTCTAGAAAGTGATGTGTTGATTTAAGTTGCTGCAAATAATTGTATGAAGGGGAATCACACTGAGTGTCACATTTATATTAAATTGTATGATATTGTTTTATTTCAATTCATTGGATCTTACGATTTTATTTCATAAAAAATATCTCAAAAGTTACAAATTATATCTCCAATTCAGCTTTAATATATAGCGTAAGATTTATTACTCTTCTTTAAGATCACAACACTCGGCTTGTGCAGGTGCACTGCACTTGTAGCTAGTGACTTTTATGAGTTTAGACCAGGTTTAGTGCATAACCTTTAAGCAATCATGTAAAGAGTGAACAAACCTATGTTGTTCACTAAACAAAACTTTCATCTCTCACTTTCTCATACAGAACAGCACACCCAAGGTCCAATAAGATTTTCAAATTGAATATAGAAACTCTCAAACAATTTTTGATCCTAAGACAGGATAGATTTGAAGCAAAGCATTGTGTCAATGGAAAAACATACAGCAAATTCCATAACTGAGAGAAATTGACATTCAGGTAGCTGCAAATGCAATCTTGGAAATATGAGGTTTGATCTAATTACAAGAGATATCTCAATTACAATACTAAGATCGCAAGGAATGATCTCACATTCATGGTTAGCCCTTTAGTGTAAGGTTTTGAAGAAAAGGAAATTGGTTTACCTCCTCCAGTCCTTCTGTCTCTAGCAAATTCCAGATCCCCAAAATTATACAACAAGCCTGAAATATTGTCTTCACACAATCGCAGATACAACAGTGGCATCCCAACGTCTGTTTGATTTGATAGTTGAGCCAATTGACTATGGATCATCTACACCTCTGTTTGCCAGTATTCAAAGGAGAATCTCTGATGCTTTTGGATTGAGCATTGGAGACTTGATGAGATCCCTCCAGCCTCTGCTTACGTCTCCCTTGTTGAGATAGACGAGAGTGATAGGATAAGATAGCAAGATCGTTAAGATCTTGCAATGGAGTGAGAACTTTCACTACTTCATCCATAGTAGGACGGGATTTTGGGTCCCTATGGAGGCAGCTGTATGCTAATTGAGAAACTTTCTGCACCCCTTTAAGAGAATAATTCAGCTCCAAGCGGGGATCCACCAGTTGGTAAAGTTTTCTCTTGTCAGCTAAATATGGCCGAGCCCAAGCAACAAGATTCTGCTCTCCACTAGGACGCTTCTTGTCCATTGATCTTCGGCCTGTCAAAATCTCAAGTAATACAACACCAAAGCTGTAGACATCACTCTTAGATGTCAAGTGTCCTGAGAAAAATATCCAAAGTTGTACATATTATCAGTTCTCCAGATTTTTGCAAGGTGGAGAAAGCTTGAGCAACAAACAGGCGCAGAAGCAATTAAAATATGGTTTGCAAATCAGGAACAATCAGTGCCAAATAACACCATAACAATGGATCAGCATGAACTATTAAGTTTGATATGGATGCTTCCATATCTTTGACACATCCTCCGAACTAACAGACTTGAATCAGATAGCTCAAGATCATTGATTAGGAATTTTTGGTTAAAGCAATATAGAGTACACTGAGTAACAGAAATTATTTCTCAACTTATAAAGGGAAATGCTCTTGCAGATGTGTAACATATTTAGTGTACTACCTACTCTAGGATTTTGGTGATTCCATACTCTGTTTACTTCATGGTACTTAAAATCAAGTTCTTTAAGCAATTCGATAGTAGAAGTGAATTTCATTATAGAATGATGGCTTAGTGATTTCAGCAGTACCTTAGTTGTTGTATGACCATCTGGGTTTTGTTTCCAGTTCTGCCACTGATATTTTGTATAAAAGGTATCTCTAATGGTAATTGAAATCAGAACTATATATCTGACTTGCTTTTAACAATCAGCAACATTTACGGTCCAAGACCAAATCAGACACCTCCTTGTCTGAGGAATCTGATGTCATTCCTACTGCTTTATTGTAGACATTTAAATTCGTTTTAGAGATTGTTTGGTATAGTGGTACAATGCCGCAGAATCCCACCACACTGCACCCCCTAAAACGCTTAAGGTTGAATCAAATTTCCCTTAGTGAAAGGGTATATAACACTGAAGCATTAAGCTTTTAATTAGTTCAGATCATCTTGGACAATTTTAATACCTGTCATAACATACTCTGGTGCAGCATAGCCATAGGTTCCAACAACCCTAGTAGAAACATGTGTTTTGTCTCCTTGAGGACCAGCCTTTGCTAGACCAAAATCTGAAAGCTTTGCGTTATATTCCTGCAAAAGTAATTCCATATGAATGATTCCATAAAACAAAGGATATTTTCAACGGATTGATATAATCACCTAAATTTACACCATCAACCTACATACCGAATCAAGTAAAATGTTGGATGTTTTAAAATCTCTATAAATGACTGGTTCTGGACCACCATGGAGAAAGGCCAATCCTTTTGCTGCTCCAAGTGCAATCTTAATCCTATTTGTCCATGGAAGAGGTATTGTCCCTTCACAAAATTAGGCAACAAGGCAACATCAGAATATCTTTCGTGTGAAATTCTACAACTATGCAAAAACGGAAATTCCTGAAACTGTTTATCAAAAGTTACAAAGAATGCATCAGCTACTCAGGTGCATGTGCATCCAGAAAAATCATTTGTTTTAAATACCAAGGACAGAAATTTATCAGTGGTACAGCGTGTATGTTCACAGTACATTGAAAAATGTAGACTAGCTTCATCTCTTGAGAATTAACTACATTAAATTTTTGTTTTTTCGTCAATAAGGTCTATTTTAAGACCGCAAAACATTTCCTGAGGGTTGAAATAAGAAAATAAATTAAAAATGGCAAAAACTTTTTATGCAAAATCAATTTGTACTGTAACAATGCCTTTACAAGAATAAGAAAGAAGTACATGGGAGGAAGCTTATTAAGGACAATGAAAGCAATATTTCTGGCTTTATAAATGAAACTTAATGGGATGCCTCTACCAAGTTCCCTCAAGAGGGAGTCCTATTAATAAGAAGGTAAAATGCTAACCAACAGGGTAACAGTCCATGAGGACCACTTCAACAGAGGATTTTAACTTAAAATATCAAATTGGAGATTAAAAAAAAATTGAACCTGAATTGGAAGGACAGAAGGAAAGAAAATAGTGAGACTCACTTCTAAAAAGATGGTTTTCAAGACTTCCTCGGGTCATAAATTCATATACAAGCAGCCGTTGATCATCTTCAATGCAGTAACCAATAAGTTTAACAAGATTTGGATGATGAAGTTGTCCTAGGAAATCAACCTCAGCCTGCGTGAAAAAGAATCATCCAATGTTACACTCCCATGTTTCAGCAACTTAATACCTATAGCCTCTTCAACATTGAATCTACTAACCCAAAGCATATATTTTTCTACTAACCACCCATTCTCTATGGCCTTGAAGACCATCTGGCTTCAAACTCTTGACAGCAACTGTAATCCCTGAACCTGGTTTCGCCGGTGCTGTCCCATTTTCCTCTATCCACCCCTTGAAGACATAGCCAAAACCACCTTCACCAAGAATGCTGTCAGGTCTAAAGTTTCCTGTTGCAGATTTTAGCTCCTGAAAAGTAAATTGGAGAAGCTGGCATGGAGATTTGTTATCTGATGTTAGTGGATCAGGATTATCAGATGAAAGATGAGCTTCATTTGGAGGGCACAGCTCTCTATTACTAGCATTTAGATATCTTGTCTCAGTAGCTGCATACAGAGATTGAGAATAAGTTGTCTTCCCGTAATCATAACTCCATAACAGCTAAAGGAATAAAATCAATTCCATTTCATTTCAGGTTGTGACTTGATACTAAGTAAAGAGTAAAGACTACAATTCTTTTGTCAGTAGAGAGTCTTTCAATGAAGATCTTAATTGCAATGAATTATCTAAGCAAGCCCACATCTTGATTAGAATTTGGTAAATTGTCAGATATTAAGTGGAACAAATCAATCCCCATTCCTGTTCAGTAAAAAGACAGTGCCATGATTTTTAATAACCAAGTGAAAATGATATCAGCTGACAATAGATTAAAAAAAAAAAAAAAAAAAACAATTGACATTCACTGCCCGAAGATGCCAGCTGAGGTCGTTTAGAAAACCCATTTTTAAACTCCTAGATTCCAAAAAAAAAAAAAAAAATTTGCAAGAATCAGAAAAAAATTTTTGTGATCTGTAGACCAAAAATTTCCCACCCTGATATTGATTACTGAACTCAAAATTTCGAAACTTTATAGAAAAAAGAAGAAAAAAATCACAAAAGCAACATTGGATTAGTAATCAGCTGCAAAGTAAGAAACAGTGAAAGGAAGAAAACAGGAAGTATAAAACATTAAAAAAAAAAAAAAAGAACAACAAGAAGAAACAACTGGGAAGAGAAAAAAAAAAAAAAAACCCACTAGTAGTTTCAAAACAAAAAGCCAAAAACTAAAGAGAATGAGACATATATTAATTATAATAATAAAAAAACGAAACAAAGAAAATACCAGCATCATAAACAAGACTTGTACGAGGAATTGTGCTAGCAGAGTCACGAGAAGAGGAGGACTTGCAAACGCCGCGTTTCAAGACAGCCCAACAGCCACAGTTGTTGTCATCCATGGAGAACAATTAGGAAGAGAAAGTGTTAGTTGGTCAGTACTTAAAAAAATAAAAAATAAAGGACTCCTATATTTCTCAAGGGATGTTACAATAATCGCATGAAAAGAACAAGGAGAAGAAGAAGAGATTGGCCATGGAAAGAAAGGAAATAAAAAAGAGAGGAAAGCAAGAAGAAAAGAGAGAGAGAGAGAGAGAAACGAGACGAGCGTTGTTGGTGTAGGAGATTGCAGGCATCATCATCACCATCATCGCATACAAAAAGAACTTTTTTCCCACTACCTTTTTTTGTGGGGATCGCTATTGCGTCCATCTACCCTTTCTGATTCTCTCTCTCTTTTCATTGTTCTTTTATATATAAATATATTTTTGTTTTAATGGTAAGATTAAATAAGAAAAAAAAAATTGCACACAGGCACAAAAAAGCCAATGAAAATGTCGGAAAAATATTTATTTTTTTACTTTGTTTGGAGAATAACAGTTGATTTTCTAAGGATATATCAACCGTTAACTTGAAACTTCACTCCAAAGTTTTAAAGTGAAAATAATTTTTTTTATAAAAAAAAATTTAAGATAGATGAATTATTTAATATTTTAAATTAAAATAAGATATATCATACTTGATAATAATTGATAATATAATAAGTGATTGTATAATCGATATAATTTCAACAAATAACTATCAACAAGACTCGAACATAAAATTTCTTCGTCGACGAAAATAAATTTTAACTGATTAAATCAATCACTTATTAATAAGTGAAAACTTTTATACATAACTAAAATTTTACCATTCTATTGATGTGAATACTTCAATTTTATTATTAATGTTTTAATTTATATAAATTTACGATCATACTTTTAACTTTAAAATAAATTTACTATTATATTTTTAATTTTGAAATAAATTTGATTAGAATAGAACAATTAGTAAATATTTCATAAAATATTTGTTAGAAGTTATTTTATAATTAGGGGAAAATTTTGAAAACTACAAGATAAGAAAAAAAAAATGGCCATGAAGCTCAAATTCGAATTTATTTTATTTTATTTTATATATTTTTTACTAAATATAATACTAAATCATGACATTTTTATTTGAAATCATAAGTATAATGATTAAATTTATTTAAAATTAAAAATATGATGATAAATTTAAATTTTGAAAAATAATTTTAAAATTTTAAAACAACTTCTAACAAAATATTTTGTGAAACTTTCCTCAACTATTGCATCCTAATCGAATTTATCCCAAAATTAAAACTATTACCTGTTACAATGATCCAATTCCCAAATGGATAACACTCACATCGTAATTATTTATATCTAAAACTACTAATCTTGACATCGAATCAAAATGAGAGATGAAAAAGAATAATTTTGTCTTAAAAGCTTAGTTATTAAAAATGATATAACCGAGGTTTTTAGAAATATCAAAGTAACAAATGTAGTATAAACAACATTTTATAAGCGTAATAAAACTTAATAAAATCTTTAGGTAATCTCCCATTAGTTTTACTATTATGTATGAGCATTTGAGAATATTACAAATTGAATTACAGTTACTCAAATTAAGAATTTAGTATTTTATTAAAAGGTCATGTGGTTGATGACTAATTTTATTATATATAATTTTAACGAGTTTAAATAAGTTATAAGGGTAATAATTATTCAGATCGGATGGATTTGATTTAATTTTTTAAAATAATATATGATATTATAAATTTTTAAAATTTGATTCAAATTTGAATTGATATTTTTTTGAATTTAATTCAAATTGAATTTTACTGATTTAATTTGATTCATCGATTTTTGAAAAAGTTTTTTTATATATTATTTAATATAATTTTTAATATTTTAAAATATATTTATATATAAAATAATTATTTTATTTTATAACAATTTAAAAAATATTAAAACTAATAAAAATATGTAATTCAATTCAGTTTTTTTTTATTTTATTTCTTAATTTGAACATCATATATTTTTAATATGCCAGTTTAATCTAAATCAAATAAATAAAAATTAATAAAAATCGAACTAAATATTATAATTTCAAATCAATTTTAATTTTTTTTCATCCCACAATATATCAATCTAAATATTTTATTATATATTATGGCAACTGTCCTAATATATTAAGAAGAAAAACACTTACGCTAGTGCAAAACTAAGATATTCATCCAACAGTTGAGTTTAAGTGTAAAACACTAAACCATTTAATTAAAAATAGTAAACGAAGCCATTTAATCTCAAAAGTGGAATGAATGTCCATCAATGACGAGAAAAAAATGTAAATCTCTTTAGTTTATGTTAAAAATATCATGATTATAAAAGATTCTTAAACAAGGATATTGACATTGATCAACCAACAACTTTCAATGTTCAATCTTTATTTTTCACATTACGATGATCATTTAATTTCTTAAAAGGAATCTAGTGTACTTTAATAATTTGATCTATTAATTTGCCATCCCCTGTTATATGGAAAAAAATTTTAAATAGATTCTTCTTTCTTAGCAAAATTAATGTCATTAATTTCTTGAAGCAAATTCAAATAATTGTCACAAAAAAAAAAAGTAATGACTTCTAAAGCAAATTTAAATACTCGAAGCATATTTGTGTTGGTCTAAAAACTTATAATCCAATCACATCAACAGAAACAAAATCAAACAATAAATTAAATATACAAAAGATAATAATTTAACGCGATTCGATCTAATTGACTTACATACACGGATGAGAAACAAGATCTATTAGTTGTAGAAAATTACAAACATATATTAAATCATCAACTTCACTCAACAATCAATACTCATAAGACATTCACAATCTCTTCTAATCTTATGGAGTATTCTCAACCCAAATAAACATAAACCCAAATCTTTGTGTACCCTTTTAATATAACCAAACACATACCCATATACTCACATATATCATGCCTATGTGGACTCTTTCAGTCTCTTCTAGTCCACTCACAAATAAACATATACACCCATAAGACGTAAAGCCCCAATACTTCTATGGAGTGTTTATCCCACAAAATCATATAACTCTCTTACATATTTTTCTCATACTTAACAATGTTGACGCTTCACCTATTTATAACTATACAAACTTGTCCATTAAAAATCTTTATCATCTTATAATTTTTCTCCTGTAAATCAAACTTGCCTATTAAGAATCATTTTCCTTTTAAAATTATTCTCTTACAAGTCAAATTTATCTATTAAGAATCATATTTTTCTTAAAATTTTTCTTTTACAAATTTTCTTATGCATAAATAATATCTGACAAATCTCAAATAAATTTCTTATGAGATTTGAGTCAATATTCCTAACACTTTATGTATACCTAATTTATGGACTTCTTAAATAGCTATCATGCAATGACATTTCTCTTGAAAATATAAAGAAACATTTTTGTTATATATATATATAACAAATGTTCTTATCTCTAAAATGTCTTTTTAAGGAAAACACCATTTTCTTTTATAGTTTTAATTTTTATCATGTATACTGTCATAAAAAATTATGAACATCAAATCTTAAATTCATCAAATAATTCTAAATATTAGAGTAAACTACAAGTTTAGTTGTTAAAATTAATTTTTATGAATTTTTATTTTAGTCATTCAACTATAAAAAGTCTAGTAGACTAACGGTTTGCTTTGCTAATATGGTGGTATCATGTTGTAAGACATTTGTTGCGTAATATTATTACATCATCTAATATGTCACGAAATATCATCGGTATGGTATTAGAAATTTTAAAATTTTTTAAATTTGCGAAAAACTAAATTACAAATTTGATCACTTAAATTTTTTTTGAGAATTTTTATTTTAGTCTCTTAATTTTGAAAATTTCAAAACTTAATTACAAGTATTTATGAAATTTAATATAATAAATTGTTTTATTATTTTTGTTTCTTATATCAAAATATTTGTTGAGATAATTAAGACCTTAAATTTTATAAAAAAAATAAAAATAAGCTTTTGATATTTTATTATATGAAATTAAAATTACAAACTTTTATTTTATTATAGTTAAAACCTTAACATTGTGAAATATTTTATATTTTATTAAAATATTTTTAATTAGCTAATTTAATTTATAAAAATATTTAATTTAATTTATTTGGATAGGTTGAATAAAAGATAAATACTTGAAATAATGCTCTTTTAATAATTATAAGAATTAGATTTATTCACCATTTTTTAAAATTTAACAGATATAATTATTCATAATTTTAATTTTCATGTAATAAAAGGCTGAGGGTTTACATTTTTTTATAAAATTCAAAAGTTCATTTGAATATTATCTCAAGATGTTTTAATATAGATAATAGAAATAATTTATTATATTAAATTTCATAAAAATTGATGATAAAAAAACACATAACAAATATGAGGTTGATAATAAAAATAAAAATTTTAATAAATTTATATACATCAATGACCAAAATGCTAATTATTTAAATTAAGTGATCAAAATAAAATTTTTAACCGTTATTAAGTGACAAATATTGTAATTTGTCTTATTAATATCTAATTTTCTTTTCAAAATTTATAACACTATATTGATAGTCTTATATTAAACGATGTGATAATATCACATGATAAATGTAAAAAATGATGTGACAATTATATATATTTTATCACATCAGCCAATACTTAGTTTGTACCGTTGGTGATCAAAAATTAATTTATTAAAATATCAGTAATCAAATCATAACTTTTCATAATTAAGTGAAAAAAAAAAGTAACACAATTTTAATGACTAAACATATAGTTTACCCTAAATATTTTACCATCCAATTTATGTAAAAAGACCTGTAATTATTTTCCACTTAAGTAAAATAGATTATTTTCACAAAAAATCTCCTTCATTCAGGAATTACCTTATCTGACTTCTTTAAAAAAAAAAAGGAAGGGGCGCTTTGATGAACTAAAAGAAAATCTCCTTTTTAAAGGGTAATTAGTTAAAATGCAACCCTTTTTTTTTTTTTTGTGGCGGGAAATGTAGGTAGAAACAGTAGACAACTAAATATCCATTAGCCACTAACTCTTTCGTTTAAGCGAATGGAGTTTTTCACTTTCTTCCTTGGCTGTCTCTTTCTTACCCACATCAAGTTAATCTAGCACCTTGCCTACCCTAAGCATTAGCTGCCTAAAAAAATCTTTTGCTCACATGGAGATTGGAATACGTAAGATCTTGTTCCCAAAAAGGGGTCAAAACAAGTTTTTTTTTTTTTTTCCGCACTAGTTAACCAATTCCTGGTCTGTGTTATTATTGTCTGGTCAAAACTAATAGAAAGATAGTCAAGAGCATATTTGAGTGTAATCTCATCACTCACAATTCTCTCTCTTTCTTTGGGGCAAACTGGATATACTCATATATTTAAAGAGGGAAATGGGATGGCAAGTCTCTTATAGGTGGGTTTCTTCTATTCAAAAGGGTTTTGGGTTTTTTTTTTTTTTGAGAAAAGGGGAATTTGATAGAGTGGGGGAAAGGTGGGGAAGCTTGGTAAGAGGTCATTTCATCAACAACTAACATAAACAAAATGGTATTCTATGATGCTTTGGGTGAGAGAAAAGCAAAATTTAGAGATGAGATGAGACCCCTATTCTTTTTTTTTTTCCTATCCTGTGTTTTGCAAATTGACAAGATCCGTTGTTGGAAAGGAGGGATACCCATTGCCCCCACTAAGCAAATGGGTCCAATCTCTGGACGCCACCAATACATCTAGGGTGAGAATAGTTGTGAAAGACTAACCAGTGTAGTCCACTCGAGGTCGACCTATTGGGCAAATAATATATCCTATTTTGGTTGCTATAAAGTTGCTCGGTCGTATAATTGGTGTCTCCAGGTGTGAAAGATTTTTAACAGAGGTTTTACAGTAAACTTGGACTATTCTCTATTCAAATTGATACTATATATTTTTTTTCTAATTTTAAATTTATTAAATATTATTTTTAAAAATAATATATGAATTCATTAAATTAAATTTTAATTTTAACATAAAAATTTTGTTGGAAATATTTCATGCACTTTTTTAAATTTGGGTCTAGCCATTTAGGGATCTGACATCAAAGATTACTAGATTTTGGGCATCATCTTCCAGGGACCAACAGATTGATAAAATCAAAAGCTTCTGATTTAGGGACCAACATAATATCTAAGCTTACATATTGAAGCTTCAATATTAAAAACAAAAAATGCCTTCCTTTTTTTGGCTGATAAAGAATACCAGAGGTGAACCACTTGTGCAGCATGGTTCGTTGTTAGGTGTCATCATCATGATGGTTTGAACAATTTATTTTATGAACTCTTCTTGGTGGGAAGATTGATAAAAAAAAAAAAAACCAAAAACAAAATCTGACGTGAAGATGATTCTTGACCAGGTTCCACAAATCTTTGAAACATTTAAACTGGAAGCCAACACCGTTGCCAACTCAGGCCTCGTTTGTATTCACACGAGGTCACGGTGCGGCAATATTGGAGCCACTTTGAGTTTCAATCGTTTACTGTGGGGTGATGAGGGTGTGCCGGTGTGGCATGGTATGGTGAGAGAGTTTCAACCGTGCTGCATTCTCTTTGGAACTTTTCGATAGGTAATTGATCTGATTTTATTCATAACACTCATTGATTGGTAACAATAGATTGTCCTCTTGAAAAATGACACGCATATTAAAAATAAGTTTAGGCATTCCATTGTCCTTCATCAGAATTCGATTATTTTTATTTAAAAATTTAATGATATATTTGATGCACAAATTTATAAATAGGATAAAATTAAATTAAATAATATTATTTTATTTTATATTTAATGTATGTAAAGATTAATATATGATAAATTTATTTATTGATTAAAATTATTTTTTAAAAATTTTTATATAATTAAAATTATTAATATAATTTTTAAAAATATAACTAAATATGTAAATATAATATTATGGATTAAAAATAATCTTCTTAATTTAAAGAATATTAAATCATCTTATATTAAGAAAATAATTAATATTTTTTACAATCCTATTCTTCTATTTAAATATAAATTAAATATGACATAAAATAATTATCATTTGATCCTATCCACCATCTTATATTTCAAATATGACCTAAATATATATTATATGTGAAAAAACTCAAAATATATTTATTTAATATTATTATCTCTTTGAAATGTATTCGTGTATTTGCTTTGTATTAGAATAATCATCATCAAAATAGTAATTAAACTCTATACAACTTAACAAAATAATAAAATATACATATAAATATTTTTCAAATACTCGTTTACAAAAGTATTATTTAATATATAAAAATAATTTTAGTCATTTTAATTATTTATTAATTTTATAAATATCAAACATATACTACAAAGTTCATTATATGCAAAATTTAATGTAATCTTTTTAATAGTTGTTTTTTTCATTATACTTCATCTCATCTCATCATTGTATTTATATTTATTCCAATACATATATTATTATTGATTTTAATCTTATTATTATATCACTAAATTTTACTATTACGATAATTAATCTTATTATCATTATAACTTTTGATTTAATTAAAATTAATCTCATCACTCGTTCAATTAAAATTTCAATCAAATGTATTCGGAAATATTTTGCTCCTGCTTTAGTTGGTAACACATTAGTAGCATATGACTTTTTAAATCACGAGAGATTGATGTGAAAAATGTTTTTCCTTTCTTGAATGGAAATTCAGAATGTTAGCACGCAAGGGATAAAAAAGCATGATAGAAATCTAAATGAAATGCTTTTCTTACATTGTTTATAACAAGAAAAAAAAAAATGCATGCCTGTGTTTATCAAGTATAATTATTTTGAATAAAATCATTAATGTTCAATTGATAATAAATTGCATAATCAAGTTCACTGCAATTTCTAAAAAAAAAAAAAAATTCGTTGAATTGATTATACAACAAATGATTATTATTTCAGAAAAGATTTTTAACAAGAACTTTTAAATGAAGTTGTGAAGTTTTTAACTAAAAATAAATAAATAAACATTAAAATCAATAAATTAAAAAATTTTGTTACATAAATCAAATTTATAAATTTTGATATATTTTTTAAATAAATATTTGTAATAAAAATTTTGATAAAATTTTTACAGTTAAATAAATATATATCAAATTTAAATTATAAATAATAAATTTATTAATTTTTACATATTATTTATTTTCATATTAAATTTTATTAATATATTACTTTAAATATTTTATTAAAATTGTTATTAATTTATTTTTAAAAAATAAATTCACAAACTTCCTTCAAATAACTTTATTTAAACTTTTTTCCTATTATTTCATATACAGTTAAACATCACAAAAGGAATAAAAAAAGTAACATGCTCAATTTATGATCTTAAATTTAAAATATTATTTTTAATTTGATTCAATGTAAAATTAAATAATTTTGAATTAAGCTAAAATAAGATTTTATCACTGTAATGTAATGCACGCGTTAAAATAGAATGAAATCTTTAATTAGTAAAAAAATAAGAACAAAATTCTATTTTTATCATAAAAATATAATAATTGCAAAATTGTTGTATTTAATAACTAAAAAAAAAAATTGTAAATAACCGAAATATGGAAGATCACGAGATTTTCTGCTTCCTTCCTGTCTTCTATCCCTTCTTCTCCTTCTCCTTCTCCTTCTACTTCCTTTCTCTTTCTTATTCTTTCCTCTATTATTTTCTCCCTCTTCCTAGCCGAATCGGGGTCCCCGTCTCTCAGCCGCCAGTTGTTGGCATTGCTTCTTCTCACCATCATCAGTCATTAGCTTTTCGATCTCCCTCTTCTTTCCTCTTATTTCCTTAAATGAAATGAGCCTACACCTATAATTCCTGAAGCCTAACTGAAACATATCTTTTTTCTATTGTTGTTCATGTTCAAAATTTTTCTTTTTTTATTGGGTTCCTCTCTAAAACAAGGACTGTGGTTTTTTTTTTTTTTTTATTACAGGTAAAATCAGGGTTTTTCTGTTGCCTTTCGGGTTTGAGATTTTCGGCTATTGTGGGCTTTGTGTAGGCCTGGGGGTGGTTTTGGAAAGGATGGCGGAAACTTTTGTGCTTCACGATTGTTGTAGTTTCGATGACGATGATTGCTTTGGTGAAAGGGGTTTCGGGTCGAGGCTAGCTTTGTGTGTTTTGTTGCTTTCACCTGTGGGCAAAAACTGGGTGGCGGCTGTTTCTGGTTACAGGTTACGATTTAGGGATCAGTTTTCGGCTGTGAGAGGAGCTGTGGAGGGATTATATGATTGATGGTCTCATGTAGAGTGGTTATAGTGGTCTAGTTGGAAATGGGCTCGGGTAGAGCGAGAAAAGAAGCAACAAAAGTGGGATTCAAAAGTAGAGACAACTGCAAAAGTTCGGAAAGTGCTTAAAGAACTATTTTTAAGATAGTTTGGTTTTAGGTTTTTTTTTTCCTGAAAATATTTAGCTAATGTTTTTATTGTCTGAAATTTATGAAGGAATTAGCATTTTAATTGATTAAAAATAAATTAACAGTTAATATTAAACTGGTCATTATGGAATTTTATTTTAAACTAATTCAAAAACGTTTAATTTTAAATTGAATTAAATAAAACAAATATTTTTAATTAAAAAAACTCAAATTTTAAATCGAGCATCAAGCCATTAATAAATTGATTTGTGCTTTTTTATTATATTTACTTATTTATTAAAACCTCTGTTAACCACGCCAAACCCAATCAAAATAAAACACGTGTTGCCTGTCATACGTAACAGTTGACGTGTGTAATTCTAAGTGGTGGGTTCTCCAATCTTTAGTCTTACCCGATCATCATCTCCCCATCCGATCCAAGCAATTTTTCCTCTCTGGCTGCTGTCGTGTGAGTACTGCCTGTCTCCGTTTCCTCTAGACATGATAATAAATCAACAATAACAAAAACAAAATAAAAAATAGCAAAAATCAAATTCTTCAATTTCCTCAAATGCGAAGACAGCAACAACAAGAACAATTCCTCTCTATCCAATTTCTATCGATAGAGAGAAATCAAATCTAAATTTTCTAAATTTCTCTTACTTTTTGTTTTGAGAAAAGTCGAGATCGATCAGATCGAAGCTTTTGAGATTGAATTTCGGTATTATTATTTTAAAGGGAGAGGGGAGATTGGAAAAAAAAAAAAGAAGGCCAAAAGAGCAGGCAATTTCGCTGAAACATGTCTGCCATAGTTTCAGGGAAGAGATCTTTCTTTGAGGAATTGAGTGCGACACCTCCCGTTTCTAAGAGAATCCGTTGTTCTTCTCGTTTTGCTTCTTCTTCTTCTTTCTCTACTTCTTCTTCTTCTCCTTCTTCGCCGCCCTCCTTGTTTTTGATCGATCAATTGATTTCTATTTTCCCTGAAATGGACAAGCAGGTACGATTTTTTTTCTTTTTTTTTTTACCCAAAGAATGTTATTTTTTGTTTAATTTTTAATTTCTGGAAGAGAGAATGAAATGGAAAATTATTATTATTATTATTTTTTTTTCCTTTTTCTATTTTGATTTTAATATTTTAGTTGCTTTATTTCATTAAAATGGAATTTTTGAAGCAATAAATTGTTTGACTTTTATGGTAAAGGAGTTTGGAGTCAGAATTGGAATTTGAGTTAAAATTTGAGATTTATTTTTTTTCTGTGAATTTTCTTAAAAGACGTTTCTATCGTAATAACTTAATAAAATAATATGATTTTAGGTTCTTGGGAGAGCACTTGAAGAATGTGGACAAGATTTGGATTCAGCTATTAGAAGTTTGAATGAGCTTCGTTTAGGATCTGCTGATAGAAATCCTGCTGTTGCTAATAAAACTGGTGTAGAATTAGAAGGAAATGTTCAACTTCAAGCTCAAGGTTTGAATAGAAAATCCTATTACTTCAATGTTGATCACTCAAGATTGATGATATCCCTGACATTTCATGCATCTTTTGGATTAACCAAGATTTTAACTTGGTTCTGCATCTCTCTCTGGATTCAAATGTTGAGATTATTTATTGTGAGACTATATCTTCTTCATGTTTTAACTTTGAGAAGTTCCTAGTCCTTTTTTTTTTTTTTTTGGTGACTATGAAGCATAGAAACGTTTAGCTTTTTGGGAATAGTTCAGAAGACAAAATGGAAATACGATAACTTGAAATTTTGTTCTTTGATGTAAATTTTAATGTAACATATTTTAAATAAGTGGTTTGCTTTTGGTGGTGTCCATGACAATGAGAGTGCTGCTAGGATAGTCTAAACTTGAAAAAGGGTAATTTATAATTTGTAATTCACAAAGAAACTCCAAGGCTTGGGGTTGGCTATCATTAGATGTCCCTTCCATGCGCCTTTCGTTTTCACAAAATCAACAAAACAAGTTGCGGAAACCAGAAACTGACAAATATACCATGCAATATGTAAAGCTTTCTTAGCAAATTTGATCTGTGAATGCTGCTATTAATGATACAGTTTATGTTCTTGCTTGCACCTTTTATGTTATTTGGCTAGCCTAATTGTTTCCATGGATGGGATGCAGTTAAAACTAGAATTATAACTAACATATCTTTTACTGAATTACCTTTAAGAATCAATTGTTGGTCAGCGAGAAGAGCATTGTTCTGTTGTAGGTGTAGCAGCTAATGGAGATGTCCCAGCGAAGGAACAGACAACCCCAGAAGTTTTCTCAATGGATGGTTCGGATTGGGTGGAACTTTTTGTTAGAGAAATGTTGAATGCTTCTAACATTGATGATGCCAGAGCTCGTGCTTCAAGAGCACTGGAGGTTTTGGAGAAGTCCATTCATGCACGTGCTGGGGCAGAGGTAGCCCAAAATTTTCACCAGGTTGGTTATCATGGTTGTTACAGTTGCTAATAGTTATCTCCTCTCTGATCCCTGCCACATGCCCCGTCCAAACTTTTTGTTGGGTTACAAAAGGGAAAACAAGGAAGGGGTTTTTTCTGAGGATGCTGAAATTGCTACTTGGTTGTTATAGGAAAATATGATGCTGAAAGACCAATTGGAAGCACTTATTCAGGAAAATACTATTCTGAAGCGAGCTGTGGCTGTTCAGCATGAGCGTCAGAAAGAGTATGAAAATCAGAGTAAGGAGTTGCAGCATCTGAAGCAACTAGTTTCTCAGTATCAGGAGCAGTTGAGAACCCTTGAGGTTGGCCTCATGAACTTAACTTTTGATTCACACGGGAACACATGCACAGTCCGCTCATATGCATGTATAATCTATGTGACTACTCTGATCTTTTTTTACTGCTATGCGATTAAGTGCACTGCTTTGCGATCTTATTTTTATTGCTACACGATTAAGTGCATTGCTTTTGGTATTCTGATGAAAATTGTTGGATCATCTGATGTCCTAACAGGTAAACAACTATGCATTGACAATGCACTTGAAGCAAGCTCAGCAAAGTAGCTCTATCCCTGGCCGTTTCAACCCTGATGTTTTCTAGTAATTCTTGGATATGGCTTTGCAGATGACTTGTGTGCAACTGTGCTTGAATCCTGGCAAAAGTGTTCCTAACAAGCTTTAGCCAACTAAATTTTGTAATCTGCTTCAATTGCTGTGCTGCCACCAGATGGTGTATTTTTTTTTTCTCTTTTTTACAGAAGGGTAGGCTGCAGTCGAAAGATATGCCTCGATTATTTCAAGAAATAAATGCATGGTAGTTTGTCTTTCCAATTATCTACTTGAAGTGGATATTTGATAGTAACAAATGTTGGTAGGCTTTGCATCCACCGAAATGAACCTTTTATCCACATATATGCTATAGAAGAAGATAGATCTTAAAAGTCTGCATTTTATCCTCATGACCAAGCTAATGCTATTGAGTCACAAAAATGGTGCCTTCGTGCAATTACTTGGAAAGTAAGTTTTCCTATTGCCGTTAAAAAGAAGGGAGAACAGAAAAGTAGCTTTGCTTCTAGCTTGCCATCATATGCCTTTAGGTTGCTTTGACTCGATAGTCGATATCACACTGGCAATATAATGATGAATGACTTGTGTGGCACAGACCTGTCTTTCAAGACACGCGAGGTCCTTATTCGCCCTGTCCACTAACGCTGCCTTGCTTTCATCATGAACAGTTTCTTTGTTCCGCCAGCCGTTGCCTTGGATATTCTCATTCACTATAAATTTTCTCCGATGCCACCGAGCTCTGACATGATTAGAGGTGGCATAATGGGGCGGGCAACCTGAGGTACGACACTACCCAGTTTGTTATGGGACGGGTTAGCACAATCTATTTTATTACAATAATCGTGCTGAATCAAGTCCAACTCTCAAACCCAACTCTTTTAGTCATATCGTGTTGGGTAGAGTATTTCGAAGCTTATGGGCTCGCACGGCACAAGCTTATGATTGGTCAAGGATTGAATAACAACATAGGCTCAGTGTTATGAGCCAACTTTATATAAGGTCATAATCGAATATAAGATGTCATGAGCTACCTTTATATAGGCTTGTGACCAAGTAAAGTTGCTAAGGGAGAAGGTAGATTTTATATGTTATAAAAAAAGTGTTTTCATTTCAAATATTGTAATGGTTCTTAGTAGTATAAGTATAAAATCTCTTAAGCTTTTTAGAGAAGATGAGTATTTAACGTGTTATTTAGTTGTCTCATTGACTAAAGTATGTGCTAGATCACTTATTTAGGGTCGTTCTTCTAACCTCGACGATAGTGGGAAGACTCAATATTCTTTTTATACTTGTTATACTATTCTCGATATTAATAAAACTCTTTTTTCTTTCGGAGGCATAAAGGGTTTTCTTGGTGTGCACTTATTATGCCTCGATATATCATTGTGTACTAGTGGGATTAACTTGTGGCTTGTTGGTTAATTCAGATATTGAGCTATTTTTGGTTAACTTGTATAGAAGCATCAATCTAAGTGTCATAAGGTCTATTGCTTCATCGAGAGAAAGCTTAATTTGTGACATGTGATATTAGAGCATGATTGAGAAGTGTTAGAGAATTGATAAAATTGCTATGAATGGTGGATTTGATGACTGCAAGAGGATTGAGGAGCTTGAAACTATGGTAGCTGCCTTAAAATCTCACATGATAACCCATGATCAACTGAGAGAGATCAAAATAGCTTAGCTAAAGCTGTCTAATACTCTAAATAACTTGGGTGATATGATTAGACAAGAGATGCCATGAGCATTTTCTAAAAAGAGTTTGAGAAGCTCAGGGTCGAAGTGAGTGTGCTGCAAATAGCTGTGGCTAGATCGAGTTCTAACTCAATGGATAAAAGAAAGAGGGCCAATGTGTCAAAGTTATGATGTTATAAGAGGGTAAGAGATTCCAAAAAGCTTGAGAATTTTTTGTTTAATATAAATAATACTTTCAAGCTATGCACACAAAATCAAAGAAGGATGAGGTTGTAATAGCTTCAATGCACCTTACTGGGGATGCTAAGCTGTGGTAGTGTTCAAAATTATGAATGATGAATGCCTTATTAAAACTAGGGCCAATTTTAAGTAATAGTTGAAAAACTAATTCTTTCCTAAGAATGTGAAGTACATGGCCTAAAGGAAACTTCAAGAATTGGTGTAAATGGGAATGGTGCAAGAGTTTGTGAGGAGCTTTTCTATCCTAATTTTAGATATTAGAGACATGTCTAAAAAAGATAAGATGTTCTATTTTCTTAAGTGCCTCAAACTTTGGGTGAAAATGAAACTATAAAGGTTAAAGGTACAAAATGTAGCCACCATCATGGTTACCCTCGAACGTCTAAATGATTACAATGATGGCCTATCGAAACGAAAGAGCCCTCCATTGGTGGCAATAACTTCAATTTTGGGAATGGGAGAAAAATGGCCTAGTTTGATAGACCATTAAGTGGTGGAATATATAAAAGGCATTCTAGTAGAAACACCCCATAAACCAAAATAAATAATACATCAAACTTTAAGCTTAAACAACCATTGGCTTACTTTTTATGTCAAGGATCACAACATGTGGCCGAATGTCCATACGAGGTGCCCTTAATGCTTTAAAAATCTCTTCTTAAAATTTTTTCCATGCATCCCAAATTATCAAAGAAGTCGAGAAAGAGCCTATAAGGATGGGTTCCATAAGATTTCTCAATGCCTTATGTCATAATGTCTAGATCTGAAGATCTATCGCTACACATTGACTTTAAGAGAGTCGCCACCAATTTTTTTTATCAGGATACGATTGACCATCTTAGGAATCTGTCCTTCCAGGGAACACCTAAATTTAAGAGTCCCTAAAAGAATAGGTTCAAGTTTACTAACCAGAACAAGGTTCGGGAGTTCGGTTATGTGTGAGAAAGGTTATAGCACCCTTACAACGCCCATCAAAAGATGGTACCAGCTTAAATTTGTGTTATCCAATGAGCCTTAAAATTTTACCAAGTAATTAATTATTGAAAATTATTCTCAATTGATTCTAATACTTTTAGCAAAAAATTGAAAAAATTTCCTCACCTCAAGAGTATGCAAGAAAACTACTATTTCACTTGCAGAGGCTCCATCGTCGGATTATTTGACATTAAGGAAAATTTAAAAAAAAATGATTGCCTTTTGTGTAGGAAAAATTGATACTTTCAACTTTTTCCCAAAAATTTTTTTTTTGAAAATTTATTTTTAAGGAAAATTGATACTTTCAACTTTTCCTCAAAAATATTTTTTGAAAACTTTGATTTTTAAGAAAAATTGATATTTTCAACTTTTCTCCAAAAATATTTTTTTGAAAAATTTTGACTTTCAAGGAAAATTGATATTTTTAACTTTTTTTCAAAAATATTTTTTGGAAATTTATTTTTAAGGAAAATTGATACTTTCAACTTTTCCTCAAAAATATATTTTTTTATTTTTATTTAAAGAAAATAGAATAATGAAACAAAATAAAAGTGAAAATAAAAAAATTAAAATAAAAAAAAGTAAAATAAAAATAAAAAATAAAATAAAGGTAAAAAGAATACTAAATAAACCTAATCTAATAAATAAAAAAAATAAATAAAAAAACAAATAATAAATAAAATAAAAAAATTTAAAAAAAAAACCTGGAGCGGCTCGGAGGGTGGCTCGGCTCGGCTCAAGGAAGAGAAAATGGTTCGAAGAATCGGCTTAGGACCTTAGCTCGGCTCGGCTATCGGCTCGGAGGGGGGAACACGCACGGGTCAGAAAAGCGGGTCGACGCTCGGGTCGGATCGGATCTCGACAAAACGCGTGGATCCTTTAGGTCACTTTACGCAAAAACGATATCGTTTTGGGATGGTATATAAGGCTCTTCCCTCTGTTTTTTGACAGAAAGCTCCTCCTCTCTCTCTTTTTTTCTTTTTTCCTCTCATTTCTTTCTAAACAGTCGAAGAATTTCGGTTGAATGTTCACCGAATTCTAAAAAATTTCACCGGAATCTTGGATTTTTCGTCAAAAGTTCATCAAAAATTGGTCGATTTCTGGGATCCTTCACCGAAAACTAGGCAGCTCGTCGAAAACTTCAAAGTTGGCCTGAATTTTCATCGAAAAATACAAATTTCACCAGAAAATTCAACCGAAATCTGGAATTTTCTAAAAATTCCCAGAAAAAAATCGCTAAAAATCTTCAAAAAATTTATGCTAATTCCCAAAACACCTCTAAACCTTTTCCTAGCTTGCTATACGCCCATTTTCTCTCAATCAATAGTTTTTGCTTACTGTTTTTTTGTGTATCCTGTTCTGTTCCAAAGGGTCCTTTTTATATGGATTGATCAGGAGTTTCTGATCAATCCCAATTCCTTTTTGAACGGGGATTCAATCTTTGAATCCAATCTGGACTCTTCTGATTGAATCATAATCCAATCTCCAGCCAAGTAAATAAAAAAAAAATATAAAAAATACGAAAAATATAAAAAATCAAAAGAAAATAAATAAGATAAATCAAGAAAAATAACAGATAATTAAAATTAAATAACAGATAATACATAATCTGATATACATAAATATTAACAAAAAAAAGAAAAAAAAACAATAATAAAGATATCTACATATTAATAAATACATAAATACCTAAAATATATATAATAATAAAAATAAAAATAGAAATAAAATAAAATAAAAATGTAAAATACAATAAAAATAAAAATAAAATAAAGAAAAAAAAATGGACTTACCCATTTGGACCAGGCCCAATTGATTCAGGCCTGGACCAAATTGGGTGTCTACAGCTATCCCTTTTTGCACATTTTCTGTGAAACAGAAATTGCGCAAAGACGTAGACACCCAATTAAGACTCAGCTCGACCTTTTTACTTTGTTGTTTTTTTTTTATTTTTGATCAAAGCTCTTCTAAACAGAGGCTCAACGACTTTGAAAAGTAAATGGCTCCTCTAACCAGAGGCTCACGACTTTGGAAAAATAAATTGCTCATCTAAACAGAGGCACCACGACTTTAGAATGTAAAATGCTCCTCTAAACAGAGGCACCACGACTTTGGGAAAGTAAATTGCTCCTCTAAACAGAGGCACCACGACTTTAGAAAGTAAAATGCTCCTCTAAACAGAGGTATCACGACTTTGGAAAGTAAATTGCTCCTCTAAACAGAGGCACCACGACTTTGAGAAAGTAAATTGCTCCTCTAAACAGAAGCACCACGACTTTGAAAAGTAAAATGCTCCTCTAAACAGAGGTACCGCGACTTTGAAAAGTAAAATGCTCCTCTAAACAGAGGCACCACAACTTTGAAAAGTAAATTGCTCCTCTAAATAGAGGCACCATGACTTTGAAAAAGTAAATTACTCCTCTAAACAGAGGCACCACGACTTTGGAAAAGTAAATTGCTCCTTGACAATCATGTCCAAAGGAGTTGAAAATTGTATTTAAAGGAATTTCAGGAGATTATGCCCAAAGGTCTTATAAATCAACCCTGATACCAAAAGATATCCTATTTCAAGGATTAGGAACTTACCTGACAAGTTTTTTCTCAAATTTATAAAATATCTTCATATCTGTCTTCTCTATGTGGGATCTTGGAATACCCATGCTTCTTGCACTATATTTTCTTGAAAGTAGTGTATGCTATGCAATGCATATGAATTTCAATGCATGCTATGCAAATGTTGACTAATTAATTCCTATTCAATGTATGGTACTCAAGTTTCTCAAGCTTTTTTTGGGCATCAAGCCTTTTGATTCTTCAAAGATTCAATTACACTGCTCTTCTAAGATCGAACTAGTGTAGCTCTCGATTGTCTTTTCCACTCACATTCTTCCTTGTTCAGTTTTTCAATACTTTGGAATAAGCTTCATCAATCGATCATCACTTGACCATTATTCAATGAATTTCTTAGCACTAACAAATTTCAAAATAAGTTTCATCCACCATCACTGGGTCATTACTCATAGGTGTCTCAGCATTAACCATTCCAAACAAACTTAGTCCACTGAATGTTCTCATCATTCAATCATAACTTGCAAGTCATATCGACCAATTCATCCTTGTACTCATCACTTGGTTATACCATTTTTCAAGATTTGTCCCATTATATTCTTCATTTGATCACATCATATATCTTTCCAAATCATCTCTTTTAGGTTTCTATCATTTCTTTATTTTGTTACCATCATCTTAGATTTCTTTTAAAATGAATGCAAGATTCTTTTAAACACATATTCATTCATTCATTATCATTTCAAATCTTGACAAATACAATGCAATCAAGCATTTTCTCAATTCATTCTAGGGGTGTAACAAGGTGAATTATGGTAAAGAAGAACTATTTTGGTACAAAACAAATGGGAAAGGAAATAAATTGGATACATGTCATAGGGATGAATGGTATATCCAAATAATGAATATTCAAATAATTCTCAACATTAATCTAGGATTCTTTCTCAAAAACTCATTCCATTTACTGTTGAAATCATCTTGACTTGACAAACTTTGCCCTAGTCTTTGAAAGATCTTTGGATGTCTTTGATCTTTGACCTGGATCTTTTTTTTCTACCAAAATCACCCTTTTAGGTTTTCAATTTGAAACTATTTTTTCATTTTCTCATTTTTTCTTCTTTTTTTCTTTTTTTTTTTTATTCATCATCTTTTTTTTTCTTTTTTTCTCATTTTTCATCCATTGTTGGTATCTTTCATATATCAAACTTTAGAGTAATGTAGCATGATTTCATTGCTTCATCATAAGTATAACTTTGCTCAACATGTGATCATTCAAGTTAAGTATTCACACTTAATCTAAATGGATTTTTCTAGGTTATAATGTAGGCCAAGATGAGGGGTCATAAAAGAAATGGATATAATAGGCTCAAAATATGTATTAAAAAGATTCAAAACCAAAGGATCATTTGATACAACTTGGCATTTTGCCCCACATCGTTCACTATTTTTTTTCCTCACACAAATGATTCTCATTACTTTGTCCCAAGTCATGTGTGGTATTTTTTCTTTTTTTTTCTTTTTTTTGAGACCTTTTGTGATTTTTTAAAAAATTACCCCCCAGTGTAGAGGGAGATCCTTGGTTGAGGTTCTTTCGAAAAAGAAATCATAATAGGCTTAAAGGGGTAGCAATAAATGGTTTTTTGAATGGTAAAAGAAATATGGCCATTTTTCATCTCAATTGTGAATACTTTTCTTGAACATCATCCATTGAACAAAGCTCATGATCTTGTATAAAAGATTACATATCTTCAAGACATATCTCTTTCACTTCTGGTAATGGCTTACCCTTTTTTTTTTGCTCAAATCATCTCTTCATATTAATGTGGATGAGTTCTCAAAATTAAATCTCAGAATTATTGTTATCATTGTCTAAATATTCATCATCTGAAATTTAAGAATGGGAGTATAAAGTTATGAAAGGTAACAGGGCATGGAATAATAGTCAAGTGAAAAAGAAAAATGTAATGAAATGCATTAACTTGCCTTTATTAAGATGATAACAAGTGAAATCATATTGCAAAAAGAAATCTAACAATCACTCGAAAAGAAATCTTAAAATGACAAAAAAAAAAACCTTCAACCAACCTTATCTCCATTCTTAAAAATTATCCCCCTATACGATCAGGTGAAAAATCTCTATTGACATCTTGTCCCTCAATTTATTGTGACTCTCCGGACCCTTTCTGTTCTTGATTTTCACTCAGAACGCTAACATTAGGTGTTGTTGCTTTCCTTTGATCAAAACTTACCATTCTATCATTGATCAACTGTTGCACCTTATGCTTTAAAGCAGTGTAATTTTCAATAGAATGGCCAGTAATTCCATAGTGGTAGTCGCAGTGGACTGTAAGATCATACCACTTTGGATAGGGTGGTTTAAGCGGTTCCACATGGCTGGGGGCAATCAAATGACTATTATAGAGTTCTCGATATAACTCTGTATAAGTCATAAGAATTGGATCAAATACAGATTTTTCTCGAGTAGTTAGTTGTTCTCGTGAACCACTTACTGGGTTAATAGGGTGAATTTGAGTTCTTGTAAGAGCTTGAATGTTAAGGTTATATGTAAGATCTTGAGGGCTAAAATTGATCGATATGTGGATGAATAAGGTGGTTGTGGAGCTAGCTGGTATGGGTAGGATGAGGCATTATTCATAGTAGGATAGTATAGAGAGTAATCTTGAGATGGATAGGATTGATAACCCCTGAATTATTGTTTATCAAAGCTCACAATTTGAGCTTCAACTTCTTTCTTTTTTGATGCCTTCTTGGTTTCTCTTCCTTTCAACTCGCTATTTTTATGGTATTTTCAATAATTTCTCCAGAGATTATCATGTCAGTAAAATTTTTTGTTACATTTCCTATCATCTTTTCATAATAGAGAGACTTCAAAGTGCTGACAAATAACACTGTAGTTTTTTTCTCAGTCAAAATAGGTTGTACTTGAGAAGTAACATCCCTCCACCTCTGAGCATACTCTTTAAAAGACTCGTTTACTTTTTTTTTCAGATTCTGTAAAGACAAACGATCAGAGACCAAATCAATAATATGTCGATACTGATCGATGAAGTCATGTGTCATATCGCTCCAAGAACGAATACAAGTTCTGTCCGGTTGAACATACCACTTGGTCGTTGAGCCTGTAAGGCTATCCTGAAAGGCATGCATCAAGAGTTTTTCATCATGAGTATGAGCTGCCATCTTTCGATAATACATTATGATGTGAGATTTGGGGCATTTTGTACCATCATATTTTTCAAATTTTGATACTTTAAACTTATGGGAAATAACCACATCAGGGACTAGGCAGAGCCCAGCAGCATCAACTGACCCATAAAAGCTAAATCTTTCCACAGCCCGTAACCTTTGCTCTAACATACTAATCTTAGAGCTTTCCTGAACTTCCACTCTTATCTTTTCTTTCTCCTTCTCTTTTAAATCATCTAGATCAGAAATTGGTTCTGCTACCTTTTCAATGAAGATAGGATTTACATAGCTATTATACTATCCTAGGTTGGAAGCTGATGGCATTCCATGATATGTTGGATATACGAAGTGTTGTGGCGGGACCTCTTGAGCAGACTGAGCTTAAGGTGGGCCAAACCTAGAGGATATAAAAAGTCAACCATTTCTTACAGCGAGGAAACTTGTTGGCTTGTATCTTCTTTAACTTTTTTTCCCTTATTCAGTCTATTAAGAGCCTCTAGAATCTTGCTTAGCTCACTTTCAATCTTTTTTTGTACTTTTTTTATTTTTTCGAATCTGTGAGAATTTTTTTACTCCATTAATCTTGCTTTGGATCTTGTGTTGTATCGATAAGCAGGGTTTTCGCTAGATGGAGCTATCTTTGGATCTTGAGTACCATACTTATGATTAGAAATGTTATGTTATGCTTTATGTATGATGTTTTAATGAATGAAATGCACATTTTTTTGAATGAAATCTAGTATGAAATGGATGTAAATGATTGTGTTAAAACATGATCATTAAATAATGCATATGCATACAATCAGACAAACAACATAGTTAGTTCCATGGATGAAATGAAAGTGATGCTGATGCATAATGTTACATATGATAATGAAAATGATACACAAAGTTAAACAATCAAAATGATTAGATAAACACTTTTTTTGTGTCTTAATTTTAGGGTATATCTATCATTAGGTAGAAAGAGCTCTATCCTAGGCTTAGGCACTCTTAAGATTCACTATATGCGATTTTGAGGTCAAAATCTAAAGGTCTTCAAATTGTTCCTTACATCATTGTCCATCACAGACTAGTAAGGACCCTAATCCTCACTCATTACAGGCTACAAGTGGAAAAGATTCAATTTGAGTAAGAGTATTTCTCTAGCCACTGTGGAGGTGTTAGACCTCACGAAAGCAATAAGTACTTTACTCCCTCCTAGAGAGACGAAGCTCGGGTGTAGAGCTCATGTTATGCACATGCATATGAATGACATAATTAACAAGGTAAATAAATATGAATGAATAATAACACATATATACAACAAGGTTCAATTTTATTAGGCTTTTGGATAACACAGATTATTTGCTGGCCTGACTCTCAGAGTCCCCAGTGGAGTCGCCAAGCTGTCATAATGTCTAGATCCAAAGATTTATCGCTACACATTGACTTTAAGAGAGTCGTCACCAATCTTTTTTATCAAGGTGCGATTGGCCACCTTAGGAATCTGTCCTTCCAGGGAACACCTAAGTTTAAGGGTCTCTAAAAGAATATGTTCAAGTCTACTAACCAGAATAGGGTTCGAGAGTTCAGTTACGTGTGAGGAAGGTTATAGCACCCTCACAACGCCCATCAAAAGATGGTACCAGCTTAAATTTGTGTTATCCAATGAGCCTTAAAATTTTATCAAGTAATTAATTATTAAAAATTATTCTCAATTGACTCTAATACTTTTAGCAAAAAATTAAAAAAATTCTCTCACCTCAAGAGTATGCAAGAAAACTACTGTTTCACTTGTAGAAGCTCCATCGTCGGATTATTTGACATTAAGGAAAATTTAAAAAGAAAAAAAAATGATTGCCTTTTGTGTAGGAAAAATTGATACTTTCAACTTTTCCCCAAAATATTCTTTTGAAACTTTAATTTCGAGGAAAATTGATACTTTCAACTTTTCCTCAAAAAATTATTTTTTGAAAATTTATTTTTAAGGAAAATTGATACTTTCAACTTTTTCTCAAAAATATTTTTTGGAAACTTTGATTTTCAAGAAAAATTGATACTTTCAACTTTTCCTTAAAAAACCTTTTTTTAAAAATTTATTTTTAAAAAAAATTAACACTTCCAACTTTACCCCAAAAATATATTTTTGAAAAATTTTGACTTTCAAGGAAAATTGATACTTTCAACTTTTCCTAAAAAATATTTTTTGGAAACTTTGATTTTCAAGGAAAATTGATACTTTCAACTTTTCCTCAAAAAACCTTTTTTTGAAAATTTATTTTTAAGAAAAATTTATACTTCCAACTTTTTCCCAAAAATATTTTTTTGAAAAATTTTAACTTTCAAGGAAAATTGATACTTTCAACTTTTTCCTAAAAATATTTTTTGAAAATTTATTTTTAAGAAAAATTGATACTTTCAACTTTTCCTCAAAAATATTTTTTTTTATTTTTATTTAAAGAAAATAGAATAATGAAACAAAATAAAAGTGAAAATAAAAAAAATAAAATAAAGGTAAAAAGAATACAAAATTAACCTAATCTAATAAATAATAAATAAATAAATAAATAAAAACAAATAATAAATAAAATAAATAAAAAAAACCTGGAGCGGCTCGGAGAAACGGCTTAGAACCTTGGCTCGGCTCGACTATCGGCTCGGAAGGGGGAACACGCGCGAATCAGAAAGCGGGTCGACGCTCGGGTCAGGTCAGATCTAGACAAAATGCGTGGATCTTTTAAGTCACTTAACGCAAAAACGACGTCATTTTGAGAGGGTATATAAGGCTCTTTTCTCTATTTTTTGGCAGAAAGCTTTTCCCCTCTCTCTCTCTTCTTCTTTTTTTCTCTCGCTTCTCTCTAAATAGTCGAAGAACTCCGGTTGAATGTTCACCGAATTTTAGAAAATTTCACCAAAATCTGAGTTTTTCACCGGAAGTTCATCGAAAGTTGGTCAGTTTCTGGGATCATTCACCGAAAACTTCAAAGTTGGCCTGAATTTTCATCAAAAAATGTAAATTTCACCGAAAAATTCAATCGAAATCTAGAATTTTCTAGAAATTCTCAGAAAAAAATCGCTAAAAATCTTTAAAAAATTTCTGCTAATTTTCAGAACACCTCTAAACCTTTTCTTAGCCTGCTATACGCCCCTTTTTTCTCAATCAGTAGCTTTTGCTTACTATTTTTTTGTGTATCCTATTCTGTTCCAGAGGGTCTTTTTTATAGGGATTGATCAGGAGTTTCTGATCAATCTCAATTCCTCTTTGAACGGAGATTCAATCTTTGAATCTAATTTGGACTCTTCTGATTGAATCCCAATCCAATCTCCAGTCAAGTAAATTAAAAAAAGAAATAAAAAAATACAAAAAATACAAAAAATCAAAAGAAAATAAATAAGATAAATCAAGAAAAATAACAGATAATTAAAATTAAATAACAGATAATACATAATCTGATATACATAAATATTAACAAAAAAAAGAAAAAAAAAAAATAAAGATATCTATATATTAATAAATACATAAATACCTAAAATATATATAATAATAAAAATAAAATAAAAATAAAAATAGAAATAAAATAAAATAAAAATATAAAATACAATAAAAAAAAATGGATTTACCCATTTGGACCAGCCCCAATTGATTCGGGCCTGGACCAAATTGGGTGTCTACACCCTATGATCTTAACTGAGCGTAATAAAGAAAAAGCTCGAGAGAGGCCTTATATATATGGATGTGGTACTTAGTGGCATAACAACAAGGGCCATGGTAGACATAGAGGCAACTGACACCTTCATCATACCCAAAAAAGGTAAAAACGTGTGGTCTTAAGGTCACTAAAAACTATAAGCAAATTAAAGTAGTGAACTCACTAGCTTTCGCTATTAGTAAAAGTTCTAAGAATGTGATAACCAACCTTAGGCCATGGGAATGAGGCATAGACTTTACTATTCCTCCATGGATAACTTTGATGTTATCATAGGATTGGACTTTATGATGATGGCTCAAGTGATTCCCATACCCGCTGCTAGTTGCTGGTTGTTTTAGATAGAACGCCTATGTGTAGTGCTTATCACAATCCTCCTTAAGAGTGGGAAAAAAGTAATATCAATGCTTCAGTTTAAGAAATGAGTGAAAATGGGGAATTTTCCAACATAGTAATGTCGATCTATAAGGATGAGTTAAAAATAGAACTGGTGTCTGATCGGGTGAAAAAGGTGTTGAAAGAATTTAAAAGTGTAACGCCAAAGTGGTTGCCCAAAGTTCTACCTTCTCAACGGTTGGTAAACCATAAGATTAAACTTTTTCTAGGAGTTAAGCCCCTAGCTAAAAGTTTTATCAAAAGGCTTCACTAGAATTGGTTGAACTAAAAAAGTAATTAGATGAATTATTTCAAGTGGGATTCATCAGGCCATCAAAAGTACCCTTCGGGGCCCCAATGTTGTTTCATAAAAAACATGATGAGAGTTTACGATTGTGTGTGGATTACAAGACCTTGAACAAAGTTACTGTAAAGAACAAGTATCCGATCCCTTTTATCGCAGACTTATTTGACCAATTGAGCCATGCCAAATACTTTACCAAACTTGATTTAAGATCTGGTTACCATTAGATCAAAATTATGAAGAGAGATGAGCTAAAGACCATCTGTGCAATGTGGTATGGTGTATTTAAGTTTCTTGTTATGCCTTTTGGACTAATCAATGCCCATGCCATATTTTGTACTTTGATGAACTAGGTGTTTCATGATTACCTAGATAACTTCGTAATAATCTACTTGAATGAAATAGTAATTTATAGTTCTACCTTAAAAGAGCATTAGAAGCACTTATGCCTTGTGTTTCAAAGACTTCAAAAAAATTAGTTGTATGTGAAAAAAGAAAAGTGTGCCTTTATACAAACCTGGATACATTTTTTGGCCCATATTATGGAATAAGGTCATATTTAAATAAATTTGGAAAAAGTCAAGGCCATCAAAGAATAGGCAACACTAAAGAATATTAGCAAGCTTCACTCATTTTTGGGGCTAGCCAACTATTATAAAAAATTTGTGGAAGTGTATTCTTGTCGAATAATGACCCTTATCGTTTTACTAAAAAAAGGGCAAAATTGATGTTGGATAATTGAATACTAAGAAGCTTTTGAGAGCTTAAAAAAAAACCATGATGAAATACCCTATCTTGGCTTTCCTTAACATTGAAAAACCTTTTAAAATTCAAACAGATGCATCAGATTTTGCTATTGGGGGAATACTTTTACAAGAATGACACCTAATTACGTTTAAAAGTTAAAAGTTGAACGAGGTAGAAAGAAAGTATACAGCCCAAGAGAAAGAGCTTACGGTAGTGATCCATTATCTAAAGGCATGGCGACATTATTTGTTAGGTTTCTAATTTATGTTAAAAATTGATAATATAACAATCAGTCATTTTTTTACCCAACTAAGGCCAAAGCCAAGCAAGCTAAGTGGTAGAAATTTCTAGCTGAGTTTGATTTTTGCTTTAAGCACATAGCTAAAAGAACAATTAAGTGCTAGATGTATTAAGTAGACAGGCAAAGTTGGTGGCTTTCAGGAGAATTACCCCAATGTCAAATAATAAGGTCATAACAGAAATCCGTAAGTTAATTAAAAAAAATTTAAAAAAAAAACCCACAAGCTTGTGCCATTGTGAAGTTAGTAGAAAATGAGAAGTAAAAATACTTTTGCCTAAAAAATAAGGCCTTATTGACAAAGGGTTCTTAGTTATTTTTGCCAAGAATAAGGAGCTTAATGTAGATGCTAATGCAAAAATGTCATGATATGTCGTGAGCGAGTCACACTAGTTGATAACACACTTTGACCTTATTGAAACAAGGCTATTATTGGTCTCATAAGCAACAAGATGTGATGGACTACACTAAAACTTGCTTTATGTGCCAACATGACAAAATGGAAAAGAAGAGACTAATGTGCATGCTTGAACTGTTATTTATACATATAAGACCTTGAGAGAGTATCTTCATTGACTTCATATCAAGTCTATTTAGAGTGGGTGATTTAAGGTCCATTCTAATAGTGGTTGATCATTTCTTGAAGCATGCCATTATTCATTCTTACCCAAAAGTATTATATAGTGAAAGATACAGCTTGCCTAATATTTAAGCATGTGATCAAGTATTTGGGTATTTCACAAACCATTATCAGTGATAAGGATTCGAGATTCACTTATTCATTTTGGAAAAACTTTTTAAGATTTTAGAGTCTCATCTTAACATCTTTTTAAGTTATTACCCATAAATGGATTGTCAAACTGAGCAATTTAATGGGTTGTTAGGAGAGTACTTAAGATATTTTGTTCAAGTTAATTACAAGAATTGGCCCGTATTGTTGGATGTAGCTTAGTTTTATTTTAATTTTAGCAAGTGTTTTTCCACAAACAATAGTCCTTTTGAAGTGGTTACGGGATAATAGCTAAAACTGCCTCATATATCCCTAGAACCATATCAAAAGAAAAATTGCAAGCTTTAACCTCAGTAAAGAATGGGGACAGAACACAAAAATTATGCTAGTATACTTAGAGAAGACATCGAAACGCATGAAAAAATAAGCAGAGAAGGGTTGAAGGGCATAATAGTTCAAAGTGGGTGATTGGGTCCTTGTTAAACTGGTGCTGGAACAAATCGAGTTCTTAAAAAAATGAGATTATAGATTAATGTAGAAGTATAAGGGTCCAGTGACTACTTTCTCTAAGGTGGGGAATGCCTTTTACAAAATCGATCCACCAAAAATGGATGAAGGTGCATCTAGTGATTTATGTGAGCAACTTAAAGCTCTACCATGCAAATCTCATAAATGTAAGTTGTAGTAAAACAATCGGGGCTGCTATCACTAGGAAGTCACCATCAGAATGTCATATGGAAGAGATTTTAGCTAATAAAGTTACCCAAGTATCCCGAAAACCAGTCTACAAATATTTGTGAAATTGGGAGGCCTAAGACTAGAAGAAACTAGTTAGGAAAGGGAACATGACCTTCGGGCATTCAAGAGAATATTGAAGAATTCTAGACCAGCAAGTTGATGAGGACGTCAATAGATTAAGTAGGGAAGGGTGTTATGAGTCAACTTTATATAAAACTATGATCGGGTGTAGGATGTCATGAGCTACCCTTGTATAGGGCCATGACCGATTGAGATACTAAAAGGGAGGATAAATCTCATGTGCTAGAAAAATATGTCTCAATTTTAAATATTGTAATGGTTCTTGGTAGCATAGCTATAAAATCTCTTATACTCTTTAGAAGGGATGAGCAATTAACATTTTGCTAAGTTACTTCACTGACTAAAATACATGCTAGACCACTTATTTTAAGGTTGCCCCATAGACCCTAATGATGGTAGGAAGACTCAATGTTCTTTTTATACTCATTGTACTATTTTCAATATTAATAAAATAATTTTTTCTTTTGAGGGTACCAAGGGTCTCTTTGGTGTACACCTATTATGCCCCAACATATTGTTGTGTATCTATGAGATTAACATGTGGCTTGTTAGTTACTTATTTAGATATCGAGCTATCTTTGACTGACTTGTGTGGAAGCATTTATCCAAATAATGCACGGTCTATTACTTTATTGAAAGAAAACTTAACTCATGACACTTAGCATGGCATGACTCATATTTTGCTATCAAATATATACGATCAATTAATTCTTTAAAAATATTTATCCATTTTTTAACATAATACTCTAAGATGGATTTGTTTTTTCAAAAGACCCATAAAGATGAATCGGTTGGATGTTGAATATCGCTTACAAGAAAAAGTTGTATCATTAAAAGAAAATAATAATTTATATCACTGGAAAAAAACTTGTAAAATTTATTATTTTTTTGTTAATTAATCTTTGTAAAATTTATTTATTTATAATAAAAAATTTTCTTTTTTCCCATGGATGGAAACATTTTAAAATGAACCATATAAATCATGTCTCCAATTTTTTCATAATATGTCACTAAAATAATATATATATATAAAAGAAAAATCTCATAACTTTTTTTAAAAATTAATGTAACAATTTTTTTTTTAAAAACTATTTGATGGCCTATGGACTACCACGGTATGACCCATATCATTATTGGATTATGATCCATACTGAACAGAGAGTTATTTTAATAAAAATCATGAATGACACGATTCGTTTTTTTTTTTTTTTTTGTGTTGTACTAGCCCGGCTCATTATTATATCGTGCCAAAAATAGAATCGTGCCTTGTCGACCCATTTTGCCACCTCTAGACATGATTATGTCTGGTCCATTGGTCGAATTTCCATATTATGCCATTATGAAGATAACACATCGGGAAACAACTGAAACAAATGGGGAGACATATTTCGAGATTCATTTACAAGTAGGATTTTGCAATTTACACCTAAATTAAAGAAACATCTAATTCGCACCTCATATGGTTGATGGCCTTTTTAAATATAGATTTCTCTAAGCGCACAGCAAAGTTCAAAAATATGTACAGTACATTAAAATACAGACAGAACTAAAAGCTAAAACATGAACTAGTACAAAAGTTATATACTATTCAACGTACGGTTTCAAATATCAGATGGTGATTTAAGGGTTGCTGGTGAAAGCTTTAAAAGGTTGTAGTAAGTAATGTGTGAAAAACACTTCAAAAGGATTAAGTGAAAGAAGCAAATCCAACATACACAAAACAGAGATAGATCTAGTTGTCCACCAGGTGAGGTTGAAATGGATCGGAGCTGTTGTTTGGTGAGAGCAGGCTAGAGAGAAATGATTAATCACAAGCATTGATAAATAGTTTTACACATCTCTTTTTCGAAAAGTATCTTTTTTTTTTTAATTCGTATGACAATTTTGCGAAAAAATAATCTTATTTTCGGTTAAGCAATAAATCTTTTTCCGTTGGTCAACCAATTTTCTACCAAACAAACATATGAAAATAAAAAAATAATTCTCCAGAAATAATTTTCCCAAGACAAATGGAGCCGAAATTTTGTTCTTTTATGTAAATTTTAACGTAACTTTAAATGAGTGGTTTGCTTTTGGTGGTGTCCATGATGATGACAGTGCTGCTAGGTAATGTATAATGTGTAATTCACAAAGAAACTCCAAGGCCTGGGGTTGGTTATCAGTGGATGTCCCTCCCATGCCCCTTTCGTTTTCACAAAATCAACAAAACAAGTTGCGGAAACCAGTAACTGACACAAATATACCATGCTTTCTTAGCAAATTTGATCTGTGAATACTGCTATTAATGATACAGTTTATGTTCTTGCTTGCACCTTTTACGTTACTTGGCTAGCCTAATAGTTTCCATGGATGAGATGCATTTGAAACTAGAATTATAACTTACATATATTTTCCCGAATTACCATTTAGTCATTTGGCATCAATTGTTGGTTAGCGGGAAGAGCATTGTTCTATTGCAGGTGTAGCAGCCAATGGAGATGTTCCAGCAAAAGAACAGACAGCCCCAGAAGTTTTCTCAATGGATGGTTCGGATTGGGTGGAACTTTTTGTTAGAGAAATGTTGAATGCTTCTAACATTGATGATGCCAGAGCTCGTGCTTCGGGAGCACTGGAAGTTTTGGAGAAGTCCGTTCGTGCACGTGCGGGAGCAGAGGTGGCCCAAAATTTTCACCAGGTTGGTTATCATGGTTGTTACAGTTGCTAGTGGCTATCTCCTCTCTGATCCCTGCTACATGCCCCGTCCAAACTTTTTGTTGGGTTACAAAAGGGAAACAAGGAAAGGGTTTTTTTTTTGAGGATGCTGAAATTGTTACTTGGTTGTTATAGGAAAATATGGTGCTGAAAGAACAACTGGAAGCACTTATTCAGGAAAATAATATTCTGACGCAAGCTGTGGCTGTTCAGCATGAGCTTCAGAAAGAGTATGAAAATCAGAGTAAGGAGTTGAAGCATTTGAAGCAACTAGTGTCTCAGTATCAGGAGCAGTTGAGAATCCTTGAGGTTGGCCGCATGAACTTAACTTTTGATTCACACGGGAACACATGCACGGTCCGCTCATATGCATATATAATCAATGTGACTACTCCGATCTTATTTTGTTGCTACACGATTAAGTGCACTGCTTTTGATTTTCTGATGAAAATTGTTGGATCATTTGATGTCCTAACAGGTAAACAACTATGCATTAACAATGCCCTTGAAGCAAGCTCTGCAAAGTAGCTCTATCCCTGGCCGTTTCAACCCTGATGTTTTCTAGTATTTGGCTTTTCAGATGACTTGTGTGCAACTTTATGCTTGAATCCTGGCAAAAGTGCTGCTAACGAGCTTTAGCCTCTTTAACAAACTGCTTCAATTGCTTTGCTGCCACCAGGTGGTGTATACTCTTTTTTCTCTTTTTTACGGACGGGTAGGCTGCGGTCAAAAGATATGCCTCGATTTTTTAAAGAAATAAATGCATGGTAGTTTGTCTTTCCAATTATCTACTTGAAGTGGATATTTGATAGTTAAAAATGTTGGTAGGCTTTGTATCCACCGAAATGAACCTTTTATCCACATTATGCTATAGAAGAAGATAGATCTTAGAAGTCTGCATTTTATACTCGTGGCCACGCTGCAATTGCTTGGAAAGTAAGTTTTCCTATTGCCGTTAAAAAGAAGGGAATAAAAGAAAAGTAACTTTGCTTCTAGCTTGCCCTCAGATGCCTCTATGTTGCTTTGACTCGACATCACACTGGCAATATAATGATAAATGACTTGTGTGGCTCGGGTTGGCAGCCTGATCCGTATCTGATAGGTTTTAATCTGATTTCGTATGATTGATTTTTATTTTTTTAAAATTAAATTTTGGATCGAATTAATTCAGATTTAAATTTTAAATAAATTTGATTTGATTTTATATTATATTAAAAATTATTTTTAAAATTTTTTATTTATATATAATGATATATTTATATTTTAAAAAATAATGTTTTATTAATTTTAGATGAATTTGAATATAAAAAATAAAAATAATTTCGATATATTTTATAGTTATAAAATCAAGTTGAATTCGAAACAAGCAAAAATCCGTCCCTGGCCCATTACCGACCCTTGCTCAGACTTGTCTTTCCAGATATGCGAGGTCCTAATTCGCCCCACCCACTAATGCTGCTTTGCTTTCTTCACGAATAAATTCTTTCTTCCGCGATTCTTTGCCCTGGGTATTCCCACTGACTACAAATTTTTCCGATGCCACCGAGCTCAGACAGGGTTATGTCCGGTCCATTGGTCGAACTTTCCATATTATGGCATTATGAAGATAACACATCTGGAAACAACTGAAACAAATGGGGAGACATATTTCGAGATTCATTTACAATAGACGTTTACAGTTTACACCCAAATTAAAGAAACATCTAATTCGCACCTCAGATGTTTGATGGCCTTTATAAATATGGATTTCGCTATGTGCACAGCAAAGTTCAAAAATATGTACAGTACGTTAAATTACAGACAGAACTAAGAGCTAAAAGCCGAACTAGTACAAAAGTTTTTTTTAGTTACGTGAGGAGCTCAAAGCTCTAATACAAGAAAGGAGAAAGGGAAGGTTTGGTTCGAATCCAAACCCTTGATATTTCTTTAAGTGCCTTTAACCACTAAATTAAAGACTCGAAGACAACTAGTGCAAAAGTTATATTCAACGTACGGTTACAAATATCAGATGGTGATTTAAGGGTTGCTGGTGAAAGCTTTAAAAGATTGTAGTAAGTAATGTGTGAAAAACAGTTCAAAAGGATTAAATGAAAGAAGCAAATCCAACATACTGAAAACACAGGTAGATCTAGTTGTCCACCAGGTGAGGTTGAAATGGATTAGAGCTGTTGTTTGGTGAGAGCAGGCTAGAGATAAATGATTAAGCACGCCTCTTACCCGAGGAGTTTACGGTCGTTGTGTCTGCATAAATTGTGAGTTAGAGGAGTTAAACAGAGGAGTTTAGAAAGCTGATACTGAAACTAGTCCTCCTCCACTTTTCATCATCATCCTCTTAAATTCATCGAAATTAACCATTCCATCTCCATCCAGGTCAACTTCCCTGATCATTGCTTTGCAATCTTCCGTCTTCTTCCCTTCTTTCAACCCCAAAGAACACAGCACAGAACCTAATTCCTCAACTGAAATCAACCCATCTTTATCTTTGTCAAACACATCGAAAGCCTCCTTCAATTCCCCTTCTCCATCACCAACTCCATTCCCATCTTGTCCTCTTCTCACACCTTCCTGATCATGGCCATCCATGGCCTGACATAAGATGCAAAACTCATCGAAATCGATCAACCCATCTCCATTAGCATCCACTTTCACTACCATTTCTTCAACCTCTTTATCTGTCATGAACAGCCTGATATTTTTTAGTGATTCCCTCAGTTCGTTCTTTGTTATGAACCCATCACCATTCTTGTCAAAGGTGGCAAAAACCCTTTTCAGCTCTACCTTGTTTGAATCACTTCTTTCCTTGACTGAAATCGCATGAGAAGTAGTAGTCTTAGAGGACGACACATGAACTGATGATGAAGACCCGTACTTAGGGAAGAAAGATTGAATCCATGCATAAAACTTCTTGGGAGAAAAAAACAAGTAAAAATTAATAAATCCAGCAACAAAAAGAACTGCTAGTAACAGTATGGATGTCACCATATTTCTTGTCAATAAAACAGAACCAAGAAGAAGAAGATAAAACGGCACGGCTGCTACAAAGAAGAAAAAAGAGTTTGTTTCAATTTATCTGAGGCTGTTGTAAATAAAACAGATCCATTTTTTGGGGATAGAAAAAAAGAGACGAGAATCGAGAACACGCGGAGTTTGGTGTACAGTCGATCCCACAAAACCGCGTGAACCGTAATAACTGTAAAGAAAAAGACATGGCCGTGACAAAGTTATTAAACAAATCCCTGGAAGACACTTGTCAATGTTGTATTTGTTTAAACAAATTTCTTATGAGCAAATTCTTTTTATATAGAATTCAGGAATTTGTTTAATAGAATTTGCATATCCATGATTAAACAAGAACAATTGCTCTACAAGGAAAGATACTTGACTATGATTATAAATTAGTAACCTTTTTATTAAAATAATTTACTTTAAAATACAGCTTAAAATATGTTATAATTAAATTTTAAATGTAATATCTTACATTCGGTCATACCATTTTAAAAAAATAAAATAAAATTGTACAATGCTTTTTTATCTCATAAATTCATTATTTTCATTCCAAATTTTGAGCATAAAATTTCAAATTGTAATCAGCAAGATATATTTTTAAGATCTTATTAATTGTCTTGACTAAGTGATTAATCCACTTAAGAGGGAACAGAAAATGAAGTGTAATAGTCTTTGACAACCCACCATATCAAATATACAAGATTTTTAAATTTCAGATTTACAAAATATTATTTTTCAAAAACAATTATAGAAAGGTCAAATTTTTTTAGAGGTTTTTATATTTTGTCAAAATTTAAATTTTAATTAATATATTATGATTCATATAAATTTAATTATCATATTATTTTGATTTGATAATTTTAATTCAATAATAAACTTTATCAATTTTTGATCATTAAAAATGTTAATGAGATCGTTAACTTATTAATTGTCTTGTCAATATTTTTTATATGGCTTATATTTTTAGGATATTATTAATTATTTTGGCTATAACGATAGATTTATCAATTTTGTCAACGAATTAATCAATTTTGTCGATAAAAAAAGTATTGATAATAAAATATTGGGTATAGAGTAAAAAATTTTCCTTTAAATTTTTTTATTTTCATTTTTTAAGGATGTCCAACGAAAAAAATTCTTTCAATTTTTTTTATTTTTCAAAATTTGAAAGTTTCCATAAATACCTTAGTTTATAAGGAGAATCTATCTATGCTTGGCTAAGTGATTAATCCATTTATAAAAGGGCATAAAAAATGACGTATAATAGTCTTTAGCAACCCCATATCAAACATTGATGGCGATATTATGACAAGATTTGAATTTTAAATTTATAAAATATTATTTTTTAAAAAAATAATTATATTAAATAATTGAATTAAACTTAAAATTTTGTATAGCCATTTACTTAAACCCGTTTTTCTCGTTTCTTGGTTTTGTGTAACAAATTATTATAAATGACTTTGTGAGGAGTTCGAAATAACAAGAAAAGAAGAGAAATGGATCCTAGATTTTTCCCTTCATTTGTCTTTTGCAAAGCAAAAACTCCTCAATTTATGCTTTCCCTCACAAGGTGGGAATCTCCGATGACTACCGCATCAAACTTCGATGCAACGACAATTACAAGTAACTACCAAGAAAAGAAGGTTTATATTAAAGAAAACCACAAAGTTGACAATTCTATCATTTAGGGCCACTTAATTTTGCTTTGATTGTGTCTTCTTTTTTTTTTTTTTTTAAGTTTGGGTAATTATTAAATTAATTTATTTTGTTTTTGATAATGAAACATTTCCCTAGCTATAATATTATGCATTGTACGTAACCAAAAACTGTTGACTTTTCGAACATAGCGGCAATTGGCTCTTGCAGCATCGGATGCCTTGCCTTGCTTTTTTTGGATAATAAGTGCCCATGGCTTTACAATGAATTAGATTAAGATTCTTTGTCTCTCTCGCCTTATCTTTTATTTGTAATCCAGTTTTTTTTTTCCTGTGCCATGGATGAAACTTTTTATTATATTTTTTATAATTTAAATTTAATTTTTATATTATATATATAGATAAATAAAAATATTTGTAATCATTCATAATTTGTAATTTAAAATTACAAAAACAGTCTACATATAAATTATTATAAAAAAAAACCCAAATAAGTATCATGAAAGCTTTGAATTATAAAAGTAAAATTACATACAAATCTCAATGAAAAAGTTAATCTCTTATTTACAATTATATACACTCTTTAAAATATATATTATTTTAGTACGAAAACTAAGATTCACATATATGATATATCATGAAAGATTTTTTCATATTTGATTTTGAAATTTTATTATGCCAAATTTTTGTGACAAATATTTTATTACTCTATCTTTTCTAAAGAAAAAAAAATATTGATTGTGAAAAAAATTATAAATATATATTAATAATTATTTAATTATAAAATTTTTAAAATGTAGCTTGTTCAAATTTAATTTTAAATTAAGATAAAAGATATTAGTATAACTTTAAATTTAGATATGTGTGTAATTTAAAATTAAGATAAAATATTTTTATCTTTTATTTTAAATTATAGAAAAATAAAGGCAAAAAAATTAGTAAATAATAGTAAATGTGAATATTGATTTAGACAATGTATGATTTTTTATGATTCCTAAGATTTAGGATTTAATCTTTAAAAACTATTTGAATTTTGTATTTCATATAAACGAGTAAGAGTGAGATAGAGATATGTTTTTTCAAATTTAAATTAAGATAAAACTTATATATTTTGAAAAACTTGGATAAATATAAAATTTGAAACTTTAAAATTTTTAAATTTTGAATAATTGATTGAATAAAATTATTTAAAACCATCTTACATGTAAATAATATAAATTATTCACTTAAGCATTTACCTAAACAAAACTTATCAAGTTTCTATATATGTTATAATATAATATTATAATAATTTTAAATAAATATCCGTTTTACATGACAATTGATAATGTAATTTTTAATTTTGAAAGTGAAATTTAAAAATTTTACCATCAATGAAAATGATAATTTTTTTATTAAAGTAAGTGTGATAAATTCCATTCGAACAAATAAAATAATATGATCCATACGATGAATGCCTTTTGCTATCAATAATTTTCTTCTCGTCAAGTATCATAATGTGCATCAATGAAGCTGTAAACTTCACCCCAAAGCTTTTAAATGTGTTTTAATCACTAGCTAGATGTCTTTTCATTCTTAAATATTTAGTGGTTAAGGGTTGGAAGAGAAAATTTCAATATGTGAATTTACTTTGAAAATGGAAGAAAGTGATTGCTCCCATCTTTTGTCGTTGAAGTATAGCATGAAATTAATGATTATATGAAACGTGTCAACATCAATAGACAAACAAAACCGAAATTTAATGTGAATTTAAATGATTGTGTTTGTATGTACTTTACAAGTCTAGTTGTCCATATATGTACCACAATCTGCCCTTTTTTTTGTCCCTCGTTTTTTCCCTGTAATCTAAGGGAAGAAACTCAATGGAGAGGAAGAACGAAATTGAAAAGCATTTCAAGGATGCTAACATGCTTTAAGCTTTAATTTCTAGGTGGCTAGAGCACAATGTGATGGAAACTTCTTGGCCAAAAGTAAACTAAAAAAAAAAAAGCCAAGAAAAGCAACGTTTTTGCGTTGACAATTAATACATTAATGTGGCTCTTGGTTGATGTTGAGCAGTTTGGGCCTCCACAAAGCTTTCTTCTTCAAAAGTCCTAACCCAAGCTTAATCGCATTGAGAAAGCCCAATTCAAAATTGTGAACTTTTTTTTGTGTAATTAATAAAATAAACAACAAAAATAGGGCCAAAAAAAAAAACTACTGTTAAACATGTGACCCATTTCATTTACTGTTAATAGACATGAGCATTTTACTTTGGATCAAACAAAAATGATTCATTCTTTTTCATTTTTATGGTTTTTTTTTCGTAGGCTGACAAAATGTCAATCAAGTGTAGTCTATTTTTGGATTTTGCATAGGCTTCCAAGTGATAGGACCATCAGTGTGAACATTGCTTTGTTTGACTTAAAAACCTTCACTGTTTAGCTTGCTTTTACATTTGGCCTTATTATTAGAAAGCTTAGGACATTTTTGAAGAGTGATGGAGGACCAGAGATACAGAAGCCTAAGAAGCTCCAAATTAGTAGTCAAAGATTTCAGCCCAGGCAGAGTAAGCCTCGTAGAAAAAAAAACTTGTGGCCCTTTAGTTGAAAGCCCTGATGGCCCATCACACTCAAAGTTTCGAAGTTGTAAATTTGGATATTGCAAACCATCCAATTTGGACAAAGTTGAATGTTGCTCCATATCGCTTACTGTACTTGATAGGTGGGTATGGTTTTTAATTTTGATGTCAATTTTTTTTTTTTTTTTCAAATTTCATACTACTTAGGTGACGAAATTTTTGTTAGGTCCAATATTCTTACAAGCTAAAGGCTCAATTCATGAGGCTTATAAAGAGAGAAAAGTCTTAGATAAATTTGAAGGAATGTCATTTATATGTTAATTGTGCCAGTCAAACTTTATCCATAGGTTAAAAAAAAAAAAAAAAAAAAAAAGAGGCTTGCTTTACACATTACTCAAATTATGCAATTATGTTTCCATATATAAAAGGTACAAGGTAAAAAGTTGAGAAGACATGATCACTCACCTCACATAGCAATCCTCTTTCTTTTTATCAACTTTTTGCTTATATAATTATTAACTTGAGCATGGGAATATGTTTTAAAATTTTAATTCAAAAAATAGAGTATGTATCATTTAATTAATCCCACTTGTAAAATTAAAAAATAAAATGCTAATGACATCATATCAAATAATTTGAAGTTTAATTTATGCAAAAAGAATGCTTTCCTCTCTCACATTATAGGCATAGAGAAATAGAAGAATTTTTCGAAATCTGAACTAGAATCCAATCATGAAATTTTAAAACTTTCGACAAAATTGCATGTGGTGCTCCGTTTTGTCTAGGAGCAAAAAAAAAAAAAAAAGAGAATATTTTGGAACCTCAACAAAATAAATGTTGAATAATAAAAGATAAATCTCAACGGAATTTAAGAGGGAAAGGAAAAGAAAAGAAATCATAGAAGAGCTGGATGCATGATGCATTAACAATTCATAATTGAGGATTGGGCCCGTTTTGCAAGAGCACTGTTGATAGTGGGCCATGTTTATATTTATTTTTTAATTTTGAAAAAGATCCAACATGAATTGAAGAAGAGGGAGAGGCCCATGTTTTTTTTGTAAGAAATGAAACAGGCTGTTAAATGACAGGATAGTGACCCACAAAATGGATGAAGACAAGCTTTGCTATCTCTTTCGAAGTTCCGTCCCGTTTGAAGGTACGCCTTTATTCTCTCTCCTGCTTTAGTTTCACATGCCCCCTTCCCCTCTTATTAACAATGCATTAAAATGGTCCCATTTATGCTTTGTCCTGCATCTCTCAAATTTAAATTAAAAATAGTTCATCTTTTCTTTTTTAAAAATTATTTTTCATGACTTGTTTTTTTTTTTTTTTTGACATTAGAAATTACGCAACATCAAATTAATAAAAAAAAGTTAAAAAATATATATTTCATACACTAATAGTAATTTTTGAACTATTGTCACTATAAAAATTAAACACTTTTGCATAGAAGATGTAAAATAACTATTAGGCATTTTAAAAAAGAAGTAGAAAAGTATTGTGAAATTGATTTACCAAAATTTTAAATTCATGGGATTTAGGATTTATTTCTTTTTTTTTTACTTTTGTTCATCCATCGCTGAAATAATATCTTGAAGTTTGCATTGATAGCTTGGTATATCTACTGTACGAATATTAACTAAAATATATCTATAGTTAACTAATTGACGAGCATTTGATTTTATAAATATATATTTAAAATTATTAAAAATTAAATTATAATTATTGAAACTACGGATCCAAGACTATTATTCTAATATTTTAAACTGTATTTTTAATTATGATGTCAATTCTTATTACCATGCCAATATTTGGCTAGTGGGAACTATATATATTTTATATATTTTAGTTGGTTTTTGAAAGTACAGATAAAAAGAGATGAAAATGAGCAACAATGAAGAGAGCCGGAAGAAGAAGAAAAAGAAAAGGTACATTTGGGTGATCCGTACAACATTATCAGATCCGGATGATTAGATGCCTCACTGGCTAGCTCGATCACGATGATGATGATCATGTGATGAGATCTGTGACCCTTTCAATTATAACAATATTTAAAAAAATGATAACAGAAACTCTAACCCCTCTACTATTATTGAATTATTTTTTGTCTTATTCCTCTATCTGTTCTCTGACTGCTGCCACACGCTTGGGTGGATGGATTTACAGTCACCATCTACCAATATAAAATTCCACCTCTTCCTTTTTTATTTTTTTAAAATTTCATTTCAAGTTGTTGGGTTCTATGTTTCTTCAATTTTTTTAAGTATTCATGTGCGGTATATATAATGAACATGAATATAATAATTTTAATTTTATAAATATATGAAAAAAGTAAAAAAAAAAAAAAAAAACTTAAATTTATGACCCGTTTTCAACATTCACTCAAATCCAACAAACATTTGGTTAGTTGAATCATTTTTAATTGAAAACTTCACGAATTTTATCTAAATCTTTCACAATAAATCTAACTATTCTAAGGTGAAAATGGAATTTCAAGTTAATCTCCTGAAAAATGTTCTTTTTTCTTTTAAGAAGCAAAAACATATATCATATGCATACTAAAGCACTCAATTATTATTTGCCCGTATATCCAAATTATTTTTTTTTATGATATTGGCAAGGATTTTAAAAAAAAAATCTTCGAATATTTACACTATTGTACAAGCATAACATAATGAATACATTTTGTATGAAGCCAAAAAAGAAAAAAATTAAAAGAATATATATACCTTTTTTCTCAAGCAAAATTTTTTTTTTATATATATATAAGATGATCTCATGTATTTTCAAATTTAATTTATTCGAACGTACTTCACTACTTGAACAATTTTAATAGTGTATTTCCGATATCAATTTGATAAATTCAAAATTTTATTATGAAATGCTTTTAAAAATATCAAAATCAAAAGAGAATTTAACCTTTTACCAATGCCGAATTCGAACTAATTCATGAGGAACTTCCACTTTCATCCTAAAGAAGTCCGTGAGGAATCCATTAAGTTCCACGGTAGATGAGTATGGTCCCATTTTTGGTAAGCATGGAATGGAAGCGATCGAATAGTACATTTCAATGACCCGAAATGGCAGTGAAGAACAGTTTGATAATAGAGACATGGCATGGCGAGGGGTACATTTTCTGAGTCATTTATCATAAGCGCTATCTAGCTTATTGGTTCCTTCTTTAATGAGAATCCGAGAAAAAAAAAGGGCCTAATAATATAAACTTTGTTCAACCTGCAAATTTCAGAACTTTGCGAAGGTGCAGACCATTTTCTTTTTTTTTTCAAACAGTTGACAAAGATTAATCTAATGCATGCTGAAATCCACGTGCATGTTCTGAAGTCTGAACACTACGTACGTACCCACTTGGTTTAGACTTCCAAATAGTTGTCAATGTCTCTTATGATTGATCTTAGAAGTGCCTAACAGTACTACGTCAGGAGGTTTTTTTCTCTTTGTTCTTTTTTCTTTTTAACAAATGCAAAACTGATGCTATCAGTACCATGAAAAAAGAAAAAAAAAAAAATTTATCAATAAATAAATCAACCTTCTAAAATTAACCAGTACTCCAACGTTTTGAAAAGTTGCTTAATTTCATGAGTATAATTGAAAACACAACTTAACTTCGAAAAAATCATGAAAAATATATTTGTTTTTCAGTATACTTAGATTATGACACACCCATTATGTGGATAAAAGAAAAAATTTTGTGAAAAAGAAAGTGATAAAAGAAGTTATGTGGACCTAAAGTTTAATATAATCAATTTGTGCAGTTATTTTTAGAAGAGATATTCAATATATTTGAATTCAAATTTAAATCCTTATAAATTTTTTATTATTTTCAAATTACATTTTTTTTTTGTAAAAAATTGTTACCATAAAAATATTGAATACTTTTTTTTAATTGAATAAAGGATAATTTAACAAACAAAATTAATTAAAAGATATTTAAATTCTTAAATTAAATAGCATTCAAATTCTTTATTTAATATAATTTTTATGATTTAATTTGAATTTTATGTTGTTTTTTCAACTGAATCGGTAAACTTCAGTCAACTCTTTTATTAATTATCAATAGTATAGATATGCATGTTTTAACTTATAATAAATGTAAGAAAATAGTGAGTTTTAATCATTGGAAACAGATGAAAATCGAGAGTGAAAGTGGTGATCGTAAAAATGAGCATATTGTGGTCTGATTTTTTGCATTTGGAATAAGCGGTGAGAGAGACCAGAGATCTAGAATCGGGCCTATACGTAATGGAAAAGTCTAAAATTGTGCCGATGGATAGCCATAGCTAGCATGCAATGCTACCGCTGTTAAAGCTGCACATTTCACTGTATGCTCACGTGATCGATTCCCATCCCTTCTGGACTCCCTTCTTTTATCATCAATCAACAAAGTTACAATACTTTAGTTTTTTTTTTTTTAATTTTATTAATTAATTCTAAAATTGTTTTTTTTTTTTTTTCTAAATTCTAAAATCAGGATCTGTAATGAGAAATAATTATTAATATATTTTTTTATCGCTTGAGATATAACAAGTTCAAATTTCAGTTTAATTTGTATGAAAGAAAGAGAGATAATATCAGTATAATTTCAGTTTCATTGAAATGTTGTTGGAAATAAATTCATTCAGTTTCTTTAATGAAACTTTGTTTACTTATTTATTTATTTATTTTGTTTTCCGTATTGAATTACCCAGTGATTGGAGAAGTAGAGGGTTAAAGCTATTAAAGACAGGCCCAGTAATCGGGTGGTTTCACGATGGGCTACTACAATGCTGGTCCTTGGACGACGTTGACACTGTCAAAGACGCAGGTTTGGAATTGTCTAAACGACTTGTCATCGAGGGACTTTCTATCTTGCACTAGAGAAGGGGAAAAAAAACAGTCGGTCTCTCTTTAGATTTTTTTTTTTAAATATGAACTTGAATCAATAAAACTATTAATTCAATATTTTGTAGAGATGCATTCAAACAAAGCTTCCATGGATTTTGATTGTTTTCCTAATCATAATAGTATCTTAATTATAAAAAAATTATAATATAAACCATTAATATCATGTTAGTAACACGTTTGAAATATTAAGATAAAACACCTAATTAAATTACTAAATGAGCATCTGTTTAATTATAAAAAATCATAAATTTTTATAGTACAAATACAATGGTTTCATCATTGTGTTAAGATTCATGAATAAGCCTAATGGTAGTAACTTCGTCAAATCAAAATGTTGACGTGTTGAAATTTTAGCTTTATGTAATAATCAAGAGTTGGTCTAATGATTATTAGCCATAGTGATAGGAGATAGCGATTTCATGATTCGAACTACATCTCATTGTTTAAACTTCCTCATGTATAAAAAAAGTTATAATCTTCGGTGATTGTAAACGAAACATATTGTAGCAGATTTATTTAAAAAAAAAAAAAAAAGTCTAGCAGTTCTCATGTAATTTATATGCGGGGTTAGTCGGGATAGTGATATTGTATAAGAGTTTTTTTTTTTTTTTTTATACAAATTAGATTATAATTTTAAAATAAAAAATAATAAATTTTAAATTTATTGAATGTATATTTTATTCAAAGTTTCTTTTCTTTTTTTTTTTAATAGAACTGATTTCTTAAATCATCAATACAAGCTGCCTTTCAAAACAAAAAAAAAAAAAGATCTTGCATTATTGGCCTTCACTTGATTTAGGTTGTCAAACATAATAGTTGTATTAGCTAATAGAAAGCACCCTGATCCTTAACATTGGTGAGCACATGATAGCTGGAAATTAATTATTTATATAGACGAGGTGCAAAAAGACTTATAACTTGTCCCTTTATTGTATTCACTTTATGCCAAACTTAAATACAAGACTTCATCACAGTCCAATAAAGCTTTGGGTTGGGGGATGACAAAAGGTCGAATCAAGATAGATTTTTATTTGTTTTGAATTTGATTCGATATTGTGCATATAATATTTGAATTTGATTTGATTTAAATTTTTTTTTCGTATCCAAATTCGATTCCATCTGTAATTTAAAAAATATTATATTTTAATACAAATATAAAATTAAACAATTAATTAAAAATAATAAATATATATATATTAGGTCGAGTCGTATTGGATTTGTCTAAAATCTGGTCCCAATTTTTTTTTACTATTTTTGACCCGACTCAAATTTAAAAAAAAAAAATTGACTAAGAGATCAGATTGAGTTGAAACATGTCAAGAACGGATTAGGCTACCAATCTTATTTAGGCCTTACATTGGCATAGTTTGGAGTGAGTGAGAATTTGAGTAAAGATTTTAGACTCAAACTTTTATTTTTGTATGATTTCCAAAATTTCTTTTTTTTTTTTTTATAATAATTTCCAAACTTTCATTTTAAAACATCAATTACTCTTTAATTTGTCACATATTTTAACATTGGTTCGATTTTTGAGTTTGAAATTTATTTATTTTTTTACATTAATCTCTCATGTGTTTATTCGTAAATTTTATAAAATAAGATATTAATTTAGATTAAATTTATTAATAATTATATATGATTTATTTATAAAATATTTAATTTTTAATTCAAATGATATATAATTTTTTATTTGAATGTTATTTTTTTATAAAAAAAATATATATATATATAATAGTTACAATATGTTTGGATTGAAGAGAGGCCAAGAGAGAACAAAAATGAAAGGAAAATGAAGGAAAGCAATGGAAATAGAAAAATCTTTCATTTGTTTGGAAAAGTGAAAATCAATAACCTTTGGTTTCTTTTTAATCTTTATTTTTTTAATATTTTAATTTGGGAGAAAAACTAAAGAAAAGAAAGTTGAAAAATTTTTATTTTTATAAATTATATCTATATTTTTATGATGATATTAGATTTGATTATATAATTGATATTTTTTACAAAAATAATTTTTGTATGAGTATTTTATATAATAATATAGTTTATAAATATTTTTTAAAATTTTAAATTTTAACAATAAAATAAGCTAAATTTTTGTCAAAAAAGTTTAATTAAATATAAAATTAAGAATAAATTAATAACTAATTAATACATTTTATCGTATTAAATATGTTTAATTTTATTCAAAAAATTTATTTATATAAACTAGATAGTATAAAAATATATTTATATATTATATGTTATTTTATAAAAAAAAAAGTTGTAATTGAAAAAAATATTATAATGAAAATTTTTTTACTATTTATTCATAATTGTTAAAATTTTTTTATTTATTTATTTTATTAATTTTAATTGTTTAAATAAGATATGTACTTTAAAAAAATTATTTTTTATTAGTATATATTCAATCATAGCGTTAGTGATTGATGCAGGTGAGATGATCAGGCGAGTGACGATAAAGGGTCATATGATGTGAGTAACGTACCAATAGTAATGAGCTTATAACTCTCCTTTCCTTCCATCCATTCCAACACGGCAGCCCACTTGCGACGTACTAATAACCTCTTCCAAAATACCAAACAAAAACAAAAACCGAAATATCAAAGAAGAAACTGATGGATCATTACAGCCGCAGGTGGCCATGACTGACTGATGATGTGGACTAGACTGTAGCTGGTCTTTCTCTCAATTTTCATTTTTCATACACCCCACCTCCCTAAATAAAAAAGGGCTTGGCCCACAGCCCAAACAACATCCATCGCCAAAGGGTCCACTCCCACCGCCACATGCAATTACATATACTAACATCACGGCATGGATGATTATGTGATCTTAATATCTTATATTATCTTTGTCCAAAATTATATATATTATGTTATATTACATGATATTTTTCTGTTTAAAATAAAAAATTATTTCATCCTGTCAATAAATTTTTTTTATTTTATGTGGGTTAATAGGAAGACATATATTTTTTATATTTATTCTTTTAGATACATTTAAAAATGAATTAAAAATAAAATATGTATCAAATTATTAATCTCTTTTATAAAATTAAAAATTTACATTGATAACATTTAAATAATAATTCATAAAAAAATAAATTTATTTTGAAAATCATAATTTTAAAAATAAAAAATTATAAATATTAAAATTTGAACTCTAAATTTAATACTAAATATCACATATTTAAATTAAATTCTAAATTTTTAGCAAAAAGTTGTAAGTTTTAAAACATTGGATATATATAATTATATATAATTATGTCACGTGTGTGTTGAGATTGTTAAATTTATCGATCTAATTCATGAACTTCATGTCATATATACGGTCCATGCTTACAAACAACTTGGCTGCATGGGTCTTGTATGTTTGTTTCGTACACTTTTGTTGGAGTTTAAATACTTTATCAATACCGTATAAAATATTTTTTATTAAAATTTTATGTATATATTTAGACATATACTTCGATTATTACTTTTATTTCTAACGTAAAAAATTGTTATCTTGATAAAAGAAATGTTGATATGTTTGTTAATGTTGATTTATTATTTTAAGATCAGAAAATTTTTTTCTTTCACAAATAAAAGAAAGAAGTTTTTATTTTATATTTTTGAAATAAAACTTAAAATTAATGGAGTTTGGATCAATAAGTAAGAGTTTTGAATTTTTAAAAAAATATCTTTAAATTCATTAATTGCTGTAATGTTAAAGTTCTAAATACACCAAATTAATATAAAAAATATAATTTTAAGATTGTTTTAAAAAATTAAATTCAAATAAAGTTTGAAAACATCTCTAAGTGTATTACAAAAAAATAAAGTTAAACTTAATTCTCAATTTTATTAAATCTCAAATTTCTTTTACCTTTTAATCTTTCACCAAATATTCATAAAAAAATTAAATAAAATATATGAAAATTTTTAATCCTGTTACAATATTAATGTAAAAAAAAAAAATACTACTATTTTTTTGCTAATAATTTTCTCTTTCATGCCTTTCAAAATGCTCACTCACGCTTATCATTTTCCAGGGGCCAGCCATCCCATCAACAACAAAGTTTGTCAAAGGGAGTCACATCGTTGCAGCTAATTTTTAAAAATGTCTCCAAGTTAAAAGGTACAAGATAAAAACAAAAAAAACTCATATTTGTTTTTACTCTATTTTTTCAACTTTTTTCTTCCTTAATTTCATCCTCAAATAAAATATTTCTTGCCACAGTTGCACAACCAAAAATTAATAATTAATTATGTCAGTTATTTTCTAGAACAATCTCAAAAAAAAAAAAAAAACATTTTACAAATTATGATTGATGATCACCAATATATTATATACAGGGTTGGGTTAAAAAAGAAACATAAAGATTGGGGACCATAAACAACCCATACCTTTAGTCTACTATTAAAAAAAAAATTCAAAATCACATGGATGCATGTGATGGGGATGGGTTTGGGTGTGTGGATTTTTCCTTCTTTTTAATTCTATTACTTTAATTCTGGGTTTCCTTTACTTTTTCTTCTTGTTTATTAGTGATTATTCTTTTTTTTCTCCATAATTTTTTCAAATTTGGTTTTTTTAGTTTAATTTTTGTTTTCCTTTACCTACCTAATCTAATCTGGCTGTGTTATGTACCCCACTGCGCACTCACCAGTAAGGCGTTCTTTTTGTTGTGAGTAAAATGCCGCTTTGTTAGGGAAAATAAACCCTACCCCCCTTTCCTTTCATCCCGTCCTCGTCAGGCTTCTCTTCCTCCTTTTTCTTTCTCTATAAAGCTTGGTAGTCAAATTATATATTGGTAGAGTGGTCCATCAAACTTTGGATGGCCAGGCTTCTTCTTCTTCTGTCTATTTTCTTCCTTCACTACTCTGTGTTTTTAGGGCAGGTAAAAGGTTTTCCTTGATAATTTGAGAGTTTTTTTTTTGGGATCTGAAGTCAAGCAATTTGCAGTGGGATGGTTGATGGTTTTTTGTTTAAAAAGTCCTGGTCATGCTTTTCCACAGCTTTCTTGAACTTTCTTTGTGTTCTTACTCCATCTCAAAAAAAAAAAAAAAAAAAGGCAAAAGCAACATAATATATAGAGCTATATATAGTGCACCAAGGGAGCTCAAGAAAGCTGTGGGAGAACATGATGGCAATTCAGGACTTGTTTTCCTCGTTTCTACATTGAAGACCAAGATTTCTGCAGCAACAAAAAAAGTCTATTTCTCTTTTGTCTGCATACAGAGCATGGTAAGCTTTAAGCTCTCAAAATTATCACCAGTTTTATTTTAATTGCAATTCCCTTTCTTTTTCTCTGAATTATGGTACATGATTCTTGCAGCCTTCCTCAGAGAAAAGGTTTCTGATGCTGAATTACAAGGTGGGTTTTATATCCTTTATCAATCTTTTTATTTTATTGAGTAGTGTGATGGAATTTGGAGATTTTATTTTTTACTCATATAGACTGCAACAGATTTTTTGCCATGCATGGACATGGAGAGAGTAGCCGGAATTTGTGTGACGCTAGTTTATAAGAAAAATTCATGTAAATCATCTTCTTTTTTTTTTTAACATTAAGTATTTCTGATTTTTATTGAATCAAAATGTGGTGAAAAAGGGAAGTTACATTTGCTGCAGAGAAGATTCCCTACCTTTACTTCCTTTTTATCATCAATGATGAAAGCTCTCCCTGTTGGCCTTTCTGGTTTTTCTTTACCCTCTCTCTAGTCTTTACTACTATACAATGATCTCTCCTACATTTCTGTGAAAAAAGGTTAACCTTTGTCCCCTTTTGTGACATCATTTTTTCACCACTCCACTCCCCAACTAATCAGTTTTTCTTTTCTTCCCTTTTTCTAATTAATATTAAATTTTGATCTCTATCTCTCTTCTTCCCCCCCCCCCTTCCCAAACAGAGGCAGTTGATATCTTGTGGAAATAATCCAATGTTGTATTATTATTATTATTATTATTATCATTGTCATATCATAATTGAGCAGTTTGGATAGTTAGGCCATACGTATATATAGGTATAGCCAACCTGTCTAAACTGATGATCTCAACTTTCCAAGCTACTCCTCCATTATTCTCATTCCCTATATCCTATAAGATCACTCTAACCCTAGCTCATTCATCATTAATAATTGACTTCCTTCAATGTTTCCCAGATTCCTACCCAAAACCCTCACATGACATGCTTTGAGATAACATCCTGTTTCCTTTGCTGTTACCTTAACCTTTCTTCCTGCTAATATATTAATAAAGTTTCGGATTTTCTAAGATCTTTGCAATGGTGGCTGAGTTTTTATAATTGTTGTCTACCAGCCTTATTCAAGATGCAAACAATATACATTCTGATTATTCAGCTGTATTGCGATTTTTTTTTTTTTTTGCTATGACGGGTCGATAACTGTCCTAATTGATAGTTCTAAAAATGAATTAAAAATTTCATATACTTGATAGATCAGTCACCAGTAAAAATTGTTGAATTAACGGAGCAATTAGGCTAGATAGTATGGTTTTTTTTTTTTTGACAAGTTATGGGTATATATGGATGAGGGTAGACCAAGTCGAGGACAGAAGAAGGTGAATACGAGAGGAAACAGCATTGGTGGACAGCAGAAGAACAGCCAATAACATAAAGTTTATCTACCTCTTATTCCCAACTACTTTTTTTTTTGGCTTTTCCCTTTTTTTCCTCTTCTGTTTCTTTTTGGATTTTCTAGATTTCATCCAATTATGTTGTAGCAAGTTGCAAGAATATGAGTGGTACATGTATAAAATATGCTTACTTCAGTTACACCAATCCCATGCAATAGTTCCAACTGTCATATAATCCCTTGATAGTGCTGAACTTTTAGTTTCATTGACCAATTGTTAATCTATTATAATCACAAATATATAAAAAAAATTAATTTGCTTTAGAATTTTTTTAGAGCTATATATTTATATATCCTTTAGGCCTCTAGCAGATTTAAAAAAAAAAGCAGTGATCTATAATTGAAGTCAGGGAAGTTAAAAAAGGGTGAGAAGAATCTCACCTAATACACAAGCCCAAAAGAAAAAGGCTATAATTAAGGTGTAATCAAGATGGGAGATGGGACAAGGGACCATTAGAGAGAGAGAGAGATAAGAGGTGATGGGGAATCTTTCCCTAATACAAAGAAAGCCTTGGAACATACATCATTTTGAATGTTTAGCCAATGGAATGCTATTGCTACGGGTAGATAGATAGGAAGGTCCACCAAAGAAACAAGCATCTAACAGGCCAGACAAAGGGTCATGGCAGGTTCTGTAATCTGCACTCAGTAGAAAAGAATTATTAATAATAATGTTACACTATATAACAGTAGTAAATATAATTTTGCTAATATTAGACCCCTGGTATTTTATCCAGATTTCATGTATTGCAGGCTTTTTTTTTATCATAGTGAATTCAATTATTGAAAAAGCATGGGGAAAAGATGAAAATAATTCAGAAACTTTTATTCATCGGCAATATACCAATTCAAGCTGTAATTACATACTTACATTGTTGCTTTTATAATTAAACACAGATTTTATAACTTTTTTGAAGTGCAGGGGGCTCTCATCTGATCAACTTGTAAGAGAGAATTTAATAACTTGTCTGGAGATGATGCTAATTGCCTTCAAATTTGAATGTATATTCAGATGAAATCAATCTAAGCCGGTAACTGCAGATCAATTTACATATGCAAATTGTTGAAATGGGAGAAATGAAACAGCTAATTTAGATAGGATCAGTAAACGAGTTAGAATTATTTCTAATTTTGACCTCCCTGCGTGTGTATGCATTTGTGGGTGGAATATCCCATTATTATAAATATAAGTTGAAGCTTTTTGGTCTTTTTTTTTTTTTTTTTTGGTTTAAAGTGGCAAAGAGTGGTGGCAAATTATACCCTTTTCCAACATGATTATTAGTATTAAAAAAAGCAACAATAGAAAATTCTTTTAAACTTTATTATTTTTTCTCCCTTTCAAACTATTCTATATGAGCAAACATGGCATGTACTGAATCAACAACTGAGATTTTGTGGGGGAGGGAGAGAGAGGAGGAACTTGGGAAGTAGGAACCGTCCATTTTTTATTAACACATTTGAATAAAGATGGAGTCTCACTCAGATGCTTCACTAAGATCATGTTCTTGTTGAATTCATACAAGCTCTCTGGATTTTTTACTTAAGTTGAGAGAATTACATGAAAATATAAATAATGATATCTATATTCTACACAACTGGAGCCTGTGAAAGGGAAAAACGAGTGAGATAAATATTAGAGCTGAAAATTTGAAACTTTGGGGGAGAGCCATCAGCCATGGACAAACTGAAAGGGAAATGGCAAGGCAAAGCAAAGGGAAGCAATAATTTCGCCCCCATGTGTTGGGGAAAATTGTTCGGTCACGTCGCTTTTGAGCTATAACTCTTTGTTCAAACCATTCAATGGACCAAATAGGACACCGAGTGAAACCGCATGAGGGAGGGGCCTGCCCTTTTATCTGATGTTAAAGTGCGCCACCAACGATAAATGGCAACTTTGTTGACCATCAAGATGAAAGGAAATTCTTGTACAACCCAAAGTGAACCATATCATGACAGTATCTCTAAGCCTCCAATCCTGTTCCTTGGCGCAAAACATGATCAAGTATAGAACTTTAATAAGTTTTTTCACATAATTAAGAGCGAACTAAAGAGCTGGAATAATCTTTACATTGATCATCTTTTTTATTTATTTTTCTAAAAAACAGAAGGGATAGTGAACAAATTGTAGAAGTGTTATCACACCCTCATCAAATTTTCAAATGAGGGGACGATCAGTAAACAAACATGTGGAAGTGTTAACAAAATTAGTCAATAGTTTCTCAGCAGAATTCACTAACCCGTTTCACTTTTGACAACAAATTAAACCAGCCTAACTTGCCTGAGTACAAATGTAACAGCAAAACATGCAAGAAATATATATATAGACAGTATATATATATAGACATACACACACACACACTTACATACATACCAGCATTGTCCAAGAAAATGTATAACTTTTTGCATGTCATGTGCAAGAGCACTATGTATCGAACTTGCACATAATGCCAAGGGAGAGTAAAGGAAATTAATTCATAAGATTTAAGAATACTTTAATCTATTGACATTCTAGACAGTAATGCAAGACATATACTCCTCCTATATACTTAAATTTGTCAAATGATGAAAATATACTAGTAAATTAGTATCACCTTGTCAGTGTTGTTCTTTAAAGAGAAAGAGATGGAAAGGGCCCTGAAAGGACTTAAGAAGATTATTATTATTATTACTGCATTACAACAAATAATACAAGCAATAAGACAAAATGTTGCAGCAGTTACAGTACTAGCTCTTAAGGTTACCGAGATTCAAGTAGACATTCACAAAACACAAGGCAATCCCAGCTTTTTATCATCTCTGATCCATCTTTCCTTCGTAAACCCAAAAAGCTATAAAAATCTATATACAAATTAAATCGGACAAACAAATCCTTCCATTTTGACCTGATCAATAATACAGATTAAACTGTCAGTTAACAGTCATAAACTAATGTCATAGGAGCAAAGCAATAATCCATGTTCCATCAATCATAAACTAATGTTATTCAAAACATCTTACATACACCAAACAAAAGGAGAAATGATTAAAATATGAGCTAGATTAGTTGGCTTGCAGCATTAAGACATGATACGCATGTATCCATCATATAATTAAAGTTGCTCTATCAGATCTGTGTAACCTCAATAAACGAACAAAAGAGTTGGTCTCTTAACTGGATGACTTCAATTTTCTCGTGAACATCTTCGAATACAGCTAAGTGTATATATATTATATATATTGAAGCCAGTAACTTCTAGTTTGTTAGAATGAAGATTGTACTTTCTTATCGGATTTCTTTTGTGGCTGTAAAAATTAGTCCAAAAATCTATCCCTGCATTAAAAAAAAAAATCTAAATATCTAGTTTGTCTATGGTAGATTTAATTGCCTATTGAAAAAAGAAAAAAAAGCTTCATCAGTTCATTGTTTCTTATACCTTAGACGAAGGGAAGAATATTCAGATCTGATTCTGAAACATCCCCCATAGTATCTGGACAAGACAACATGTTTTTGGGATAAAATAGAAGCCCTTTTCTTGCAGCTAATTTGTACTTGGGCATTGTTGAAAAATATTATGTATATATATAAAGAAAAAGAAAAAACCCTAATCTTATTAGCAAAATCAGAATTGGGAAAGTAGACCTAACTTGACCCATCCAGGTTTCTCATGTTATACATATTCTCTTTTGATAAAAGCTTCATTCACCTAACAACTTCACATTCAAATCCTATTGGATGAACTTTAACGAGGAAGGCTAGGCTAAAGCCTAATTGCAGGGGTCCATCTATAACACTCAATGTAACTGGAACTTGAATGCGCCTTAATTCAGTAGTAACCCCTATTATATTTAAAAATTTTCTTGACTATATAGTATGTTTTAAGCAGTCAAAAGCAGAATAATTGTGCCCTATAAACAGATTAAAAAGCATATATTCGAATTTATGAGAGTGCAGTGATAGTCACTCACAAAAAAAGAAAAATCGACTGCAATGGAATCTTTGGGTGGGTTTGGAAATGTATAAAAATGACTGAAGTTAATATTTATCAATGGAAGTATAACTGCAGATCGATCAGCTGATATTTTGTTGCAACTTTTATCTACAAATATCAAGTCAAGAGCTGTTTGAACCTCAAGTCCAGCAGTGTGAAACCTACACATGGGGGCACACCGCACACTTCACTACAATAAAACAAAGTCAAAACAATTAAGATAAAAAGATCCGAAAAAAAAACTGTGAGAATATTCAGCAAAGACGCGAATCGATACCGATAGAAAATTCCAAGTACCAAAACAACAGTTCTCATTCTCTTTCTCTCTTCTTTACGGTGTTACTGCAAATTAGGAGTAGCCTTTTAATTTTCTTTGATGTATGAAGAAGCAGCTAGCATCAGAATTGCAATGGAAGAAAACAAGTTGCCCCTTTGAATAATTTTTCTCTCGATCATGAAAAAGAAAGAACAGATACAGAAAATTATCATGGAATAAAAGTTAAAGAGTAAGGCAATTCAAGCTTGGACATCTCTCTACATCATATAAAGAACAAAAATAAAACGTTTAGGGTTAAGAAAAATCTTCATCAAAGCAAAGAACCATGGAAATTATTGACCAATAATCTAATATATATCTTCCATTCATAGTCAATCATGTCAAAGAAAAACTTATATCAGTGCATCAAAAAACTCCTTGCATATGGATCAGACAGACAAAACAAACAAACAAACAAAATGAATAATTAGATCAAAATAAAAAAAAAAAAATCAAGCACCCAAAGTAGCATTTTCAAGTCCCTGAAGCGATTGATCATGAAAGTTTTCCCTTTGACCCTGTCCGTATCTTCCCACAGCTTTATTGAACCGCAACCACATACCCGTATACCGTCCATATGCACCACAAGCAACAACAACGAACGATCTAAGACGAAGTTGCAGTTCAAGAAAGCTGTGGAAAAATACAAAGAGGGCCATGTTTTCCCTTTTCCTCTCACCGCCATTTTTATAATAAAACCCTAAAGCTTCAGAAACAAACCTAGTGGTCCAAAACAAAGCAAAGAAAACTGAGAAATAAAAAAAAGAAGAGATGGAAGAAGAGTAGTTTAAAGGGTGTAGGTGAACGAGCGAAGAGAGGGAATTTATAGCGGAAGTGAGGGAGTTTCTTTTTACCAGCAATCCCGAGAAGAATAATGGGAGGGGCAGAGGGGGGACTCTTTCAGATTTACTGAACCCTAGCTTTTACTATATTGTATTATTAATGACAATAATAATAATATTATAATTAATTTATAAATATATTTTTATTGTTACTTTTGCTTGTGCGCATTTTAACTAAAAGGGGAGAATTATCTTACAATTATTATATTTTTCATAAATTAACGTCCGGCTGGGATGCCATATTGCCGGATCTGACGGTGCCTGTTACCCTAGTGGGGGCCAACACGTGGGCCCCCACATTAGATCTATCCCACGCGCTTACGGACATGGAAAATAAAAATATAGTGTTTGAATAATTTTCATTTTATGATCAAATTAAGCTTGGAAAATTAATTCAAGCTAATTTCATACTTTTCTCTTCGTTAATTATGATTAATTAATTAATTTGAAAGTTAGGTTAGTTAACCCTTAACTACAATATTAAAAACTAGTTGTTATATTTATTCTTTTCATGATTCTTACATTTTTTTTGAAGCTTATGCTTTGAAATTTGTACGGACGTGAAAAATATAAATATAAATAATGGGTCTAATATTTTATTTATTTATTTTACTAAGAGTATTTCTATTATTCTTAGAGATACATTTAGTAAACATGTTACAATTTGTCAAGTTTAGCTTTTGTAACTAAATTTGTGGAGTGAAATTAAGATCTAAATCTTAACATTTATAATTTTTTTATTTTCAAATTATGTTTTTTTTTTTTTTTTTGTAAAAAATGAAGTAGTTTTTTAATTCCACTTTTGAAACAAGTTCTCTATTTTAGGGCCCCAAAAGCTGATGAACCAAATAAGGAAAAAAGATACAAACAATTTATTTTATAAAAAGTTGACAAATGGGTTTTTTGGACACTTAAGAAAACGTTATTTTAGTTATTTAAGATAAATTTAATCAGACGTTATACTTAAAAAATAAAAAAAAAATTATTTAAAACATTACTTTATTCATAATTGAACACAGTCAGGATTATGTAGGGAATTTGGAAGAGATCTCCAAAACCTAGCTTCTCCTACTTGGCATTCTACTCTCGCTAATGCTTGAGCAAGTTTTTTGCATATTTACTTACATGAATAGACACAATCAATAAAACTACTAGCAAATTCTTTTATCTGCTGAATCAAATTTCCTCCTGTCCAGTATGAGATATCTGCATTATTGAATCGCTTTCAATCACTATTCATTCATAACCATTTTCTTTAGCAACCTTCACTCCCCATAGTAGGTTAGCTATGCCAAACAAGAAATAAGTCTTAATAAAGACACTATGACATGTAATTTGTAATAGCATATTTTATAAAACTTAATGCAATTCTAATTAATTTGTTCAAAGGAAGCCTGGTTACATACATGAAAAATTTAGAATTTCATCCCTTTTCTTCTCTATCCCACTTTCTGGCAGGTACTTGAACTAAAAATTAAGTACGTGCTCATTGTCTTGCAAAAAAAAAAAAAAACTACTTTTTAATTGGATCAATTATAGCCAAGCCATAGACTTATATACATATTCTAATGAGAAACAAATGAAACAATATTTTCTTTGTATTAAGATATATAATCCACTCCACACCAACATTGCTATAGAATTGCTATTATATTGCGCACAAAATAAAAAAAAAAATTTCCTGTTAACCGTTAACACTTAAGCTTCGTTCGGATGGATGGTTGTAATCCCTTCCTCCCACGTCAAAGTCTCAAAACGACACTAGATCATTAAGAATCCAATATAAAATTTATGCTTTAGTGCAGTAGGCATCTCTGCCCACCACCCATTCAAAATGAATAGGATAAGATTTTGATTAAGAAAAGTTGTCGTTGTCCTCGAATAAGTACTAACATGGCGTGCAATATATAGTGATGTTACAATGTTTTGGCTTTTAAAACTTTGACGATAATGTATCGTCAAATTTTAATAAGGTTTCTTTGTCTAGTTATGTAAGCTGGCAGAACGATAAAATATGGCCTCAAACAATATATTATAAATTTTCACTTAAGCCCACATTCTCAACTTATTATTTGATGTTAAATAAAGTTAATTTGTGTGAAAAAAATTGATGCAATTAAAATAAGTCACATGTGTTGAAATAAGTCAAATCGTTAATCACAATTTTTTTGTTAATCTTAATTGAATTCATTTGATGCCAAATAATAAATTGAAATATCGACTCACACATATAAAATAATAAGGATTTGATTGAAAATTTTATCATAATTTGTTCACTTATTTTATCATTATTCCTTTAAATTACTACAAACATTTTTACTTGCAATTTTGTTTTAATTTGATCATTATATTTATCTTTAATTAAGTACAATTTGGATAAGCTTTCCATACTTAAATAAAAAAAAAAAAAAAAAAGAAGAGATGGCTTGAATGTTGTGGAAAAGCGAAATATATAAGGTACTGTATATATATCTTACTGCATTTTTGGACTTCAAAAAAATGTCCCTAAAAATAACAAAAATCCAAAGGGAGAGCGTGAGTTGTACTCTACTAAGCATGCAAGTGGGGGGGATTGGCGGATGAATCTAGATGAACCCTAAATCAAATCAAAATTAACGAGAAATTAAGCACTAATGTAGAAAAAAAAAATTAATGTTGACACTTCACATGGAGGCACGTGGGAGTGACCCCACCGTAGGAACGTTGGTGTGGGTAATGAGAGTACAGCCCGTTTTTCCCGGGACGGAGGTTACTTTGTCGGGAGGTGGTGTTTGCGGACACTTCTATTTGTAACCATTTGCCAACAACCCGGAACATTCAACGACAAAAGAAAATCAAGGGTGCGCACGTTAAGGCTGTGTTTTATTTATTTGAATACGCTTATATTGACTCAAAATAAATAATTTGAATACACTTTAGATTGGAGAGTTAGTGGATTCATGATTAAATTAGCTGTCAATCTCAAATTAAATTTAAGGCCTCATGCATGTTTTTCATTAATCATATCCCTTCTTTTTTTTATTTACTCCATTTGTGATTTGATTTGATATTCGACCAATATAATCACTTCGCTTTAATTTTTGGTTTGATACCTTTTTAGAATTGGGAGAATGGGGTGTCGGTTTGTTGGAAAATTTTGTGCATTGTGCGAGCGAGAGAGGATATGCTGCTTTCGGTGGGTGGATGGTTTGTTACTAGAAAAAGAGTGAAAAAGATGGTTAGATAAAGTTAGTGGGAAAAAATAGTAGAAAAATGTGATAGTGGTTAATTATAATTAATTAGTAATTTTGTTAATATTTTTTTTATTTGTAAAGGATTTTAATTTTTATGATGAAAGCTTTTATGATATAATCAACTATAGTGTTTTATGAGATTATATATGTACATGTGAAAATTATAATAATTATAATTATAATCAAACAATTCAAGATATATACTATATAATAATTATAGTTAATAAAAATAATTAATAAAATTAATAATATTTAGATGAAGAAATTTTTAAAATTCACAAAATAATAAGAAATCTACATGTTGTGAGATTTTAACTTAAATCTAAGTATTTTCTAATCTCTTACCATTGATACACAATCTCATTAAGCATTTTAACAAAAAAAATATCTCATCAATAATACATGGAGCTTTGTCTAATTCATGTTAAATTTCAAATTACAACCAATTTTCATGTTATTTTAATGTATAAACAAACTCTATTTTTATTAATTTAAAATTTAATTTAATTAATTCATATAATTACTTTTAGAAGGCGGTATTTAGTAGATTTGGAGTTCGATTTCAAACAATTAAAGTATTTTTTTTCTTATCCTCAAACTATGACTTCTTTTATAAAAAAAAGAAAAAAAACGCTCTATCATTATGCAAAATTTTTCATCATCATCTTAATTCAAACTAAATTTAAGTTTATTGGCATGTTAATAAGTATTCATGGGCTGTTTTAATTTAATTTAATATATTTACTACTTTTTTTTTGTGTTATTTACCCTTTTTTATGTTGCCACATGTACATATAATTTAAATATAAGATCAACAAATTGACAAACCGTCCAAATCTTTCCACATGTTTTTGTACAATGAGATTACAGTCTAGAAATAGAAAAAATGATTATACGTATTAAGATTTAAATTTAAATTTTTTGAATGATACCTTTTAAATGTAGTTATATGAATCAACTTGGACTAAGATTTGAGTTTAAATTTATGAGGTATATGAAAATATGATTTCAAACATAAAAATAAACTGATTTCAAGCTTCTATGTATAATTTATAGCATCATCATTTCATATGTTTTAATACATGAAATATTTGTCATTATTTTGCAAGATTGAGGTGAGGTTGTTAAACTAGATTTCATACATACACATATATATAAGATATATGGAGTTCGATTTCTTTATCTTCCATTTGATCACATATCACCCAATAAATGAAGATCGTAAATTTTAGTGAGCCCCCCCCCCCCCCCCCCCCCCCCCCACAACTAATCCCACCTTTGTCTTTTCTCTACGATTTTTTATTGTGTATAGGTTTACATAATTATTGACTTATTTCGAAAGAACTCATACTGCTATATATCTTAGGCTTAAAGCATTGTTTCTAATTTTTTGGGCATTGTCTTGTATTAATAAAAATTAGTTTGTTATTCGTGCGATGCATGGATTATTTTTATTTTATTTAAATTTAAATAAAAATAAAAATTAATATTATTGAATTATTTATATATTTAAAATACATGTAAATAATATAATTAAAATATTAAATCATAATAAAAATAAAGTTTTTTTTTTTAAATTTTGCTAAACGCTATAAGGAATTCTCTTTTCCATAATTGCATAGTTATTATAGGATTCATATTTTTTTTTCAAGAATCTTGGTGAATTTTTTTATGGTTGAGATTTTTTTAAGCTAATATATAAATAAACTTGAAATTAATACTACTGATGAGACTATCTTTGAATTATTTCTTTTCAATTTTATTTTTTTATGAAAAATAATCTTTTGATTTGAAATTATGATATATGTTTCACAATGGAGATATAAGTTGAGAAATTATTCACTTTTTGAATGTACAATTGTCACATAGCTCTATTATATCAATTAATTAAAATATCATTTTTATTTTATACGAATGAGAAGTATTAAATAAATAATCAGTTAAAAGATAAAATATATTATTTGATTAAGTGAAGAATCCGTAAAAAAATAAAAAGTCTGCAGATAAAACCAGTAAAATTATAAGAATATATATTTTTAAAATATTATTGCTAAAAAAATATTTAATCTAATTTGAAAAAAAAAATCCTACATGATAAAGTGAATAGTATTTTGGTGAAATAATACCTCCTACCTAATTGAGTGAATAGTATGTTTAGTGAAATATTACTTATAATAAAAAAAAAGCATGTTAGTTCCTATAGTAAGAATAGATTAATAAAAAGATAGATTAAATCAATAGTAGGAAAAAATATGTTTAGCTCGGTGGGACATTCGAAAAGTTATATAACTAAGAACTACCAACAATGAGGGTTTTCCTGAAGTTGTTTTGATATTTATATATATTTTTTCACATTTCATTTGTGAAATATATTTAAAAGCCGAAGATAATGTAAAGATTATTTATAAAAAATATTAAAGATATTAAATAATATTTTTAAAAATTATGATAAACTTAAATACTTATGTTAACTGCAGATAAATTAGAAAAGATAAATTATTTTAAAATTAATTTTAAATTGAGATAAGATGATGTACAATAAAAACTTGATGTACATGAAAGACTTTCCTAAAGTTATTTTGGTATTTATATATATTTTTTCACATTTTCTTTATGAAATATATTTAAAAACTGAATATAATGTAATGATTATTTATAAAAGAAATATTAAAGATATTAAATAATATTTTTAAAAGTTATGATAAATTTAAATATTCCTATTAACTGAAAATAAATTAAAAAAATAAATTACTTTAAAATTAGTTTTAAATTGAGATGAGGTGATGTACACGAGAAATTTTTTTGAAATTATTCTGGTATTTATATATTTTTTCATATTTTTTTGTGAAATATATTTAAAAGTTGAAGATAATGTAAAGTTAACTAATAAAAAATATTAAAGATATTAAATAATATTTTTAAAAATTGTGATAAATTTAAATGCTCATGTTAACTCTAAATAAATTAAAAAAGATAAATTATTTTAAAATTGGTTTTAAATTAAGATGGGGTGATGTACAGGAAAAAGAAATTTTAATAAAATTTAAATTGGTTTTTGACTAAATTTTAAAAATTTAGTTACTTTAATAATTTTTAAAATATATTTTTATAAATAATTTTAAATTAATAAATATTTTATGTGATATCATAATTAAAAATTTTATGAATTATCTAACGTATAAAACAAAAAAAAATTGTTCACGTAAGAGTCTACATCAGCAAGACTGTTTGACAACTATATATGTTATAATATATATATATGAATGATTGGCTATTGCTTTTTGTTTCTTTAAATTTTGCTAAAAAAAAAAAAGTAAAATCATGTTGAGTAGACAAATAACTAAAACGAAACACAAACTAATTCAAACTTAATTGTTTCATTAAAAATTTTATTTTTTATTAAAATATTATTCACTTTCAAAGTAATATGTATATATAACGCTTCAGTATTTTTTTTGTACACAGTGGTTAAACCACTTACATTTTAGAGGCCTTAGGCCTTACTACTCCTAGAATATCTTATATCTTATATCTTCTTGCGTAAAATTCATAACCCCAGGAGGAGGATTAGCCACCACCTGATGATTACAAATCCCCACTAAAAGCCCAACTGGCCATAAAATCTGCATTGAAATTAACCTCTCGGAAAATATGAATGATTCTAAAATCTCATTTTCTGGGGAGAAATTGTTGATACTGATAATACAATGTAATTGATCCTTTTCATGCAAAGGACTAGTAATTTTTTTTTTTTTACCACCAGCAACAAATCGAATTCAATGATCAATCTATGAATCCACCGTTCTCATGCCTTCTTCAGCCATCAAAATAGCCTCGTCTGTATTTGAATCAATTGTAAGTACACATCTTTTTACTCAAAAATTTAAATTTGATTTTTTAAATTAATAGAAATAATGTAAAATGCAAATAATGAAAACAACAACCTGTTGTCAGCTAAATCTCTTAAATGCAAAATTTTCTTCATGACTCCTTAAAGTCCACAAAATTTATCAAGATTGTGTATGAATACAATATACTTGCATTTCAAGACAATGTAATTACATGCAGGGGCTAAATCAGCAAAATCATGGAAGAGTCAAATTAGTGAATCAAGTTGAAAAGAGAATCTGAGTTTTATATTAATGGGGCCAAAGTTAAAGACCGTAATATTATCAAAATTTTGGGAGGCCATGACCACTCCCCTGCATCCCCTTTATCTCCAGGTCATCCAATTTGACAAACTCACCTGTAAGTCTAACCCTGGGATCGAAGAACGTGATGATTTAGAGCACAAGCCGAGCAGACAAAGGGGATGCTCTGGACTGCACCACGAAAGTGTGCACTAGTCGTCGGCTTAATTTGGCGTGTGTTTTTTCAACGGCCTAATTTTATCCCTAATTCCCCAACAAGCAGCGGCAGAGGCAGGGGCAGAGGCCGAGACAGAAACAGGAGCTGGGGGTCTCTCGTGTAAGAGCATCGCGACAATTGCATGGAAATGCATGTAGTCATTTGTCAGTATATCACTGACGCTATCTAATCGTTCCAACGCATAAAAATCAACACATGCCCGACACGATTCAAACTGCCTTTGTCCATTCGATTTAACCCACAACTTTGTCTCTCCCCTTTCCCGATTACTTGTCCTGCTTTTGCTTTTCAGCTTTTCTTCTTCCATTTCCTTCTATTTTTTAATTTTTAAATTATTATTTATCTTTTTTATTGAAAATGAAATCAATTTTAATTTAGATTCCGAAGAAACAATTATATGAGTATGATATCTAATAAAATATTATTATTATTATTATTATTATACCACATGTAAATCAAAATTTTTTTATGTATTAGTTACTACATTATTGAACATTCTTTTTGTTCCATTTTGTTTGCTCATATTTGATTTTTTTTTATTAAATTACTTAACTTTGATTTTTATTTTTTAAAATATATATTGAATTAAAATTTAAAAAATATGCTTTGAAAATTTTGAATTTTAAAATTTTAAAATTTTATAAATTTATAAATTTATTAAAATTAATAATTGAAATCAAATTCATTTGACTCAAAAAATTAATAAAAGAGAGACAGAAAACTGTATAATTTACTTCATTAAAGATCAGAATCCAGGAACTTGATGAATGTCCTATTTGGAAGATTGGCAATAAATAATGTTCCAAACAAATAAGGATTCAAATTATATTGTTAATTTATTATAGATTTAAGTGATCTGATGGTAGAGTGTTGAACATTTAGTTCTGATGACCAAAAATCAAAATCTAACAACTGTAAGTACCAAAAGCCCTATTTGGAAGATTGGCAATTAAACCAAGAACACTTATCAACGCAAATAGAAAAAGTTGGTGCTCACCAAACCATCAAAAATTCAAAACCAAATTACCCATTAGGTTTTGTGATGTTTTCTACAAATTCCACAGTGTCTGGCCAGGGGAAAGTGAGCTAAGAACCCATTGGGCGCAGGCAAGGATTAAAGAGCCTGCTGGGTGCTCGCTGCCATCGTGGAATGGCCATGGGGAACAAAACTTTTGAAACTGCTTCCAACATGCACGTTCAATTAAGCTGCTACTTCTTGCAACTGCTTCTGCTTGATCGGGTGGAGGTAAATTTTTGCCTTAAGAAAACATCAAAACATTGTTAATTAAGCATTAGAGCGAGCATCAGTATTCTCAACTTTTAGACGAGTTTGTCACTTTCACAACCAGCTCCCATTTCTAATCTACAAAACAATCAAGGACCTAGCGGAAATTCTGTATGTATTACATATCTAAGATTTTGATGAAGGGCCTTTGGCACCCATCTACACCAATCCAACATCCCCTGCAATAATCCACTGTGGATATCAGTCAGACAGTCACTTCAAACCTCTTTTTAATGGAGTACAAATTTCTAAGTCCAATTTTGTGTCTCCACTTCTATGATTATCTCTTCAAATACACAGATGTTGGAATTATCTTGAAGTGCTCCTATGTCAAAGAAAAAAAATCAGGTCTCATTGCTCATGGAAATAAAATGTAATTAAATTTGATAATAATTCATATATTTATATCATATTAAATATCGATATATGTTTATATCATATTTAAAATTATTATATTTAATATAAGTTAATTGTTTAAGACAAATTTAATTCTAACGTGGCGAACTTGAACCATAATTAATTTATTACTCAATTTTGAATGAAGAAAAATATAAAGAAATCACATCATAGTTTATTTTAGTTTTTTCTTTCTTTTGTAGTTGAATTTGAGTTTCAAGTAAAATCACATAGGAAAAGCTAAATTCATGTCATAAGCTTAACTAGCCAGCAAATATAAATTAATTTTCCACTTTGAGTAGGATAAAAAGCAATAATTAGAACCACCAAAATTGGTTTGTCTTTTCTGAAACTCAATAGCTTGGATCTTTGTTTTATCTGTTCCATGATGTCTAGTCCAATTTTTCCCAATGAAAATGTTGGTTTTTTTGGGCCAACGGCAATTCTCTCGGGTCCACCCCTCTGAGATATCTATAATGCTATGAATCATTGCTAGTAAGCCTAGTATTCTGTATTCTGATGAATCGTAAGGAGGGTGGGCCAGGAGTGGACCAAGTATAGCTGGGAAATAACCTCATATGACAGCTAATTCCCCCCATTGTCCACCGAACTACTTACCTAATATGCAATTTCCATTTTCCTTTGGAGTTCGGATGCAACTAGCAATCCCATTTGGGGCCATTTCCCACTCTTTTTGACAAAGTGAAATTATTATGGTTGCGAGTGTTCGAGTCATTTGTTAATAAAATATTAAAATTTTAATTTTGATTAATTTTTAATAATTTTAAATATTAAAAAAGAAATTAGTATGATTCTTGGATTTTGTTTTCAAGTGAAGAGAATAAATCAAGTAAAGTAGCGTTTAGAAAAGGTCAACTAAATTTTAAATTTGGAAATAAAACTTGATAATTACCAAAATTATAATATGAATAAAACTTATTTCAAATTTTGTTTTATATAGACAGCTAAATACTACATCTTTTAACAATTAGGGTTTAACATTGTAAAGTATAAATTGACATTTTGAGAATTAAAAAATATGAAGTAACATATTTGAAGATATATGTAAGAATATATCTAATTAATGAAATTGATGAATGCATGTATAATTTAAACCTACCAATTAGATTAATCCTAGTTATAGGCAAGAATAAGAATTTGTGATGGCAAACTAAGTAGCAACTCTTGCCTATTTATATGTATAAGACATACACCACCTTTTAGGAATAAAATTTTAAATCAATTTTAATTTGGAGTTTGCTTTGGCCAATCGATTTGGAGTTATGTAATGTTTTATACGTGTACTAATGGATTTGAGTCTATTTGACCTAATCTATATTCGAACAAGACTTATTCAAAACCTATAAGAAAAATGTATGTAGGATCCTTGGAGATCACTATATACAGTGGTGAGTATAAATCCTTGTCATCTTAAGACTAATATTTTACTTAATTTCTTTTAATACAATTTTTTTTTTGTTAAATTAAGTAAGAAACCTTATTTATCCACTAATTACAATACGATAATGTCCATCAATCCATTGCAACTTATCTTTGCAGGAAAAAAAAAAAAAACTTGCAAATGAGTTTCTCATTACAATCTTTATTAGTCAGTCCTTTCGCCATACCATGCTTCTCGTGATCTTTATTGATAAATAATTTCTATTGTCATGTATCAATGAATTTCATGTTAATTTATTGGACTTTGAATTTTTTCTTCATAATTCTATAAACTTTTAAAAAACACACCAGCTGAATTTCTTGAGTTTAACATTCTTTATAAATATCGTTTAATTCTTTTTTCAATAAAAAATGATAAATCCTTGTGACGGTTCCCTTTTTTGGGGGGTTGATGTATACAAGACTTGTCTAAAACTGATAATAAAAGAAGAGGGAATAATGTTTGGATGTTATTACATAATTTTCCTTATTGCACTTACTTTACATACTAATTCAAATTGACTTGCTGATATATATTTGTTATAATCATGTCTAATGGTAAAGAAACGAGACCTCACCTAACAAAAACATGAACTATGACTGCTTTAAAAATATGATCAAGTTGGCGATGCTCTTCAAATAAAGTATTCCAGAAGCAAAAATCATTAGCCATGGCCGTTTTTGTGTCCCCCTATTAATAACATTCTATTAATTTCCCAAAAGAATATTGTAAAGTTCCTGTCATTTGAATGTGCAATTTTTCTAAATAAGATGGAATCACAAGTCAATGGCAAGTAGGAACATAGAGAACTTGCTAAAATTATTATTGATAAAGTTCTGGATACTAGTGAGTCAAATGGTGATCTGAAAAGTGAGTTGGAAATGGTTTGTACTTGCAATAGAAAAAATACATTTAAAAGGTGTCGGAATTAGTTTTTTAGGACGTGTTTCGACATTCTAATTAATCAAATGTTTAGGTTTTTTTGGAGATAGAAGGTAAGTTGTAGAGAATGTAAAGGAAATTTAGGAAAAATAGGTTCAAAATAACTATACATATATATTTTTTTATTTATATATGAGACAATGAATGACAATATAATCAAAGTTATTAATAATTGATGAAAAATATATGTGGAACTCGAGGAAGGGCATGGGTTGCATTAATAATTCTAAGCAAATTTAATGTAAATTGGTTTATAGTAAGGCGATTTGTTAATAAAATATTAGTAGTGATAATTGAACGAGTTCTTTCTATGGACGAATACGTAAGGGCAAGCCTGTATTGTGACAAAAAATGTTAATTCTCTTTAGTAATGACGTAACAATCAAATCTATAGTGACTTAACCAATGGAGAAATTGATCTTATTAATCGAGTATAGGTATGAAAAAGGCAACGATAGATAAGGCTTGATTATGAATTATGTTAGAAAGTGGGTTGAAACTTGGGAGGATTGCTTACGCCCAAAAAAATCACCCCAAACTCTAAAATTGATGGACCAAACTCCTCACATGAAAAAGAGAAGGGCAAGGTGGTGAAGGGGGCATCATTGATACAAAGTCATGATTTGAAAAATTCAAGTGGACACATGCCATGGCCGAAACAAAACAAATATCCCCGAAGAGTGTACCCTCACCAATAAACACATAGTCCATTGATATTTTCGATGGGCAACGGTCGCCTCGCTCTATATGTCTATTCAGTATGTTTCTTTAATTACCCTAAAAAGACTAAAAAAATAAAAAGAAAGAAGAGTGATCGGTGCTGGGGATGAGGATGTGGGCTGGCTTTGTGGTCCTCTTCGTAGATATATCAAAGTCTCGGTCTATTTGCGTTGTGTCGTGCAAGTATGCACCAATAACTGGAACCGAAACATATTCAGATTCCGAAATAGTAGTTGTAGTATTTAGTAGGGATGGGATTGGAGTAATGGACCACCCCACCCCAAAAGTCCAATACCCAAAAGAAAAAGAAATAATGAGCCTATTTCCTTTTCTTAAGTTTAATCTCTCAAGACACAAAGTCTCACCCCACATTACCCTTATCCCCAAAACCATAAAGTCCCATCCCAATAACTACCTTTCTCCTTTCAGGTCCATTTAGCACTTTCGGGTCTGTTCTAACCCCAAATCCTCCCCTCTTACTTCTCTCTCTCTCTCTCTCTCTCTCTCTCTCTCTCTCTCTCTCTCTCTTCACGCAAAACCCTGGACCCCTCAGTCTTCAACGTCTTTTTCCGGGCTTCAAGTCCGCTGCCAGATCGTTTCTCTTTGGGTTTTTGATAGGTAAAAATATTACCCTTACCTACTTAATTTCTCTCTTCCTTTGTTTGACTCTAATTTTGTCTTTTTTCCCCTTCTTATTTTGTTGATGTTTGCTTTCTTGTTCATTGTTAATTTGAGTTTTGGGCTCGATTTTTAAGGTTTCATGTTTCAGTGTTATGAGAATTACGATAGTTGCTTTTGATTATATTGACAAACATAAGAGATTGTTGGAATTTTTGTCTTTACAGTTATGGAAGTTGAATACTTTGTTTTAAAATGAAACGATGTGTTCCTTTTCATTTTTCCTCGTTTTGCGCTTTTGCCTTGTTATATATGGCTTTCGTTTCTTGTTTCAGGCTTTGATGGGTCTGTCCTTTTGAGTTTTGATGATCTGGCCGGGTAGTTTAGTAGATTCCTCAATTCCTGCTTTTTTACTCCGTACGTTAATGGGTTTTTGCTCTTGTTGTTGATCTGAGCAGGCAAACATGGGTTTTTTTCTTCTTTTTTTTCAGCCTTTTTGATCTGGGCAGTTGCATTTGAGACTTTGAGTTTGATCTGGGCTCCTTCTTTTTTCTTTAATGTTTTTTTATTATATTTTTGAAATCCTACATCTACTTTGTCAGATATCATCGGTCAAAGCTCATTTAGATGTAAGACGCCTATTTTACCCGTGGTCCGTAAGGTGGGCCTATTTGATTTATATCTGGTAATGTAATGTTAGTTGTTATCATATGATTTGGTTTTGGAATGGACCCACCGGACTGTGGCCCAGGCCCAATTGTTCCTTCATCCAGTGGCTTAACATCTATCCCGTAAGTGAGTTTGACTTGGCTGTAAGCGGGTGAACGCTTTGAGAGCCATGCTTTCAGGAAACATGGCTACTCATACCAGCCACCTTTTCCTCAGATGTCCAAAAGAAAAAGGGAGATAAATGTAATTTGTCCCATGAACCAATTTAGGGATAGTACATTGGTTGTTAACTTAATTGCATCATGTGGTGTCGACATCCCAAGTTGAAACTATCTAATGTCCTTAGTATGAAACACATCATAACGACAATTATTCTAATGATTTCAGCCTTAATGTTCATATAGGCAATATGATTACGATATGTTGTTAAATGTTCAACTACCTAGGATAAAATTTTAGTTGCATATGTTTAATAAGGTGTTACTGATGGTAAAGTCATTGTTGGATTCTTTTATTCTTTTCTTCCCGATCAAAGCAGCTCCTATTTGTAGTTGTGGATTGCCTGCCCATGGAAATACGCAGTGTAGCATGCACATACTATAACCATATCATGCAGTGTAGTTTATTACACTTGCAACGATGAGGGCATATACGACATCATTGACTCAAACCCTGACTGTTCTGCGGTTTAAAGTTGAAATGGATTAAGGTTTCTTTTCTCTCTTGAAGCTCTTGCATGGGAAGATTCTGTTTCGAATGTGTCTGTTAAAATTGGTTGAGTGCTCTGGCAAAACCTCATCATTTCCTGTATTTTCTAGCATCCGAGTTATGTTAGCCTTAATGGTACTTGGAACTACTCTTTTGTTAAGTTATATATACATATTTTTAATTCTTTTTAAAATTTCTTTTGCTTTCAGCATCAAGGCTTATTTCTGGACAGAAATGGAAACAACCCCTGGGGACAATAACAATGAGCCTGCCCTGACCACCCCTGAAACACAGCCTAGCAAGCGAAGAAAAAGAAGTCCATGGTTTGGGAATACTTTACCATTTAAATTTTGAGTGCTGGATGTAGAAGAGCATGCTGTAAGCATTGCAAGCAAAGTTTTGCCTATAGCGCTGGTTCGAAGGTAGCAGGTACCAGCCACCTCAAACGTTACATTCCTGCCCAGCACTCTTACGAGGCCAAGATAACAAGCCATTGACCCCGTATAACCCAAGGATGGGTGGAAGTGAACCACCAAAGTGACTCTACAGATCTCCTAGTTCCCCTCACATTCCATTTGATCAGGACCGTTGCCGCCGTGAGATTGCAAGAATGATCATCCTGCATGATTACCCTCTTCACATGGTTGAGCATCCTGATTTCATAGCTTTTGATCAAAATCTTCAGCCTCGGTTTGACAAAATGCGTTTCAACACTGTTCAAGGGGATTGTGTTGCAACTTACCTGAGGGAAAAGCAAAGCCTCATGAAATTTGTTGAGGGTATTCCTAGACGCTTTTGTCTTACACCGGACATGTGGACTTTAAATCAAACCCTGGGTTATGTGTTTATAACTGGACACTTCGTAGATAGTGACTGGAAGTTGCATAGACGGGTTCTCAATGTCATAATGGAACAATATCCTGACTCCAATTCTGCTCTAGGTCATGCTGTTTCTGCTTGCCTGTCAGACTGGAGTTTGGAAGGCAAGTTATTTTCCCTCACCTTCAATCGTCCACCAAGTGAAGCTGAGCTGAAAAATCTTAGGCCTTTACTCTGCATTAAAAATCCCCTTATTCTTAAGGTTCAGCTGTTAATTGGAAACTGCACAGCTCATACTTTGAGCATTATGGCGAAGGATGTGCTCAGAGCAGGTCAGGGGATCATCAAGAAAATCCGCGACAGTGTAAAGTATGTGAAGACATCAGAATCCCATGATGATAAGTTTGTTCAAGTTAAAAACCTGCTTCAAGTGCCAAGTGAAAAGAGCCTATTTCTTGATAATCAAACTCAATGGAACACAACATACCACATGCTTGCAGCTGCTTGTGAATTGAAGGAAGTCTTTAATTGTTTGGATGCTTCTGATCCTGATTATAAGCTAGCCCCATCAATGGAAGACTGGAAGCTAGCTGAGACTTTATGCACTTTCTTGAAAGCTCTTTTTGATGCAGGCAGCATCCTTACAACTACAACTAACCCTACTGCAATTACATTCTTTCATGAAGCGTGGAAAATACATGCAGACTTGGGTCGTTTCATCACTAGTGAGCATCCGTTCATCAGCAATCTTGCTAAATCAATGCAAGAGAAGATTGATAAGTACCGGAAGGATTTAGCCTCGTTTTGGCAATTGCAGTAGTCATGGATCCTCAATTCACAATGAAACTTGTTCAGTTTCACAAAAATTTATGGTGAAGATGCTCCCACACATAACAACATTGTTGATGATGGAATTCTCGAGCTCTTTGTTGAATATGTGTCGCTTCCACTGCCTTTGACACCAACTTATGCAGAAGAAGGAAATCCTGGAAACAAGGGAAAGACTGATGAATTTCATCAAGGAAATCTTCTTTCTGATAATGGACTTAACAGATTTTGATGTCTACATTATGGAGACTACTAGCCAGCAGATGAAGTCTGAGCTGGATCAGTACTTGAAAGAGTCCTTGTTGCCTCCTGTCTAAGAGTTTGATGTGTTAGGTTGGTGGAAGCTGAATAATCTTAAGTATCCAACCCTTTCAAAGATGGCTTGTGACATTTTGTCCATTCCAATATCTGCTGCTGCTCCTTACTCAGTCTTTGATATCATAGACAAGCAACTGGATGATTACCGTAGCTCCTTACGACCAGAGACAGTCGAAGCCCTAATCTGTGCCAAGGACTGGCTTCATAATGGATATGAAGCAATGCACTTGTTAAAATGGAATTTTAGATGTAGGTCTTACTTCCATCAAAGTATCATATTTGGTTTTCTATTTCACTATTAGGCTTAGGGATGGCATCGGGTCGGGTTTTGCTCGCCCCGAACCCGACTCGATTTTTTTGCTCATCAAACCCGACCCGACCCGACCCGACAATATGTAAACCGTATCCGATTCGATCCGATTCGATCCGAAATTAATAAAATATTATTTTTTAAATATAAAATATTATTTTTTAAATATAAATATTTAAAAATATCATTATATAAATATAAATATATATAATTAATTAATTAATTAATTAAAAAATAATTTTTTAATAATGTCGGGTCGGGTAAGGTCGGGTTTTAGGCATACTCGAACCCGACCCGACCCCGACTATTACTAAATTTACTCGACTCGACTTTGACTCGAAACCCGAAATTCAAAAAAAAAATCCGATCTTATAGGGTCGGGTCGGGTCAAAACCCGTCAGGGACGGGCTTGATTGCCGTCCCTGATTTAGGCTTGTATTTTGTATGATTTAGGCTTGTATTTTGTACAATTAGAAAGAATTGTATGGATGCTTGGACTTGAAAACTTAATTGCTAGAGGTTTTTTTTTTTTGCCATTTCATGCTTCTTGAAGGTTGTACAGGGCACAAAAAATGTCCTAATACCAAGTATGCTTTTGATTGGGTTAGACTGGTGATTAGTTTAAGTGTCACGGTGTTAGAGTGAAGTCATAAATCTTACTTCGATTAAGTCTTAAAATTGATCTTAAAATATAAGAGTTCACATCGTTTTTTTTTTTGTGAAGTATTTTTTGTGGGATAAAATTATGAGATCAGATAAGTTAGAACGGATAATATCTCACAAAAATATAAATCGTGATAAGTAGATTGATATAAGATATCGGATGAATATATGTGCGAATTTTAAAGTCACGCAAGACATCGGATAAGTGTATGTCCAAATCTTAGAGTCATGTTGACTTAGAGATTGAGTTTTGATCCGTAACAAATGATATCATAGTCAATTTTGAAAGTACTAGTGATGTGTCATCGAAGATGGTGAGTTTTCGTTAGAGTAAGAGAAGATGCCGTGATCTTAAAGGAGGATGTCATGGTTTTGGAGTGAAATAAAAAATCTTACATCAATTGAATATTAGAATTGATATTGAAATATAAAAGTTTATATCGATTTTTTTTATGAAACACTTTTTATGAAATAAAACATAAAATTAAAAAGATCACAATAAATAATATCTCATAAAAATATAAATTATTATACATTCAAATCTTACAATCACACGAACTTAAAGATTAAATATCGGCCTCAGACACAAGGCTACTCTATTTAGTTGAATGGATATCAATTTGTTAGTAAGAAGCAGACTATCCTATATTTTGCCTTTTACTCATTAATAATTCTCAACTTTTTATGGATGTGCAGTGCAGATTTGCATACATGTATTTTTGCTGGGCCGCTGAAACGACTCAATCTGAAGTAATTATGACTTTGCATCTCAACAAGTTTGAGCTCCGTATGTCAATCAATACAGCATGAAACTGAATGAAATGCAATCCGTATATCTATTTGCATTTTGATTTTTGAGTTGCCACGTTAGCACCAATTCATACCAGGCTCAGTAATTCACACTCACCGCCTCTTTAAGACTTTCCCAATTACCTTTCCCAGGAAAATATATTTTGGGTTTTGGGCCGGAAATAACTAGAATTAACAAATTTGAGTTCGGTAATAATAACATAGTATGAAAATAATATGATAAAATTATGTATAAATTTTTAAAACATATTTCATGTTTAATTATATCTATATAAATTATGATATAATATTATTTATATTTTACATATTGCATTTAACATATGTATGTAAAAAATAAAACAATATTTAAATAAAAAATTATATATGCATAAATGTTTAACATGTGTAAAATATAATAAATTCGTTAAATCAAACCGTGACAAATGAAACATGTATGGTATAACTTATGTAAGTTACAATAAATACCTTGAATTAAACTGTCACATGGAACATGTATAGTATAACACGTTTACATCATATTATTATTTTTTATTAAAATTCAAGTTTATGTTTATTTTATTTTATTTTAAAATTTACAATTTTGCATCAGATTACTTTCTAACTACTGAGTAACAGAACCCTAGCCTTCCTTCCCTTCAGACTTCAGTGTACAGTCCTCTCCTTCACCCAAAACACAGTTACATTCAGTCACTCTGTTAATCGCCGGTCGCCGGTCGCCCCCTCCTGCCTCCTTTCTTCCTCTCCCTGTCTCTCACAATCTTCCTCTCAGTCGTACTCGATCCATCGATCAACAGAGCCACTGTGTCCCTTCCATCGTGCCGCTAATCTCGCCGGAAACCTAAACTAGCCCGAAAACCCCAAAATCAAAGATTAGTCCGCTAACTGCTCCTGCCTTGTGACTCCCCTGACCATTAAGAGGTGTTAAAGTTGATTATAATTCCAACATATCGTCCTCTTCCTCTGATTCTATTTCCATCGCCACCGTCGATCAGGTAAATGCCAATCACTCTCCTACCGTTGCTTTCACTTCATTTCTAGTTAAATTACTGTCCCTTAGTCAAACATTCTAGCTTTTTTTCTCTTGAAGCTATATTTCCTGTTGACTTCAATTTCTTCCAATAAACTAATAATCTGAATTTCCAATTTTTTAAAATGAAATTATGATCTTCAATTGTTCAATTACATTGTCTCCTCCCTCTTCTTATCATTATTCGCCCTGTTTTTTTTTTTTTATATATTTAATATATACTAATAACCAGTGGTTTATGTGGTAAAATGTTCACTTCTTATTTTAGTGTCGCAACTTTTATCAATTAATGGCTACTTTTTTTTTTCTTTATCACTAGTTTTAACTTTTAAATGACCAGGTTAGTCTGAAAATGTTAATACATATTTATTTACTGGACAGTTTTTTTCTTTTAAGTTAATGACTGAACAATTTGATAAATTCGTTTTTTTCCAATAAATTTATTGCTTTTTTCCAGAATGTAAGAGGCTTATACTGGTAAAGTTTCTAGTTCAATAAACAGATTGATAATTGAAAACATGCTTCATTTTCCTTTTCTTTTTTTTTTTTTTTAGTTTTTTGTTTTCACGTATTCTGTTTCCTCTTTCTCTTTATCAAGTTTAATTGGAATGTCCACCTTTTTTTACTGAAACATCACTTGTGGTCTGGAGGTTGGAGACTAGGACTTGGATTAGTGTAATTTACACTGTCTAGATGTGTAATAAGCTACTGTTTAGTACTCAGAATTAGAGCCTTAGAGGGTACAAATGGGTTGGCATGGCTAGTCATAAATGGATAGTTGTTTATTATTTTAACCATGTATATCCGTGTTAGTCATGTCTATTCTTGTATACTTGTATTGGTGTTAATTATATCTATTTGTGTGTGTCTTGTTAAACAAATTAATTATAAATGAGTTAATCATGTCGTGTCATGTATAACATATATTATAAACGTGTTGTGTTCGTATTTAGGATTTAATACGTTTTGTAATTCATGTCACGCACGTGTTTCAACACCCCACAAAACATGACACAGATATACTAATTGCTACATCCCTTCTTTCAGTTTCTTTTTCCCTCTTTCACTTATTACTTTGTGAAACTGACTTCCAAAACTCTCTCTAAACCGTAAACCATCATACCTGCCTCTCTCCATCTCACTCTCCCTTCTCCACTGAGCTCGCCGCTGGCCTTGCTCCAGCACTCCGGGCATAACCTATAAATATTTCTCTCTTCTCTTTACCTTTCTTCCTCTTGTCCTTCTCTTTGGAGTCCTCTCTCCGCAACTAAAATTCTTTTTATTTTCAACAAAATTCACCAGATGATTAGTTACGAGGGTTAGCTCAAGAAAGCGGAGGGTAAAAGCTGAAGATGGATTTGTCTCCATTCAAGCAGGACATTGATGAGCTTATTCTTGAATTTGTCCAGGTACAGTCTTTTCTATTCCTTTCTCAATTTTATCATAGTCTTGGTTGTGGGTGTTAGTTTTAAACTTTTAATGGTAATTGTTTGATTTTATATTGACAGAGTGAATTGACAACTTTGAATGACATGAAGAGAGTATGGTTATCGAGGAAATTCTCATACATTTATGAGGCCAGTCCTTCTACAAACTTAGCTTTCTTTATGCAATCACTCTATGCCCATACTATTGGTATGTCAAAGTCTCTTTTTTTCCTTTCTTTTGTTACTTTAAGTTCCGTTTGGTTGTTATTTTTGCTACTTTCTTTTTGGTTCTAAAAATGAGGAAAAATTGCCTTTTGATTTTTTGTCCTTTGCTGACTATCCTATGCTTTTATGCAGGTTACATGGTCAATGTTGATTCTTTATCTCACAGACTAGGAGCGCTCTATTGCCTCTACTGCCTCTATGAAACTCAACCATTCAAACCAGCTTTCAAGATTTATCTCTCACTGGGTATATTTGTACAATTACTTCAGATTATTTCCACTAAATGGTATTTACAGTGATAATGTGATACTTCTATCTTAAAACACAGTTCGTTACAACAACTAAGAATAATGAGAATGGCAATGCTAAAATTATTTTTGATTACCAGGCATCCCCTGTTTTGCCCCCTCTATGTTTTTTTGTTGTTCTTCTTCTTCCCTTTTTCTTTTTGCCTTACTATCGAATCCTTAACTGACAGGAGAGCTGAAGAAGCTTAAAAGCCTTGTTGCTGAGGCAAAAGAAATGGGTATAAAAGTAGTGTCTACTTTGGTGAAAAAGATGCTGGAAAAAAATATGTTTCTGTTTGGGTTTGTGGACTTAAATGAAGGTTCAGTTAGTGAGACAATTAACAGTCTGACAAAATTACAAGATGCGCGAATACAAGTTGCATATGAGAAGTAGGTTCAGATATCTATCGTTTACTAGTTTGTTTTATTATATTTGTTATGGTTTTTGTTTTAACATTTCTTTATGTCTTTGCTGGTTTCCTTTTCACTAATAGGTTATTTACCGATACTGAGATTGAGCAATACCTCCACATGGACTTGGTATGTTATACAACTCGTGAAATAAAATTATGAGAGGAAGCTTTTGTGGCAGATATTAATTTTCCTATATACTGCCATGACTACTATTAGAAGGGACACAATTGCCTTCTAATTGTAAGTGGTGCTGACAATGTTGTTTGAAATAAAAGCTGTGACTTGTTCTTAGCTGGTTGCAATCCATGAATACTGCAGAAGACATTTGTATGTTAAATTTAGATCTGTATGTTCAATTTTGTCTTGTTGGATAGGCCTAGAATTTCACTTGCATGCTCCCATTCTGTAGACAACAAGAGCTTTAGAATATATGCAATGTGTGCCATGAATTTGCTCTTGTAATCCTTATTTAATTAGGTTTTGCGATAAAATACTTCCAATTATGTGATACGTGCTCTTAATGCTCAATGTACTAGGGTATGGAGGTTGACCTTAATATGATAAAGAAAATGTCCACAGAATATGCAGTGGCCAAGAAACAAGCCATTGAAGGTACAATTTTTGCTATTTCTCTGGCACTCTATCAGCCATTACAATATGCCTAAACATGACTATATATTTTTGAACTGATTACTTTAATACGGGGATATGGTGTTATGCTTATCATTTTGGGCCTGGATTGAAGTGCATTTGACTTTGAGGATGTCCTTAGTAAATGAGCATTTTTATGTAGCAAATATTGAGCACCTTGATTTGGTATTATATGTGTTATGTCTCTTGGTCAGTTACACTTGCCTTTTCCCATATTTCATAAACCTATATTGATGAATATCATGAACTCTATTAGTATTTTCCCAATAATAGTGATCATAATAATGAATCTAAACGCCAATATTATTTATCTCAAAAATATTTTGAAATATAAGTCATCCATGTCCATGATTTCGTCATTTCATTTTGTTGGTAAATTATTTCTCCATGAATATCTTTAAATTTTTGTTTTCCTTTGCTGCTTCCCTCTGCATTAATATTAAAATTCTGCATTACCTATAGTGCCAAATTAATCTCTAAAACTTTTCTACTCATGGCTTGTGTAGCTACTTTTCCTGTTTGCCTGGTTTTAACCTGTTTATGATTTCTTTTATTTCAGAAGTATCTAATCATTTTCTTATTCTGTTTTAAATTTAATTTCTTCTTAAAGAGGCCAGAGAGGTTGTGGATGTCCGGAACATAAAACATATATCAGAAAATACGGAATCTCTTAGTGAAATAGTGGAGAAGATAGATGAGAACTGGAACAACCAAAGAGAAGCGTTTTATCAGCGGACTGGAATGAACCAAAAGCTGGCTGAAGAGGAACAACTGCAAGAAAATGAGCGGGAAAACAATGTTGCTGATGAAGTTTTACAGCTACTATATCAACATGATTAAATTCTTTTCCCCAAGAATTCATTTTAATGCAGGGCATCGTCCCCTGATTTTTGTCAAACTAATAGTGTCAGAGGTGGTTTTGGTTTTGGTTTTGGTATCATTTGTAATTATGTTAGTAATAATGAAATATAAAATCAATATCGTTATATATATATATATATATATATATATATATATATATATATATATAGAAACGGGCACCTGAATTTGAAGACATGTAAAATGTTTTCTATGAAAATGTTTAATGAAATTTCAGTTATCAGAAATTTGCACTTTGATTATTCAATAGTCTGAAAGTGTTGTTCCAGATGCTAGAGCTGTTAAGCAATGGCAGGTGAAACCATTGTGTTGTGTTGTGTTGTAACGGTAGTAACGTGCCCACTTGCCTGGGCGGAATTATAAGGGTTCTGGGCTCTAGCCGAAGCTCCCGTTTGCGTTTGCCCCCAAAATTGCTTTAAAAGATAAAATGTTGAAGGATCTATGTGGGAGGCTTTGGAGAGATGAGTAAAAATGTTACGAGATAAATGGAATTTGATTAGATTTCATATTTGGTGAACCTTTGCTCAAGCAAAAGACAAAAAATTTTAGGACATCAAATTTTAGGTTAACTTGGTTCTTGAACTGCAGCTGTAAACGTGGTCCATAGGGGGAAAGGAAACAAGCTTGAATAGCAAGAAGAAACTTTTATTTCAATTTCTTCACTCCATCTTGATACATAAAATGAATAAAACTTTTATTTCAATTTCTTCCCTCCATCTTGATACATAAAATGAATAAATGGGTAAAAAATATGAGGGAATATAAGCATAAACCCCAACCAGAGCAAAACCTACTACTTTCCAACATATCCCTTTAGTGAATATGACACTCTAGTAACCTGCTGCATCAAACTCATAACTCAACTTCAACAACATGGACCTTTTGCCCTTCTTCAGGCAATTTTTCCAAGCTGAACTTTACCAATCCAGACAATGAATCATAATCGAATTCAACTTCATTAGATCCAACTGTGCACTTTCTTGGTTTAGCTGATGAATAAGCACCAAAGTTGCCACAACCTTTAATCTCCATGCAAACTTTCCCTACCAATTCATTACTAGAATTCTCCAATCTCACACCGCCTAAACTGCTGCTTTCACCTCCATATCCAACATCAAGCTCTGATAACTTGCCACCAGCTTTAGTTTCATATTTTAGCCCCTCAATGGCACCACCCGAGTTGTACATATTGATGAGTCCCAAGGGCGCAAAACTGAATCCTGGTGCCAAAACCTTGATAGGTGTTAGTGTGAAGATTTCATGCTCAAGGACCTTCAGGGACACTGGCATGGCTGCATTGTATGGAAGGGTGATTAGTTCACTGGTCCGGTGACAGTAAACTGCACAGTCACCAGTCCAGTCAGGGTCCAAGGAGGCCTCTGCAATGAGGTGGACATCACGGCCCTTTACATGGGCCGATATGGACTCCGTATTGGTTTGGTGGAAAGTATTTTTTCTTGCAGCGCTGCTCCATGCTGCGCCTTGGCAGTTGTACACACCAAGAACCCCGGTGTACTTGTTCATGTTCCATATCTTCAACAAGCTGCAATCAAAGAAAGAGTATAACAGTAAGGAAGTGCCAACGAGTATAACAACATATCAAAATTAATATGTGTTTACTAATGGAGCTTTTTAAACCAAATTTAACTTCCAAGGCTTGTAGAATTTTCATATCAACAACATCAAAGTCCTAATATGTAAAAAGTTAAGCAAGAAAAAGGCTATGTTCTAACATTTTTTTATTTCTATCCCATTCCACACAAGGAGAGTGAAAAAGCTAAGCTTACCTAACGCCATCACGGGCTGGATCTGTAAACAAGCAATCACGAGTGGGTCGTCCAGGCAAACGAGCCCGGAGGATCGACCCATCAGGCAACACCAATTTCTTCAGAAGCTCAAAGTTGTGCCTTCCGGGCGCATCACTGTTGCAAAGAAAAGCTTAACGTTTAGCCACCAATAACCATGAACTCGTAACCAAAACAATTTTGATCATAAACGAAGCAAACAAAAGGGGCCGATGGGGTTGGCCTACTTAGTCCTTACCTAACATAGAGGGGGCCACCACTAATAGCACGTGCTGAGGCGTGGTACTCGGCGACCGGATGAAGAGAGTGGAACATGTCCCAATCCGGTTGCATGAATTCCCCAAGGAAAATACTGTTGTAAGCCACCGCCGCAATGTGGATGGTGTGTGATACTGGGTCACGCGGGTAGAAATCATCTGATGCTCTCACCACCGCCGTCTGTTTCGAACTGTTTCCGCACAACTCCAAAATCAGAACAAACAAAACCCCCCAAAAAAATTCAATTAAAAAAAAAGAAATGAAAGGAGGAGAAAATTACCAGTATAGTGCATCAGTGTTATGGCTCATGCAAGCGATAATCCCATTATCGGGAAAATTCCTCCCCACCGAGCCATCAAGAGCCTGATGATATTGCCTCGTCAACTCCACCCTTCCACCCAACCGAGCTCCAAGTGTTTCCAAAATGCACTGCACGTCCACCTTTACTCCATCTATACCCGCATCCGCCAGATAACTGTGCAGCTCAGTGTAAAACTTGTACACATTTTTTGGATTCACCAAACCCAACCCTTGAACCGCTATCGCGTCAGTTTTACAACCCGGTTCATTATCCACCACTCCGTTCGAAACCATCGGGTACCGAATTTTCGATCCGTATCCTTCCATTTCCTCAACTCCGGGCCGCACTCCACCCCAGTACCCCGTAATCGCGTGCCAGACGTACACATAATTTAAACCGTATTTTTCTTTCGCAATCTTGACGATGTTTTTGATCCCCACCGTTGGATCATCCTTCTTTCGGAATTTCTTGTTTTCTGTTATCCCGGTCAAACGAAGCAACGGCTGTTGTTTTGTTTCGGCCTGATCGGCCGATGACGATGAATTTTCTTCTTGCTGGGGATCCCCACCGACAGATTGCCATCCGTCGTCGATGATGACGAACTTCGGAGGGGTCCCACCGGAAGCTAAAGACTCGAGCCCAGCTTCGACGCCTTCTTGAGTAACGTCTTGGTAAAACGCGTCCCAGGTGCACCACCCAAAATAGTCAACGATTCCAGGTAATTTTTTCTCGTGCCGTTGACGGAACGTTTTGAGATGCAATTTGACGGCCCTGATTGCTTCCGTGATTGTGCTGAAAGGATCGATACCAGCGTGGATAAAAATGGAATGGGTAAACGACGACGCTTTGGTGTCGGCGTCGCCACTCTCTAAACACAGTTCTAGCTGGTCGTTTTGGTTCCCCTGTAAGACGGCTCGAAATGAGCCTTCAATCAAAGGGAGGAATACGGTGTAGACGATCTGATTTTCTTCGGTTGAGTCAAGGTTGGACCCTTCTTTGGTTTCGACCAATAGGAATTGAGTCTCGAGAGGAATGTCTTTGCCTTGATCTCCCATTTTCTGGGCCATCCACCATAACTTAAACCTAAAGCAGGACATGAACCGGACGTCGCGTAAAGTGCCGATGGGGACCACATGCCTGCTGTTATCTTCATCAAAAACCGCTCCCAGGAAAACTCCCTCGACCGGACCGGATGCTGTACCGGACGTCGCGATCACATTTTCGGGAACTCCGGTTAGGATTGTCTGGTCCTTTACAATTAATTTCCTCTCAGCGATCCTAGCTGCAAGTTTAATCGTCATTCCTTCTAACTCATCTCCTTCTTTGTATATGTTCTTACAAAGGTGGGTTTAAATCACTTCTCTGCAAATCCGAAAAATACCCATTCAGAAACCATAAATTCAAAACAGCAAAAACTTGAAAGGAAATAAAATGAGAGCTCCTAATTACCTTAAAAGACAAAACCGACAACGCTGGATTCGGAGAAACTCTGGAAACTCCAACACCTGAAATAGCAGAATTGAAATGTTTCTGAAAAAATTGCTTTGAAAAGCTTTGGAAGAACAGTAAACTTCGAGGTTGATTAGATTTGTAGTGAAGGTAAATGGAAGGAAGACTCCTATTTATAGCTAAGAATCGTGAACTGTAACAAGAAGTATTTGACACCATTTTTTTCCTTCTTTCGTCGTCCCGCACTTTCTTGTCGGGTTTAATAATGTTTTCGCTCTACCTATCAAACGGGGCGGATCGCCTTAAGTCTGTTAAGCCGTTGAACTTGACGGTAGATTAGATTGCCACGTCTGCTCCACGTTGTACCAATCATATTTGTAGGTTTATTTAGACCGACCCGAAAGCTTTCTTCAGTTTCAGGGTACTGTTTTCGTGTTGCCGTGGATTATTATTATTATTTTTTTAAATGCAGGATGATTACTGTCCTCGTAAGCACTATTTGACGTCTCTTATGCGCTTAACCAAAAACCAAACGCGTAGCTTTGGCCTTTTAATTTCCACGTGGCACACCACATTAAATGGCTGCTTTTTAGAAATTTCTTTATAAAATTTTACAAGGCAAGGGACTTTTTTTTTATTATTTTTTACTGTTGAAATTAAACAAGAGGCAGAAAAATCTTCGCGTATAGGAAAATATCGAATACGTAACGGGGAACGAAGACACCAACCATGAAGAATGATTGATTATCCATGTCAGAAGTTCATGGGATGGACCCATATTTTCGATAAATTAAATGGTTTATGCCTTTTTGGGTAAGGAGCTAAGGGGGAACGAGCCAAACATGGCGAGTGGGCTGCACCTTTCCCTGAAACTAGGAGAGATCTGGAATCAGGAATTTCCTTTATTTTTGTAATTGATATTTTTGTTTTGAAGTTTGATATATAGTAATAATAAAACAATATCCATGATCAATTAATAGATTTTTTTTTAAATGGTAACGGAAATGATGTCATCATTTCAAAAAGTGAAGCATCAATAATCTAGTAACGGATTCAATCAGTGCTAGAATTGGTGCCAGAATTTTTTTTTTTTTTTTGGGTGCTTTTTGGTAGTAATAATTTTGATGATACGACCTGTTCCATTTCACAAGGGAAAATTAAGGTTGTCTTGCCTCGGTTGCTGTTTCTTTGGGAGAGAATTGATGCACCATTAGCAATGAATCTGGACAAATTCAGATGGGAATGGATACATTTTGTTGAGAAACAAACAAAAGCTAAACTAATTAAAGATGAATTTTTGAAACTTGTCCCATCGACGATGAGATTTATTTGTCTGAACCCGGGGGCTCCATTGGTTCATCCTTTTTAGGGGTAATAGCGTTCCCATGGGGTTGGGTTTTATCCATTAATTCAAGTTCGTCCTTTTTACACTTTGATAGAGCTAAATTCGTTGGTAGAAAGCTAGAATCAAAGACTATGCAAGAATTAAGGGTTTACCTCAACCAATTCATGCAATTTTTTTTAAAAATTAACATTTAATAAATTTAAAATTAAAATTTAATAAATAATCTTTTCATTTATTTTAAACCTCTTTTGTACAAAAATTAATTATGGTACACGATAATCTCTCTAAACTCTAAAGGATAAACCTAAGAGATTGAACAAATTAAATTTAAGCCATGACTCAGTAAAAGAAAACTGTATTAATTAATGTCTTCACAAAAACAAATTAATGCCTTAATCCAGAATACGGGGAAAATGCATCTAATCTAATAATAATAGGTTTATACGAAAATTACAAAAGTTTCATTTTCGTGTATATATTTGTATATATATAGAAACACGTAAATCTAATGTGTCAACTTTTAGGATTTTTTTTTTTCCTTTTACCTTGGAGACTATACGTGGAGTCTTACGCTTGGTACATATTTGGATAAAGATTTAATCACGCCTCATATATGACATATTAGCTGAGCTTTACAGTTGGTTCGAATCATCAATTGTTGATCGTATTAGGTCAAATTTCACCTTGATATTATCTCATCTAACAAGATTTGTTCTTTGAATTTTCCAGTTTTCCAGAACATGTACCAAATTCAATGCCACGTTCGACGATATTTGCTTCAAAAAGCAAGAACCAACAAAACTAGAATCCCACGGCAGTCTTAATCCAGGGTTTGCATAATAATAATAATATTATTATTATTATTATTAACATTTTTTCTTGAGCAACCAACCTATCAACATCAATAATCAAACCATTTGTTGCTTCTTCCATAACTGTGGATATGATAATTTATATATTTATGTTATAGTTATCTTGTGTTAAATATGAGTAAACATAAAATTACATGTTCACATGATAAATGCAAAATATTTTTTTATTAAATTTATATATATATATATATTTTAATTATAAATTACATTAATTTCATATCATATTAACATGTTATATTTAAAATTATCATATCAATATCACGATCACTTTTGTTTCTTGAATTTTTCATGTAAGTAAGTAGTAGCTATTTTGGCCTATAGGTAAAATTTTGTTTGGCAGGAGACATGACCTCATTTTTTTCGGGAGCCCATGGAGGCATGATTACAAAGTTGGTATAGAGTTAAAACTATTTTTGAATTATAATTTAATAATCATTTAAGTTTTTAATATTTTATTATAATTAATCAAGTTTTTAATTTTTTATTTCGATTTAATTAAATTTTGAATCTTTAAATAAGCGAAACAAACTTTAATCAATAAATCTACAAATTATAATTTATTAAACCCTTAAAGGAATATTAGAGAAAAGATAGAAAATAGAAATAAAATAAAAAAAGAAAATTTTTTAATTGCATTAAACCATAAATTTTAATCCATTTTTGTTAGATAATGAAGAGCACTTCAAGGCAAAATTCAATTTTGCATGATTATTTGTTATTTATTTTCTTGTATTCATATTGTAAAATCCCTAATAGTTAGCTAAATCCCAAATCTTTAGTTCTAGAATAATACATGTTTATATATATATATATATATATATATTCACTACTTCTTTAATGAAAGATAAGTTTTTCTAACTTTAAACCTAACATGGTGTCAAACCAAGTTTTCTCCTGTGTTACTTTTATGTGAAAAGTTCATCTCTTATATTTCATTAAAAGTAGTTTGTGTATTTCTATTTTTCAATATGTCCATAGGTACACCTAAAATGTCTCAAATCTTCTTACTTAAATAGAATATTTCCTCAATTCACCTATTTCAAATCCATCTAGTTCACACTTTCTTTACCACTTAAACAACTCAAGAACACCATTAGTCTCTGCTTTGTTAATAGGCGAGAATTATTCTTATTGGAATCAAGTCATGACAACAGTTTTGAGTGCCAAAAATAAATTGGTTTTGTGAATGGAACTCAAACAAAACCATATTCCTCTTCTTCACTTTTCTTGCTTTGGAATTGTTCCAATGACATGGTCAAGTCTTGGATTCTCAATGCCGTCTCAAAGGAAATTGCATCTAGTATCATGTTTGAGTCTTTGGTATTTGATATGTAGGCTAATTTGCGAGAAAGGTACACATAATTGAAAGCTCCACAAGTTTATGAACTTCGTTGTGATATTACTATTACAATACAGAACAATGATACTATTAGTGCTTATTATATTAAATTAAAGTCATTATGGGATGAACTTAGTGTGTATAAGATTTTACTGCCTTGTAGTTATGGCTCTTTTAAGGCACTTCATGATTATCAACAAAAAGAGAAATTGACAAAATTTCTTATGGGTCTAAATGAGTCTTATAATAACATTTAACAACAGATTTTACTTATGAATGCTCTTTCCACCATTAAATGAGCTTCTTCTTTACTTCTTCAAGAAAAGAAACAATGTCAAGTCACTACCATCCCTAGTATCAATTCTAAAAGTGCTGCTATTGCTGTTTCCAATAGAGGCCCATCATATTTTCAAAATAGTTCCAAGTCCCTTTAGAGATTAAGCCCAACTTGCAATTATTGTAAATTGGCAAGACACATAAAGAGTAAGTGTTACAAATTGAATGATTATCTTTTAAGCCACAAGTTTCATCTAAGTTCTAAAGTGTTATCAAATTCTAAACCTAAATGATCTAGTGACGCTAAGGTAGTTCACTCATCCAATATGGCATTTTAGACAACTAATTAAATTTAACAACTCCTTAGTTTTCTGCGTAATGCCCAATCACCTCAAGTTAATTTTACAACTATAGTTTTTTGCCATAACCCTCATGTGCTTATACTAATGCATCTCACATTTCACCTGTATAATTACCAAATGGTTCTTTTGTTAAAGTTTCTTATGTTGGTTTAGTTTATTTAACTCTCACATTATTATTAGAAAATGTTTTATTAATTTCTTTTTTTGGTTATAACCTTCTTTCCATCAACAAGTTAACTTCACAATTTTTCATTTTTATTGTCCTTTATTAACTTTACAATTTTTCATTTTTTTTGTCTTGTACATGGATCAATGTTTTTTTCAAGACCTATCTGTGGTGGAAACAATTGGAGTGGCTAAAAATGTTAATGGACTCTATCATTTTTATTTTGGAAAGGCTATGTCAAATGCTTGTTTAGTTTCTTTACCTTCCAATGATCTATGGCATCTTCGTTTAGGGCATTTTTCATTTTTTAGATTATCGATATTAACAAAGTTGAATAATAACATTAAAGTTCCTCGCTCTTTTTGTTAGTGTCACACTTGTCACATTGCTAAATAAAAACATTTGCCTTTTTCTTTAAGTTTTATTTCTATTCATGGACCTTTTGATCTTATTCACTGTGACATTTGGGGGATTTATTCTACACCTACTCATTCAAGTGCTTAATTTTTCTTAACCATAGTTAATGATTTTTCAAGAAGCACTTAGGTTTTTCTTATGCAACATAAATCAGAGGTCTTTTATCTCTTTAAAAAAAATTTTGCATATTTTAAAACCCAATTCAATTATACCATCAAAGCACTTCACACCGATAATGGACTTGAATTTTTCTTTAAAAAAAGTATTAATTTTCTTAATGAACAAGGTGTAATCCATTAACATAGTTGTGTTGAAACTCTACAATAAAATGGGGTAGCTAAGCTTAAGCAAAGACATATTTTAAAAGTTACCAGAGCTTTGAGATTTCAAGCAAACTTACCTTTATCTTTTTAGGGAGATTGTGTTCTTACTGCTACATATCACATTAATTGACTTCCTACATGTTTACTTCATAATAAAACCCCACATGAAATTTTTTTTCAAAAACCAACTCCATATAATCATTTTAAAGTCTTTGGTTGTCTTTGTTATGCCACCACTTTATCTTTTAATCGAGATAAATTTGGTGCACGTGCTAAACAATGCATTTTTTGTTGGATATTCTTTGTGTAAAGTAAGGTATGGCTTATATGATTTACAAACACAAAAATACTTTGTTAGTAGGGATGTTATTTTTTATCAAACATTTTTTCCTTTCCAACAAAATAATAATACCACTTCCACTAACAAATATATTGTTTTACCCTTGCTTATGGCAAACACCACTCCTTTTTATTTCTATTTACATGACACGTCTCATGTGGACACTCTTACCTCCATATGTGTCACATTACATGATTCATTAAATTCAATAAAGAATTCTTCGTCAGTGTCTTTGCCAACAACTTCTAATCCATCATTGGTCACTCCTTCCACAACCTTTGATCCACCAAATCAGCCATAATAAACCATTTGTTTACCAATCTATCTCAAAGGTTATCATTGCAACAATGCTTATACTCAATCACTTTCATCATCTTTTTCAACTTGAGGTACACGCTATCCTATTTCTAATTTTTTATCATATTATAAATTATCTTCATCTTATAATTCTTTTGTATTAAGCATTACTTCCATCATTGAGCTTAAAACATATCATGAGGCTATTACAAATCCTAAATAGAGAGATGCCATTAATCCTGAACTACAAGCTTTGGAAAAATAATAATACTTAGAGCATTGTTGATTTGTTTTATGATAAAACTCTTATTGAATCTAAATGGGTTTTTAAAGTAAAATAAAAATAAGATGGTATGATGGAATGATACAAAGCTAGACTTGTAACCAAAGGCTACACTTAACAAGAAGGAACTAATTTTTATGAGATTTTTGCATCGAATGCCAATATGACTATTGTTTAGTGCCTCTTAGTTATTTCTTCTACAAAAAATTGGCCTTTGCATCAATTAGATGTTCAAAATGCTTTTTTCATGTTGATCTTGATGAAAAAAATTTGTATGTCACTTCCACCTGGGTTTTCTTGTAAGGGAGAACGTTCTATTTACAAGTTACATAAATGCTTATATGGTTTAAAGCAAGCATTACGACAGTGGTTTTCAAAATTTTCTGTAGCTCTTTTATCTGATGATTTTATTCAATCTTAAGCTGATTATTCCTTATTTACTAAATCTTATTCTAGTGGCTTCTTGGCAGTATTGGTTTATGTCAATGTTATTGTTGTTACCAGAAGTAATCTTTGCCTTATTAAGTCTTTTAAGAAAACACTTCACCAGCAATTCCATTTGAAAATTTTGGGCACTTTAAAGTATTTTCTTAGCTTAGAAGTTGCTTGCTCCAAATAAAAAATTCATTTGTTTGAAAGAAAATGCATCCTTGAACTTATTTTTGACACGGGCTTGCTAGAAGCACAACCTTTATATATTTCTATGAAACAACACACTAAGTTATCTGCTTTGGAAGAAGAAATGTTGTCTGATCCATCTCAATATAAATATTTCATTGACAGACTTATTTACTTAACAATTACAAGACTAGACATCACTTATTCTGTGCATATTCTTAGTCAGTTTATGAATCAACCATGAAAGCCATATATGGAAGCTATCATTCGCCTTGTTCTTTATCTCAAATCATCGTCAGGATCAAAAATATTTTTTACCAACTTTTGATTTTCAACTTCGAGTATTCAATGATTTAAATTAGGTTAGTTGTTGATATACTCATCACTTTATCGCTAGTTTTTGTGCTTTACTTGATTCTTTGCCAACTTCTTGAAAAACTAAGAAACAACATACTTATATTTTTTTGCTGAATCTGAGTATCATGTTATGGCTTTAGCAGGTCACGAGATACTTTAGCTTCAATATTTGCTCCGTGATTTGGGTATTCAACAATGTATAGCAATTTTTTTGCATTATGATAATAAGGCTACTTTCTACATTACTGCAAATCCTATCTATCATTAATGAACTAAACACATAGAATTTGATTGTCATTTTATCTGTGAATAAATACAACAACAACTTATTTAGACTACTCATGTTTTCACCTTATATCAACTTGCAGATCTCTTCACTAAGGCATTTGAAAAGCATTAATTTCAGTATCTCCTTAGCAAATTGGGTACTCATGACATTCACTCTCCAATTTAAGGGGGAATGTTAGATTATGAAAAGCACTTCATAGCTGAAATCAATTTTGCATAATTATTTGTTATTTATTTCCTTGTATTCATATTGTAAAATCCTTAATAATTAACTAAATCCATATATTTAAGTCTAGAATAATTACATACTTGTATATATATATTCATTACTTCAATAAAACATAAGTTTTTTTTTACTATAAACCTAACAATTTTATTATTTTCATACAAAATTTTATTTTAATTGATAAAAATTTCAGCAATGTTAATTTATTTATTCAAATAAAAATTTAATTAAATATAAATAAATATTAAAAGAATTGATTGATTGTAATATGAAAATAATGGATTGTATGATTTTTTAATTATATTTAAAATATTTTTACCATTGAGCCGAACATAATCGAATCTGCAACCATTCTACTTGATGTGTACATCACCTTACATAAGAAGCGCGCCATCAGTGAACTAGGGATTAGTAAATAATAATGACACATGGGATAGGTTAAAACCATTCGAACATAAATATATGGTAGACACACACATCTATATGACATCAAAAGCATAAAACATCGTAACTTTTTTTTTTATTATCTTCACATCTTTTTGCCATACAACATGCATGACTTTGAAACTTTTACAAGCAAATACCCTTTTAGATTGAAGGGTTAAACTTTCCATTATCCTAATGACACCTATCCATTTTGGATGAGTGTAACAAGGTCTTTAAGTGATGTTTTGATGAAAGGAGACAAGTAACTGACTCAATGCATCATGGAGTTTGATTGTAGAATGTAGCTTAAATGAAAGTTAGATGATAGGTTGAGTATGTACTGAAGATAAGGTTGAGATGGAAGAGATGAGTTTTGTTAACAACTTTTAAGACAAGACATGAAAAGTATACATTGGGTGATGATTGGCAGGATTTAAAAGTGGGGTCTAGTTTGATGGCATCATTTGAATTTTTTTTTAACTAGCATATCTACGAATACTGCTTAAGGTTAGTTAATAAGAGTAAGGAATGGATATAATTTCACATCACATAGATTTCTTTTTTTCTTTTTTTGGTTTGTGGAATGAGAAATTTAAAAATATTTTAATTAAAGTTCCATTTGATAACCAAAATGACTTTTGGAAATTTATTTCCTTAATTTCATTGATTGGATGACTAAAATTCACAAAGTCAATAGAAAATAACTTTTGGTCAACAAAAAATCATAAGGCAAAACATGAAAATTATTTTTTGTTTCTTTTGGAGGGAAGACAATTTTCAAAATACATCAACACTCTAACCCAACAACTACAAGCCGCCATGAACTCGAGACACCAACTCAAACTTAGCAAGAGGTCAACTATCACCTTTTTTTTTCTTTTATTGGTGACAACCTCCTTAGATTAACTAAAAGTAACTAGTCCATTTGTTGACTTCTTTTTGCTTTTTATTGTCTTTCTTTTTCCCTTTGATTTCTCACTTTTTATGTTACCTAAAAGTGAACAACTCATAAAATCGAACATAAAAAAGTAAGTAAACAAACTCTCTTACTCTTTCTAGATCTGCTTTGTTAGAGTTAAGTTTTAACATTTATGTACTGAAATAGTCATAGCATCACCACTTACCTGTTGGGCTTCTTCTCTCTACAATAATATTCTATTTTGAAAGCTATCAAAAAGTAAGCTACCAAGCCAAATAGAAAGTTACCAAGCAACATCAATTTTTGTTAAATAGACCCATCAAGTTGCTAACCAAGAGCCAAAACCAAAAGGTATGGGACAAATTTTTTCAAAATATGGGTAGTTTTTTATTGCATCCAAAACAAATAAAATATGAATATGAAATCAAGTGTTTGGTTAGTTTGAATATGGATTATGAAATTTTAAACATGAAGAAATTACAAAATTTTGGGTATTTTTCATTAAAATAGAAAACATTGGAAAATAACTTCAAAAAATTTACCAAACAACAAAAATTATTTTCTTTTTTGGAAATTAATTTCATTGAAAATATTTTCTTTTCCATAAGCTCATTTTTAGTTACCAAATTGAGCCTAAGTAGAGAATTTTAAAGGTAAGAGTTCAGATATTGTTAAAGAAACAAGGTTGATTTTTTAATAATAATAATAATAATAATAATAATAATTATTATTATTATTATTATTATTATTATAGACATTCTATTTAATTCGAGGTCAATTCACATTTTAATATTAGACTTTAAATATTATTTTTTTTATTTATTTTTGGTATTGTATTTAGTTTAGAGCTATTATTTAAAAAGAAAAAAAAAAGAGATTTTTTTAGTTAAGACTTCAACAAAGGAGAATTGACAAAGGATTAAAAGTATTGAAATTGATTTGATTTGTAATTGTTGAGAACTTGTTGATCAGAAACTCTTTCACAATTGGGACATGTTCCCTATAAATTCAGTGGCAGTGAAGAGTTTTTAGGATTAGCCTTTTTGAAGTATAATTTTGGCATTAGGTAGTTGTTGTTTGGATCTAGATTTGAAAGGTAGATAAAGAGTTTTTTTTTGGTATATTTTTTAGTTGCACATAGTGGAAGAATGGAGACACTTCATTTGATTCTAGGCGAAGCTAGTAGCCGGTGTCTTAAAAAAGCAACAAAAGAGAAAAAAATGATACTAGTAGACTAAAGAATAAAAGTATAGGACAAAAAATAAAGTTTTAGCAGAGAAACAAGGCTAAAGCCAAGGGTGCTTGTTCCAAGCACAACAAATCCACTTGATAAGCCTCAGTTTTTTTTTTTAATTTTGACCCAAGCAATAAATAGCAATAGATTGATTTCGCACCAAGTTCCTTTTTTTTCCATTCATTTATTTTTTATTTGTTTGTGGTTTTATGTATATTTAATTTCAGTATATGATTTTAATTTTTAGAAGAAGATAAATAAAGTTTGATTTGGTAAGGGAAAATCATAAAAGTATTTCATAATGCAATTTTAGGAATAAATAAAATTCATCCAATAATGAAATTTTAAGAAAGTTATAGGTATGTAATTTTATTATAAATTTTTAAGTGAGAACTTTTGCTAAATTCGATCAAAGCATTGGAGGATTTAAAAATTGATTTCAATATAAAAATTTTTATTTAATTCTAATTTGAAAAAAATTAAAATTGGGAACAAATTGTGATGATTTTATGATTGATTAAATTGTATTTTATTGAATTGTGTATTTACGTTGAATCTTGTATTTTATTATTTTTTACATAAAATATTTAATAAATCTAACGATTGAACCTTTTTAAGAAAATAAGTATGTTACTTAAATACTTTTAAGGTAAAAAATATATTTAGGGGGTCAACCAAAGTGTTGGAGAAAACCTAAAATATGTCTAATATTTAAATATTAAAATTAACAAATAATAAGAATAAGTTAAGGCCATGTTAATTAAGGCTAAAGATAATTTAAGATTAATTGGTACCAATTTATAGGCATTATAGGGGTGCTATAACCCTTCTTACATATAATCGAACTCTCGAACCCAATTCTATTTAAAAGATCAGAATCTATTCTTTTCATGAACCCTTAGTTTAGGTTAAGATAACCTTTAAAAGAATAAATTTACATAGGTGATCAATTGCATCTAAATAAAAAAGGTTGGTGTTGACTCCATGTGTTGTGTCTAATGGATTGGCTCTAAGACCTATACACATTATGACAATTTAGCGATTCCACTAAGAACTTAGAGAGTCGAGCCAGTTCTTAATCGTAAATTATTTTAAGCCTTATTTGGATGGTCTTAATTACTTATTTTTATTTTTTTTTCATGTTTACTAATTTGTTTATTCTTTTTGTTTCATTTATTTATTTGAATAAGAAAGTTTGTTTAATTATTTTTATGTTTCTTAACACACACTACACATGCACTTTATACATAAACTCTATTCCCAAGCTTTGTCTTTTGTTAGGAAAGAGCAAGTACATACATTCTCATAAGGTATAACCTTTATATGAGCTAGCAAAAACTCTCACTTAAATTGAACATTTTTCATTTAAAACCTGTCATGTGTAATGATTGGATGTCTTATTAGTCTATAATGGATAATGATGTAGGGAACAATTTAAAAACCTTTAGATTATCAAAATATCCTAAATCAACATATAAAATAACCTTAGAAGCCAACTCTAGGTTAAAGCCATGTTAGCCCATTGTTGAATGTAACCCAAATTAAGACATATGAATGAACTTTTATAGTTTTATTTGTATGAATTTTATGACAAACTTGAAAGAGTTTAAGTTTAATTAGCTTTTCGTGCATTGTTATGCTGTAAATATTAAGATATTCATACATCTATTCATTCATGCATCATTGAATTTTTATGTATTTAGCATCAAATGCATACATTCATCCATTCATGCATTATAAAATAGTCATGTTAACCTAGGCAATTATTCATCTATTTATGCATCATAGATTAGTCATGTTAACCTAATCAATCATTTGTTCATTCATCAATTATTATGGGGTAAACATTAACTCATGCATCAATTTATGCAGTCATTTGTCAATCCATGCATCATTAAATTGTTATGTGCATGCATTTATCCATTTATGCATTATTGAATTGTTGTGTATCACATTCAACATGTGCATTCATCTATTCATTCACGCATGTAGAAAAATATTTCTAACAAGTCAAGATGATTTTTGACATCTAGTAACATATCATCCTAATTATAATAAAAATGTTTAAGGATAGCTCAATCTCTATATCACGCTAGAATTATGACAAAAAAACAAACTCTACTTTCAACAAAAGGTAAAAATGACACAAAAAGCTATGAAAAGGCAATTAGAAGATATGACTAAATTGCTAAAGAATCTAAACAAAGGAAAAGTAGTGGCTGAAAAGATTGATGATCCAATATACCCAGTTAGTTTTAGCCTATATTCGAAATAGCCATTTCAAGGGTTAAATACTATTTATGGTAAGCTACCTTTACATGCATACTAACATGCCTTCAATTGTTGCTCCTACTCATATGGCTCATATTTTTAATCAAACTCAAGTTTCTAATTTAGATGGTCCAAAGAAATAAAAAAAGTTGAAGACAAACATAGTAAAAACTAAAGAAGGCTTTAGATCTTAACAGAAAATAGATCTTATTGAGAAAAAGCTTCGAGTTATTGAAGAGATAGATTTTTATGGTTTAATGAATACTACTGAACTATGCTTAGTTTTTGACGTGGTAATTCGACCCAAGTTAAGGTACTTGAATTTAAAAAATATGATATAATTAAATGCCTCATAATGCATGTCACTATGTACTATCACAAAATGACTGCACATATATATGATGAAAAGCTATTCATCCATGTTTTTTAAAATAGCCTCATTAGATCTGCTTCTAAGTGATATGTCTAATTAGATAGGTCCCACATCTGTGGTTGAAGGAAACTAGCTAAGGCATTTATCACACAATACAACACATCACAAATTTAACTTCAGATCATTTGTCCTTACAAAATATGGAAAACAAAGACATTGAAAGCTTTAAAGAATATGCCTAGAGGTAAAGAGATACTATTGTTCAAGTTCAACCAATACTTAATGGTAAGGAGAATATGGTTCTATTTGTCAATACTCTCAAAGCCTTATATTATGAAATGATGATTGGATATGCTATAAAGAATTTTACTGATATGGTGATTTATAGAGAGATAATAAAAAATACAATCAAGAATGACAAACTTAAGAAAAATGGTACAAATGATGCAAAGAGAGATGATCCCGTAAGGAGATGCTCAAGTTACAATTTATAAAGGGCAACAGGCTAAAGGCTTTACCTCATATCAACCTTATCCGATGTACCCACCTTATTCTATAAATAACTTTTTCCAAAATCCTTATTCTTATCAACTTATGTAGCAGTTAAGATTTCATCCCCAAACAACTACCCATGCCTTTGTCACTCAATTTGTCACTTAATCAGTGAGCAAGAAAAAAAGATCAAGGAATAATTAAGAAAAAATTCCAATCCCAATTCCTGGCTTATTACCTTTACGAATAAAACACTAATTCCTTACCCCTTATCTCTTTGAAAATAACCCCAAATCCATTAGTAAGAAACTATGTTTCGAATGGTAGATGTAATTATCACATGGGGATAATTGGATACTATACTAAAAGATGTAAGCAATTAAAAGAGAAGATTGAAGAACTTATCAATAATGGCACTTTGACTATAAAGCTTATGAAGCAATGAAAATTAGCTTTACAATAGTTTTTTTTTTTATATGAAGTATCAAACAATTGTAGATACCCAATTTAGTTTAAGTCTGAATCAATTGGGCCTAGTCCCAATAGGGAAGATGGGCCTACATTATTTTATTTATTTATTTATTATTATTATTATTTTTTCATTTATTATTTATTTTTATTATTATTTATTATTATTAGAATCATTATTTTTTATTATTATTATTATCATTTTTTTGGGATTTTATCTTTTTTTCTTGATTAATTAGGAGATAATGATCATATTAATTAAAAATAATAAAAAAAATGATGAAAGTGGATTTGACCATGAATTTTAGGGCTGACAGAGTTAGAATTAGATTCAAAGATTGAATCTCAATCCCAAATGAAATTAAGATTGATAAAAAAATTCTTCTGATCAATCATTTCTGATCAATCTCTATAAATCGTTAAACTTTTCGATGAACTTTCAGCGAAAAACTCATATTCTGATCAAATTTTTTAGAATCCGATGGAATTCAATTGGTGTTCTTAGGGTGTCAAAGAAAGAGAGAAAAAAAAAAAGAAAGAGAGAGAGCGAGGATGAGGGATCTGAGGAAAAAGAACTGAACTCAGCCTTTTATACCCCCTACGAAACGACGTTGTTTTGACCTTCATAATCCCAAAGGATCTGCGCGTTTTGCCATTAGGCGACCCGACTCGAGCGTGAACCCGTTTCTGACCCGTGTGCCAACCAAACCCTTCAGTCACGTCGAGCCAAGCCGCTTGCCCCAGGCTGAGTTGTTCCAACCTTTTTTTGAGTCTGTAGTCAAGCTGTCTCGAGCAACTCCAACCGAGCCATTTTTGGTTTTTTTTTTTAGTATTTTATTTATTTATTTATATGTGTTTTTTTAGTTTTTTTTTTTCATGATTAAATTTAGGGAAAGAAAATAAATAAAAATAAGAAAAATAAAATTTTGGGAATAAATATTATTTATCCAATGATGAAAATTATAAAAATTTCAAATGATAAATTTCTATAAAATTCTTAGGTGAAAAATTTTATCTAAATTTGGCCCAAATTGTAGAATAATTTAGACAAAATTTTAATAATAATAATTAATATTTATTTTCAAACAAAAATAACAATAAAAATTGTGAGAATTAAATACAAATTATCAAATGATGACATTCTTAGAAATTTTAAATGTTAAATTCTTAAGAAATCTCTAGGTGAGAAATTTTCTCTAAATTTATCCCAAATTGTGAAATAATTTAGATGAAAGTTTCAATAAAAGTAATTGTATTATTTTTTCAAATAAAAAATTTTGGTTGAAAATATATGATAATTATCCAATGATGAGATTCTTACAAATTTTAAATAGTAAATTTTTAATAAATCTCTAGGTGAGAAATTTTCTCTAAATTTGATCAAAATTGTGGAATAATTTAGATAAAATTTTAATAAAAATAATTGTCATATTATTTTCTTTCCAAGAAAAAAAAATTTCTAAATAAGCCCAAATGATGAAAATTTTAGAAATTTAAAAAAGAAAATATTTTTAATTTGGCCCAAATGATGGAATAATTAGATTTGTTTTCAATAAAAAAATGATAATAATAAATAATAATAAATAAACCTTTTTTCGATGACAGAGCCTCTTCAAGAAATCAAATGAGATTCTTGAATACTCTTGAGGTGATGAAGTGTTTTTTAAGAGTTTTACCAGATTAATAGAGAATCTTAAAAATTATTTCTAATATTTAACTTAAAATTTGAAACCATTAGACTCAAGACCATAGGATAAATTCAGAATAATATGGTAACATCTTTCGGATGGACATGTGGGGGTGCTATAACCTTCCCACATGTAACCGACTTTTGAACCATATTCTGATTAGTAGATCCAAACTTATTCTTTTATGGACCCTTAGTTAAAGCTTAGAAGCTTCTTAAGGGGATAGATTCCTTAGGTGGCCAATCACACATAGTAAAAAAGATTAGTGACGACTCTATTCATTTGTTAAATCTAGCTACAGATTTTCAAATCTATATGTTATGACAATAATTTATAGGAAGATTTCAAAATTTTGAGTTTTTGGTCTAAGTTATATGAGTTTTTGCATAAGTTTTGCTTTCAATTTTATCTGCATATGAATTCTTATATTACATGTGAAAATAATCTTAGAGAAATTGATAATTATTGTCAAGAATGAACATACCCAATTATAACCAATTTGTATTCCAATTCAGTTGAAAACTACATCATTCTAATGCCTGACTTCCCAAGTCTCACAAACTTGATTTTCACTTAACCCAAAGGGATTTCAATGTTAATAATCTTCATTAAGGCCATGAACAATGAAGTTTGTAAAATCTTTGTAAGCAATACATGAGGTACTCTTTTAAAGATTCTAGATTTTGGTAATTTAATAAGTGTCAAGGTTAGCCCAAACATAGCCTAACCTTTCCAATTTCTTTCTTGAGATATAATCATTGAAAAGGTCATATCCCCTCAGTATCCTTGTTCCATATCTTGATTTATGCAACATTCATTTTTTTTCTTTCATTGTCTTAAATTTTTCCTTTATCTACATATTGAGGCAAATTTACTAAAAGGTCAAAGTATCCAATTTTTCCAATATCCTTTTATTTGCATGGCATTGATTTCATCTTTTGGTGTGAGTTGTGAAAATGAAGATTGTTACATTGAGACTTCATTTGATGTAGTAAGAAAATATATTTTGAGCTTGAGTTACAAAAAAAATGAAAAAAAATTAATTGTAACATCATGTATATGAGATATTCAAAGGATTTCAAAATCAAAGAATAAATTTACTCATATGAATTGCTTTTTAATAGAGGTATCCACATTGTTTATGATAAATGGTCATCTTTCATATTCCTTTCATAAAAAAGAAAATATCCATTTACTACCCTTCTCGAGCTTATTGAACTCTTTTTGAAGAAACCATAATAAGGATCACCTTTTACATTAGGGGTAAGTATAAACATAGATCTCTTTGAAAAAGTATTAGATCTAAAGCTAATGATAAGAAAGTATGCCTATAGTCAAAAGGTAAATTCTAAAATTTTGGACTCAATTTGTCAAGAAGTGAAAACATGAAAAAGAAAAAAAAAGGAATGAAATGAATTCAAAGAAAATAAAAAAGAAAAAAAAAGATGAAAAATGTGGAAAAGAAAATGTCATTGAAAAAAGAAATGATCCTTGATTTGATTAATCTTAAACACATTTTTGGGCTTATTTATCCTTTTTTAACGACCCCAAACCCTAGCATGCGTTACATCTTTTGAAAAATCTATTTTGATCAAGCGTGGATATCTAAATTGAAGAGCTTTTCTTTGAAAAATCACCATTACTTTTTTATTTTTGATGAATTTTAAGTTTTTAAATGTATGATGGAATAGTAAAAAGAAAAAACTAAATAAAGCTCCAAGGTGAAAACTTGAAGGGGAAATCTAGAGCAAAAGTCAAAACAACTCAAGTAATGTTATTAGAATAAGTGATTTTGAAGAAACTAATGAACAATGAAAACCTTTGAGAAATCCAAGAAGATGAACCCCAATTTGAATATTTGTTTAGAAACTTAAGTCTTTTTTTTTTCAAAAATTTTAGGCCTATCACAGCTAGTATTAACATTTGTTAAAATACCACATATTAAAAAACTAAGAGAGTGCAAAAGTGGATTATGATTTAAAAGATGATTTTTCATTGATGAGCATAAAAAAATACTAATTTGCTTTTTCTCGTCTAGTGTTAAAATCTCTTTTAAATCTTCAATGTGTCGAACCATTTCATTTCCTTGAATGGACTAAGTTGGGATTCACTTTTATCATTTCATACAATAATCATCAATTTCTAAGATATTCAATCACATGTTTTTAAAAGAATATGCATTTTTTGGGATCATGAAATAGTTATATGGGGTAATTTCTTTGGTTGTCATGAACATATTGGGCATTTGTTGTAAAGACGTTTGTATTTGAACTAATATAAATTAGTGTGGATAAAAGATAGGTGATTTTCATATTAATATGATAGAATGACTTTTTGGAACAAGTAGAATGGTCAAGGTAAAAGGTTTGAAAAAGATCCATAGATAAAAGGAATGGTTTTGAAAATTGGAATGTTTTGAGTCAAAAGAAAGTAGTGAAAGATTGCTCATGAAAACTAGTTAAGATAAATTATTAGCCAATTTTAAAGCATAATGAAAGAAATTAGAAAAAAGCTTGAGGACCTATTTACCATAATTAAAGGTTCATGACATGGGCTTTTATTTGTATTATATGCATAATATTCATCTCATTCATTACATATTTAGTTTTAACTTTGGATTTTGGTTTTGAAAGGTTGAGAATTTGAAAATATGATATTTTGACCTTCAATTGAGAAAAAATTTTCGAGTATGAGATTTCAATTTTCAATTGAGAAAAAATTTTCATGACAAAAGTGATAAATTTTGGGTTAAGAAAATTTTTAAAATAAGATTTGTAAATGTGTTTAGCCTTGATTATGGGGTGAAACTTTTTCCAAGATGAGATGTTTTATTTCAAAAGAAATGATTTTTAAAGTTCTTAAGCCTTTATTAAGAAGGAATTTTTTCAAAGATAAGAAATTATTTGTAAAACCTCTAGGCGTAATATTTAAGACCTGTCGGTATGATTTGTAAAACCTTCAAGCATAATTTTCAAAACCTCCAATCATGATTTGTAAGACCTTCGAGTATAATTTATAAGATTTTTAGACATAATTTGTAAGATCTCTGAGCATGATTTCTAAGCCTTTGAGCATAATCTTTAAGATCTCTGAGCATAATCTCAGAAAAAATAAAGTTTGAATTTTGAGGTTGAATTTGGAGTTTTATAGCATTCATTGCATTTAGTTTGGAACTAAAATTCTAAGAATTTTCATGAAAATTTTGGACTGGACAATTCTTGATTGAAAAAATGTTGAAAATATTTGACATAACAAGATTAGCTGGTAAATGGTGAAATTTAAGTCCAACTAGGTTGGCATATAAAAAGAAAAATATTGACTTTTTTGTAAGACCTTCGGGCATAATCTTCAATACCTCCAGGCATAATTTTCAAGACTTTCAGGTATGATTTTTAAGACCTTAGGGCATGATCTCTGATACCTCAAGGTATCTTTTTTGGATTTTATATTTTTTAAAATTGTTGAGCCTTTGATGAGACAAGCTTTTTATGTTTTATCAAAGTTGCTAAGTTTTTGTCCACGGGATTTTATTAAGATGTGATTTTAAAACTATTAAAAAATTTTTTAAATACGAATTTTTATGAAAATCTCTAGATTTTTTCTTTCATGTCAAATTTAGACGTAATGGATATCTATATTTTTACACATCTCTTGTTTTAAATAAAATGCATAAAGAGGAGCAGTTGTAGATACCTTATTTAGTTTGAGGTCAATTTACATTTTAAGATTATGATTTGAATGTTATTTTATTATTTTATTTTATATTTTTTGTATTGTATTTAGTTTAGAATTATTATTATTTAAAAAGAAAAAAAAGAGATTTGTTTGGTTGATACTATAACAAAAGAGAATTGGCAAAAGATTAAAAGTGTTAAAATTGATTTGATTTGTAAGTATTGATAACTTGTTGATCAAAAACTCTTTCACAAATGGGATGTGTTCCCTATAAATTTAGCGAAATAAAAACATAAAGAGGGAACACGATGAAGAAGAAAAAATTTCGGCAATGAAGAGGTGGATTAGCCTCTTTAAAGTATAATTTTGGCATTAGGTAGTTGTTGTTTGGATTTGGATTTGAAAGGTGGATGAGGGGATTTTTTTTTTTTTGCATATTTTTTAGCCACACATAATGGAAGAACAGTGACACTTCATTTGATTCTAGGCAAGGTTAGTAGCTAGTGTCTTGAAAAGGCCATAAAATAGAAATAAAGGACACTAGCAAACTAAAAAATAAGAGTATAGGACAAAAAATAAAGTTTTAGTAGAGAAACAAGGTTAAAGCTAGGGTTGCTTGTTCCAAGCACAACAAATCCACTTGATAAGCCTTATTTTTTTTTATTTTAACCCAAATAATAAAAACTTATGGATTGATTTGGCACCATGTTCTTTTTTTATTTTTTTTTCCATTATTTTTTTTTGTTTGTGGTTTTATGTATATTTAATTTCAGTATATGATTTTAATTATTAGAAGAGGATAGAGAAAGTTTGATTGGTAAGGGAAAAATCATAAAAGCATTTCATAATGCAATTTTAGGAATAAATAAAATTTATACAATGATGAAATTTTAAATAGGTTACGAATGTGTAATTTTCTTGAAAATTTTTAGATGAGAGAATTTTTTCTAAATTCATTCAAAACATTGGAGGATTTAGAAATTGATCTCAATATAATAATTTTTATTTATTTCTAATTTGAAAATTTTAAAATTGGGAACAAATTGTGATGATTTTATGATTGATTAAATTGTATTTTATTGAATTGTGTATTTGTGTTGAATCTTGTATTTCATTATTTTTTTCAGAAAATATTTAATTAATTCAACAATGAAACCTCTTTAAGAAAACAAGTATGTTACTTAAATACTTTTAAGGGGTCGATTAAAGTGTTGGAGAAAACCTAAAAATATATCTAATATTTAAATATTAAAATTAACAAATAAATTAATAAATAATAAAAATAAGTTAGGACCATGTTAATAAAAGCTAAAGATAATTTAAGATTAATTGGTACCAATTTGTAGGCATGTAAGGGTACTATAACTTTTTCTACATATAATTAAACTCTTGAACCCAATTTTGTTTAAAAGATTTCTTACTTATTCTTTTTAAGGACCCTTAATTTAGACTTAGGATAGCATTTAAAAGAATATATTCACATAACTGGTAAATCACAATTAGATAAAAAATTAGTGGTGACTCCTTTTGTTGTGTCAATGGATTGGTTCTTAGACCTATATACATAATAATAATAATAATAATAATAACAATAATAATAATTTAGTTTTATATTTTGTTGATTTTTAAATCAAAATTAAATTCATAATTAATTCGTATCAAAATAATATTTTTAATCTTAATTATTTTGATTCAAAAATAAAAAATAAAAAATATATATTAAATATAAGTGAATCCAAGTAATAATAATAACAAAAAAAACAACAACAACTAAGGTGAACGTTTAAGCATTTAAGTCTTTGAGTTCATGTTTGCTACAATGATTGATAGAATATGATAGTAATCATTTTATATTATGTTTAATTTGTATATAAAGAAAGCGATATGATTATATAGAGGATTAATCATCCTTTTAACATAAAATGATTCAATCATCCCCAAGTGAAAATGATTGTTTTTAATTTATAGAATTAAACTTACATGTACAATTAGACTTCTAAAAATTATATCAATAATTTAAATTATATAAACTTTGAAAAAATATAATTTTGACAAATAAATAAATTTTTTATCTTAATTTTTTAATACATCAAACACAAAATAGAATGACATTTTTTAATATAATCTATTTATAATATCATTTTATCTTATAATATCATATATCATATATAATATTATATCACAACATAGACAAAAATTTGATAGGGTTTGTCTAAGTGAATGCTTATTTAGATAATTTGTTTGAATGACACAAAAAAATTCTAATTAAATATTATTCAAAACAATCAAATATAAAAAAAATTTCAAATTAAATAATCAAATCATATTAAATATTCAAAATATATAAATATTGATTTGAATTTAAATCCATTTTTATCTAGATATAACTAAATCTAATTATATATTATTTAGGTAATAAAAAATCAATAGTTAAGATAATTTCTAATTTTATGCTATTTATCAAATAAATAAATTTAAAAAATTATTTAATTATCCAATGCTTTTAAAATTTAAATTAAACTGAATCATATGCATATTTAATTATTTATGTTTTGATTTAACTTATACTTAACATATAATAAAAAAATAAAATCAATCATTCTTAATTCAAAATTCAAAAATAAAAAATTATCTTTTTAGTTCAAAATTTTTCTTACCAAATATTCTCTTATAATTTAAGTATGATAATATTATATCTTATATACGAATTTTAAATAAATTTAGATTATATAAACCTTAAAAAATTAATTAAATAAATTTAATTCAATTGAACTATTTAAGCTAAATTGAAAAAAATAAATATCTCTTAAATTATTGTTATGTGATATGATTTAGTTAAATATTTTAAAAATAAATCATCAAAAAAATCAAACTCTTAAAACTTTTTTATAAATAAAAAAGGCTGAAAAAGAAAAAGAGAAAAGTCCGTATAAACTAAAAAAGTTAAAAATAAAGTGAGCTACTGCAAAGAAGGATTTTAGATCTTTAGCCAAAGAAAAAGGAAAAAAAATCCTACATAAATAAATGATATATTTTAGCTTGAGTAAGAGAAAAGAAAAGCTACAAACCTTCAACAATCTAAAGGCTATAAAGCTAAAAGCTTTTGAAATTTTGGTTTTCACGTGAAAACTCTCTTACAACGTTTTCAAGCTTTTAGTTTAATGGTTAAAAGCGTTGGAGAAGACATTAAGAACTTGGTTTCAAATCAAGTTTCTTCCCCTTCTCTTTATTTGTATTATGGTTTTGTCCTCTTAATATAATCAAAAAAGAAAACTCTTTTACAATTGCATAATCGAGTAATCTTGCTTATTTTTCTATTCCATTAAATCATAAGGATAGGTCAAAGGTAGTATAAAAGGAAGTCAAATGTGAGTTCTACTATTACATTGTATTTACTTTTGGTTATTTTAGTAGTAATGTTTGTGATAAATCAGTGAATACTTATAAAATTTCAAAAATTTTTATTCATATTTTCTCTTTAGTTATTTGTTTTATTTTATTTTATATTGATCTAATCTTTAATTAGGGGTTTTTATTAATAAAGTAATTAACAATTAAATTTTATTAAAGTTAATTTTGATGGATAGCTAGCAAGAAAGAGAATGGGAAGTGGAAAAAAGAGAAGTAAATAGCTTAGTAAAGCTACATGACTCTTTCACGCACTAAGCATAATCAGATCTAATTTTTAATTAGAGGTTTTTTATTTAATGAAGTAATTAACAATTAAATTTTATTAAAGTTAATTTTGATGAAACTATTTGTGTGACATATACAATTTGAGGGATAACGGTACTTGCCCTAAATAGGGATAGGATGGTTTTTGTTGCATTTTAGTTTTATAAGAATGGCTAATCTTACAACAATGGAGGCTTTTAGCTAAGGACACAGGATATACAAAATGCTTGAATGAGATGCAAAGGCATGATAAACCCAATCTAAATAGTTTTAACATACCTTTAAATGATATGTAACTTTGTAGATAAAGTAAGGCTTGGGAGAAGAGATTCCATTTTCTATTTTTATGAAGCATGTTAGACTAAAAGTCAATTAGGTTGGGTAATGTACTAATGTATTAGCACGGTTTGATCTTTGCATTACTGATAATGTAATTTAGATAGAAGAATGCTAGAGAAGTATTACAGATATTATCATTGCTTATAGTAACTCAAGTTATTAGCAATGAAAGTTTCTTATTTGACTTAAAATAAAAGTTAAACTTTATTTAATTGGAATATATAAAATCTAAAAAATTTATTTTGATAATAAACCCTACATAACATAATTTCATACTTTTTAAAATAAACATAACGTATTTTTGTTAAGGATATAAACATATAGGCAACTTTTTTTTGTTAATGATATAAACATATAGGCATACAGGCATAGATGCAAATATTTATTTATTTATTATCATGTATTTTTTATTTTATAATTTAAAACTATTTATCGTGTTTTTTTTAATATATCATTTTAATATTTGAATTTTAAGTATGTTATATTTTTTAAAGTTTAAAATAGGTGTTTATAAAATAGTAATTTTATGTATTTATAAATATTTTAGTAAACAACTGATTTGTGTATTGCACAGCTCACAAGTTTGTTTTATCATAATTTTATATACTAAACACACCTTGAAGAGATATATGACAACATTTTATTTCCAACTAAAGGGTATCAATTAACTATCCCTAAGGTATCAAAAAAAAAAATTCCCTAAGGTATTAAAAAAAATTATTCTTAAGATAGCATTTGGTATTTTTTGCAAGATCATTATGGTAATATAATTACTAAAGTGATTTTATTACCAAGATGATTTTAATATTCGTGATTTAAAATCATATTGTTTGGTTAACAATAATTAATTTTTAGAAATTAAAAATCATTGTATTTGATATTATTAAAAATCAAATATTATTTTGTTAAAAATACGAAAACAACCATGCATATTTTAATAGTTACATAAATTAATAATTTTATGATTATATAAAGATAATAATTTGTAAAATATTAGTAATTTTTATTTATTTTATAATAAAATATAATTAATTTATTAAATTAATAAATATATTTATTGATAGGTAAATTTATTTTTTAATATAAATTGCAAAATAATATTTAAATTATAAAATGAAACCGATATATTAAATTCATAATAAAAAATAAAAAATAATATTATATATAAAATATTAAAAATGTAAAAAAAAAGTTTTTTTAAACTTGTTATAATGAATATTAATTGGAAAATATAAAAATTATAACATAAAATAATTACAATTTTAAGATGTAATAAAATTTTAATTCATATATTAAATGAGTAAAATTGACATTGTTAAGTTTATATATCAATTCATTTTAGTGATAAAAGTTTATGACTTGTTTTATGAGAATTAGATAATTCTTCAAAGTAGAGACCTAATCACTCTTAATGATTCAAAATCATCATCGTGTAAAATCATTAAATGCTTACTAAATACAATAATATAATATATATATATATATAAATTATCATAATTTTTAGAGTGATATCTCATATTAAACATTGAATTGAGGGTCTTAAATAATATAATCCCAAAATTCTATAACATAAATTAAAATTTATCTTTAAGTGGTTTCTTTGGCTATCATGTAGTAAACTATTTACTTGTCACGTAACAAGTTTTTATTGAAAAATTTTAAAAATTTTACTTATAAAAAAATGACCAACAATCATAGATTTTGCTCATTCTAGTGAATGGAGTTTAATTTTTGATAACTTTAATTACAAATAATAATAATAATAAATTTAAAAATCATAAAATTAATAAAATGAACAAAAATTTTAAATAAAATACAAACCATAAAAAATTTCTTTACAAATATGAAGTTATTTTTTAATTAAAAATTTAGATATATTTTGTTAAAAAAATTGCAATTTTGTTTTTTAAAATTGTATCATCCAAAGGAAAAAGACACCAACAAAAATCCAAACAAATAAAAAAGAAGTAAAAACCAGCAAAAAATAAAAAATAAAAATATGAATTTAACTTGAATTTAAACCCTAAAAAATCTTTGAAAAATCAAGTTTAAAATAAAAATATAAATACATCAAAACAAGAAGGCAATAAAAGTAGTAATACTTATTAATATTAATGTTTATGACTCAAAACAAAATAAAAAAAAAAAAGGAAAAAAAAAACTGGATGATAAAGAAAATAATTTAGTCTGAAAAAGAGTGTACCTTTTTTTGCAACCTGAGTTCAAAATCCTATCCTTGCCAAACAGTCCCTTTACCCACCGCGCGAACACAACATCAATTGGCGCGAAAATTGGAGCCAACGCAAAACCCCCAAATTAAAACCTTTTAGGGTTTTTCACCTATTTCGATTTCACAATCGAAAATCGTTTCGACAATGTCCAATATCACCGATCAGATCGAAGAAATCAAAACTTTAATATCATCAAATTCAAAAACAAACCAATCGTTAGGTTACTCTACTCTGTTACACTTGCAAGAACAGTCCAGTGACAGTCCTTCAATCCAAGCCTTAGCTCAAAGTTCTCGCCATCTTATTGCTTTAATCGTCTCCGATATCCATGATGAAGACGAAGAAATGTAAAATATAATGACTAGTTTTTTTTTTTTTTTTTTCTAATTGTTGATTTGGTTTTTTTTTTATTTATCCTTTTGGTTGACTGCAGAGCTGCTCAAGCGTTGAAGTGCTTGGGATTTATGATCTATCATCCTTGCCTTGTTGCTACAATTCCTGGTAATTCTTATTTATTTATCTTTAAAGTATTTCTGGTAATTCTTTTTATTTTTTTTTTTAAGTAAGATTTCGAAATTTTAATTTAATGTTGATTTATTTTTTTTCCCTTTGTCTTTGGTGTTGTACTGTTGTAGCTGAAGATGGTAGGCTGGTTTTAGAATCATTGGCTAAACTCATTACTTTTACAAAAATGAAGGTAAATAATTTATCATAGTACAATGGTAGGTTTTTTTTTCCCTATAATTCTTTTGGCACTTTATGTTAATAACTTTTTAATTTGTTCATTTCTTAATTGCAGTCAGTTTGCAATTTAGGCGTGTGGTGTATATCAACCCAGCAATTTGATGCTACACTTTTGGCTGCCTTCTTCGATACATTGTTACAGGCGGTTGTTCATGCCCTTGATAATCCTATTGGCTCGTTGTCAACAACGTTTGAGGCCATGCAGGTATAGTTATTGATTTGGTAGTTTGATAATCATGTTCAGATGTTTGCCAAAGTTTATTAAAAGACTCATTTACTTATTTATTCCTCCAATAACATCCTGAATTTGCTGGAAACCTCTCCTAAATAGAATGTGTTAAAAAGATCTATGATTCCTTGCTGGCCAAAAAGAAAAAAGATCCATGATACTGCTTGTTGAAAAAGGTGAGAGGTTATGCATGCTGCTATAGTTCTAACTTTGAATTCAATTTGTAATGTCTTATTTATGGTCTCTTGAACTTTAAAATTTAAGTTTTGCTACAGCAGGATTTTTACTGCCTCGTCAAATGTACTAACTCCTTACAGTTACCTGTGTTAGGCTGTGGCAAAGTTAGCATCCAACTTGAGTGAAATGATGAGAGAATCATCACACTTATGGACACCTCCAATATATAGAAGACTTCTCAGCATTGATAAGAGAGAGCGAGATATGTCAGAGAGATGTCTTTTGAAAATTAGGTCTACAATACTTCCTCCTCCAATAAGTCTTTCCAAGGTACTTCTAACTGGTTGTGCTCTTGCTGTCTTTTACTGCACTTTTTTTTTCATGGCGCCCTATTTATTCAAGGGTGCATATGACGGGCTTTACATATTGACATGACAAATTTTACCCATATCTTGGTACTTATTCATTTTTTCTCCCTCCCTTATTCTTATTGACAGAGGTAGGCTGATTGCCAGCTTTAGTTGTTTATTATTCTAAATAGAACATATCACTAGCCTGCAATAATTCATTACAGCACAAGATGATATTATCAAATTAAAATTTCTTTAAAGTTATTACCAACATTATTAGTTAAAGGGGAAACGCATTGGCTTTTAGGGAATGCCTTCTAACCAATTGTTTAAATTGCATTCTTTACCATGATTTATTCTCCTATTTTCTGAAGTGAATAGTGGAGTGTGCTTGATATAAACTGCATTTCGAACATGCCCTTGAAACTGTATTCGTAAGAATACACACAAATACTAACACATTCTGTTATTCTTCTATGAACATTCATTTATGTTATGCTTCAAGAACATTTAATTTCAGAAAACTTAATAGAACGGCATGTTTAAGTCAAATATCATCTATTCACTTTGTTTCCAACCAGAACAAGTGCAACCAAAAGATTTGGTACACAGGAAAGGCCAATAATAAAAAGTTGAAATTTACAAATTTACACTATAATTTGATACCCAAACCATTTATCTGGGAGAGATTAATTGAAAGATTTTTTGGCCCCACCTGTTGGAATCTAAAGCTTACAACTGGTCCAGTCTATCGTTCCAACTACTCATCTCTATTCCTTTTATGATCAACAAGAAGAGCTTTCAATATCAAACATCAAGACATCTCAACCTAACCGTAAAAATAAAGCTTCCAATGGCTATGAAGCTTCCTATAGGTTAGACACGTGTGAGCTGAATAATATGAAAATCTGTTTGTTAAGTTCCTGTATTTCGCTCATCTGAAATGCAGAATTGTAACCATTTTCCCTGGTGCAGTTTCAAGGTATAATATCATAAAACTTATTTCAAGGTGTTTTGCAACATTGCATGATTACTATTCTATTCTCTTAGATCACTTGTGCATCATCTTTCTTAACCAGGCTATTATTCAAGACATGAGGAAAAAATTACTGACAGGGATGAAGGATTTTTTAGACAAGGGCATGAAGGTTCAGACTGTCATGGCATGGGGGTGGTTTATCTGCTTCCTAGGATCTGATGCCTTGAAGAACAGACATCTAGTAAATGATATGTTGAAAGTCCCTGAGCAGACATTTTCAGATTACAACCCACAAGTCCAGATTGCTTCACTGGTATTACTGATAAAATTTTGCTTGAAAACTTTTTCTTTGAAAGGCTAATTATATCTTATTCCAATAAACAGGGAATTACAAAAGCAGAATAAGAAATAGCTTTCAGCTAAAAAATTTATCATTGATAAAATTTTGCTTTAAAACTTTTTCTTTGAAGGGCTAATTATATCTTATTCCAATAAACAGGGAATTACAAAAGCAGAATAAGAAATTGCATTCAGCTAAAAAATTTAGATTTGGTTAAATTATCTTGTCTCTTTGACCATCTGTTGCACAGACACAGTTTATCTTGAATATAACTCAATATTTCTTTTTCTCTGTTACTTGTTCCGGAGTTTAGCTGTGCTTGCACATGATGTAGAAAGCTATTTATTTCTTTGTGAATACTTAATACGAGAAATTTTGAACAGAATTAATCTAGAGATAAGGAAGGTCTAAGGTGCAACAACTAATCAACACACACACAAACAATTGTTTAGCTTAATCCAAGTATGCTGGCTCTTGTGACTGGGCCGAGCCCAAGTTTTCTGATGTTCAAAATCTGAAGGGGCTTGAATTGTATAAGCATACTGATTTGGCATAGTTCAGGATCAAACAACTTTGTTTATTACCTTTTACTCGTGGCTCTAAACAAATTTATTTTGGAAGTATTTATGGTTTGTTGAACATCTTCCTTGTAATGGTTGTGTCTTCAATTTGCAGGTTGCTTGGGAAGGTCTTATTGATGCCCTTGTTCACCCTCAAATACTGGCTTGCAATAAAAATGCAACCTTAAAGAATGAAATTCAACAGTTACAAACATCCCCAGGGAAAAGCAGTGAATTGCAACTAAATGGATTTTCAAAAAGCTTAAAGCTCATTATGACACCTCTTATAGGGATCATTTCGAGCAAATGTGATGTATCTGTTCACTTCTCCTGCCTAAACACATGGCGTTATCTTCTGCATAAACTTGATACCTCCGTCAACTCTCCATCAGTAATGAAAGTGGTATTGGATCCTATGTTTCAAGCAATTTTTAAGATAGGAGCAGGTAGCAAAAGTATCTGGCGGCTATGGGATTTGTGCCTGGATTTGCTTGATGATTGTACATCAGCAAACTGTTCAGATTTGAATTCTAACTCAAAGGACCAGGTAAACCTTTGTCTATCATCTAGAACCTTCATTCCTGGGTCTTGTATGTCTGGCAGATACTCTTTGAAGCAATATCCTATTAAATGGTTGCCATGGGATCTTAGTCAGTTGGATTTCTACTTAAAGATGATTTCTATTATCATTACTCATGTGGCAACAGCAACAAATGCCTCTGAAAGCAAAAGATCAGCTTTTGATGCCTCTGTGAGGATATTTAGATCAGTTTTAAAGGGAGTCCGAATGGAGTTTAGAAATCCATTAAATAATTATGATAACATTATGTTCTGTTTAAACACAATATTAAAGTTCATCAAGAACATAGGTGAAGATGCCTGTTCGGAAGGAGCTGGTGACTTGTTTAATACTTCCCTTTATTTTACGGAGGCTGTTGTGGAGGAGTTAGAACCTTCTATTGTGGGATCCCCTCTTTACAAGGTGGCTTTAGACATCAAGTACATTGGCAGTCTGGAGTCAGTTGATATTAAACATACAAAAATACTGCATCAATGTTCTATTGCTTATATGGAATTGGTTTCACCTATGGTTTATCTAACTGTACTCTACATCAGTTTGGTGGTTCAATTAACTATAAATACAAATGTTCCTGAGATGGAATTGCTTTTACAGAGGTTTCAAAGCTTTTTAAAATTTGTACTGTCTTTGGATGTTCCCCTGGAAAGTTTTCTTGCTTCTGTTGGTTTATTGTACAGGCACATGAGCTTTAATTACATAGAGATATGGATGGCAATAGTGACAGGTCTGAATGGCTATATTGATGGAATGCAGGATCTCTCTCTATTCAAAACAGATACTGACAATTCTGTTTATGGAGCCATATGCCATCTCTTATCATATCCTTTCATTTTGTTCTCTTGTTCTCAGAAAGATTTAACCCTGTGGATAGCTAGTGACTCCCTGAAAGAATCTTTTGTTTCCTCAGAAAGAAAACTTGAACAGGCTTTTGAGGTTTGGAAGTCATTATATGGTTCTGTTAGTGCCACATGCTTTAAGTCTTCTGCTACAAACACTTTTGGTGGTGATCTGTGTGCAATGTTAAATTGGTGTTTTGATGAAAATGGTAGCATGTTTCAGTCAAAGAGTGAGCTTGGTTTATGTTACAAGGATCTGGTGCCTGCTTGCCTTTCTTTCTCTAGCAAGGTTGTGGAATGTATTTTGAAACAGAAGCTGACTTCAGATACAAGTTCATGTGGAAGTGGAAAAGAATGTGTTGGTGTCTGCAATAGATTCAGTGGCATTAACAATATTTTAGAATTTTCTTCCAGGTAAATGAAAACATTTAAAACTACTCATGTTCCTAAAGCCTTCATTAACCTGCATTAGGTTAAAATTTTAACATCTTTTACAGTTCAATTGCTCAGCACTAGTGCTGGATCTTCAGAAATCCCTTTTGGGAGTTACTATGTTTCAGCTGCAACTGGTTCATTTCCCAGCCTGCATCACAATTCCCAACCCCTTTGGCCTATTCAAATTAAGAGTGCATCATTTTTATGGATGAAATGTTCAACATTTAGAACAGCTACTTACAAAGCTGTCCTAACCATAGAAGTTCCTCAGTAGGGTAACTAAAAGCAAAAGGATTAATAATCCACCTCAATCATGAGCTACATGAGAACTTAGGCAAGTAGTTCATCAGATTTTTATTGCAGCAAAAATCTGAATTGTGCTTGTTGCTTATTCTATTATCAAGGAGGCACATTTTTCAAAAACTTCTATCAACAAACAGGCATTAATTTGAGTTCAAATAACTAGATAGTGAAAATCTTCCCTGGTGTTTTTGTTTGTGTGTATATTAGGGTGCTTAATATCTCCCCCAATCACAAAAGCTGTTGCTTATTTGTTATTTAATATCCTTCAGAGTCATGAAGTTCCTGTACATAAATATGGGAACAGAACCAACCGTAGGTCTTGTGAGTTCAAGGTAAATCATTTCTCTTGCCAATATATGCTTCATGTTGAGCTTTCTCTCTTATAAATGTTTACATGTTTATATTTGTCTTATGTGAGTGGGTTGCAGGGTATTTTCTGCCTTGTTATGCTTCATTAGTTGCCTTCACTTGAAGCAAGATATTCTTTCATTTTTTGAGGTTTGTAATTTTTCTTTTTTTGTGCTGAAGTAGAACTTCTTTTAAGCTCTTGCATCTCATTTATGCCATCAATATATAGCTGATCAATTTTAAACCCCAACTTTCATACAAACACATTAGTTAAATCAATGTAAGCCTTTTACTTGCGAAGGTGAGCATGTGTTCCTTTTTTTTTTTTCAAATTGAGATAGAGCACATAAATGAGAGATGAAAGTACATTTCAAAATTGAAAAGGATGGTTTACAAGCCCTATTTTTACCCAAAAACTCTCTTTAGTAGGACGAAGTAATTAACCTGTCTTATTCGAGGGAATTTTTTTTTTCTCTCTCCCTTCTTCCCCTCTGCAGGACTTCCATTTCTAGAAGTCTTTTATCCCATGGAATTTGCATTCAGTTGTTTTAATATTCGGTGATGCTTAAACTGCAGATAATATCCTGTCCACTGCTTCAATGGCTGTCACAAGAAGAGATACAGGATGAAAGTGCCAGAGATCAACTTGGAATCCTATGGGCTGAGTGCCTTAATTGTTTACAAAGGAGTCAGCCACCGCTAACTTTTGATTCTTCTTTCCTCAAATTTCAAGCATGCCTCCTTGAGAGAACACTTGGTCACCCAAATACCTCAATTTCAGATCCTACCATCACCTTTTGGAACTCCACATACGGCAAGCAAATCAAGCTGGAGTATCCCCAAAATCTGCTTCATGTTTTGGACAAGCTGTCGAGAAATGGAAGAATAAACCTGTACAATAGAAGCAAATCTTTTCTGGCTACATGCTGTAAGCTAGGAAACAATACCGCACCGCAGAGTTGCAAGGTCACTGCAACACAAAACCGGAGCTCAAAAAGAGTAGAGTTGATGGAGAGTATGATTGGTAAGTTCAACCAAAAGGATAAGCCACCCCCGCATCCAAAACGAAAAAGGCTAGAACTAACCGAGCATCAAAAGGAAGTGAGACAAGCACAGCAAGGAAGGCAGAGGGACTGCTGTGGACATGGACCTGGGATCCGGACTTATACTAGTCTTGATTTTTCTCAGGGAAACGAGGACTCACAGGAGAGTCAGGACATACGGGATTCAGAAGCCATCTTGGAGATGTTGAGAAGAGTTGCATGACCGTTTCTATCTATGAGGCCTGGTATAAATGCAATCTAATTAAGTGATGTTGAGTGAGAGTTTCACACATTTCGCTCCTTGGTGTAAATTATGGTACAATTATATGTAAGTTATTAAATTATGTTAATAATAATGTTTATTTTTCTTAATTACAGTAAAATACACTTTGCAGAAAAGTCCAAATGTGTTTGTGGAATTATTTAATGACCTTGTTTTTTATGATACCTATTATCATCAAGACATGCACTTATAATCTTTGTTTCTAATTATATTTCTGAAGACTTTTTTCTTGGTACATTATATTGTGTTTGGTAGGAGGGAAAGAGTTGTGTTTGGTAGGAGTAAAGGAGCAGGAAAAATTATTATTATTATTATTATTTCACTTTTTTGTTTGATTGATAGGAAAAAAATAAGAACAAGAAAGGAAAATGAGTTGATTTCTTTTTTCTGCTTTTCAAATCCAATCATTTCTAACATGGGAAAAAATATTTATTTAACTTAAATTAACAATTTAATTTATAATTTTACTTTTAATATATTTCTTTTTCTTTATTTTTCATCTATTATGTCAAACACAATAAAAAATTAACTTTCTTTCCCTTTATTTTTTCTTCTCACTTTCTTTTTTATCAAGATAGTGTTAAGCAAGTTTTAAAAGGGACAATTCGTATTGAAATTAAAAAATTACCTTCAATATCTCCAAGAAAACAACACAAAAATCATTAGTGAAGAAAAGCAATAAAAAAAGAAAACCCCTTAAAAATGGTTGTCAATCATGATCTTGTTCCACCACCGGCCAAACTACAAGAAACTGTTTGATTTGAAATTTTAAACTTCAATTTTGTAAAAGCAGTCTAAAACCCAAACCAAGATTTAGCCCAAGACCATAGTTTTAACTCGTTTTGGACTCAGAACCACTCCTCTCTCCTCGGTCTCTATCTGTATCTCTACAGTATACCCCAATTCGGTCGCGAAAGCTTTTTTTTTTTTTTTTTTCCCCCACTTCTGCAAATCAGGCGACACCCAAGCCGCAAAATATCGCAAGCCGATTGACCTCTTTTGCAATTTCTTATAACTTTTAGAAGGCTCCCTTCGAAAAATATCCTCCCAATGGGGATTTTATTAAAAACTATACGACATTTCCTTAGTTGAAAGAAGCTAGGGTTTTTTTATATATATATATATATATTTTTAAATCCTCTACGCCTGAGCTTTTTTTTCTTTTTTCAATTTTCTTAGCCAGTCTAATTGGTCTGATCTGGTCATGGATTCGCGAGATTCATCATCGTCGTCGGCTCCGAATCGAGATGGTGCTGCCGGCGACCACGACGGCGTCCTCTCCATCGCTGCCGCACTTGCTAAAGACGCCGCTCTTTACTTCGAGTCTAGGAAGTTCGACGAGTGCCTCGATGTCTTGAATCAGCTCAAACAGAACAAAGAAGACGATCCAAAGGTAAATTATTTCAAATTATTACGCATTTGCATCCATTAGTTCCGTTAATTGATGCTATTGACTCGGTTCATTTCTTAGCTCTTTTCTGTTTTATTTATATATTTTTAAGCTGGAATTTGAACTTTACTTTCAAGTTTTTTGTTCTGTATTTTTTTTTGGCTCACTGGTACTGGATTATTAGCTGAATCGATCGCTGGAATTTCTTACAGCAATTAACTTTATAATCCAATCCAATGTTGACTTCCTTATTTGTATTAGTTAATGATTATCATTCTATACATTTACTGTGGAATTTAGAAAACCCATAACTAGGTTTAATTATTGTCACATGGCGGTTTCACCATGTATGTTAACTTAATAATTTCATTGTTGATTTCTTCTTTTATACTTGGACACGTAGTAATCAGTTAACTAGCTTGTGGCGTTTCTGAACTCTACTGTCAGTGTATATAGGATAATAATCTTATACTTACTCGGCACGTGGTAAATGTATAAAGTCGCTTGTGGAGTTTTTAGCTTCACCAGTGGTGTATTGGGCAATAGTAGTTTTCTTGGTGACAACAGATTCTTTTATGTTACTGTACTACCAATAAGTCTACTCCGTTGCAATGCCGTCCTGCTAGTAATTGTAGGATTTGTCGAAGTATGGGGTTTCTTTAATGGCAGTGCAGATTCAATTTATCTACTTTGCTTAATTGAATAAAAGTTAATCAATATTGATGAAGTTGGACTAGAAGATATTCATCAAAGACGGGATTTATAGACGGTTGAAAGTGCTGTCATGTTTTTTTTGGTACTACTAAGATAGGCAGGAGAACTGTGTGCAGTACATTTATGTTATGTGCAATGATATGTTGATGTGAGCTATCTCTTTCAGAAAGGAAATGTTTAAATTTGTATTTTTCAAGCATGTTTGAGTGTTTTAGTCAATACTAGCATGAGATATAAATATTTGTTGTAATGCATGATAAAGAACAATGTTAAGGTGAAGTTGCATACTGTTTGATGACCTAGTAAGTTGTTGAAAATTATAAAGTTAATGTTTGGTTACTCATATTGGGGCTACTTAATTAAAACTTTCAAATGAAAGAAGTGTTGAAAATGTCTGCTAGTAACTAGTTTTTGTTGAATGTAGATTATATTTGATCGAGATGTTTTAAAAACTCTTTAGGCTACATTACCTAGCTATATTAATTAAAAATAAATTTCTATACAAATTTTAAATTATGAATGAATTATTTGCAATATGGATTTTTTTATTTTAAATTATATTTAAACCTTTTTTTTTTTAAGATTTTAGGCTGTTTCAAAGATACGTTTAAAATTTTATCCAAGCCAAAAAAGAAAGTGCCTTGATTCAAAAACGAAACCAACTAAAAAAGAATGCATACTAACATGATATATAAAACATGTGCAAGTGGTATTATAGTGTAAGATGTGATGGCTTTAAGGCTAAAATGAGGATCATAAAACTTTCAATCTATTCTTTGTAGTTATCAAATCATTTAAATATATTCAGCATGAAAATTTTGGTAGCATACCAAAATAGTTTATATAGTGTGAATTAGTACTTATAACATGCAGTAATAAAGTTCAGCATTTAATTTGTTGAAATGACTTTTCAACTTTATCAAGTAGTACCTAAATTGTGTCACCATGAACAAGTTCAGCCACTGCAGGAACTTTAGGTCCTCCACTAACACCAAACTCTGTTTGCTTTATTAAAACTTTATTTTGGTTGAAATTTTTTGGCCTCAAAACCACCTAAAATAGCTTTATTATATAAATGATTTAATTTTGGAGAAATTCAAAGAGATTTTAATGTCATGAGACTGATTGTGATGGTCCTATTTCAATCAAATGCCGTTTCTAAAAAGTTCTTGTTATGTTCTGAATTTTGATTACATAGTTGATCTTCTTATAATCCTGTTTGTTGGTGTTATTCATTGCAAGAGTAAAATTTTTGCTGTCTCATTGGAATTACAGTAACTGCCAATAGCAACATCAGTGGCTTTTGCAATCTATTATGATTCTGCCCTTTCTGTTGGCACAGTCTAAGTTTTTTGAACCAATGGATTTTTCAGCAGGTTCTTCATAATATTGCAATTGCGGAGTTTTTTCGGGATGGTTGCTCAGATCCAAAGAAGTTGCTTGAAGTCCTTAACAATGTCAAGGTACAATGTTCTTTTTTTTTCCCTACCTTTGGGTTTACATGGCTGTGCACTCACCACCAAGTTTCTCTTATTAATGAGTCATGTACCTTCTGAAAGAATTAGGGATGTCAATGGGCAGGCTATGGGGCTGGTAGAGCATTACCCATCCCTATCCCTGTAGCCATACTTATACCCAACAAGTATTTTAAATCTATCCCCATCTCCATCTCCGCAAGTATTTAATGGGTATGAGTAATTCCCATACCCATAGCTTTTTTAAAAAAATAAATTCCAATCTTTTTTAGTTTTTTTTTTTAATTTTTATCTTGTATATTTTGGTAATTTTTTTATAAATATATATTAATGTATATTTTTCGATAAAAATATATTAATTCTAATTAATCTAAAATAATAATTTATATTATATAATAAAAATTTTTTTTACTAAATATATATAAATATATATGTAGGCTATGAGTACAGGGCGGGTGCTATATTACCCATTCTTATCCTCATATCCCATAAAAGTTTAAAATTATACTTATCTCCATCCCTATGCCGACAATGTAATACCCATTCCCATCTCCATTCGAGTAAAAAGTCGGGTTCTTCATTGAGTATGGGTAAGATTAACATCCTTAGAAAGAATGTTAGACCCGGCCTGTTCATCAAATTCGTAACTTTGAGGTCTTGTTTTCTCTAATCATGAATGGATGGTGGGTGAAGGGGCGAACTGCTTCAGATATTTATGGAAAAATTTTGAACAAAAAGGAGAAACAAAAATATTCTATCTTCTAATACTCTAATAAAATCTTTTTGGTGAAGCAACTCTGCTCAGCTAAAATCAAAGTTGTTTGTGTCTTTTTTAATTGCTATTTACTGATTTCAATTGTGTTAGGCATTTGGCAATTTGAACTTTGATTAGCTTTACTATGAAACCAATGCTAGTTATCTGATATTGACTCTGGGAAATGCATAGTGATGGAAATGGTTTATGTATCTGATCCCATTTTATTTGGGCCTGAGACTTTTTGAGCCTGAGTTCATTTCGTGTGTTTGTATTTCACCTCTAATATCAGGGTGCCTGTGAGGAATTTATTTTCTTTCTCTCAGTTGCTCTAAGTAGGAAAAAAAACAATTTTGAGAAGGTTGATTGCTGTCTGGAGAGAAATATTGTATTGCTATGTTCAGGACTTATTTTGACTTGCACTGGCATCATTTGTTTTTTTTTTTTTGTTCAGAAGAGAAGTGAGGAGCTCGCACATGCATCTGGGGAACAGGTGGAAACCGGTAGCAATGTTGGAAATAAGGTTATTTCAGGTTCAAAAGGAAGTGGTACAACTACACTGTTTTCTGCTTCAAATAGTGCCAGTGTTATTTACGCAGATGAATTTGATACTTCTGTGGCTGCTCTAAACGTAGTATGTCCTCTTGCTATCCTTTCAAGAATTCGCTATAATCTTTTCATCAGTGGCTTGGAGTAACATGTTTGTTCTGAATAATCTAATATAGGCAGTCATTTGGTTCCACCTTCATGAATATGCAAAGGCATTATCTGTTCTTGAACCTCTGTATCAAAACATCGAACCAATAGATGAGGTACTTTATCTTTATACTGTTGTCATTTTGTTTTAATGTTTGTTGGTTTTGCATTAATTGCTTCCCTTTTTATTTATATGCAGACAACAGCTCTTCATATCTGCCTCCTGTTGCTGGATGTTGTGCTAGCTTGCCATGATGCTTCAAAATCTGCCGTAAGTTCTAAATATTTGTAGTGTGATTACTTGTAGTTACTTCAAAATCAAATAATTCCTTGCTAATTTCCACTGTAATCACTTTAGAGATCACTGTAAGATGGATATGACTAACCATTAGCCTTGTACTTTTGGGTTCAGTAAACAAAAAAAATATGAAAAGATAGCTTGTTTGTAGTGGTTAGAGTGTCTGCCTTTAAAACTCTAATATGCTTGTTGTTAGAGGGCATTGAAGTGCTTGGCAGTCTAGAACATTTAAATATAGACTAATTTATTTAAAGGTGCTTTTGTTCCTTTAGATTAGGGAATGACACATCCATCAAAGGCTAGCCGTCTTCATTTTGTATGGTCTTAATTGGATGATTTGAAATGTTTTTTTAGAATGACAAACGACTCCAATTTCCGATATATTCCTCCTATTGTAATTTTTAAAATGATTTATTATATGGAATGCCAAACTATTAAAGGTACTGAGTACTCCAATCAAAATTAAAACTTTGAAAACAGGCCAGCCACGGTCTAGCAAGAGTGTATCCTAGGTTTTTGGTATCCCCGTTTTTCTCTTTTGTTGTAACACAGTAATAGTTAAATCATGAAGACAGGTTTTGGTCCAACATAATCCATTATTTACAAATCCTATCTTCTAAAGGCACTTCTTTTTATTTATCATATGTAGGTAACTATATCTAAACTGTTTTGCCTCCTAGAGTCCTGGTATTTAAACTATCTTATTAATTTATGTAAGCTCTATGAAACTACTGATGTTTGTTCCTTGTTTAAATACTTAATGTACCATTGGGTACTTTCTCTATTTTTATTTTAAAGTAGGACTGCATTCTTATTTTCTGGCTCTTCCACCCACTGAAGAAGAACGAACCACATCTATTTTCCTTTTATGTTAAAAAATTTATAATTTGTTGGTGATTGGTCCACTGTTTTTCTTGCAATTGTTGAACTTATGTCCCTTTATACTGTAATTGTTGGTAAAGATAGCATGTATATTTACCATATGCTGCAATTCGGATTCAAATTCTCATGTAATTGCAGCATTAAAAGGAAAATCTTCTTTCAAACTGTTGTCCTTACAATGCTGCGCTCCTTGTTCCTATTCCATCTTGCATTTTATGTATTGGAAGCCACTTCAGCATTTTTTTTTTTTTGAACATTTTGAAATTGTCTGCTAATGCATCTTTAGTTATTAGTATTTCAAACTTCAAAGTTCTTTGTGATGAGGCAAGCATAAAATATGTTGCCGGTTGCAATTCATTGGAAAAAAACTGTTGGTTAACTTTATTGTTTTGCACTACATATTTATATTTGTATTACAATGTCTTAAATGATATGCAGAATGCTCTGATTTTATGACTTACTTTTGATGCTACTTTTGGCCCTCACTTTTCTAGTTCTTCACATTTATATCTCAACTAGGCAAAAAAAAAAAAACTGTTGATGCTTTATCTATCTTTTCCCCTGTCCTGCTTAAAATGTACCTAAAAGATAATGGAATGATTGAGTTTGTTTTGAAACTTCCATGCTCCATGGAAAATGCTTAAAGCCTTTCCTGGTCCAGAATTTAGTTTATTCTAGAACAGTACTGCTTTTCATGGGTTGTGTAATTTAATATTTTTTGGCTAAAATAAATTTTATCATATGATATATTGGTTCTTGTATTTCCTTCACCTTTTATGTTTTCATTTCAGTATGGGCAGTTATAACTATGTTCTGAGTTCAGTCAATTCTAAACCCAATTTGCTCTCTGACCAAACTCCAGTTCTTTTGTAATACACCTTATATTGCTTATTGTTTGAAAGGACTTTGTAATGAATTGGTGAGAAGATGGTTTAACATCTTGTGGATCATACTTGGTTTGAGATGCATATAGGAGATAATTCCTAGCATCTATTCTGAATTGTTGGCATTATCATTTATGACATCCATTGTGGGTGTCCTTGTTTTTTTAATGGCAGGTTTTACTATGTTATTATTATTATTATTATTTTTTTAAATTGTGTTTATATTTTATAACTTTGATACTGAAACAGCTTTAATTATGTTCAGGATGTATTGAATTATTTGGAAAAGGCATTTGGCGTTGGTAATGTGAGCCAAGGGGACAATGGTAACATGGCTGCCCAACAATCCATGAATCTAGTTGGAAAATCTTCCTCACTTCCAAGCGGTACGTTTGTCGCAGATGCTTCTAGTTCAGACTTAGCTGCTAGTCTAAATTCCTCTGAGAATCCTCTATCTGGAACTTTATCTGAGGATCAGCTGGATGAGATGTTTTCAACACTGGATATTGGTAGACAGAACTTGGCAAGGACTGCTGGTCTTACATCTGCAAATGATCTTCCCAGGATCACAGTTGATAAATCTATCTCTGGTGTTGATCTGAAGCTCAAATTGCAACTTTACAAGGTTCGGTTTTTGCTTCTCACTAGAAATGTAAAGCTAGCAAAGCGCGAAGTCAAGCATGCTATGAACATTGCTCGAGGGAGAGATTCATCCGTGGCTCTCCTCTTGAAGGCCCAGCTTGAGTATGCTCGTGGAAACCATCGAAAGGCCATCAAGTTGTTGATGGCATCAAGTAATCGGACAGATGCAGTAATTTCAAGCATGATTAACAACAATCTAGGCTGCATTTACTATCAACTTGGGAAGTATCATACTTCTGCAGTGTTCTTTTCCAAGGCACTGAGTAATTGTTCATCTCTTCAGAAGGAGAAGCCTCTAAAGCTTTTAACATTCTCACAGGATAAATCTCTCCTCATAACATATAACTGTGGGTTGCAGTACTTGGCCTGTGGGAAACCAATACTAGCCTCTCGTTGTTTCCACAAGTCAAGTTTAATTTTCTACAAAAGACCCCTCTTGTGGCTTCGGCTTGCTGAATGTTGTCTAATGGCTGTAGAGAAAGGACTTGTAAAAGGAAGTAGAGCTTCATCAGACAGATCAGAAATTAGAGTCCATGTTATTGGAAAGGGTAGGTGGAGGAAACTTCTAATTGAAGATGGGATTTCAAGAAACGGACTTGTAGATTCTGTTGAAAAGGATGATTGGGCTTTAGGTGGTAATGGGCAGCCCAAGCTTTCGTTACCCCTTGCTAGGCAGTGTCTCTATAATGCACTGCACTTGTTGAACTGTTCTGAGTGGAGTAATTCAAAGTCTGTTTTACCATCCAGTTTGTCCTCGGAGGAGGACGAATCAAGTGATGGAGCATCTTCCAGGAACTCAAACCATAATAACTTACCTGGGATTGATTCCAAGGCTTCAACTATGTTAGTAGGTCTAGTTAACTCAAACGGGGATTTGAAAGAGCCAAAGGGGGGAACTAATCAGGAGATTATTCAGAACTCAATCTATTATTATGAAGATATATGCAGAAGAGAAAATCAGATGATTAAGCAAGCTCTTCTTGCTAACCTGGCATATGTAGAGTTAGAACTGGAAAATCCTTTGAAGGCTCTTTCTGCAGCACAATCTCTCTTAGAACTGCCAGGTTGTTCAAGAATTTACATCTTTCTAGGTCATGTCTATGCAGCGGAGGCTCTCTGCTTGCTGAACAAGCCTAAGGAAGCTGCGGAGCATTTGTCCATTTATTTATCCGGGGGGAATAATGTTAAATTGCCGTTTGGTCAAGACGACTGTGAGCAGTGGCGAGTGGAAAAACCTGTTGATTGTGAAGAATCAAATGGAGGAGCATCAGCTGCCAATAATACTTCCCCTGAGGCCTTGCAGGAATTCATGTTTCTTAAGCCAGAAGAGGCACGTGGAACGCTTTATGCAAATCTTGCCACCTTATCTGCGATACAAGGTGAACTTGATCGTGCCCACCATTTTGTAATGCAAGCATTGTCCCTGGTACCAAACAGTAGCGAAGCCATTATGACTGCGATTTATGTTGATCTCATGCTAGGTAAGTCACAAGAAGCTCTGTCCAAGTTAAAACATTGTAGTCATGTCAGGTTCCTTCCCAGCAGTCTACAGTTGAATAAATCCTCCTAATCGTCGTGTGGGTGGTTCTAATTCAATCCTTTGGCCCACCATTCAGTTGCTAGTTAGCAGGTAGATAAGCAATCCTTTTAGAGGATTTGTATCATATAATATAGTTCAATTCAGATAACAAGTTTCCTGTTTTTTCTTCTTTTTTGTTTTTCCCTTCATTTTTCCATATGTAGGGGTCATTTTTCAGTGGTTTGGCTGATTGTTTGGGTAAGAGCTGATGCCCACCTGTGAATTTGAGATGTAGTTCTAATTCAGGATTATTGTGTTTTAGTGGCTAATCCCTCTGGTATTGAAGCATAGAGAGATATTGCGCGCCTCTTGAGATCGAAACGGAATAGATTTTATTCATATTGGATTTAAATCCCAAAGTCATTCATTCCAATGGGTCGTGGCCTTGCCTTTCAATTTACTTAATTTCTTACCCTGTTGTGTCTGCTATTCTTACTGTTACTTCTCGTTATGCATTACGTAGAAAACTCAACTGTTCATGAGCTATTGGCAACAGGCCCTACCATTTTGATTTACTTCATTTGTCCATTTCGTTTTATACATTTCCAATCGAGTTTCTCTCAATTTCTCATGGCCCATTCCATGCTCTTGAAGACCTAGCTCAAATTTTGAATCAAAGCTTAGATTCCAGACATGATTTTAAATTCACAAAGTTCGCAAAGCAAAATTGGATATCCAAAAGTTCATAAAATCCAAATCCAAATCCGTTGCAATTGTGCTATTAGACATCCAAACAAAAAGGGACGTAATTTACAAGTATAATTGAGGCTTCGGTTTAATGGCAATAAAATTTTTTTATAATTTTGAGATTTTAAGTTTATATGTGAGTTTGATTATTTAATTATATTTTAATTTATTAATTGATTATTTAGTGATATATTATTAAGATGTAATATTTTATCATGATTGTATATTAAATAAAAAAACATCTTACCAGCGTTTGCCACATTGACAGCTTTGTAGTGTACTAACGAAGCAAACATGAGAACAGCTCGCATCTGGCTGCTGGTCAATTTGGTGTTTGATTACAATTCCTGAAAGCTATTTTTATGGTCGGTAGAGTAGGACCCAAAATTTGGAACAAAAATCTGTCCATATAAAACCTTGATTCACTGCTAAAGACAACCTTTGATGATAATATTTTTTTCTGAAACCAAACCTTGTAATAGTAGAGAACAAGAATGGACACCATTTCTAATGTGACTCGCATAACTTTTAAAATATCCAAAATCCAATCCCTTGCAGTTACCATTTATTATATGGAATTGCTTGATAAAGCAGATGATCTTATTGAGTTGTGGCCTTTCTTTCCAGGAAACAAAGCTTCATCAAATATTGCTTTTTTTTTTTTTTTGGTCTTATGTTTATATGAAGTGGTGATAACAAATTCTAATTATATGTTAAATTTGAGGATTATTAAAACCTCATTTATATTTTGAAATTTTGAAAAATGGGGTTTTGAATCCATCTTTTTTACTTTTATAGATACAAGATTTATGCACATTCACTAGTCATGGTGAAATAATAAATTGTTTTTTTTTTATAAAAAATAAAAAGAAAAAATCTTTTTAAAACTAGAGTTATTTAAATATCAAAAGGAAAAAAATAACATTATTATTATAAGTAATTGTACAGTTATTTAAAAAAGAGAAAAGCATTATAATAAATTTAAAAATATTTAAATCCACTTTTAATAAAACTAAAAGACTAAAATAATGCCTCTAACAATAAATAATCTTTTATTTTTTCATGTGATTTTTAGTAATACCTCATAATGAGATGGTGTTACCTAACACGTGACACCAACTTAATCAAGGTGTTAATATTAGTACTACAATTTGACCGCCCACCGTGTGTTTTTTTTTTTTTTTTAATTATGTTTGAAAAGGAAAAAGAAAGTTATTTGAGTAAAAATGTGGTAAAGTGGGTAATTTTTCTTTTAAAAAATGTTCATAAAAAATAAAAATGACATATATCCTAAATTTATATTTTATTATTATTTTTATTAAATTTGGTATTTCTATAAATTCTCTTGACTGAGTTGGTATGAATTGACTTGTGATACCAACTTAATCAAGAGCATTATATATAATTAGATTTTGACACACTCATTATGTGGGTTGAAAAATAAATAAGAAAAAAAAAAGGTGAGGAAAAAGTAGTTACCTTAAAAATAAAATTGTTTGGTAGTATTTCCACTGAAATGTTTGAATAGAAATCAAATTAATTAAAAAATAATTAAATTTTATATTAAATTATATTTATTATATCCTTGATAAATTTCATTATGATATAATTTGAGTTTTGAGCTTGGCGTCATTTGATTCATTCCGGACATCAAACTCAATCAATCACTTTATTAATAATATATATCTTGAACTATATGCAGGTTAAGGTCTTGTTTAATTTATATAGTATTATTTTCTTGGGTAGGTTTGTAGAATATTGTCTAATTAAGCTAAATGGCTAACAACAGAGCATTTCTTGATTGATTGTTAATTCTTAAAGGAGCCTCTTCGTGGATCACTTGCTGCCACATGGCTAGAGTGAACCAAAGAAAAGAATCTCCTGAATTCTAACAGAAACCCTTATCATACAGACACCTCATGTTGTTATAGAAGATATAGACAAAAAAGGTTCACGTGCCATAGCTTAAAATTGTCCCCTCTTCCTTTAAACTTAGCCAGGTTCATCCTGGCCATTTCTAGTGAAACTCTATTCTTCAAGTTGCTCCTTTGTGATCGATTCATAGCTGTGGCCTATAGACCATCTTGTGCTTGAGTAATCAGAAAAGCTAAATCAAGACAAAAGAACAAGAAGATAAACTAATATAGAGTTCTAGAGTACTGTCGTTTCCTAATTCTTTGCCATTGTTTTACATTAAAGGACACCTGCCGTAATTGAGATTTTTGTTTAATGGTAAACAAAATGTTTTAAAATTTTAAAATGTTATATTCAGTATGTTGGATTTATTTAGTTTTAGTTTATTAGTTTGTTTTGATTTTTTGGTAATCTGTAATATATAAATATAATATTGGATTATAAATGTAATTTCATTGAAAATAAAGAGAGAAAAAGTTAAGAGTAAGATGAAAATTGTACGAATAAGTTAAAGACCCTTTGTCTATAATGGACCCATTTGAACATGGTTAACCAAAATTTTCATCGAAATGTATGGGAAGTTTGTCCAGCCTCTACCTGATTATTCCATTTGAAAAATGCCAAAAACGAAAAATAGATTATTTTATAAACAGAACCGTCCATGATTGACGACGCATCTGTAAAGCAATATTGTTGAAACATATTTGTGTGACTTCTTTAATGATCTCTGATGCCATTCTGAAAAAAAAATAGTCATAGAGATTCGGACTAAATTCGTGAGATATTATTATTTTAATTTGAAAGTTTTATGACTTTGCTATAAAAAATACGGATTTTTATAATATTCAGATGAAAAATTGGGACGGTACAATTATTGAGTTCTTTGCCATCAAATGTGCCACAATTTTCATCCAAATGGAATTATTAAGACCTTTTTCAGTAGTTAATTTGCAATCCTAACTTGTGATAATGCACATCTATCTAGTATTACCTGTAACGCAAACTAGGTCTAATTGTCTTCAGCTAGTTTAGTTGATAAAAACTTTTTGATAATAATATTAAGATATTGGAATGAATCCCTTTTTTTCATTAGGATTTGGGGTTTTGAGAAAGAGGAAACCAGACATAGAAACAAAAGAAAAAAAGAATTAAGGACAATGAAATGGCTTTGAATGGAACTATAAAAGGCTACTGTCAGACTCTTTGTATTGAAGCCTCCTCTCATGCATAGAATAAAAGAAAAGTTTATATCATGTATGGGTTTCTGTCTGTCGTTTTTGTAAAAGCAATTAAAAGGCATTTCCTCTCTGCAACCATAGTTTCTGAGAGTAACATGTCAGCATGCAGAGGGCCAAAATATCAAAATGGCTACTAAAGAGTAAGGACTTCAAAAACCCAAAACCAGAATGTTTGAAATAACCTAAAACTGCAAAAAAACTAAAATCTCTGATCTCTCTTTCTTCAATATTTAGATGATGACCTAAAACTGAAAGCTATCAGATTGAAATGGTGGATTTTGGTATACTAAAGTATTTAACATCTTTTTTTTCAAATTGGGGATCCACAGCCATTAATTGGAGTGCCCTTCAACTGGGGTCCTATGGCGCTATAACTTTCTGAATTACCATCATATGATCATATGAAGCGATTCTTCAGGGAATCAAAATCTTAGTTTCTTCAAGGCTTTTAAAGTTTTAAGACTTTTCACATGCATGTTACTGTAGGAAGGAAGTGATTAAAAATTGAATAGGAAAGCATGGAAAAAGTTATATACCCCGGCCCCTCTACCATAAACAACAAAATGAGAATCCCGGAAAATCATGAAAAAGAGAAATATCGTTCTTGATTGCTTCTTTTGTGGAAGACAAAAACACGCTTGCAACCATCTTTAAAAAAGTAAAGAAAAAAAATATGGTGTCACAATAAGAGCTGCTAACCAGCAGAGATAATTTCCAATCCAATTGAGAGAGAAAGAGGAAGGGGTAAGGAAGAAAGAGAAAAGCTCGACATCCTCTCATGTCGATTTCATCAGAGCGTCCATGAATCTAGCAACCTGCAAATCCGTATGCCATAAAGTCTAATGAGGAAAAAAGGTTCCTGGAAATTGAAATATTATTTGTGTATAACTGCAGAAAAAAAAAAAACCCTTAACAAGCAAAAAGTCGTTCAATATTTAGAGTGCAAAATGCCAGACTGTCATTTTTTATTTATTCTTTTTGGTTGAATCACTTCGCATCTAAATTTTATTTGGTTTTTGTTCCTTATGTTATGACTTAATCTTACCCCTGAGGTCATGTTACTACAAAAATGTTACACTACTTGCAAAACCATTGCTATTTTATCAACAAATGAGTGGAAAAATCAAAGAAGAGAAGCATTTTCTTTCAATAAATTCTGAAATAACCATTTAAGCTGTTTTTTTATCTTAGCTTTCAAGAAAAGTCGAACCTAAAGAAAGCATATCGGAATGAAGGAGATATTTATAAGTACTTAACTTGGATCTAGAGAGAGCAAGTGTAACCGGGAGGGGGTGTCTTCCCACAAGTGACAAGTAGCTGTAGAGCAAGCGGCACATAAATATTAAGATTGAGAAGCTTGAGCTTGAGAGTGGTGCACAAGCAGATTGCAGCTTCGAGCTCAACAAGTCCTGCAAGAACTGGACAGCATTCGTTGACAACTGGGTCACCAAGACCAATGTGCACCAACCCTCCAAGCAGATCCACACAAGCACCCAATTTCAGTGTGTCAATAGGGCAAGTGGCCTGGGCTGGTGGGGGTGGGCAGGGTTTTCCACTTGGTGGGTTAGTAATAGGAGGCACCGTCACTGGAGGAACTGTCACAGGAGGGAGGTTAATGGGTGGCTTCACAATTGGAGGAACAGTCACTGGAGGGACTGTCACTGGGGGTTTTACAATCGGAGGGATAGTAACAATGGGAGGCAAAGTAATGGGGCCTTTAGGAGACCTTCCCTTAGGCTTTCTATGCTTTGGTGGTGCCTTGCCACATGAAGCACAACTAAGAATTGGAGTGGCTGAGGAAATGAAAAGCATGCAAATGAGGAGGAGAGCTGAGATTTTGCTGGAGTCCATTTTGAAACAAAGAGAGAGTAGAGTGGAAATGTGTAAAATTCTTGTAGAGAAGTAGGAATTATATAAGAGTATTGACAAGTGCAAGAAAAAAATAAAATGCCCTTGCTAGAAGAAGCAGATCACGTGAACATGGGCTAAGTTCAAAAGGCAGCTGCCAAACTTTGCTAGTTGGCTAACTATTACTCTGCCTTTACAAGTACATGAATCTATGAAAAAGAAAGATTTAATCACTGCTTTATTATCAATATTTCATCTTTGATTAACAATGTTTTGGCCTCTAGTTTGATTTAGAAAGAAAGAAAAACTAGGTTTTAGGGCAATTTTGATTAAGAACAGCTAGAATATAATTTATGGTTTTTGTATTAAGGGAGAGGTCTCGACAGTGTAGATCGAGAAGTTAGCAGTTTGCCTTCTAGAGACTGACCACTTGTTCTAAATTAGTGATTTATCCCAAATGTGTTGTTCTTCGTGCATCTGATAAAAAAATCCTTAAATTTATTATTTTTTTTTTACAAAGAAAGTCTATGTTTGAGATATAGAAAGAAATTATATGTACTAAGATTTTAATATTAATCTATAAAATATCATTTTTGAAAGGTAATTGCCCGGATCAATAAATTAAACTCATATTCATCCTCTTTTGAAATTTAAAAAAAAATTACAATCATATCTAATATAACATTATATATAACAAATTACTGAATAATCAAATTAATTAATTAATTAGAACATAATTAAACAATTCTAACATAAAATTGAATCAAACTCACATACATTTAAGATTTGAATCTAAGATTCATCATAAATTCACTTGACTTAGCTTTGCCTTATATTAATTCTTAGGTTAGAGTATTTGTTCTAAGCCAATCAATTTTATTTTGGACGTTTTAATCGGCATTACATATCTTTGAAAACTTAATAAGAAAATTAAAAACATTGCAATTTAATTTTGATTTGAAAAAAAAAAAACTTTTTTCTTTCTGTTAACCAACATTGCCCAAATTATCTTTTTTATTTATACCGGTTCCTTGCACGCCTCTCATATATCTATAGCAATCAATTTCTACAAGAGAATTAAATTTTAAACTGCCTTTTTTAGTCTATCTTTTCTTCGGATAAATTTTGCTTCAGTTTTTCGAATTAAAATAAATTAATCATTTAAACTATTACAATATAATGTATTTTTTAAAATATTAATCTCTTAATTTCATTGATTGATTCCAATTCCAAGTAAAAAAAACTAACAGTGCAATTTATATACAGCCTTAGATCATCAATTATTAATTTTTTTAATAATTAGAAAAATTAATAAAGAATTAAATATCGAGAAAAGGGGTATGAAATTGGATACTACAAAATCTGACCGCAGCATAGTGTGGACAGTGGAGGTCCTAGTCATTTGGTTGACCTACGTACCACTGTTAACAGAAATTTTTTGAGACAAAGGTTCAAAAATTAGATATGGCTGATTCATTTCCTAGAAAATAATTTGACATGCGGACAAACTTTGGCCTTTGGGTAAAAGTTAACTATTATTCTATCCAATTTTCACATTCCTTAAAGAGATTACTATAAAAAAATTGAAATAATTAATCGATAGATTTTAAATTCTGGATCAATTTAACGTTTCTAATTAATAATTCAAATGATATATAGCTGGATTAAACTTGTGGAAATCTCTAATTTATTTTTTTTCATAATATTGAATTAAAATGGTAGCATATTTCACTTTTCTTAATTTAAAATGAAATTAGAAGATATGAAATATATAATTGGTGAAGTTTATTGTAACTTCTGTCAAAGTCAAGATATAGTGTCGACATTTTTCTTATAGCATATATAAGTATTAATTTTATTTTATTTTTGCCTTAGATAAATTAGAGTCATTTCATTCAAATAAATTTGGAATCAGTATTATTGATTTTAATAAAAATAAATTAAAAGAGAAATATTGGAAAATAAGCTATTATTATACATAAGTAGGCATCCAAATATGTGCTAGGTAATTAGTGAATAATTACTACCCTTCCAAAGAATGCAACCATTTGAAGCTATGATATAATGTGTTAGAGATCTGCATTCAAAGTATGAGTTATTATTTGTTTTGACAAAAAAAATTATAATTTTATTTTATAAAAAAATCTTAAAATTATAAATTCAAATATATATATATATATACCATAATCAACACTCTTAAATTCTCAATTTAAGATTGATCATGACATTGCATAATGCATTAAAGTTTAAATTAAGTTTACACATAGATCATAACATAGTTTAATTTTTTAATACGTGCTTTAGATTTTGAATTATACAATAAAAGATGCAATAGTTTTTTGTTTTTTTTTTTTTTTATTGTTCTATGAATCTAGTTCACTCATATTAAGACTCAAATACCTGAACTCCAAATTAGAACTTGGAAACTCGTAGCATGGTGTTAGCATGACATCCCTCAATTAGAAGTATTACTTAATTCGAAGTTTATCCCTCCTTTTTTGTTTAACCTGATGACCTTAACAATTGCTCAAATGTATGGAAAGAGAAGAGAGAAGAGAGACAAAGAAAATATTAGTAACGTATTGTGCTGCATATAATGTCTACTATTAATCTTTCTTATATATGATCTAAAAATATCTGGTTATTTTATAGAGTTCGTTTTTATATATTAACAGCGAAACTTTTTAATTTTATAAGTAGGGTTGAAAGATTATCACATGTTATTTTTAAAATTATTTTTATTATATTAAAAGGAATGCGATAATTTCTCCGCTTTATATATCTACAGCCAAATATAATGTATAGAATTAGAAAGGTTCTTTTGGAATCAGGGGCCACAAGCAGGGGCCACAAGGTGTTGTAGATAATGAAAACTATGGGCTATGGCCCCTTTTTTTTGTGTAGGTCACAGTCAAGATTCACAGCCATATTGTCAGCTATAGTGGCAACTTGCCTGATTCAGGATATGACTACGGAGGGGGAAAAAAATATCGTTTGGTTAATCACTTCATTTTTGCAATATAGGGGACCACATGATAGGAGACCAATCAAGATGGCTAGATCATCCTCTGCCTGTATAATCACATGTTGATGGGGAGGATTTAAAAAAATATTAATTTGCATATTTTCCAGCAAGAGAATTTTGATGGCCCACGGCATACGGTTAGTTTAAATCAGTGATTCCAAAATATCTCATAAGTTCATGTGAATTGACGCATAATATGATTTCAAGTGTCATTATATGCATAGTTTCAGTTTCATTTATTATAATAGAAAAAATAATTTATTCAAGGCTCACCTTGAAATTTTATTTCGATAGTCCCAAGTTTTAATTTTAAAATAGATGCAATGATAGTTATGGATGAAAACAAATTATGGTTCGCATTTTATAACTCAAAAACACATATAAAGAGTACATATATACAATTAATCCAATCTGTTTTGCCCCTCGTGATCAAATAAGAATAGATTAAGAGGTTAATGGGATATTGATGTGAGGAAGTAAGGATGACTATATTTTTAAGAGCGAATTGCGAGTGAATATAAATTATATTTTTAAGTGGTTGGTTCAATTGATTAAAGTTATTTTTTTATATAAAAAAGTTTTTTATTCAAGTTTTATCAGTGGTCATTTATCGAGGTCATCTCGAATGCATAACCTGTAACCATCTGTTTTAGACTGTCAAGTACGATACATCTTACCTTGACCTGAAAGACTGAACAATTTATCTATCTCTATATTTTTTTTACAAAAAAAAATAAATAAAACATATAAATACAAATTATGTTTTGGAATGAAAGACAATTTTGAATCAATTTTGTATTTGAGCAAGTTTCAATTATATATAAAGAAAAGGATTTAAAATCTTAAGTTTTTTAATTAGTTCAAAATTTATCTAAGTTAGGTCCAATTTGATGTACTAATTAGATTTGTCATTATTTAATTAATAGCTTGTGCATTTGTATATGTTAAAATTCGGATAATCATTCGGATTAAATCAAACTGAATTTGATTTTTTTATAATATATAAAATTATTAATTTTAAAATTTTGATTTAAATCTAAATTGAATTTCTTATTCAAATCATATTTTATTGTTCAATTTATCAGTGTTTTAAATTTAAATTTAAATGTTTATATTATTTTAATATATTTAAATGAATTTAAATATGTAATTTGGTTTAGTTTAATTTTTTTGATATTTTACTTTTCAATTTGAAATCTAAATCGAATTTAATATATATATATTTAATATTTAAATTTAATTTAAATTAAATAAAAAAATCGATTCGAATTGAATCGAGCATTATAATTTTAAATAATTTTTAATTTTTTCAATTTTTTTTCATCCATATGCTAGTGAGAAATGGTATTTTATAATTTATCCAAATTATTACATAATAATTTTGTTATTACAATTGGACAAAAATTACTTCCCTTGTCATTGTATCTATCTCCTCAATTTCGGTCCCCCATTTTTCAGGTTGTATGGCACAAATAGCATGTTTTCTTTCCCTCTCTCTGTTTTAGCCTCTGCATCTTTTTCTTTAATTGGGCATTCTTTTTTTCTGAGATGTCCCATTGGTTCATGTGATTAAACGTTAACTTAAGAGCTGAATAATGGAAGCTTTTTTGTCCATAATAAAAGGAAATACCCCATTCATTTGATGTTATTTATTAAATCCAAATTAACGTCACAATATTTCTTTGTATATTTATCCATTTTTCTGCTTGCAAGCCAGCTCAATGTGAACCACTAATGAAATTTTGTCCCATGATAGTATATGAAAGTGTATATAAATATTTCAGAGCGAAACTTCACTACTGGGTGATTTCTTTTCAAATTTGTAGTCATATATAGTGGAATCTGCAAGAAAAAAAAGCAGTACTCTGTTTTTGAGAGGCAAGAGAAAAGATGGTGAGTACAGCAAAGCAAGCATGTGAAATGGTGGTTGGAATGAAATACAAGAGAATGGTGGTGGGGGATGGGGGGGAGGGGAGGGCATGGCCATGATCTCTAATCGATCAAAAAAAGAAAAGAAAAATGTGTTTTGGTGTTAGAGAGAGCGTCCGTGAAGGCATGGTCATAGATATGTTTGAGAGGCTGGCCTTTTTTGTATTCTTCTCCATCCGTGATTCTTCTTTCCTCACTCTGATGTGATTGGTCGGCTCTTTCTTTGTCCATGTCTCCCTCTCTCATCCATTAAAAGTACTTATCTTCTTGAACAAACAATAGGGTTTTCGTGGTGACTAACTTGCATGATATTGTGATCATGCTATTGTTATATAGGATTAGAATGTGTTAATCCTTTGGAATATTTTGCCTAAATGGAGTTTTTTTTTTTTCGCGGGACTTCATACACATGCTAAATGAATACCCGAAGTATTAGGTGGAGATACAGATTTCACATATGTTAATTTGAAAGTAACTTTGGACACATAAATATAACAAATTAAAATCTTTTATCTTTCATCAATTGATTTTGAGTTAAAATGAAGTTTATATTATACTATAAATCTCTTATACTTACACCATAAATTCATATCACGTGATAGATTCAATTTTTTTTTTCTAACGCATGAAAAAGAATATTAGAATAAAGATAAAGTAAATATCATGCATGTTAAATTGAGACAATGGGAGTATATAAATTTATCAAGAGTTACTTCATTAAATTGTTATTGATTTAGATTAGGTGTCTATCTAAAATTTAATGAAAAAAAAAAGTTAATTTCCTATACTATTTTTTTTTTTTTTTTGCCAGTACTTAACTCACTCAATACTCTTTTTCTCTCTGTTTTTATTGGAAATAATTGATGTGGTACTTCAATGATTTTATTTTCATTTATGTACATATTATTGTCCTTCTTCACGGAAGTTGATATTACCTGCATCCAATGAACGTTGGTGTCATTGTATCGGGAAAAGCATTGACTTTCGAGATGCGAAATTAAGCGTTGAATGAAATGGCGAAAAAAAGGCTTCTTCAAAGCTTAGGGCCAAAACATCAATTATAGGCTCCGAACTTTTTAGCCCAAAATTCAATGAAAGCCGAAAAACAAATTTCAATGAGGGCCAAGGAGTTGAAGGATGGGCCACCATTGAACATTCTAATTTCTAGATTCTTAAATTAATATCAAAATGCTTCTTTAAATCTTTAGACAGTTGAACTTTAATGCTATAGAGTAATTTCTAAAATGTAAAAAATATTATATGATCAAAATTGATTTTTTTAACTCTAAAACTATGCCAAATTAAATATAAATATATAATTTAATTTAAATAAAAATAATACGTTATATATTTTACTTAATCTTATCTTATTTTTTTCGAAAGTATCTCTAGATTTTATCATTTCTTTCATAATTTGAGCCAAATTCACATTGTAAACAGTGATAGCCTATTTTTTTTTACCAATTTCTTAACATAAAAAGAAAGATTGTGTAAATTAAACATATGATGAATTACAAACAAGGTGTTGTTGATATTTATATATAGGGAGAATCCCTTTTGCTTTCCTTTAAGATATGCATAAAAAATTTGTTAATACCTATGGTCACGCCATTGATTCAGCCTCAGCTTATGCCATGAATGATGAATTTGTCCAGGGTCCTGAGTCATCAAATGTACCATTTCTCAAGTGATCCGAATGCGATAGATTAAACCGTTTGAAAGGGGAAATGAGCCAGGTAAATTTTGCAAACATAATTTGTTTCTTCCAATCATTCTTGATAATTTAATTTGGTTGATCCTTGATTTCAGGATTCAAGATTAATAGATTTCATTGTCATAATTTTATACGTATAGGTGCGGAGCGTAATAATTGACAATATTAAAAAAATTTTGGAGAGAGGCGACAGCTTGGCGTTGCTCGTTGAAAAGACTTTGTACAATGCCGGGGAATTCACTTCGATCGGTTCAACAGGCAAGCTCGTCGTTACAAGAATGCTATATGGTAGAGATATCATAAGTTCACATAACTATGGTAAACATAGTCTACTCCTAACAGTATTGGAATCATACATTTGAGAGATTATTAGGGGGGTTGGCTTGATTCCAATTCAGTTCCAGTAATTTCAAGTATGAATAGTTTTTGTTGTCTTTCAGGGCGACATTACTGCTTTTGTTGATCATCCTTTAAGGTCTGCTCACATTTGTTTGTAACGGACTTTTTTTGTCTTCCTGCTTGAAGTAGCACGCCGCGGGGAACAAAGATCCAGTAAAAGTTGGCATGGACTGGGTCTTCTCAGTCATCTCATCTATATTATTTTATTTGAAAGTTTATGATAAATATGAATTTTGATATTTAAGGTCCAACTCCAAATTGTGAGGACACTTCAAGCAATCAATCAATCATTGCAAATGTGTATCGTGGTTTATGAAAATCTTATTTAAACAGTATAAAAGACAGAAATGACGAATTTGAAATTTAATTACTGTTAATTTATATAATTATATTAGGTTTTTTGTCCGTATTTTGTACTATTAGTCTTTTAAAAATAAAAATTAAATTAAATTAAAAAAACTTTAAAATTTTAAAATAACAATCATATTGGAGAAAAAATTTTATTATTAAAGATAAATTAAATAGTGAAACCTATAAAAAAATAAAAATGAAAAATTAGTAAAATTTATTTATATTCTTTAGTTTTTAAAAATTTATTTTTAAATCATTAATTCATGAAATATGTACAAATTAAAATTCATATAATAATGATTTGTAATTTTTTGTCTCTTTACTATTAATTAAATTTAAGTAATTAGTAGAATATGAAAACTTTTTAAAATAAAGATAATTTATATTTTTTTCTTTTTAAAGATTTATTTTTAAATTATTAAATAAAGAAATATGAAAATCATAAATGAAGAGAGATCTATTTAGAAATGTGTAAAATTAAATTAGTTTTAAATCATCTCATATTTTTTTATACAATTTATATTTGTTAATCCAACTATTGAATTTTGTGCTTTATTTAAGTAAATCATATATTGCCAAATGTCAAGTAAATTTAAAATATTTGTTAATCTATTTGTGTGATAATAATAAAATTTTAATCATTAGTATATATAAAAAAATGATATTATTTTTGCTCGAAATGATAAAAATATTGAATTGACTTGAAACTTTATATGAATGATAGATACAAGTAAGTTGTTAAATCTAATTGTCTAATGGTTTTGTGTCCGTCTGACGAATTTGAAAACGAAATAAAAAAATAATGGCGTCATCACCAATATTTTTTTGCTAGGTGCGATTGACCACCTACTAAAATATATCATTTTAATAAAGTTTTAAAATTAATTAAAATTTATTAAAAAGATAATTTTACGGTCTACGAAACAGTCTGGGTTCGAGAATCAGTTACGCGTTATCTTTATTAGTACCTCACAGCACCCGTTAAAAAACGGTACCAATTAACAACGTGCTATCTTTTGATTTTGATAAAAATAGTCCAATTTTCGATGTTCGAAAAATAATTTCTTTGATTTTTTATCTATTAGAAAAGAAATTTTATTCCCGAGAAAAATAAATTCAAATTTTTTTATTGAAATAATTCTTAAAATATTTTAGTATGTTAGTAATATTAGAAGAACGTTTTCTCACCTAGAGATTTTTTAAGCATCGCTTCTCAAAATACTTTAGAATCTCATCGTCGGAGGCTCAAATTTACTTTTCGTATAAAATGTCATGTATGCAACGCAAAATGTTACCATGTCTATGCACACATTTTATTCTCCTTTGTTAGAAAATTTTTTAATTGTTTTATTAATATTCTTATTTAAATTTTGAAATTTTGAAGAAAAAAGAATTTAATTATATTGAATATTTTCTATAAATATTTCAATACACTGGTAATATTTTACAAAAAAAATTTTCACTTATAAATTTCTTAAAGCATCTCTACTCGGAATACTTTTAGAATCTCATCATCGGATAAAATTTCTTTTCTTCTCATTTTTATTACTTATATTTTTAATATATTAATCAATTTTTATTTATTATTTAAAAAAAATAAAATTTTTACTATATTAAAATTTTTTTATAAATACTCTAATACACTGGTAGTATTTAAAAAAAATTTTCTCACTTAGAGATTTCGTAGGCATCATTATTCAGAAAACCTTTGAATCTCATCGTCGGATAAAAATTTTCTTTTCCTATATTTTTTTATTACTTTAGTATTATTATTAAATTATTTTTATATTATTTTATTTTTTAAAGTTTATTTTAAAAATTAACAAAATTATAAAAAAAAAATTTAACCACATATTTCATCATTTAATTTAACAAATATAAATATTTTAATATACATAAATATTAATAAAATAATATAAAAAAAATAAAAAAAAATACGCGATTTGGTTCGACGGTTCGATCCAGCGGTTTGACTTGATCTGAGCACGGTCGGATCACGGGATGACGCGCTGATCCTGGGTGATTAAAACGACGTCGTTTTGGGCCTTTAATAAAACGTCGTCGTTTTGGCTATTGACAGCTTATATAAAAGTTAAAAAAAAAATTTTTTTTACTCATTTCCTTCATTTTTCAGACAAAAAAAAGCTTTTCTTCTCTCCTATTTTTTTTCTTCGGCCAAACTCAGATGGTCAGCCTGCCATTCCTTTGTCGTCACCGACCGCCTTTAACGGTGGTCAAAAAATTCTCAGAAAATACCAAAATATTTCCCTCGACCTTCTGAGTTCAGATCCGAGGTCTTTTTCACCAAAAAGAGTTCCCACTTCCCTAGATCTGTTGATGAAGTTTCGGTGAAACTATTTTTTTTGTATTCTGACCCTTTTTTTTTAAACTGACCTCTTTTTTTTTCTTCTTCGTGCAAGAAGCTCGAAGCTGGGTTCCTCCCTACGGAGAGAACTGTGTATTTTTTGTGTTTTTTTTTTCTTTCATTTTTGTAGCATCTCTCATTCTTTTTCGTGTGTTTGATTTGGCTAGGAGCTCTATTTATAGAGCTCCAGTCATGCGTATGCTTGAGGGAAAGGCATGGGACTCGGTATGGGGTGTAAGCACGAGCTCCATTCTTTTTTTATTCATTTTTTTCTTATTTGATAGTTTGTCAACGGGATGAGTAATTAGAGGGATGAAGGGTAGGGTATAGTAATCAAAAGGGTGGAGTGTAGGGTCTGGTGGCAGTGGTGCTAGGGAAGGCACCACTACCATCCTCAATTTTTTGTTTTGTTTTGTGTTTTTTTTTTTGTATTTTGTATTATTTTTTATTTTTTTATTGTATTTCGTATTTTATATTTATTTGTATTTCATATTTTTTCTGAACAAATTGATGTCCACACCAATGAGCGATTAATAAAAATATTTATGATTTATGAAGTTATAAAAGAGTGTAAAATAAATTAATTTTACAATTGTATGATTTGACCTTTTTATTGAAATTAATATATTATTTTATGTGATTTTTCATATCTTTATCATTTTTCTTAAATTCAACAGTTAGTAAAATACGAAAAAATTTCAAAATAAATTGAGTATGAAAAGATTGAAATTAATATAATAATATTTATATATTTTCTTTATCCTATTATTTTAATTAGTTTTATTGGTAAAAAAAAATGAAAGTTTGAAAAAGTTAATTTACATATTTTTATCTCTTTTTATTTTAAAATCATTAATTACAAAAATATAAAAACATAAAAAAATAATATTCTAACATTTCATATGTTCCTTTATATATCAAATAAATAATGAATTAAAGTCATATTTAGTGCATAGGATAATGGATAAGATAGAATGATTATTATTATTATTTTTAGCATAAGATAATTCAATAATTTCAAAATAAAGAGGCTTATTTTTAATTTATAAAATTGAATTTACATATTCTATTATACATTTACAAATTACATTAATAATTTAAATTATATTAATTTTAAGAAAAGATAATTTCGACAAATAAATTATCCTATCTTAATCTTTGCACATTTCAAATATAAGATAAGATGGTATTATTTAATTTAATTTAATTTATAATATCATCTTATCCTATTATGTCATAATCTTGTATATCAAATACAATCTAACAATTTAATATGTAATATATATGCATAATTAATTAACATATTTGTTGTTTGGAATCTAATTATATATATATATATATATATAGATATGCTAACCCTTCATATTCTATTTTTTATGTTAATTTATACAATAAACAATTAATATTTACAAATATTGAAATTAATATGCTGACATCTGAAATTATATTTAATCTAATTTATACTTTAAAAAAAGATAAAAATATTTAACATTTTATTTATTGTATGAAAACCTAACATTGCATTGAAATAAATGAAGAATAAATTATTTTTAATATATTAAATCAAATAAATAATAATATTTTCACTTTGCTTCTTGTTTATGTTTATACTTTTTAAAGCGTATGATATCACTAAAAATTCGTCCTTTAAAGGATTGATGATAAAAAAAATTAAAAGAATTATTTTCATTAACTAAATGAAGGTGCTGTTTTAACAAAAAAATATTTTGATAAGTAAACCTAAATAAATAAATATATTTAGATAACCATAAGCTTTATTAATTTGACATAATACTAATTCTTCTTGTGTATGTATGTACCTAGAAGTAGAAAGTAAATAAAAAAAAAATTTTGTTAGTGTTAGGTTATTTGTTATCAATTCAAAACTACTCAATGCTCAACTTTTTTAATTAAAATGATGCAAAAAAATAAACTATAGAAAAATCAAGATTTATTTGAATGAGTAAATATTTACTTTAAATTTTTTTAAAAATATAAATAATGTTAACTATAAATTATTAAGATAATGAAGCCTTTTCTTTTTACATTATAAAAAGTTTTCAATGTTAAATTGAAAAGTTTTTACATATTCTTTAAAATACATCAATTTCTTTTGTGTTAAATAAATGAATAAATGAAAATTTTTATTAAAAATTACAATAAATGGATCCTTTTGCTTATTTTTAAATTTACATGGAGTTTGACAAATACAATAAAAAAATTATTATCTTATACGATATATATTTTAAAATAAATGGTTTGGTAAGTTACATGCTATAAGTTTTTATAATATAATTAAGTAATAATTAAAAATATACAAATTAAACTAATATTTAATTTTTATATAAAACTAAAATATCTAGTTAATAAATGTGGTTAAAAACTAAATTACATATATTTTCGACATCACTACTCAAGCCGTCGATAACAAATGTAAATAACAACAAACAAATATATTTAAAAAGAGAAAGCAATTATCATTTAAAAATTGTATAACCAATGATAAATGAAATGTCACTTATATAATCAAAGAAAATAAAAAGAAAAGCATAAGTTATGAAGAAAATGAAAAGTTTACAAACATTTTAACAAAAACAATTGAAAAAAATATCACAAACACAAAAAATATCAAAAGTAAAAAACTTATATAAATGTAAGGCAATCAAAAATCTAAAAAATGATAAGTTAAACAGTTGCATTTTATGTAATAAAGTTAAGAGATTTAGGTTTCATGTGAAAATTTATGTAATCAAACACTATACAATTCATTTATTGAAAAAATTATTTTTATTATTTTATTTCATAAAATGGAAACAAATTTAAAAAAAAAAAGATTTTAGTAAATCAATTGTACTTGAATTAAAAATCATAAAAATGGATAAAACTCATTATTCAAATTCATATAATTATCATCAAACAGTCATTTAAATATAATATGATTGTGTAATGAAAGAGTTCTTAATGAAAACTTTTAGAAATATTTATTAAAATATCATTTCAACTCCAATATTATTTATTTTTATATTAATATTTTAATATATTTATATGAAAAATAGAAATTTAGTGAAACTCAATAAAATGATGAGTAAATATTAAATAATCAAAAAATACTATTATTTCTTCATCTTTCACAAAATATTTATTTTCTAATAATTATGTTACATTAAACATAAAAAAAGGAGAAATTCTTTTAATTATAACTCGTGTAAATGTAACATATTTTGTAGAGTCTTCAAACCAAATAAAAAAATAATATTTTTAAGTGTTACGTTATTTACTCTCGATTTGAAACTTCTCATACTCGAAATTTTTTTTATTCTTTTTTGTAATTAAAATGATTATAAAATCAACTATAAAAAAATCACAAGTTATTTGCACGACTAACACTTATTGCTTAAGCTTTCTTTTTTTAATATTTTCATTTAAATCGATGTTAATTATTTATTTTAATTTTTTAAAATATAAATAATAATATTAATCATAAATTATTATAGAACGAAAGTTTGAATTTTAGTATTATAAAAGTTTATAATATGAAAGTTAAAAATCTTTGGATCTTCTTATAAATAAATTATTTTTGTGTTAAATAAATGATTAAATGAAAATTTTTATAAAAGATAATATTAAGCGGAATTTTTTTTCTCTTTTTCATATCTGCAATAGTTTTTTAAATCCCTTCATTTACACCAATTCTTTCTCTCACTAAACTCAAAATGTTCTCCCCTCTCTAAAGCTTTGGTCTTACCGACCACCATCGCTGGCCCATATCCTTTTTACGCCCAAATTTCACCAAGAGCTGCCTTTTCACCTTCTCTTTCCCCTTCTCCAAGTGGTTTTCCTTAAAATGACTCTAAAGCCACAGATATGGGATTTTGAACCGAAAATTCACACCATTATTTCTCCTTCTTCCTGCCATCCGATCTCCTTGAAATTTTAATATGTTGCTTTCCTTTCTTTTACCTTCGTTTTTACTGTTTAGATCACCTGCCATTTTCACAATTTAATGCGTGTAAGTGCGGAGCGTAATGATTGACAATATTGAGAAAGTTTTGGAGAGAGGCGACAGCTTGGCGTTTCTCGTTGAAAAACTTGTAAAATGCAAGGGAATTCACTTCGATCGGTTAACAGGCAAGCTCGTTGTTACAAGAATGCTATTGGTGGAGATATTATAAGTTCACGTAAGTATGCTAACCATAGTCTACTCTTAACAGTATTTGAATCATGCATTTGAGAGATTATTGAGGGGTTGGTTTGATTCCAATTCAGTTCCAGTAATTTCAATTATGAGTAGTTTTTCTTATCTTTCAGAGCGACATTTATGCTACTGCTTTTGTTGATCATCCTTTATATTCAGCTCACATTTGTTTGTAATTGTATTGGACTCTTGTCGACCTGCTTGAAATGGAAAGCCAACGGCTTTCATGGTTTATCACATTTTTTATATTAGTCTTTTGTACATCCGTGATGCAGGTTAATTTTTATTTCTAAAAATTTATTTTAATAAATAATTTTTTTGATAATACGATAATAATGATAAATATTAATAAATTAATTTAGATTTTAGTACAATATAAATAAAATTTAATAAATCTTGATATAATTTTTATTTTGATAACTTCTTATATAATTTTGATTATCTTCGATATTAGTTTGATAACTTATGATATGAGTTTTATAACCATTGATAAAATTTTGGTAATTTCTTGGTATAATTTTAATAATTAACTTTGTGATAATTTATGATACACTTTTTGTAATTATTGATAAAATTTACTTTATCATATATTTAATAATGAATTTCCGTAAGAAAGTATATGTTCAATTCTAATATAAGATAATTTTTTATTTAATAATATTATTGCTTCATTCAAATTTAAAATTTTTATTAAATATTTTGTTGAATAAGGTCATGATAAGTTTATCCTAGCCTCGTAAGATGAAATTTCTATATTCATTCATATTAGTAACGAATATTCAATTTCTAACAACTTTAAACATTAAAAAATTTATCAATGATTAACAATTAAATTATTATTATTTTACTGTTATGTTATTAATGATTTAGTATTAAAGTATCCATGATACACTATTAAATTATTAACGAGTTAATACTAAATTAACATTGATTTACCACTAATTTATGAATCATTTAATATTAAGTTATAAATAATTTACTACTAAATTTTTTATATTTTACTACTAAGTTACTAATAATTTTTTATAAAACTATAACTAATTTATTATTAATTTATCGATTATTTATTATAAAATTATAAATAATTAATTAATATACTATTAAATTATCACCAATTTACAATTATATTATTAGTAATTTACTATTATATAAGTTATCAATAATTTACATCTACATAATCAATGATTGACTACTTAATTTTTAATTATTTACTACAAAATTATCAAAGATTTATCATTAAATTAACTATAATTCAATATCAAATTATCACTTATTTATATTAAAATTTTCATGATTTATTATTAAATTATTTAACTATTAAGTTATTAATGATTAATTATGTACTATTAAATTAGATTGATTTATTTTTAAGTTTTTAATGATTAATTACTAATTGTCATTGATTCACTACTAAATTATTTATGATTTATTAATAAATTTATCAATTAATTATGGTTAAACTGAAATTGATTTACTATTAAATTATTACTAATTTACTATTAAGTTATTATTGATTTATTATTAAATTATTTATAAACATTCCATTTAATTTCAAGATTTTTTTTAAATTTTTTAAATGCTTAGATCATTAGTCGAAATTTAGGCTTTTAAATTTGTTTTGGGTATGATTTGGTTTTATATATTTATTTGTTTTAGTACTTTACAAATTTTTTGTTTTAAAGAAAAAACAATTCAAAAAATTCAAAAAAGATTTAAAGGGAGTTGTTTCTGGAGATAAAATTTTAGATTCAATCTTCGGATAAAGTTTTCAAAAATGAAAAGTAAATCCTTTTAGAATTGAGAGTTTGTTTTAATCTTAACTCTATTTCAATCGAGCTTGTTTATTTTAACAACAATTTTCTACAGTCAGGGAAGAAGAGAACTGCTTCAACTCTCATTGCAGTTAGGAGCCGATCCTTAGCCAAAATCCATCGATAGCTTACAGCCACACTGAGCCGTCCCTCAAACAATACCCATAAACCAACACACAAATATAATATCCTCCCAGAGACCACCATTGTCCAAAGACAGAAAGAGGAGGCCAAAGAATCATTCTGGCAGTCAAAACTTTCAGGAATCTCACTGCCACCTTTGTCACAACACAGCAGAAAACAACCAATCAATACCCAACACAGCCTCACACAGTCTTACAATGCTGAGCAAAGCTAGAACCCAAAAGCACAGGGCCGAAAGCCTCCATCACCAATTAAGAACAGGAAGCAATCAAAGCAAATATAGATAGCAAAACCACAATTCAGTATAACCCAGGACAAAAAATCAACCATCAGGGATTCAAAGCCAAAAATCACAGGGGAAATTGGCGGGACTTGTTTACGGGTTTCAGAGCTTATTGTTTGGCGCTTGGTGTCGGTCGGCACTTAGAGGGAGTGAAAACAAGAATAATTTGGTGATTTATGTGTTGAAGATCGGAGCTAACAGTGGTATTTCAAGTTTCCAGGGACTGTCAAAATATGCAGTGTTTGGAGCTGCCAGAATAATGTAAGGGAACAAGTGGCTGCCTTGTTGTGAATAAGCCTGGTTAATCATAGAGGGACGCTGATTATACCCATCACCAGGTAGAACAAAGCCAATTATGGATGATAGTTTTGTTTCATGGGCCACTTGATGCACAAAGCCATTTATGAATGATATCTTTGTTGCATGGCCCACTTGGGGCATATTAATATTGTTGCTAAAAAGGCACATTCGGCCATATCATTATTACATTTTACATGCATATTTAAATTTATTGTTTTAGAATATGTTTTAATTATTTGATAAAAAAAGTACATGGTTAAAATACTAATAACTTGGACAATTTTTTTCGTTTTCATAAAAATTCTGAAATGAATCAAGAATTGTTGATTTTTTAGAAATTTTTATATGATGATTTTTCCTTCTAAATTTTTTAGAATGGTGAAAAGTTTAGTATTAAATTTCAAAAAAATAATTTTTATTTATTTTCAAAAAGAAAAATAAATAAGAAATTAAATAAAAAATTTGAAATTACTGAGAATAAATGATAATATCTAATGGTGAAATTATAAGAATTAAGAATGATCTTTTAATCTTTTAAGTGAGAAATTTTCTTTTAAATTCTCCAAATGTTAACAATTTTAGACAAATTTCAATAAAAAAATTTACAAAAAGAAAAGAATAAAAATAATCTTTAAAATAAATAAATATTTATTTTGATCTTGAAAATTTAAGAGATCAATAATGGTTGATTTTCTGAAAATTTTTAGATGAGGAATTTAATTCTAAATTTTGCTACAATAATGGTAAATTTAGATAAAATTTCAATAATAATATTTTTAACCATACTACACGGTAAAAATAGGAATGATAAGTTTTAGAAATGATAAAAAATAAATTTTAGAAATAAGAATAAATTAAATTTGATAATGAAATTCTACGAAATAAAAAATGGTTGATTGTCTTAGAAATTAAGGTAGGAAAATATTTTTAAATAAATCGAGAATAGTGAAAATATTATATATATTTTTAATAAAAAAAGAATTAAAATAAACTAAGAAAATAAAATAAATTTGACTATTGGTATTTTCAAGTGAACGAATGTTGCATCTTTTTTATTAACTTATAATTGATTTATTAATATGTTGTTATGTATTTACAATTATGAAATATGGAATTTAAAAAGTTTACTAATAATATATGAGTTAATTGTCTTTTTATATAATAACATTATTATTTCATTCAAGTTTAGAATTTTTCACTTTTTTTTTTTTGAATAGGTTCATATTAGGTTTATTCTAACCCTCAAAACAAAAGTTTTGACTTTATTTTTGCTATTAAGCAGGTTTAATTCTTAGCAATTTCAAGTATAAAAAAAGTTATTAACAAATGACAATTAAGTTATCAGTTATTTATTATTAAATTATCAATAATTTACTATTAAATTATCAATAATTTACTTCTAATTTATGAATTATTTATATTTAATTGTTGGTGATTTATCACTAAGTTATTGATAATTTGTTATAAAATTATAATTGATTTACTACTAATTTATTGATAATTTACTAAAAAATTATCAATTATTAACTAATTTACTATTAAATAATCATTTATTTATAACTAAGTTATTAGTAATTTATAATTACATTATTAGTGATTTATTGCTAAGTTATCAATATGTTATTAAATTATCAACAATTTACTATTATTTTTTATATATTTATTATTATGTTATCATTGATTTGTTATTTAATTTTTTATTATTTACTATAAAATTATCACCGATACCACTAAATTATTTATGATTCATTACCAAATTGTTATTGATTTATATTAAATTATGCATGATTTATTATAAAGTTATCATTGATTAACTATTATGTAATTGATGATTTATTACTAAGTTATATTGATTTATTTTTAAGTTTTCAATGATAAACAATTAAATTATTAATTATTTATTACTATTTTATCATTAATTTACTAGTAATTTATTTAAGATTTACTACTATCAATTAATTACTATTAAATTGAAATTGATTTACTATTAAATTATCACTAATTTGTTATTAAGTTGTCATTAATTTATTAATAAGTTATCAATAATTAACTATTAAATTATCATTTATTTTTTATTAAATTATCCTTAATTTAGTACTATGTTGCTATGCATTTACAACTATATTATAATTGACTTATCATTAAGGTATTATACATATATTATTATACTATTATTGATTTTTCCTAAAAAGTTATCAATTATCGACTATTAAATTATCACTAATTTATTATTAAGTTATTACTAATATATTACAAAGTTATCAATGATTATTACTAAGTTATGTCGATTACATTTAAGTTTTTAATGATTAATTGCTAAGTTATTAATTATTTACTATTATGTTATTATTGATTTGTGTATATCCAAAAAGAAAGTAACCATAATGTATGTTAGATAATGTAATTTGTAAGGCAAAGAAAGAAAGAAGAAAAAATTCAAGTTTAAATGGCTTAAAAAGCATGAATAAATGTTTTTAATTTACTGTCCTTAATTTAACATATAATAATAAGTTAAAATCATAGTTTTTTATACTAATGTAAGTATTGGAAATAAACAGAGGCAAACCATCGTTTAAACTTAAAAGGTTTTGACCCTTCCAAAGTTTTAAGAACATGTATATATATATTTTGGCCTTTTTTAAATTAGAATTATTAATCTATTGATTTAGTTTTTTATTTCATAACCTAATTTTGCATTGGAATTTAAGAAGTACGTAAATCAAGTTGCTATTCTATATTTATTATATTTATTTTTTTAGTTTCATAATTTAATTTTATGCATTAAATTTAAGAGGGACTAAAATTATATAATTGTTTTTTTCCTTTTCATTATCATTTACTATAATTTATCCTCTCTATATAATTTTTTTTTTACTTTTAATTTTACTCTAGATCTTTATTTCATGTTTCCCTATAATATATTTTTTGAAAAAAATAGATTAAAAGCGTTTTATAGAAGATTTGATCGTAACTTTGAATCTCAAAATTTCAACTTCATTCTTATAAAAAGTATATTTATTTTTCTTATTTCAGTAAAAAAATTTGTTTAACAAATGATTTATTTGTATTTTTAATTTTAAATTATCAAAATAAAAAAAATTTATAATTCATTAAAAGATTGTGTAATTAGATATTTTACTATTAATTTGAAAGTGTTGGTACTCTTTCAAATTTAATTTGGTCATAGCAAAATTTTTATTTGATAATTTTATGAGCTTGCAACTTCTTAAGTCAATAGTTTTAATATATTTTTTAATTTTTTAGTTCATGGTAAATAGTAAATAATAAGATAAGCTTTATTGATAATTTGATAATTTGATTTAAATATTAGTGTATATATTTTCATATATGTTAACGAAGTATAATTGTATATAAAAGATTGAAAATTTTGAAATATTTTATTACCAATGGAAGTAATAAACTTTGCCTTGTGTTTTTATTTTTTTTTTGGATAAAAATTTTGTTATATATATGATAAAAGTGATGAGAACAAATTTATTGAATAAAAATTAAACAAACAATAATTTTTAAAAGTATTAAATTTACAACAATTAACTTCGTATTCTTTATAAAAATTTATTCTATTAAACAAAAAAACTAGTATATTTTTAATGGTTGCTTCATTCTTATTACCATAATTCAAAATTACTTTTTTAATATTTTGATGCCAGTCAACTTCTCCATTTGAAAAGAGTAAAAAATATTATAAGGGGTCATGACAATCCAAATAATGTTTTTATGTGGTCTTCATGAAAGAGTATAAACTATGATATGAGCTTTTCCAAATGAAATATTTGAATTGTTTCCCTTAATTTATATAGAAGCAACTTGATTAATAAACGAACAACTATAAACTTATTGATTTGGAATAACATTTCTATAATATGAATTTTAAAATCTTCAAAAAAAAATATATCCTTTAATCTTTGCAAGATTTGGATATAGTGATTTTCTTATAAAATTATCACTACTATCTCCATTACTTTTGCACTTAAAACTTTCATTGTGTTACTTTTTCATTCTATTTTGAAATTTATTGCTAGTGTTATAAAAGTACGACTAAAATAACATGAATTAATTACTTAAACTTGAAATAATTCAAAACTCAAATTGAGTATAAATAATTTTTTTTACTTGTTTTAAATTTTAATTTACTTAAAAATAATATAATACCTGTAATTATAAAAATAAACTAACTTGGCTCGATTTCAATTTATTTTAAAAAGCCAACAACTTAGTAATTATTTAAAAATCGAAATAACTGAACATAACAAAAATTTGAATTTAAATTGTAACTCAATCAAAATCCAATATTAGTTATTTTGCATAACAATTTAAAAGTTCCTTATTTAAGTTTTTTCTCTTTTATCTTCAATGTTTTATTTTTATTGTCTTTGTAGTTGAATTAGTTAATTAATTTTAAAAGTATTTCTAAAGTAAAATTGTAACTATAAGTAATTGAGTATATTTCTTTTTTATTTGAATTTATGATAATTTGAATCTAGTTTTTTAAACAAAGAGAAACATGCACCAATTATTGAGTTAAATTTGCTCATTGCAAAAGTGAATAATTGAGTACACTATGAATAGAAGTAGATGATAAAACTTGATTCAACCTAATTGGTTACTCATCTTGAGTTTAAAATCTAACTCAAAATTATAAAAAGTCAAAACTAAAAATGATTAAAATACTAAATACAAAATTAAATAAAGATTTATCAAATAAAATTTGCTAATGAATAACCTTAAATCACTTTTAAATTTAGTTAAATTATAATTTATAATAATATTTTTATTTTAGATGTAAAGTGATAATTAATTAGATGAATTTAAATTATTTTGAACAAATATTACTTAAAATGGCAACTTTAAAAATTTTGATACAATAGTGAATTTTCTTCAATTAATATAAAGGAAAAATTGAACACAAATGCAATGTTTCTCTAAATAAAAGAGTTTCATATTAATTTTCAAGAAATTTGAATTCAAAACATTTGTATATCTGTCTTTGAAATATCATATAACATTAACCTTTTTTGTCATATGGAGAAGATAAAATTATGCATAATCAATCAACTTTTTGTTTTTTTTTTTTATTTAAAATAATATTCCATTGATATTTTTATCAATTAAATGTAATTATATGTTAAATCAATTGAAAGCTTAATTTTTTTATTTAAAAAATTTTGTTATTCATAAATTTTTACTATATAAAATATTAAAATACATAATTTTAAAAAATAAAATAAAATCCTAACCTTGGTACTTGTCATGTTTTCTTAAAAAAATTCAAATTCTAAGAATAACAAACTTATTACGTAAAACTTACACAATTTATAATAATTTTATTTTCAGCATTAATAATATAAATTTTCCTGAATAAATATAATTTGGCATAAATAAATTCAAAGGATAATTTTAATAAATTTTATTACTCCTTGAAAGAGTTTACCAAAAATAATTATTAGACTTTACTTGATAATTTTTTTACTTATAATAATTCACGTTATGTCGTTCCATCACCTCGATAACAAAAAAGAAAGCAATTTCATACAATTGAGAAAGATTAAACAATCATGAGATATAAATTAATCATATATATACATATTAAGATAAAAGGTAAAAAAAAATTAAATCAATTAATCGAGGTGAACAATTTTCATAGCAATTTGACAGGACCCAACTTGAGCTATTAATAATTCCACCACCTTGTGAATGACATAATTTTACAAATGGAAAGTCCAATTAAAATGTTCAATGAATTATACAAAACTAATTGTTTGTATAGGAGATATAATTGATTTGCATTTAATTTGTTAGGTTTTGTTTATAAGAATAACAATTATAAAATTCTAGAGAAAAAATATAAAAAAAAAATAATTATAGAGGTCAGACTAAACTGTAGAATGATATATTAAATAATTATTTCAAGTGACTAAAAAAAATTAATTATATCATCAATGATCAACTCATAAAATATATAAATAATAAAATCATTAATATACATAAATAGTGAATATATTAAAACAAAAAAAAAATTGTAACACAAGAAATAGAAAAGTATGCTTTAATGACTTAATTATGATTATTTTTAATGAATTTATTTATCAATATAAATTACATATACAATTGTTTTTATAACAACTAAATAAACAAAATGGTTAAAATATATGATAAGTCCCTATACTCTTCGTTGTTTAGGATTTTAGTCTCTATAATATTATTTAAATGAATTTAGTCCTTACAATATTATTTTTAATAAATTTATTCCCTATAATATTATATTTTAAGAAATTTAATTCCCGTGCATTGTTAACGATTGAACTAAAATCCTTAAAAAATAATACTACAATAATTAAATTACTTTAAATAATATTAGAGTGACTAAATTTCTAAAAATAAAAAAGTATAATGACCTATGGCACATTTTGACATAACAAAATTAATATAATTATTTTATTTTTATACACACTAAACTTTAATATAATTGTATTTGCATTTTAATTTGATATAAAAATCATTCTACTTATAAAAAAGAGTTTAATAATAAAAGTCATCTAAATTAAAATTTATAAAAATTACTAATAGTATTTTAATCAAACACTTTTTAACATTTTTGAAATTAAAATTTTTTTAAGTGTATTTTAGTTAATCACTTTTAGTATTTTATTAGTCTAATTAAAAAAAAAAAGAATGTAATAATAAAAAGATTCATTTAAATTAAAATTTATAAAAACATTCACTAAGAATGTTTTAACTAATCACTTTTAACACTTTTATAATTAAAATTATAAGCAATTTAATTTCAAATAAACTCTATTTTTATTTTAATTGATTTAAATTAAACCTAAATAAATTAATAAAAATTATATATTTAAAGATAAATTTATTAATTTAAAAATTTATAAAAATATTTAAATCAATATTTAAAGTGATATTGATGACGCTATTCATGGGCAATTTGACCATCAAATTTTCACATGTTTAGCAAAGCTGTCAGCTATGTTTCTGCAAGCGCCTGTAACGATTCAAGTTCAGAAATCTTGGCATAAGATACATATTTTGCCAATTTTGAAGTCTATACGTCGTTTGAAAAAAATTACTCCAAGGGATCGATGAAAATTTTGTAAGAAAAACCAGTTCCTTCCATTGATTTTCTTAATGGAAAAGAAGGAAATTTTGATGGATTAAAAAAAGAGGGCTATAATGAATCGTCTTAAAATAAGAATTTATTTCGGAGGAGGATACATCTAGACCGTCATACATGTAATTTACCCTATCAATAAAATTCATCACAGATTTTGGATTCATATGCCCTGCCTTTAAGCTTCGCCTTTATAACAAAAGCTAGCTGAAGAATTTCTCTTATCCGACTCAGCTTGTGGAATGAGTGAGTAACAAGGCTTCTTCAAATCCACAAGATTGCACACATTAACCTCCGGGACCGCGCGTGGAGATGACGTTTATCAATCTGATCACTAATTTTCGAAGATACTTTATCAATCTGATTATCAGTCGAATTGTGTGTCCAAGAAGAAGCAGGAGCATCAAGCTGATCCAAACCAACACTGCAATTACTATTATCCTGAGTAGCAAAGAGTTTGCTTTTTCAGGAGTGAAAGCTGCGATAGATACCAGATATGCAAATGCCATTGCAGTAATGGCAACCCACATAATGACCATTAAAACCCACATAAAGAACCTACGCCTTAATGGTAATCCACTTATAAGCAACAGGATGATGCTAAGAGATGCCAAGAAACCCGTTGTGTTAGAAATGAGGAAAGAGGTATATAAAAATGGATAATTATCTGCCATTATGGAAGACCCGGCCTTGTGATGTGATTCATTTGAATCATTTGATGCCGTTGATGAAGAACCACTAGGGGAAGTGTCCTGCCAAACGGCACTAGGAGGATTGACGCCCGCTTGGAAAGCCATGGTAGCTAGCAGGGAAGCTACCAGCATTAAGGTATTGCGTTTTCTTTCAAGCCAATCAGCATTCCTATTAACAAACTTCTTGCGATCTTTACTTTTCATAGGTTTTGATACGGTATTTGATGTAGATGGTGAGGTTAAGATCTTGATCCTTGCAGATTTAAGTTGACAAGTTGACAAAGGCTTATGTTTTGCATGTACAGCTCCCATTCTTCGAAGGGACTCAATAATCTCCTTATCTATCACAGCCCTCTGGTTTTGTGATAAAAGATCCATTACCGTGAAACCATCTGCATTCCGACAATTCACGTCCACTGTAGTGCTAGAAATCAAAAAGTTTATGGCCTGCATGAATGTTTATATCAATTGCACAATACATAGCTTAGGAAATTCAAAGTAAAAAGGAAAAAAGGCCTAAGGGGCAAAGAGTGCAAGCCTCTTATGAAACTTAGCTAACTTAAACTGCAAACTATCCCAATTTGAGTTAATCGGAAGTTCTGGATTGTCGGTTTTAGGGTGTAATTGAGCTAAACCTAATTGATAGCAAACTCAGATTTTGGTTCAATTCAAAATTCCGAAACTCAAAATTAAATTCGAGCTTTATTTTTCATTTTGAAATTTGATTTATAATTTAATTGAGTAACTTGAACTTGACTTGATAGAATAATAAAATTATAAATATTTATATTAAATATTATATTTTTATTATTTAATTATTTATTAAATATATAAACAAATAAAAATTTTGTTAAATTCGATTAGATTAGCAAATATTTTCAATCAAAAATTAAACTATTCGAATTCAAATCAATTTATTATTAGAGTAACTAGAGCTTGAATTCTTTTCTTAATCTAACTCAAATAGCTTGATTCGTTTACTCATTTAGTTGGGACACATCGGCCATGCAAGACCATAAATTCAAAAAATTGCGAATAAATTTCACTTATTTTATTTAACCAAGAGAAACAAATCTGCGATTCTAGTGGCCAAAATAACCTTAAAAAGACACAAGGCTGGGGTTCGACCCCAGCCTCCCCTCCTCTCCCTTGGCTCTGCCCCCTTGAAAGAAAAGAAAAATGATACTAGGAATTTGGAAATACAGAGGGCTCATCTTGCGGGCTGTGAACCAACTTAAAACTCAAATCTTAACCCCAGATTTTTCTTTTTAAAAGCCTAGGTTGCCTCGCCTAAATTCTTAACTTTTTTCAAGCAAAAGCGACGGTCTCAAGAAAGAGAGTAATTAAAGCTAAAAATGAGAGAAATTAACAAGGGAGAGTACATACCTCTATTTGCTTAGCAGCTATTGCCAGATGCAAGATGGTGTTGCCATCATAATTCTTACAATTTACAAAGTCATGATCGGAAACTCTTTCCACCAAGAACTTCATTGCCTCCAACTGGTTGTGCCTCACGCACGCATGTAAAATGGTCTCACCTTCGTCCATCAGCAGCCAAGCTGCCGAGGGTCTGGCTTGGACCAACTCTCTCAAGACATCAAGTTTGCCCTTGATGGCAGCAATATGAAGAGGATTCCTCCCATCAAGGTTACAAACATGGCACATATCGGGGTTAACCTGTAGTAATCTTTTCACAATATCCAAGTACCCTTTTGCTGTTGCTAAGTGTAGGGGTGATGACTGTCGGGAATCAAGTTCTTTGGCTAGCTCTGGCTTCCGAGCAAGAATTTAATCAACGAATTCTAAATGGCCAAGCATGGAAGCTACGTGCAAAGGTGTTTCAGAGTAATGACCAGTGATAAATCTGTCAAGAAGCAGTGCATCCCCTTGAAGCAAATTGCGCAAGGAAATCACACTTCCTTCCACAGCTGCATCATAGAGCTTCCTCTCCATTTTTCTAATTAATTTGCATTTGGTATTCATGAAAAAAAGAAATGATATTCCTTATTACTCAAGTGTGTGTATACATATAATAGGAGTTGAGCATAAATTGTTGACTTCAGCCCAGCAATAATTGAGGAAAGGTCTTTTTTTATTCTTTTTGAAATAATAATAATTGAGGACAGTTGGTAGATTTGGAGTGTAGTTTGTGGCTTACAAAACTAGAATAGAATTTTAACACGGTAAGAAAAAAAAAATAGTTCCATTGTTCGGCGAAAAATAATTTTTTAAAAATATTTATATTTTTTGAATTAAAAAATTATTTATTATTTGAATAATTTAATAAAAAATATTTTTAGTTATTTGTTTATTTTTAGAACGATTTGTTTTTTTAAATAATATTAATATAATTATTAAAATATTAAAAATTATTTGTTATTAAAATATAATGAAATTATTTGTTATTAAAATTATTAATATTCAAAACTAATTTATTTTAATAATAATATTTAATATTAAAATATTATATTAATATAAAAATACTTAAAATAAAATTATTTATTATTCTTTTATTAATATATTAATATATTATTTATTAATATAATATTATTTATAAGTAAAATTATGTTTCAAAATATTGATAAATAATTTTACTTATAAATATTTTTTTAAAATATTGATAAATGTTGTTGTTGAAAATCCAACAACAAAAAAGCACTATATTTATTTGTATATCTAATAGTTTTTATTTTAATAAATTAATAATAATTTTTAGTTTCATTATTAATTAATACAATTAATGAGAATTAATTTGATACTAATAAGTGTATAATATTCATTTTAAACTTTTGACAAATATATATGAGCTGCATGTTTTATGCGAAATTCTAAAGAAGTATTTTTAAGAATTATCTTAATATAATTTAATTAATCTCTTAAATAATCAATTTTTTAAAATTAATTAATTAATCTTATTTTATCGATCATAGATCATATTTAGGGATGGCATCGGGTCGGGTTCGGGGTGGGTTTTGCTCGCCCCGAATCTGACCCGATTTTTATGCTCTATTAAATCCGAACCCGACTTGGTTCGATTTTTTTAATACCCGAATCTGACCCGACTCGACACTATATAAATCGCATCCAATCCGATCAGACCCGAAATTAATAAAATATTATTTTTTTTAAATATAAAAATTTTAAAATATCATTATATAAATATATATAATTAATTAATTAAAAAATAATTTTTTAATAATATCGGGTCGAATCAAGTCAGATTTTAGGCATACTCGAATCCGATCCGACCCCGATTGTTAATTAATTTTACTTGATCCGACCTCGACCCAAAACCTAAAATTAAAAAAAAAAAATTTGATCTCATAAGATCGAATCAGACCGAAACTCATCGAGAACAAACTTGATTGACGTCCCTAATCTTATCTATATATTCTCTCCTACACTGAAAAGGAAAACGCTAACCCCAAAACTCTGACAATTTTTAGGGTTGTACATCATTCCCTTTAATCCACTTAACTCGAAAACTCCGTTAATTTTGATTAAAAAGAAAATGTTTTCAATTTTTTTGACATATAATTATCAAAAATTAAATTTTAATTGTTAAAATTAAAAATATAATATTTTATAATAAATCATACATGCGTGGATTATTAACCCAAAACTCATTCATATATAATATATATAAAGTAAAATTTCATTTATATTAATATAATTTATATGTATTTTTTAATTTTTAAATTAAAATTAAAATTTATTATTTAAATATTATTTTAAAATTTTTAAAAATTATAAAAATTATACTAATATAAGTGTATGATGGCGCGGGACCTACATCCCCGTATTTTCCACTTGCTTTTAACTCCTTAATACTTTTTTTATAGTTTTCCACAATGGTAGGCCCCGGGGAACAAAAATCCAGAAAGAGTTGACGTGGACGGGTCTTCTCAGTCATCTCATCTATATTATTTTATTTTAAATTTTATGATAAATATGATTTTCTTTTTTTGGTTTTAAAGTGGCAGACCCTACGTTAAGACGGAGGGAGAGGCTGCGGTCAACCCCAGGCTTATGTAAAAATCCAGAAAAAATTGACGTGGACGGGTCTTCTCAGTCATCTCATCTATATTATTTTATTTTAAATTTTATGATAAATATGATTTTTTTTTTTTTTGGTTTTAAAGTGGCAGACCCTACGTTAAGACGGAGGGAGAGGCTGCGGTCAACCCCAGGCTTATGTCTTCTTAAAGTTTTTTTGTTCACCAAGTCAAGAAATTGAAGACGACAAATATGAATTTTGATGTTTAACGTCCAACTCCGAATTGTGAGGACACTTGAAGCCATCAGTCATTGCAAACGTGTATTTTGGTTTATGAAAATCTTATTTAAATAGTATAAAAGACGGTTAAATGCTTAAATTGTAATTAAACGTTTGACTAATTATTTAATTTAAAATTAAATATTTTAATTTATATAAATAAATATTAAATATTATTAATTTATAATAATATAATTTTTTTAATGAAAACTTAACTGTGAAACACATACCCCCATCATCGTGCATAAAAAAAAAAATTTGAGGTTGAATTGGCTTTTAAATAAGAGAATGAAGCAGATAGATATAATAAAACTCATTTTTTTTACTTAATTATAATTATCAGTTTTTTTTTTAAGAGCAATCATTTTTTTTTCTCATTTTAAAAATTTATTTTCATTTTTATTCTCAAAACTCAAATTTTCATCCACATCTTTTAACCTCAATCCATGCATCTTTTCACCCAAATTCTAAGTCCAAATATGCATTACAAAAAGTGCAACAAATTTAGATTACAGTGCTCTTCGTCGTAACTCCAATATCCATAAGGGATTGGAGTCCACAATTGCAACAACCAATTTGAAAGGAGAATGCTCTTTACAAAATATCATCAAGAATTATGGACAGCAGCAACCCTTGAACAAGCTCACATCTTTTTTTCTTCTTTTTTCTGATCCTCAAAGGGGATAAGACTACACATTTCTATTATTAAAACCAAATATCGAAACGAGGGAGGTGATAATACCCTACAATTACCGTAGAAATAAAAAAGACACTATTGCAAATATGTATTTATAAAAAAAGCAATCAGTTTTTCTTCTTTTTTTTTTCTCTTACAAAACAATCAATTATTCCTTTTTTTTTTTTAAATTCATTCTCAGCCCATCTTTAAAACTCAGAATTCTCTTCTGCATCTTTTCACTCAAATTCATTCTCAGCGTTTTTTGTTCTTCGCAAGCGGAGACAGTCGATTTGCTGACTAGCTTTTGTTGTTTGCCATTTGCACATGTGTCAACAATATCTCTTTTTAATGATAACAATGGAAGGAAAAGTAAAAAAATTTGTTGTCTTGCTAGAGAGCCATTTGCAGGAAATATATATCAAAGAAGGTAATCTTCATTTATTATTATTGTAATTTGCGACGCAAGTTCACAATGAACAAGTATCTGATGGGATTCCCTACAACTTTGCCAAGACATCTGATGTGATTTGCATTTTGCTTTTGTAAATAGCTCATTGAAACTTAACATATTCTTCTTCAAATGATATGTACCAAGTGTTTGATAATTTGGATATAAGAGTTTTTGGTTTTTGTGAACTGCTCCTTAAAACTCAACTTATTCTTCTTTAAACAATTAACATCCAGTGTTTGATGTTTTAAATATAAAAGTTTTTTATATGATTCAAATTAATGTTTTTGTTTTGTTTTATTTGAAATTTTAAAATATGGGAAGAAGGAAAAGATGATTGAAGAGAGACAAAACGAAAAAATTTAAAAGAAGTCGTCAAATATTTTTAAAACTTGACAAATGATATATCATTTTAATGGAGTGTATGTTTCACGATCAATTTTTCATTAAAGAAAATTTTATATTATTATAAATTGATAACATTTAATTTTTATTTATATAAATTAAAATATTAAATTTTAATTAACCGTCTAAACGTTTAACTTCAATTTGAACATTTAACCTCTAAAAGACAAAAATGATGAACTTGAAATAATATAAAAGATAAAAATGATGGATTTGAAATCTAATCAAGTTAATTTATATAATTATATTAAAAATAATATTTAATAAATATAAAGTTTAAAATTTCATATTTATAAATTTTATTTTCTCTCAAACTACAATTTTATATAATAATAATAATAATAATACATATATATATGTTATAATACATATTCACTTGTTGAAGTACATATTCTCCCAAACTGCATATATATATATATATATATATGTGATAGCAAACAATTATATTCACTTGTTGAAATAATAATAATAATACATATATATATGTTATAATATATATTCACTTGTTGAAGTACATATTCTCTCAAACTATATATATATATATATATATATATGATGGCAAACAATTATATTCACTTGTTGAAATAATAATAATAATAATAATAATAATAATAATAATAATAATATTATTATTATTATTATTATTATTATTATTATTAAAAGTTGTAGTTTCAAATAACAATAATTTGTAAATATTAAAATTGAAATTTTATATTTATTAAATGTTATTTTAACTATAATTATATAAATTAATTAAATTTAAATTCATATAATTTATGTCTTTTATATAATTTAAAATTCATCATTTACGTCTTTTATACTATTTAAATTAGATTTTCATAAACCATATTACACGTTTGCAATGTTTGATTGCTTCAAGTGTCGTCACAATTGGAGTTGGACCTTTTAACATCAAAATTCATATTTATCATAAAATTTCAAATAAAATAATATAGATGAGGTGACTGAGAAGACCCGTGTGTTACGGGCCGAAAGCTTAACCCTAACTATCCTCTTAATCTAGGATTTGTGGACGGCTCATGACACAATCATGTCAACTTTTTCCTGATCTTTGCACCCTGGGCCTACCGTTGTGGAAAACCGAAAACTATAGAAAAAATTATTAAGGAGTCAAAGCCCAGCGGAAAATACGGAGATCATATCGGTCTCGTGCAAAAAATCATTTTCCCTAACTTGATGATCTACCATCCGGAGGACAAAAGCTCAACAAAAAAGATAAAAATAAATTTGTAAATAAACTATCAGTCACCACCACCTGATGGTTCATCTCGTCAACAACTCTTCTAATATACCAAGACATTATTTTTATTTTTCTTCCCAAAAAAAATCCAAAAATCCCGTTAATTCACCTAATAATAAACAAAATCATGATCCCAAAATAACATTTATTTTTCACTTAGCAATCATTCCACTTGAAAAAATATAGAAAAAATTGAGAGCTTTGCATTACGTATAGCAGTTGTTGTTTTTATTCTAATGATTTTTCGCCATCTCTTTCATCATTTATAATTTTTTTAAAATCTTTTTTTATTACCAGTTATAGAAATTCCTAATTGTTTCTCAACTATCCAAATGGTATTTGCTTTTTTCAAGAAGTTTTTTCTTTGTAACCTCCAAAAATCATTCTATATCAATTCTTGAAATCTTCATTGAAAATTAACCCATTTGCAATCACCATTTCCCCTTCCATTTTTTTACTTGTCAGCTAATTTTTCTAACAGCAATTAAATATAGATTAAAGATAGAATGATTTCATTGTTAAAATTAAAAAAAAAAAAAAAAAAACATGGTCCAATCAATCTGTTTTTTTTTTTTTTATATTGAACCTGGCTTTTTTAAAACCATTTTTATAATATTTTTAAATTTAATAATTTTAAATTAAAAATCTAAAAAGATTATAAAAATTATATTAATATAAGAAAATTTCTTCTTATATATATTTACGAAAGATGACAATTGGTGAATGGTCGCGCGGGACCTACATCTCCTTAATAATAATGATAACGATAGGGCCCGGGGACCGACGATCCAGTAAAAGTTGACATGAACTGGGTCTTCTCGGTTATCTCATCTATATTATTTTATTTGCAAGTTTATGATAAATATGAATTTGGATGTGTAAAGTCCAACTCCAAATTGTGAGGACCACTTGAAGCAATCGATCATTGCAAATGTATATTGTGGTTTATAAAAATCTTATTTAAATAGTATTAAAGACAGAAATGATGAACTTTAAATGGCATAAAAGACAGAAATGACGAATTTTAAATTTAATCAAGTTAATTTATATAATTATATTAGGTTTTTTTTTTTCATGTTTCGAACTATTAATTTTTAAAAAATAAAAATTAAATTAAATTAAAAAACTAAAATAATTAAAATAATAATCATATTAAAAATTTATTAAAGATAAATAAAATAGTGAAACCTGTAAAAAAATAAAAGTAAAAAATTAATAAAATTTATTTATATTTATATTTTTTAAAATTTTATTTTTAAATTATTAATTCATGAAATATCTATAAATTAAAATTCATATAATAATGATTTGTCACTTTTCGTCTACTTACAATTAATTAAATTTAAATAGCAGAATATGAAAATCTTTTTAAATAAGGATAATTTATATTTTTTGTCTTTTCAAAGATTTATTTTTAAATCATTAAATAAAAAAAATGAAAACAAGAAATGAAAAGAGATTTAGGCATGTGTAAAACTAAATTAGTTTTGAACAATCTCATATCTTTTTATCCAATTTATATTTGTTAATCCAACCATTGAATTGTGTGTTTTATTTAAGTAAATCATGTATTGTCAAATATCCAATAAATTTAAAATATTTGTTAATCTATTTGTGTGATAATAATAAAAATTTAATCATTAGTATATATTAAAAATGATATTAATTTCATTCATAATGATAAAAATATTGAATTGACTTGAAATTTTACGTGAATGATAGATACAAGTAGGTTGTTAAATTTAATGGTTGATTTACAAAAATATTTATCATTTATGAAGTTATAAAGAGTGTAAAATAAATTAATTTTACAATAGTATGATTTGACCCCTTTATTGAAATTAATATAATATTTTTTGTGACTTTTCATATCTCTATCATTCTTCTTAAATTCAACCATTAGTAAAATATGAAAAGTTTTTAAAAATAAATTGATTATGCAAAGATTGAAATTAATATGACAATATTTATAAATTTTCTTTATCCTATTATTTTAATTTGTTTTGTTGGTAGAAAAGAATGAAAGTTTGAAAAGTTAATTTACATATTTTTCTTTCTTTTTTATTTCAAAATCATTAATTAAAAAAATTATGAAAACCTAAAAAACAATATTCTAACATTTCATATATTATTTTTTATTTCAAATAAATAATAAAGTAAGGTAATGTTTGGTGCATAAGATAATAGATAAAATAGAATGATTATCATCTTTTTTTCTTGGCATAGGATTATTCAATCATTTCAAAATAAAAAAATTTATTTTAAATTTATAAGATTAAACTTACATATTCTAATATACCATTACAAATTACATCAATAGTTTAAATTGTATAAACTTTAAAGAATGATAAATTTGATCAATAAATAAATTATTCTATCTTAATTTTTGCATATTTCAAATATAAGATAAGATGGTATTATTTAATTAAATATTATTCATAATATCATTTTATTTTGTTATGTCATAATCTTGTATACCAAGTACAATCTAACAACTTAATATGTAATATATATGCATCATTAATTAACATATTTATTGTTTAGAATCTAATTATATATATAGATAGATATGCTTACCATTCATATTCTATTTTTTATATTAATTTATACCAAAAAAAAATACTTACGAATATTGGAATTAATATGTTGACATTTCATATTATTATTTTTATTTAATCTAATTTATACTTAAAAAAGATAAAAATATTTAACGTTGTATTTATTGTATGGAAACCTAACATTATATAGAAATAAATAGAGAATAAATTATTTTTAATACATTAAATCAAATAAATAATAATATTTTTACTTTGTTTCTTGTTTCTTGTTTATGTTTGTAATTTCTAAAACATATGATATCACTAAAAATTCATCTTTTAAGGATTCGATGATAAAAAATTTAAAAGAATTATTTTTATTAACTAAATGAAGGTGTTGTTTTAACAAAAAATTATTTTGATAAGTAAACCTAAACAAATAAATATATTTAGATAATCATAAGCTTTATTAATTTTACATTAAACCCTTAATACTAATTATTTTTGTGTATGCATGTACCTAGTAGTAGAAAGTAAATAAAAAAAAATTTGTTAGTGTTATGTTATTTGTTATCAATTCGAAATGACTCAATGCTCAACTTTTTTAATTAAAATGATATAAAAAAATCAACTATAGAAAAATCAAGATTTATTTGAATGAGTAAATATTTATTTTAATTTTTTTAAAAAAATATAAATAATGTTAACCATAAATTATTAAGATAATAAAGCCTTTTCTTTTAACATTATAAAAAGTTTTCAACATTAAATTGAAAAGTTTTTACATATTCTTTAAAATACATCAATTTCTTTTGTGATAAATAAATGAATAAATGAAAATTTTTATTAAAAATTACAATAAATGGATCCTTTTGCTTATTTTTAAATTTACATGGAATTTGACAAATACAATTAAAAAATTATTATCTTATACGATATATATTTTAATATAAATGGTTCGATAAGTTACACGCTATATGTTTTTATAATATGATTAAGTAATAATTAAAAATATACAAATTAAACTAATATTTTAATTTTAATATAAAACTAAAATATCTAGTTAATAAATGTGGTTAAAAACTAAATTACATATATTTTCGACATAACTACTCAAACTATCTATAACAAATGTAAATAACAACAAAAAATATATTTAAAAAGCTAAAGCAATTATCATTTAAAAATTGTATAACCAATGATAAATGAAATGTCACTTATATAATCAAAGAAAATAAAAAGAAAAGCATATGTTATGAAGAAAATCAAAAGTTTACAAACATTTTAACAAAAACAACTGAAAAAAATATTTTAAACGCAAAAAATATCAAAAGTAAAAAACTTATATAAATGTAAGGCAATCAAAAGTATAAAAAATTATAAGTTAAATGGTTGCATTTTATGTAATAAAGTTAAGAGATTTAGGTTTCATGTGAAATTTTATGTAACCAAATACTACACAATTCATTTATTGAAAAAATTATTTTTATTATTTTATTTCATAATGTGGAAACAAATTTAACAAAAAATATTTTAGTAAATCAATCATACTTGAATTAAAAATCGTAAAAATGGGAAAAACTCATTATTCAAGTTTATATAATTATCATCAAACAATCATTTAAATATAATATGAATGTGTAATGAAAGAGTTCTTAATGAAAACTTTTAGAAATATTTATTAAAATATCATTTCAACTCCAATATTATTTATTTCTATTAATATTTCAATATATTTATATGAAAAATAGAAATTTAGTGAAACTCAATAAAATGATGAGTAAATATTAAATAATAAAAAATACTATTATTTATTTTCTAATAATATGTTACATTAAACATAAAAAAAAGAGAAATTGTTTTAATTATAACTCGTTTAAATGTGACATATTTTGTAAAGTCTTTAAAGCAAATAAAAAATAATATTTTTGAGTGTTACGTGATTTACTATCAATTTGAAACCTCTCGTACTCAAATTTTTTTTTTTGTAATTAAAATTATTATAAAATCAACTATAAAAGAATCACAAGTTATTTGTTTGAGTAACACTTATTGCTTAAGCTTTCTTTTTTTAATATTTTTATTTGAATCAATCATAAATCATTTTTTGTGTTAAATATAGAACACAACTTTGAATTTTAGTATTATAAAAGTTTATAATACAGAAGTTAAAAATCTTTGCATCTTCTTATAATAAATCATTTTTTGTGTTAAATAAACGATTAAATGAAAATTTTTATAAAAAATTATAATAAGTAAGAACTTTTCTTTTTCTCTTTTTCATATCTACAACAGTTTTTTTAAATCCCTTCTTTTTCACCAATTTTTTCTCTCACTAAACTCAAAATGCTCTCCCCACTCTCTAAAGCTTTGGTCCTACCAACCACCATCGCTGGCCCATGTCCTTTTAGGGCCAAATTTCACCAAGAGCCTCCTTTTCACCTTCTCTTTCCCGTTCTCCAAGTGGTTTTTCTTAAAATGACTCTAAAGCCATAGATCTGGGATTTTGAACCGAAACTTCACACCATTGTTTCTCCTTCTTCCTGCCATCCGATCTCCTTGAAATTTTAATATGTTGCTTTCCTTTCTTCGACCTTCGTTTATACTATTTAGATCTCCCACCATTTTCATAATTTTATGCGTATAGGTGCGGAGCGTAATGATCGACGATATTGAGAAAGTTTTGGAGAGAGGCGACAGCTTGGCGTTTCTCGTTGAAAAACTTGTAAAATGCTGGGAAATTCACTTCGATCGGTTCAACAGGCAAGCTCGTCGCTACAAGAATGCTATGTGGTGGAGATATTATAAGTTCACGTAAGTATGCTAACCATAGTCTACTCTTAATAGTATTTGAATCATGCATTTGATAGATTATTGGGGGGTTGGTTTGATTCCAATTCAGTTCCAGTAATTTCAATTATGAATAGTTTTTTTGTCTTTCCGAGCGACATTGATACTACTGCTTTTGTTGATAATCCTTTATATTCTGCTCACATTTGTTTGTAATTGTATTGGACTCTTGTCGTCCTGCTTGAAATAGAACGCCAACGGCTTTCATGGTTTATCACATTTTTTATATTAGTTTTTTGTACACCCGTGATGCAGGTTAATTTTTATTTCTAAAAATTTATTTTAATAAATAAATTTTTTGATAATATGATAGTAATGATAAATATGAATAAATTAATTTTGATTTTGATATAATATAAGTAAAATTTGATAACTTTTGATATAATTTTAATTTTGACAATTTTTTTTACAATTTTGATCACTTCTGATATTAGTTTGATAATTTATGATATAATTTTTATAATCATTAATAAAAATTTAGTAACTTCTTGATATAATTTTAGTAATTAATTTTGGAATAACTTATAAGATATTTTTAGTAATTATTGAAATTTTTTTATCATATATTTAATAATGAATTTTCGTAGAAAAGTGGGTGTTTTGTTTTAGTATAAGATAATTTTTTTATATAATAATATTATTATTTCATTCAAATTTAAAATTTTTATTAAATTTTTTATTGAATAGAGTCATGATAAGTTCATTTTAATCCCCCAAGATGAAATTTTTATATTCATTCCTGTTAGTAACCAAGATTCAATTCTTAACAACTTTAAACATAAAAAAAATTATCAATGATTAACAATTAAATAATTATTAATTTATTGTTATGTTATCAACAATTTAGTACCAAAATATCAATGATATACTATTAAATTATTAATTATTTATAACTAAATTAGCAGTAATTTACCACTAATTTATGAATAATTTAATAATAAGTTATAAACAATTTACTACTAAATTTTTGATACTTTACTATTAAGTTATTGACAATTTCTTATAAAATTATAACTAATTTACTATTAATTTATCAATTATTTATTACAAAATTATAAAAGATTAACTAATTTACTATTAAATTATCATCAATTTACAACTAAATTATTAGTAATTTACTATTATATAAGTTATCAATAATTTAAATTTACATTATCAATGATTTACTACTTAATTTTTTATTATTTACTATAAAATTATCAAATATTTATTATTAAATTAACTATAATTCAATATCAAGTTATCATTGATTTATATTAAAATTTTTATGATTTGCTATTAAATTATTTAACTATTAAGTTATTAATGATTAATTATGTACTATTAAGTTACATTGATTTATTTTTAAATTTTTAATTATTAATTACTAATTATCATTGATTCACTACTATATTATTTATGACTTACTAATAAATTTATCAATTAATTACAATTAAACTGAAATTGATTTATTATTAAGTTATTACTAATTTACTATTAAATTATTTTTTATTCATTATTAAATTATTTGTAAACATCCCATTTAATTTGAAGGTTTTTTTTTTTTAATTTTTTAAATGTTTAGGTCATTAGTCAAAATTTAAGCTTTTAAATTTGTTTTAGGTTTGATTTGGTTTTATGTATTTATTTATTTTAGTTCTATCAAATTTTTTTGTTTTAAAGAAAAAATAATTAAAAAAAGATTTAAATGGAGTTGTTTCTGGAGATAAAATTTTAGATTCAATCTTGGGATAAAGTTTTCAAAAATGAGAAGTAAATCCTTTTAGAATCGAGAGTTTGTTTTAATCTTAAACTCTATTTCAATCGAGCTTCTTTATCTAAACAACAATTTTCTACCCTCAGGGAAAGAAGAGAACAGCTTCAGCTATCATTGCAATTAGGAGCCGATCCTTAGCCAAAATCCATCGATAGCTTACACCCATACTGAGCCGTCCCTGAATACCCAGAAACCAACACACTAATACACTATCCTTCCAGAGACCACCATTGTCCGAAGACACAACGAATAGGCCAAAGACTCATTTTGGCAGTCAAAACCTTCAGGAATCTCACCGCCACCTTTGTCACAACACAGCAGAAAACAACCAATTACTCTGTCAATACCCAACACAGCCTCACACAGTCCTAAAATACTTAGCAAAGCTAAACCCAGAAGCACAGGGCGAAAAGCCTCAATCAACAATTAAGAACAGGAAGCAATCAAAGCAAATGTAGACAGCAAAACCACAATTTAGTATAACCCAGGATTAAAAATCAACCATGAGGGATTCAAAGCCGAAAATCACAGAGAAAATTGGCTGGACTTGTTTACAGGTTTCACAGCTTATTGTTTGGCGGTTGGTGTCGATCAGAACTTAAAGGAAGTGAAAACAGGAATAATTTGGTGATTTATGTGTTGAGGATCGAAGCTAACTGTGGTATTTCAAGTTTCCAGGAACTGTCAAAATATGCAGTGTTTGGAAATGCCAGTGATGTAAGGGAACAAGTTGGCCACCCTATAAGCATGGTTAATCATAGAGGGACGCTTGACTACACCCATCACCAAGCAGAACAAAGCCTTTTATGGATGATAGTTTTGTTTCATGGGCCACTTGATGCACAAAGCCATTTAAGAATGATATCTTTGTTGCATGGCCCACTTGGTGCATATTGATATTGTTGCCAAAAAGGTACATTCGGCCCATATCTTTATTACATTTTATATGTTTATTCATTTTCATTTGCATGCATATTTAAATTTATTGATTTAGGATATGTTTTAATTATTTGATAAAAAAAGTACATGGTTAAAATACTAATAATTTGGACTTTTTTTTTCTTTTCATAAAAATTTTGTAAATGAATAAAAATTATCTAACGGCGAAATTCTATAAATCAACAATGGTTGACTTTTAGAAATTTCTATGTGATGATTTTTCCTTCTAAATTTTTCAGATTGATGAAAAGTTTTGTATTAAATTTCAAGAAGAATAATTTTTATTTATTTTAAAAAAGAATAAATAATAAGAAATCAAATGAAAAATTTGAAATTATTGAGAATAAATGATAATTATCCAATGGTGAAATTATAAAAATTAAGAATGATTTTTTAAAATTTCTAAGTGAGAAAATTTCTTTTAAATTCTCTAAAATATTATAAAATTTAGACAAAATTTCAATAAAAAAATAATTTACAAAAAAATAAAAATAAAAGTAACAAGAATATAATTTTTAAAAATAAATAAATTTTTTTATTTTGACAATTTAAGAGATCAAGAATGGTTGATTTTTTAAAATTTATAGATGAAGAATTTATTTCTAAATTTTGCTAGAATTATGGTAAAATTAGATAAAATTTCAATAGTAATATTTTTAAGCATAGTAAAAGGTAAAAATAGGAATGATAAGTTTTAGAAATGATAAAAAAAATGGAAATAAGAATAAAGTAACTTCGATAATGAAATTCTATGAAATATTGAACAAATCACAACTAGCTTGTCATGAATAAATCAAGAATGGCTGATATTTTTAGAAATTTTAATTTGGGAAAATATTTCTAAATAATTTCAAAATGGTAAAAATATTAGATATTCAAGTGAATGAATGATTTTTTTGAATTCTTGTAAGGTGATAAAAATTTAAGGAATTTCACAAAATGGTAGGAAAACATAATTTTTTTTTATATTTAATTAATAAAACCTAATCAAAATAATAAAAAAAATCATCTAGCCAATACTCTAGGATATTTTGGAATTAATTGGTACCATCTTAAGATAAGCATTATGGTGAGTTATAACTTTTCCTATACGTAATTGTACTCTTAAATTTAGTTTTAAAACATAGATCAAAACTTATTCTTTTATGAACTTTTAGTCAAATTTAGGATATCCTTAAAATGATAAATTTATTTAGTCACCAATCACACTTAGATAAAAATATTGATAGTGATTTCTCTTATTGTGTCTAATGATAGGTTTACGGACTATATTATGATATTATAAATGATTAACTACTAAATTATTATGTGTTTTTTATTAACCTATAATTGATTTATTAATATGTTGTTATGCATTTATAATTATGAAATATGAAATTTAAAAAGTTTACTAATTATATATGAGATAACTATCTTTTTATATAATAACATTATTATTTTATTTAAGTTTAGAAATTTTCACTAATTTTTTTAATAGGTTCATAGTAGGTTTATCCTAACCTTCAAAATAAAAGTTTTAACTTCATTTTTGCTAGTAAGCAAGTTTAATTACTAGTAACTTTAAGTAAAAAAAAAAGTTATTAACAAATGACAACTAAGTTATTAGTTATTTACTATTAAGTTATCAATGATTTAATACTAAATTATTAATAATTTACTTCTAATTTATGAATGATTTCTATTAAATTGTTGGTAATTTATCACTAAGTTATTGATAATTTATTATAAAACTATAACTGATTTACTATTAATTTACCGATGATTTACTAAAAAATTATCAATGATTAATTAATTTACTATTAAATTATTAATGATGTATTATTAATTTTTATGTATTTATTATTATGTTATCATTGATTTGTTATTTATTTATTTTTTATTTACTCCAAAATTATCACCGATACCACTAAATTATTTATGATTCACTAGCAAATTATTATTGATTTATATTAAATTATGCATGATTTATTATGAAGTTATCATTGATTAATTATTATGTAATTGATGATTTACTATTAAGTTATACTAATTTACTTTTAAGTTTTTAATAATTAACTACTAAATTATCAATTATTTTATTGCTAATTTATTATTGATTTACTAGTAAGTTATTTAAAATTTACCACTATTAATTAATTATTATTAAACTGAAATTGATTTAACATTAAATTATTATTAATTTATTATTAAATTGTTATTAATTTATTTATAAGTTATCAATAATTAACTAATAAATTATCATTTTTTGGTTAAATTATCCTTAATTTAGTACTATATTATTATGCATTTATAACTATATTATAATTGACTTACCATTAAGTTATTATATATATTATTATATTATTATTGATTTTTCTTAAAAATTTATCAATTATTAATTATTAAATTACCATTCATTTACTATTAAGTTTTTACTAATTTATTATTAAGTTATCAATAATTACTACAAAGTTATACCGATTACATTTAAGTTTTCAGTGATTAATTACTAAATTATTAATTATTTACTACTATATTATTATTGATTTGTGTATATTCAAAAAGAAAGTAACCATAATGTATGTTAAACGATGTAATTTGTAAAGCAAAGAAAGAAAGAAGAAAAAAATTCAAGTTTAAATGACTTGAAAAGTATGAATAAATGCTCTTAATTTATTATATATAATTTAACACATAATAATAAGTTAAAATCATAACTTTTTATACTAATATAAGTATTGAAACTAAACTAATGTAAGTATTAAAACTAAACAGAGGCAAATCGTCATTTAAACTTAAGAGGCCTTGACCCCCCTAAAGTTTTGTGCATATATATATATATATACATACATACATACATATATACATAAATATTTTCAAAACTTTGGGGGGTCATATGGGCCTATTTTAAATTAGAATTAGTAATTTATTTTTTGATTTCATATTCTAATTTTGCATTGGAATTTAAGAAGGATGTAAATCATATTGCTATTCTATATTTATTATATATATTTTTAATTTCATAATTTAATTTTATGCATTATAATTTAAGAGGGACTAAAATTATATAATGTTTTTTTTCCTTTTTGTTATCATTTACTATAATTTCTCCTTTCTATATAATTTTTTTTTACTTTTAATTTTACTCTAGATCTTTATTTCATGTTTTCCTACAATATATTTTTTGAAAAAAAAAAGATTAAAATCATTTTATAGAAGATTTGATCATATCTTTGAATATCAAATTTTCAACTTCATTTTTATAAAAAGTATATTTATATTTATTCTTTCAGTAAAAAAAATTTGTTTAACAAAAGATTTATTTGTATTTTTTAATTTTAAATTATCAAAATGAAAATTTCATAATTCATTAAAAGATTGCATAATTAGATATTTTACTATTAATTTGCAAGTGTTGGTACTCTTTCAAATTTAAATTGGTCATAGTAATATTTTTATTTGATAATTTTATGAGCTTGCTACTTCTTATTATCAATATATTGTGTATGATATTAGAACTCTTATGGAAAAAAAATAAAATATAGTATTAGTTGGTCCCTTTAAAAGTAAGATTCAAGATTCGTCACTGAAACTAAATTAAATAAATATATACAATGTATATAAAGTCAATAGTTTTAAGATATTTTTCAAATTTTTTAGTTCATGGTAAATAGTAAATATTAATATAAGCTTTATTGATAATTTGATTCGAATATTAGTGTAAGTATTTTCATACATGTTAGCGAAGTACAATTACATATAAAAGATTAAAAATTTTGAAATGTTTTGTCATCAATGGAAGTAATAAACTTTGCCTTATATTTCTATTTTTAAGTATATAATTTTGGATAAATTTTTTTATATATATATGATAAAAGTAATGAGAATAAATTTACTGAATAAAAATTAAACAGATAACAATTTTTAAAAATATTAGATTAACAACAATTAACTTCGCATTCTCCATAACAATTTCTTCTATTAAACAAAAAATGGTATATTTTTAATGGTTGCTATCATTCTTATTACCATAATTCAAAATTACTTTTTTGATATTTTGATGCCAGTTAATTTCTCTATTTGAAAAGAGTAAAAAATATTGTAAGGGGTTATAACAATCTAAATAATATTTAATTTTGTGTTGTCTTCATGAATGAGTATAAACTATGATATGATCTCTTTTAAATGAAATGTTTGAATTGTTTCCCTCAATCCATATACAACAACTTGATTAATAAACAAACAACTATAAAATCAACTATAAACTCATTGATTTGAATTAACATTTTTATACTAGAAATTTCAAAATCTTCAAAAGAAGATATTTCTTTTAGTCTCTGTAAGATTTGGGTATAATGATTTTCTTATAAAATTATCACTACTATCTCCATTAGTTTTGCACTTAAACTTTCGTTGTGTTGTTTTCTCATTCTATTTTGAATTTGTTGCTAAAGTTATAAAAGTATAGCTAAAATAACATGAATTAATCACTCAAATTTAAAATAATTCAAAATTCAAATTGAGTATAAATAAATTTTTTACTCATTTTAAATTTTAATTTACTTAAAAATAATATAATACCATATATAATTATAAAAATAAACTAACTTGACTCGATTTCAATTAATTTTAAAAAGTCAACAACTTAGTAGTTATTTAAAACCTGAAATAATTGAACATAACAAAAATTTGAATTTAAATAGTAACCCAATCAAAATTCAATATCAGTTATCTGCATAACAATTTAAAAGTTCCTTATTTAAGTTTCTTTCCTTCATCTTCAATATTTTATTTTTATTGTCTTTGTAGTTGAATTAGTTAATTAATTTTAAAAGTATTTCTAAAGTGAAATTGCAACTATAAATAATTGAATATATTTCTTTTTTATTTGAATATAGGATGATTTGAATCTAGTTTTTTAGACAAAAAGAAACATGCACAAATTATTGAGTCAAATTTACTTGAGCAAAAATGAATAATTGAGTACACTATGAATAGAAGTGATGAAAAAACTTAACTCAACTTAATTGGTTATTTATCTTAAATTTAAAATCTAACTCAAAATTATAAAAAGTCAAAATTCAAAATGATTAAAATTCTAAATACATAATTAAATAAAGATTTATCAAATAAATTTTGCTAATGAATACCATTAAATCACTTTTAAGTTTAGTTAAATTATAATTTATAATAATATTTTTATTTTAGATGTAAAGTGATAATTAATTTGATGAATTTTAATTCTTTTGAACGAATATTACTTAAAATGAAAATTTTAAAAATTTTGATACAACAATGAATATTCTTCAACTGATATGAAAGAAAAATTGAACAAGTATGCAATGTTTCTCCAAATAAAAAAGTTTTATATTAATCTTCAAGAAATTTGAAATCAAAACATTTGTATATTTTTCATTGAAATATCACATAACACTAACATTTTTTGTCTTATGGAGAAAATAAAATTATGCACAATCAATAAATCTTTTGTCTCATTTTTCTGCTTAGAATAATCTTTCATTGATACTTTCATCGATTGAATGTAATTATATGTTAAACCAATTGAAAGCTTAAATTTTATTTTATTTAAAAAATTTTATTATTCATAAATTTTTATTATATAAAATATTAAAATACATAATTTTAAAAAATAAAATAAAATAAAATAAAATCCTAACCTTGGTACTTGTCATGTTTTCTTAAAAAAATTCAAATTATAAGAATAACAAATTTATTATGTAATACCTACACAATTTATAATGATTTTACTTTCAACATTAACAGTATAAATTTTCATAAATGAATGTAATTTTGGCATAAATACATTCAAAATAAAGTTTTAATAAATTTTATTACACTTGGAAAGAATTTACCAAAATAATTATTTTGCTTTACTTGATAATTTTTTACTTAGAATAATTTACATTAGGTCATTCAATTACCTGGATGACAAAAAAAGAAAGCAATTTCATACAATTGAAAAAGATTAAATAATCATGAGATATAAATTAATCATATATATGCATATTAAAAATAAAAGTTAAAAAAATTAAATCAATTATTGTTTCAATTTACGTGAACAATTTTTACAAATTTGACAGGACTCAATCTTACGCTACTAATAATTCCACCACATTGTGAATCATCTAATTTTACAAATAGAAAGTCCAATTAAAGTGGTCAATGAATTATAAAGTACTAATTATTGGTAGAAGTGATGTAATTGATTTGATATTAGTTTGTGTTCATAAGAATAACAATGATAAAATTCTAAAGAAAAAAATATAAAAAAAATTAATTAGAGGTGAGACTAAAATGTAAGAATGATATATTAAATAAATCATTCAAGTGACTAAAAAGATTTAAATCAATGATCAACTCATAAAATATATTAATAATAAAATCATTAATATATATAAATAGTGAATATATTAAAACAAAAATAATTGTAAGGCAAGAAATAGAAAAAATGCTTTAAAGACTTAATTATAATTATTTTAATGACTTTATTTATCAATGTAAACTACATATACAATTATTTTTAAAACAACTAAATAAACAAAATGGTTAAAATGCGTGATAAATCCTTGTACTCTTTGATTTTTAGGAATTTAGTTCTTATAGTATTATTTAAATAAATTTAGCTCCTATAGTATTATGTTAATTTAGTCCATATATATTGTTAATGATTGAACTGAAATCCTTAAAAAATAATACTATATGGATTAAATTTTTTAAAATAATATTAGAGGGACTAAATTTTTAAAATTCGAAAAGTATAAGGACCTATGGCACATTTAATCTAACAAAATCAATATAATTATTTTCTTCCTATGCACAATAAGCTTTAATTTCGTTCTATTGTATTTTAATTTGATATGAAAAATTATTTTACTTATAAAAAAAAAGTTTAATAATTAAAAAAGTCATTTAAATTAAAATTTATCAAAAATTACTAATGCTATTTTAATCAATTACTTTTAACATTTTTGAAATTAAATTTTTTAAAGGTATTTTAGTCAATCACTTTTAGTATTATTTAAGCTAATTAAAAAAAAGAGTCTAATAATAAAAAAAATTATTTAAATAAAAATTTTAAAAAAATTCATTAAGGATGTTTTAGCTAATCACTTTCAATACTTTTGAAATTAAAATTTTAAGTAGTTAAATTTCTAATAAATTCTATTTTTAATTTTAGTTGATTTAAATTAAATTTAAATAAATTAATAAAAATTATATTTTTAAAAATAAATTTATTAATTTAAAAATTTATAAAAATATCTAGATAGATTACTATTAATACTTTTCAAATTCATATCTTTATATATAATAAATGATAAATGATATTGATGACGCTATTCATGGACAATTTGACCATCAAATTTTCACACGTTGAGCAAAGCTGTCAGCTATGTTTCTGCAAATGCCTGTAACGGTTCAAGTTCAGAAATCTTGGCATAAGGTGCATATTTTGGCAATTTTGAAGTCTATACGTCGGTTTGAAAAAAAAAAAAAATACTCCGAGGGATCGATGAAAAATTTATAAGAAAAATCAATTCCTTCCATTGATTTTCTTAAGGAAAAGAAGGAAAATTTGATGGATTAAAAAAGATGGCTGTGATGAATTGTCTTAAAATAAGAATTTATTTCTGAGGAGGATACATCTAGACCGTCGTACATGTAATTTACCCTACCGATAAAATACATCACAGATTTTGGATTCATATGCCCTGCCTTTATAACAAAAGCTACCTGAAGAATTTATCATATCTAACTCGGTTTGTGGAATGAGAGAGTAACAAAGCTTCTTTAATCCACAAGAGTGCACACATTAAGCTCCCGGACCGCGCGTGGAGATAACGTTTATCAATCTGATCACTAATTTTCGAAGATACTTTATCAGTCTGATTATCACTCGAATTGTGTGTCCAAGAAGAATTAGGAGCATCAAGCCGATCCAAACCAACACTGCAATTAATATCATCTTGAGTAGCACAGAGCCTGGTTGTGCAGGAGACAAAGCTGAGACAGATACCAGATATGTAAATGCCATAGCAGTAATGGCAACCCACATAATGACCATTAAAACCCACATAAAGAACCTATGACTTAATGGCAATCCACTTATAAGCAACAGGATGATGCTAAGAGATGCCAAGAAACCCGTTGTGTTAGAAATGAGGAAAAAGGAATATGCAAGTGGATTATTATCTGCCATTATGGAAGACCCTGCCTCGTGATGTGATTCGTTTGAATCATTTGATGGCGCTAATGAAGAACTACTACTACTAGAGGAAGTGTCCTGCCAAACGCCACTAGGAGGATTGACGCCCGCTTGGAAAGCCATGGTAGCTAGCAGGGAAGCCACCAGCATTAAGGCATTGCGTTTTCTTTCAAGCCAATCAGCATTCCTATCAACAAACCTCTTGCGATCTTTATTTTTCATAGGTTTTGATACGGTGTTTGATGTTGATGGTGAGGTTAAGATCTTGATCCTTGCAGATTTAAGTTGACAATTTGACAAAGGATTATGTTTTGCATGTACAGCTCCCATTCTTCGAAGGGACTCAATAATCTCCTTATCTATCACAGCCCTCTGGTTTTGTGATAAAAGATCCAGTGCCGTGAAACCATCTGCATTCTGACAATTGACGTCCACTGTAGTGCTAGAAATCAAAAAGTTTATGGCCTGCATGAATGTTTATATCAATTGCACAATACATAGCTTAGGAAATTCAAAGTAAACAGGAAAAAAGGCCCAAGGGCCAAAGAGTGCAAGCCTCCTATGAAACTTGGCTAACTTAAACTGCAAACCACCCCAATTTGAGTTAATCGGAAGTTTTGGATTGTCGGTTCTATGATGTAATTGAGCCAAACCTAATTGATAGCAAACTCAGAATTTGGTTCAATGCAAAATTCCAAGCTCAAAATTAAATTCGAGCTTTATTTTTTATTTTCAAATTTGATTTGTAATTTAATTGAACAACTTGAATTTCACTTAGTATGATGGTAAAATTATAAATATTCATATTAAATATTCTCTTTTTATTATTTATTTATATATTAAATATATAAACAGATAAAAATTTTGTTAAATTCGATTAGATTTGTAAATCTTTTCGATCAAAAATTAAATTATTCGAATTCAATTCAATTTGCTAATAGAGTAACTAGATCTCAAATTCTTTTCTTAATCAAACTGAAATAGCTTGATTAGTTTACCCCTTTAGTTGGGACACATCGGCCATGCAAGACCATAAATTCAAAAAATTGCAAGTAAATTTCACTTATTTTGTTTAACCAAGAGAAAAAAAAATCGGCGAGCCTAGGACAAATGTTAGAGATACTTGGAATTTGGATATACATAGGGCTTATCTTGCGGGCTGTAAACCAACTTAAAACTAAAGTCTTAACCCCAGATTTTTCTTTTTAAAAGCCTAGGTTGCCTCGCCTAAATTCTTTATCTTTTTCAAACAAAAGCGACGGTCTCAAGAAAGAGCGTAATTAAATCTAAAAATGAGAGAAATTAACAAGGGAGACTACATACCTCTATTTGCTTAGCGGCTATTGCCAGATGCAAGATGGTGTTGCCATCATAATTCTTACAATTTACAAAGTCATGATCGGAAACTCTTTCCACCAAGAACTTCATTGCCTCCAACTGGTTGTACCTCACGCACGCATGTAAAATGGTCTCACCTTCGTCCATGAGCTGCCGAGCTGCCCAGGGTCTGGCGCGGACCAACTCTGTCAAGACATCAAGTTTGCCCTTGATGGCAGCAATATGAAGAGGGTTCCTCCCATCAATGTTACGAACAAGGCACATATCAGGGTTAACCTGTAGTAATCTTTTCACAATATCCAAATAACCTTTTGCTGTTGCTAAGTGTAGGGGTGATGACTGTCGGGAATCAAGTTCTTTGGCTAGCTCTGGCTTCCGAGCAAGAACTTCATCAACAAAGTCTAAATGGCCAAGCATGGAAGCTACGTGCAAAGGTGTTTCAGAGTAATGACCAGTGATAAATCTGTCAAGAAGCACTGCATCCTCTTGAAGCAAATTGAGCAAGGAAATCACACTTCCTTCCACAACTGCATCATAGAGCTTCCTCTCCATTTTTCTAATTAATTTGCATTTGGTATTCATGAAAAAAAGAAATGATACTCCTAATTACTCAAGTGAGAGAATATATATAATAGGAGTTGACCATAACTTGTTGACTTCAACCCGGCGATAATTGAGGAAAGGTTTTTTTTTTTTTTTTTAAATAATAATAATAATCGAGGAAAGTTGATAGATTTGGAGTGTACTTTGTGGCTTACAAAACTAGAATAGAATTTTAACACGGGAAGAAAAAAAAATAGTTCTATTGTTCGGCGAAAAATAATTTTTTTAAAAATATTTATATTTTTTGAATTAAAAAAATTATTTATTATTTGAAAAACTTAATAAAAATATTTTTCGCTATTTGTTTATTTTTAGAAAGATTTGTTTTTTCAAACAATATTAATATAATTATTAAAATATTAAAAATTATTTGTTATTAAAATAAAATGAAATTATTTATTATTAAAATTATTAATATTCAAAACTAATTTATTTTAATAATAATATTTAATATTAAAATATTATATTAATATAAAAATACTTAAAATAAAACTATTTATTATTCTTTTATTATTTATTAATATGTTATTTATTAATATAATATTATTATTTATTAATTTAATATTATTTATAGGTAAAATTATGCTTAAAAGTATTGATAAATAATTCTATTTATAAATAATTTCTTAAAAATATTTTCTTTCAAAATTTTAAGATAATTTTTAAAAAATAATCTCATTTTTCATCGACCAATAAATTATTTTTCATTGATCAATCAATTTTTTATTAAATAAATATTTAAAAATAGGGAAATGATTTTTCAAAAATCATTTTTAAAAAAACAAACGGAACCTTAACGTATTAAAAGAAACTCTGCACTATAAACATGTTTAGTAAAATAAAGTAAATAATTGAATTTACAGTTTTATATAATTTTACAGAGGAAATTTTGATTTCCGACATCACTAGCTAGTTGATTTTCAAAATCCAACAACAAAAAAGCACGATAATTATGTTTATATCTAATAGTTTTTATTTTAATAAATTAACAATAATTTTTAGTTTCATTATTAATCAATACAATTAATGAGAGTTAATTTGATATTAATAAGTGTATAATATTCATTATAAACTTTTGACAAAATATATGTGTTCTGCATGTTTTATGCGAAATCCTAAAAAAGTATTTTTTAGATCCATCTTAATATAATTTAATTAATCTCTTAAATAATTAATTTTTTAAATTAATTAATTTATCTTATTTTATCGATCATAGATCTTATCTATATATTCTCTCCTAGGCGGAAAAGGAAAATGTTAACCCCAAAAACTCTGACAATTCTCAGGGGTATACATTATTCTCTTTAATCCACTTAACTCGAAAACTCCGTTAATTTTGATTAATAAGAAAATTTTTTTCCAATTTTTTGGACATAAAATCATCAAAAATTAAATTTTAATTGTTAAAATTTAAAATATAATATTTTATAATAAATCATTCATACGTCGATTATTAACCCAAAACTCGTTCATATATAATATATATAAAGTAAAATTTCATTTATATTAATATAATTTATACGTATTTTTTAGTTTTTAAATTAAAATTTATTATTTAAAAATTATATTTAAAATTTTTAAAAATTATAAAAAATTATACTAATATAAAAAAATCTCTTCTGTATGATGGTGACAAGTGAATGATCGCACGGGACCTACATCCCCGTATTTTCCATTTGCCTTTAACTCCTTAACAGTTTTTTTATAGTTTTCCACAACGGTAAACCCGGGGAACAAAGATCCAGTAAAAGTTGACGTGGACGGGTCTTCTCAGTCATCTCATCTATATTTTATTTTAAATTTTATGATAAATATGAATTTTGATGTTTACCGTTCAACTCCGAATTGTGAAGACACTTGAGGCAATCGGTCGTTGCAAACGTGTACTTTGGTTAATGAAAATCTTATTTAAATAGCATAAAAGACGGTTAAATGCTTAAATTGTAATTAAACGTTTGAATAATTATTTAATTTAAAATTAAATATTTTAATTTATATAAAAAATATTAAATATTATCAATTTATAATAATATAATTTTTTTTAATAAAAACTTAACTGTGAAACAGATACTTCCATTATTATGCATAACAAAATAAATTCGAGGTTGAATTGACTTTTAAATAAGAGAATGGAACGATAGACATAATAAGACTCATTTTTTATTCAATTTTAATTATCAATTTTTCATTTTTTTTAAAGGAGCAATCAGATTTTTTTTTCATTTTAAAAATTTATTTTCAATTTCATTCTTAAAACTCAAATTTTCATCAACATCTTTGAACCTCAATCCATGCATCTTTACAACCAAATTCTACATCCAAATATGCATTACAAAAAGCGCAACAAATTTAGATTACAGTGATCTTCGTCGTAACCCCAATATCCATTAAGGAATTGGATTTCACAATTGCAACAAAAGCAGAATGCTCCTTATAAAATATCATCAAGAATTATGGACAGCAGCAGCCCTTGAATAAGCTCACATCTTTTTGCCTTCTTTTTCTGATCCTGAAAGGGGATAAGACTACACATTTCTATCATTAAAACCAAATTCGGAACGAGGGAAGTGATAAAACCCTAAAATTACCGTAGAAATAAAAAGACACTATTGCAAAAATATATTTATAAAAAAAGCAATCAGTTTTTCTTTTTTTTTCCTCTAAAAAAACAATCAATTATTCTTTTCTCTTTTTAAAATTCATTCTCAGCCCATCTTTAAAACTCTAATTCTTTTCTGCATCTTTTCACTCAAATTCATTCTCAGCGTTTTTTGTTCTTCGTGAGCGGCGACAGTCGATTTGCTGACTTTTGTTGTTTGCCATGTGTCAACAATATCTCTTTTTAATGATAACACTGGAAGGAAAAGTGAAAAAAATTGTTGTCTTGCCAGAGAGCCATTTGCAGGAAATATATATCAAAGAAAGTAATCTTCATTTATTATTATTGTAATTTGTAACACAAGTTCATGAACAAGCAAAAGTTTCTGTTTATTTTTTTATTATCTGATGGGATTCCTACGACTTTGCCAAGACACCTGATGTGATTTGCACTTTGCTTTTGCAAATAGCTCATTGAAACTTAACATATTCTTCTTCAAAAGATATATACCAAGTGTTTGATAATTTGGATATAAGAGTTCTTGGTTTTTGTGAACTGCTCCTTAAAACTTATTTTTCTTTAAACAATTAACATCCAGTGTTTGATGTTTTAAATATAAAAGTTTTTTATATGATTCAAATTAATGTTTTTGTTTTTTTTTTATTTGAAATTTTAAAATATGGGAAGAAGGAAAAGGTGATGGAAGAGAGACAAAACGAAAAAATTAAAAGAAGTCGCCAAATATTTTTAAAACTTGACCAATGATTTATCATTTTAATATGCTAATTTTAATGGCATGTGTGTTTCATAATCAAATTTTCATTAAAAAAATTATATTATTATAAATTAATAATGTTTAATTTTTATTTGTATAAATTAAAATATTTTATTTTGAATTGAGAAATTATCTAAACATTTAATTTTAAATTGAGCATTTAACTTGTAAAAGACAAAAATGATGAACTTGAAATAATACAAAAGACAAAAATGATGGATTTGAAATTTAATCAAGTTAATTTATATAATTATATTAAAAATAATATTTAATATATATGTATTATTATTATTATTAAAAGTTATAGTTTGAAATAAAAAAATTGTAAATATTAAAATTAAAATTTTATATTTATTAAATGTTATTTTAAATATAATTATATAAATTAATTAAATTTAAATTCATAATTTATGTCTTTTATATCATTTAAAATTCATCATTTATGTCTTTAATACTATTTAAATTAGATTTTCATAAACCATATTACACGTTTGCAATGTTTGATTGCTTTTCAAGTGTCGCCGCAATTGGAGTTGGACCTTTTAACATCAAAATTCATATTTATCATAAAATTTCAAATAAAATAATATAGATCAGATGACTGAGAAGACCCGTGAGTTACGGGGCGAAAGCTACAACCTAATTATCCTCTTAATCTAGGTTTTGCGTACGGTTCATGACACATGCATGTCAACTTTTCCCCGATCTTTGCACCCTGGGCCTACCGTTGTGGAAAACCGAAAACTATAAAAAAAATTATTAAGGAGTTAAAACCCAGCGGAAAATACGAAGATTGTATAGGTCTCGTGCAAAAAACCATTTCCCCTAACCTGATGATCTACCATCCGCATGATAAAAGCTCAACAAAAAAGATAAAAATAAAATTCTAAATAAACTATCAATCACCGCTAAGGTTATAATTAGATGGAATTGAATAGATATAATAAAAAATTTGAACCCAATTTTTAACTCGTGATTTAATATTTAATTTAAATTTGATCGAATTTTATTTTTTTAATTCAAGTTTGATTTGTAATCGAAATAGTATTATTTAAAATTATTTGATTAATATGTAAAAATAAATTTGATTCTTATACTTAATAAGAATTTGATTTTTTGTGTTCAAATTCAAGATATTTTATTAATTAAAATAATAAAAATATATTTAAATATAAAAGTTAGATTAGATTTATGAATTACTCGAATCGGATATAAAAATACTTAAACTCGACTCAATCAATGAGTTAAACTATTTCAAGCTCGAATTCAACTCAATAATAATTGAACCGAATTCAAATTTTATTCGAATCAAATTCGAATAACTTGCGAATACTAATGTATCATTTACACATTTAATCATCACGATTTACCCCGCCAACAACTACTCTAATATACCAAGACATTATTTTTATTTTTCTTCCCAAAAAAAATCTAAAAACACCATTAATTCACCTAATAATAAACAAAATCATTATCCCAAAATAACATTTATTTTTCACTTAGCAATCATTCCACTTGAAAAAAAAAAGAAAAAATTGAGAGCTTTGCATTACGTATAGCAGTTGTTTTTATTCTAATGATTTTTCACCATCTCTTTCATCATTTATAATTTTTTAAAAATCTTTTTTTATTACCAATTATAGAAATTCCTAATTGTTTCTCAACTATCCAAATGGTATTTGCTTTTTTCAAGAAGTTTTCTCTTTGTAACCTCTAAAAATCATTCTATATCAATTCTTGAAATCTTCATTGAAAATTAACCCATTTGCAATCACCATTTGCCCTTCCAATTTTTTTACTTGTCCGCTAATTTTTCTAACACCAATTAAATGTAGATTAAATATAGAATGATTTCATTGTTAAAATTAAAAAAATAACAAAAAAATCACGGTCCAATCAATCTGTTTTTTCTTTTTTTTTTATATTGAACCTGACTTTTTTTAAACCATTTTTATAATATTTTTAAAATTAATAATTTTAAATTAAAAATCTAAAAAGATTATAAAAATTATATTAATATAAGAAAATTTCTTCTTATATATATTTATGAAAGATGACAATAGGTGAATGATCGCATATATCATTAGCGACTCAGAAATTAATTTTTTAAGTATTCATTTAAAAGATGAATAATATATAATTTAACCTCATATTATTAAAATGTTTATATATTTTTTTTATGAAAACTTTTTTAAAAAAGCAAGTATAATAATTTTTTCATATAATTAATTACATGAATAAATTTTTTTAAAATTTTACACAAATAAATATTTTTTCGTACAAATGTTGAAAAAAGAAATTACATCTCCTTAATAATAATGATAACGACAGGGCCCGCGGACCGACGATCCAGTAAATGTTGGCATGGACTGAGTCTTCTCAGTCCCCTCATCTAGATTCTTTTATATGAAAGTTTATGATAAATATGAATTTTGATGTTTAAGGTCCAACTCCAAATCGTGAAGACACTTGAAGCAATTAATCATTGCAAATGTGCATTATGGTTTATGAAAATCTTATTTAAACAGTATAAAAGACAGAAATGACGAATTTGAAATTTAATCAAGTTAATTTATATAATTATATTAGTTTTTTTTATGTTTCGTACTATTAATCTTTTAAAAATAAAAATTAAATTAATAAAAAATTAATAAATAATAAAAATAATAATCATATTTAAAAAATATTATTAAAGATAAATAAAATAGTGAAACCTGTAAAAAATTAAAAGTGAAAATTTAATAAAATTTATTTATATTCTTTATTTTTTTAAAATTTATTTTCATATTATTAATTCATGAAATATCTATAAATTAAAGTCCATATAATAATGATTCGTCACTTTTTGTCTCTTTACTATTAATTAAATTTAAGTAATTAGCAAAATATGAAAATCTTTTTAAATAAGGATAATTTATATTTCTTTTTCTTTTCAAATATTTATTTTTAGATCATTAAATAAATAAATATGAAAACCAAAAATGTAGAGAGATCTATTTAGGCATATGTAAAACTAAATTAGTTTTGAACAGTCTTATATCTTTTTATACAATTTATATTCGTTAAACCAACCATTGAATTTTGTGCTTTATTTAAGTAAATCACATATTGCCAAATGTCTAGTAAATTTAAAATATCTGTTAATCTATTTATGTGATAATAATAAAATTTTAATCATTAATATATATTAAAAATGATATTACTTTCATTCGAAATGATAAAAATATTGAATTGACTTGAAATTTTATGTGAATGATAGATACAAATAGGTTGTTAAATCTAATGGTTGATTTGTAAAAATATTTATCATTTATGAAGTCATAAAGAGTGTAAAATAAATTAATTTTACAATTGTATGATTTGATCCCTTTATTGAAATTAATATAATATTTTATGTGGCTTTTCATATCTCTATCATTTTTTTAAATTTCAACTGATAGTAAAATATGAAAAGTTTTTAAAATAAATTGATTATGAAAATATTGAAATTAATATGATAATAGTTATAGATTTTCTTTATCTTATTATTTTAATTTGTTTTGTTGGTAAAAAATAATGAAAGTTTGAAAAGTTAATTCACATATTTTTCTCTCTTTTTTAGTTTAAAATCGTTAATTACAAAAATATGAAAACATAAAAAAACAGTATTCTAACATTTCATATATTATTTTTTATTTCAAATAAATAATGAATTAAGGTCATATTTAGTGTATAGGATAATAAATAAAATAGAATGATTATCTTTTTTTTTTTCTTGACATGGGATAATTTAATCATTTCAAAATGGGGAAGATTATTTTTAAATTATAAGATTGAACTTACATATTCTATTATACCCTTATAAATTAATCAATAATTTAAATTGCATAAACTTTAAGAAATGATAATTTTAACTAACAAATAAATTATCATATTTTAATCTTTGCATGTATTAAATATAAGATATGATGACATTATTTAATTTAATTTTATTTATAATATCATCTTATTCTATCATGTCATAATCTTGTATATCAAACATAACCTAACAACTTATTATGTAATATATATGCATCATTAATTAACATATTTATTATTTGGAATCTAATTATATATATAGATAAATATGCTAACCCTTCATTTTTTATTTTTTTATGTTAATTTATACAAAAAAATTAATACTTACAAATATTGAAATTAATATGTTGACTTTCATATTATTATTTTTATTTAATCTAATTTATACTTAAAAAAGATATAAATATTTAACATTTTGTATTTATTGTATGGAAACCTAACATTACATAGAAATAAATGGAGAATAAATTATCTTTAATATATTAAATCAAATAAATAATAATATTTTTGCTTTGTTTGTTGTTTATGTTTGTATTTTCTAAATCGTATGATATCATTAAAATTTTGTCTTTTAAAAGACTGATGATAAAAAAAATTAAAGGAATTATTTTCATTAACTAAATGAAGGTGTCGTTTTAACAAAAATTATTTTGATAAGTAAACCTAAATAAATAAATATATTAGATAGCCATGAGCTTTATTAATTTTATATTAAACCCCTAATACTAATTCTCTTTGTGAATGTATGAACCTAGAAGTAGAAAGTAAATAAAAAAATTTGTTACTGCTAGGTTATTTGTTATCAATTCGAAAACTACTCAGTGCTCAACATTTTTAATTAAAATGAGGTAACAATATTAACTATTGAAAAATCAAGATTTATTTGAATGAATAAATATTTACTTTAATTTTTTTAAAAGAATAAATAATGTTAACCATAAATTATTAAGATATTAAAGCCCTTTCTTTTAACATTATAAAAACTTTTCAACATTAAATTGAAAAGTTTTTACATATTCTTTAAAATACATCAATTTCTTTTGCGTCAAATAAATGAATAAATAAAAATTTTAATTAAAAATTACGATAAATGGATCCTTTTGCTTAGTTTTAAATTTACATAGAATTTCATGAATAGAATTAAAAATTATTATCTTATACGATATATTTTAATATAAATGGTTCGGTAAGTTACATATTATAGGTTTTTATAATATGATTAAGTAATATTAAAAAATATACAAATTAAACTAATATTTAATTTTTATATAAAACTAAAATATCTAGTTAATAAATGTGGTTAAAAATCAAATTACATATATTTTCGACATCACTACTCCAACTAGCAATAACAAATGTAAATAACAACAAACAAATATATTTAAAAAGTGAAAACAATTATCATTTAAATATTGTATAACCAATGATAAATGAAATGTAACTTATATAATCAAAGAAATCAAAAAGAAAAGCATAAGTTATGAAGACAATCAAAAGTTTACAAACATTTTAACAAAAACAATTGAAAAGGATATTATAAATGCAAAAATATCAAAAGTCTAAAAAATGATAAGTTAAGTGGTTGCATTTTATGTAATAAAATTAAGAGATTTAACCTTCATGTGAAATTTTATGTAACCAAACATTACACGATTCATTTATTGAAAAAATTATTTTTATTATTTTATTTCATAATGTGGAAACAAATTTAATAAAAAAGATTTTAGTAAATCAATTGTACTTGAATTAAAAATTATAAAAATGGGAAAAACTCATTATTCAAATTCATATAATTGTCATCAAACAATTATTTAAATATAATATGAATATGTAATGAAAGAGTTCCTAATGAAAACTTTTAGAAATATTTATTAAAATATCTTTTCAACTCCAATATTATTTATTTCTATTAATATTTTAATATATTTATATGAAAAATAAAAATTTAGTGAAACTCAATAAAATGATGAGTAAATATTAAATAATAAAAAAATACTATTATTTCTTCATCTTTCACAAAATATTTATTTTCTAATAATTGGCTACATTAAACATAAAAAAAAAAAAAGAGAAAGGATTTTAATTATAACTCGTTGTCTAAATGTAACGTATTTTGTAGAGTCTTTAAAGCAAATAAAAAATAATATTTTTAAGTGTTATGTTATTTACTACCAATTTGAATCTTCTCGTAATCAAAATTTTTTTTTCTTTTTTGTAATTAAAATGAATATAAAATCAACTATAAAAAAATCACTAGTTATTTGTATGAGTAACACTTATTGCTTAAGCTTTCTTTTTTAATAGTTTTATTTGAATCAATGTTAATTATTTATTTTAATTTTTTAAAATATAAATAATAATATTAATCATAAATTAATATAGAACAAAACTTTGAATTTTAGTACTATAAAAGTTTGTGATATAAAGTTAAAAATCTTTGCATCTTCTTATAAATAAATCATTTTTTGTGTTAAATAAATGATTAAATGAAAATTTTTATAAAAAATTATAATAAGTAGAACTTTTTTTTTTCTCTTTTTCATATCTACAATAGTTTTTTTAAATCCCTTTATTTTCACCAATTCTTTCTCTCACTAAACTCAAAATGCTCTCCCCACTCTCTAAAGCTTTGGTCCTACCGACCACCATCGCTGGCCCATGTCCTTTTAGGTCCAAATTTCACCAAGAGCCTCCTTTTCACCTTCTCTTTCCTGTTCTCCATGTGGTTTTTTTTTAAAATGACTCTAAAGCCATAGATATGGTATTTTGAACCGAAACTTCACACCATTGTTTCTCCTTCTTCCAGTTATCCGATCTCTTTGAAATTTTAATATGTTGCTTTCCTTTCTTCGACCTTCGTTTTTACTGTTTAGATCTCTTGCCATTTTTATAGTTTTATATGTGAAGGTGCAGAATGTTAGAAAAATGAGGTCCAATCCCATGTAAGTAGTTTTGGACCAAGTAAATGCCATGGGCCTTGATATTTTATTTTACATAGAACCCTAGCTACTTAATAAAAAAGAGGTGGGGTTGTTTTAGGTGTGTGTCGAAAATCAAGCAGAGAAAGAAAAAAAGCCAGAAAAGTAGAGAGAGAAAAAAGAAAAGGGAGAGTTGGTTGAACGGAAGTCGATCCGTGGTCTGATTGAGTTAGAACCTTGTCAGGAGGTTTATGATTTAGAGTTCTACATTCTGAACGGTGAAGATCAGGTTTGAAGCTCTCTAGGAACAAATCCAGGTTGTATTTATTGAGTCACTTATTTGGTGAGATTTCTTCAATTGTTTCTCTTGTTGTTAATTAGCTCTAGTTTTAGTTAGAGAAGAACTTTGTATAACTATTATTTGATAGTGAAAATTTTTTTGGTGGCCCGTGGTTTTTTTTCTCTACACTGGAGGATTTTTCACGTAAATCTTGGTGTGCTTTATTTTTTCTGCATATTTGATTATTGATTGTTGTCTATTGCTTCTGTATTGTTGTGATTATTGCTTCAGGCACAACAAGTGGTATCAGAGCGAGGGTTATTTTGAGACATCGATACGGAAGTAACCCAAGATAGAAGTAAATTCTGTTTGAGATCATGGAGGGTGATACAGGTTCCATGATAAAATTGACAGCATCGGATTAATTTGGAAGCCTATGATGGAGGATCATCTATACTGCAAAGATTTGTATGAGGCAGTATTAGGTGATTCGACTAAACCAACAGATATGAAAGATGAAAGCTGGAAGAAGCTAGGTAGAAAGACGCTGGCTGTAATCAAAAAATGGGTTGATATCAGCGTGTTTCATCATGTAACGTAGGAGTCAAATGCTCACATTGTTTAAAAAAAATTGGTAGCATTGTATGAGAGAAAAATAGGTATGAATAAAGTTATGCTTGTTAAAAAGCTTACAACTTTACAGTACAGGGATGGACGATCTGTTACAGAGCATTTGAGTGATTTTCAAGATATATTTAATCGAATGACTATTATGGAGCTTAAAATGGATGATGAAATGAAGGTATTATTTCTTTTGGGTTCATTGCCAGACAGTTGGAATACTCTAGTTGTGACTGTTCTTCATTCAGCTCCTGATTATAAGGTGACATTAGAAATGGCAAAGGACAGTATGCTTAATGAAGAAGCAAGGCGAAAAGATGTAGACCCTGGGAATCAAGCTATGGTTACAGAAAACAGGGGTAGAAACATCGACAGAGGTCAGGACTCAAAAGATCGTGGTAAGTCTAAACATAGATCCAAGTCTAGAGGTAAAGTGAAGTGTTTCCATTGTGGTAAGGCGGGTCATATAAAATGAAACTGTAAAATCTTGAAGCAAGAGCGAAAAGATGAGAAATGTAAGAGTTCAGATGATAGCAATGTTGCAGCAGTGAATTTAGATAGTGATTCAGTTACTTTGATTTGTACACATGATGATTGCAATCATGTTAGTGATCTCGGTATTGAGTAGATAGTTGACACAGGAGTGGCATATCATTGTGTTCCTAAGAAAAAGTTGTTTACAACTTATAAAGCAGGAGACTTTGGTTGTACCAAGATGGAAAATAAGAGTGTGTCGTAGATTGTTGGGATTGATGATATTATTGTACAAACTAGTACAGGTTGCATGTTGACTTTGAGGGATGTCAGACACATTCCAGATATGAGAATGAACTTGCTTACTATTAATGTCCTTGATAAGGAGGGATATGAAAGTCGACAAAAGAATGGACAATGGAAGCTTCTCAAAGGATCTATGGTAGTTGCAAGGGGAAAACTATGCTGCACAATATATAAGACATGGATGCAATTGAACAGTAACCAGGTAAATACTGTTGAAAATGATGCTTCAGCAAACTTATGGCACAGGAGGCTGGCACACATGAGTGAAAAAGGGTTACAGGTTTTGGTAAGGCACTCTCTCATTCCCTTGACCAAAGGTATGTCTCTCGATTCATGTGATTATTGTTTGTTTGGTAAGCATCATAGAGTTTCTTTTCGTAAAAGTTCTCAGAAAAAAGAAAATAGATTGGAATTAATTTATTCTGACGTATGTGGTCCCATTAAGGTTGAGTCATTAGGTGGTAGCAGATATTTTGTTACTTTTATTGATGATGCTTCATGTAAGACTTGGGTGTATATGTTGAAATACAAAAGTCAGGTACTGTAGTATTTTCAAAAATTTCATGCCATGATTGAAAGGATGACAGAGTTACCCTTGAAGTGTATTCGAACTGATAATGGTGGGGAATACACATCTAAAGGCTTTGAAGAGTATTGCTTAAAGCATGGGATCGGGCATGAGAGGACAGAACCTGGAACACCACAGCATAATGGTATAGTTGAAAGAATAAATCGCACCATTGTGGAAAAAGTTAGATGTATGTTGAGGATGGCAAAATTACCAAAGCCATTCTGGGATGAAACAATCAACATAGCTTGTTATTTACTTAACAGGTCACCATCAGTTCCTTTGGGCTTTGACATTCCAGAAAGAGTGTGGACAGGGAAAGATACTTCATACTTTCACTTGAAAGTTTTTGGGTGTAAAGCATTCATGCATGTGCCGAAAGAGCAGAGATCAAAGCTTGATAGTAAAGCTACACAGTGTGTGTTTGTAGGATATGGTGATGAGGAATTTGGCTACAGGGTATGGGATCCAGTAAAGAGAAAGACAGTCAGAAGCAGGGATATGGTCTTTCATGAAAAAGAAACCATAGCAGACTTTGAGAAAAATGAGAAGACTATACAGGTTACTGTTGAGTGTGATGTTTCAACACCGACAGGGATTCCACAGGAAAGAGCCACAGATGGTGAAAATAAACAAGAAACAGAAATTGGGGATATGAATGAGCCAGCTATAGTTGGTGATGAGCCAGATGCTATTAGTTTTAAGCAAGGGGAACAATCATCTCTACCTAAGAGTGTTGAGCAGGGGGAGTTACCTTCGACATCAAGTGATGTAGAGTCTCAGCCCAGGAGATCTACTAGAGAGCGCAGACCATCTACCAGGTATCCAAGTTCAGATTTTATTTTAGTTACCAGTGAAGGGGAGCCAGAAAGCTTTGAAGATGTGCAAGCTACTCCGGATAGAGAGCACTGGTTAAAAGCAATGAAAGAAGAGATTGAGTCATTGCAAAAGAATGGTACTTATGATCTTGTTAAACTTCTCAGGGAAAAGCTTGAGCTTTGCAGTAACTTGGTCGGAATGACTTCCTTGGCCAAGGTAAGTTCCAAATGAAACTGCTATGGTGATGAATCTCCTCCTAATGGGGCTGAAGGGGGAGATTGTTAGAAAAATGGGGTCCAGTCCCATGTAAGTGGTTTTGGACCAAGTAAAAACCATGGGCTTTGATATTTTATTTTACACAGAGCCCTAGCTACTTAATAAAAAAGAGGTGGGGTTGTTTTAGGTGTGTGTCGAAAACTAAGCAGAGAAAGAAGAAAAGCCAGGAAAAGCAGAGAGAGAAAAAAGAGAAGGGAGAGTTGATTGAACGAAAGTCGATCTATGGTCCGATTGAGTTAGAACCTTGTCAGGAGGTTTATGATTCAGAGTTTTACATTCTGAACGGTGAAGATCGGGTTTGAAGCTCTCTAGGAACAAATCCATGGTGTATTTGTTGAGTCACTTATTTGGTGAGATTTCTTCAATTATTTCTCTAGTTGTTGATTAGCTCTAGTTTTAGCTAGAGAAGAACTTTGTATAATTATTATTTGATAGTGAAGATTTTTCTGGTGGCCCATGGTTTTTTTTCTCTACACTGGAGGGTTTTTCACGTAAATCTTGGTGTGCTTTATTTTTCCTGCGTATTTGATTATTGATTGTTGTCTATTATTTCTATATTGTTGTGATTATTGCTTCAGGCGCAACACGGAGCGTAATGATCGACAATATTGAGAAAGTTTTGGAGAAAGGCGACGGCTTGGCGTTTCTCGTTGAAAAACTTGTAAAATGCAGGGGAATTCACTTCGATCGGTTCAACAGGCAAGCTCATCGTTACAAGAATGCTATGTGGTGGAGATATTATAAGTTCACGTAAGTATGCTAACCGTAGTCTACTCTTAACAGTATTTGAATCATGCATTTGAGAGATTATTAGGGGGTTGGTTTGATTCCAATTCAGTTCCAGTAATTTCAATTATGAATAGTTTTTCTTGTCTTTCAGAGCGACATTGATAGTACTGCTTTTGTTGATCATCCTTTATATTCTGCTCACATTTGTTTGTAACTGTATTGGACTCTTGTCATCCTGCTTGAAATGGAACGCCAATGGCTTTCATGGTTTATCACATTTTTTATATTAGTCTTTTGTACATCCGTGATGCAGGTTAATTTTTATTTCTAAAAATTTATTTTAATAAATTTTTTTTTTGATAATATGATAATAATGATAAATATTAATAAATTAATTTGATTTTGGTATAATATAAGTAAAATCTGATAACTTTTGATATAATTTTGATTTTAATAATTTTTTATATAATTTTGATCACTTTCGATATTAGTTTGATAATTTATGATATATTGTTTATAATTATTAACAAAATTTTAGTAACTTCTTGATATAATTTTAGTAATTAATTTTGTGATAACTTATGAGATATTTTTAGTAATTATTGATAAAATTTATTTTATCATATATTTAGTAATGAATTTTCATAGGAAAGTGCGTGTTCAATTTTAGTATAAGATAATTTTTTTATATAATAATATTATTATTTCATTCAAATTTATTTTTTTATTAAATTTTTTATTGAATAAGGTCATGATAAGTTTATCATAATCTCTCAAGATGAAATTTCTATATTCATTTCTGTTAGTAACCAAGATTCAACTTTAAACAACTTTAAACATAAAAATTTTATCAATGATTAACATTTAAATAATTATTAATTTGTTGTTATATTATCAACGATTTAATGCTAAGGTATCAATGATATACTATTAAATTATTAATGATTTATAACTAAATTAGAATTGATTTACCACTAATTTATGAATAATTTAAGACTAAGTTATAAATGATTTATTACTAAATTTTTTATACTTTACTACTAAGTTACTGATAATTTGTTATAAAATTATAACTAATTTACTATTAATTTATCAATTATTTATTACAAAATTATAAATGATTAACTAATTTACTATTAAATTATCATCAATTTACAACTAAATTATTAGTAATTTACTATTATATAAGTTATCAATAATTTAAATCTACATTATCAATGATTTACTACTTAATTTTTGATTATTTATTGCAAAATTATCAAAGATTTATTATTAAATTAACTATAATTCAATATCAAGTTATCACTGATTTACTATTAAATTATTTAATTATTAAGTTATTAATGATTAATTATGTACTATTAAGTTACATTGATTTATTTTTAAAATTTCAATGATTAATTACTAATTATCATTGATTCACTACTAAATTATTTATGATTTACTAATAGATTTATCAATTAATTACAATTAAACTGAAATTGATTTATTATTAAGTTATTATTAATTTACTATGAAGTTATTATTGATTTATTACTAAATTATTTGTAAACATCCCATTTAATTTGAAATTATTAAATTTAAAAATATTAAAAATTTAAATGAATAAATGAAATTTTTTATTAAAAATTACAAATAAATGGATCATTTTGCTTATTTTTAAATTTACATGGAATTTGACAAATACAATTAAAATTTTATTATCTTATACGATATATATTTTAATATAAATGGTTTGGTAAGTTACATACTATAGGTTTTTATAATATGACTTAGTAATAATTAAAAATATGCAAATTAGACTAATATTTAATTTTTATATAAAACTAAAATATCTAGTTAATAAATGTTGTTAAAAACTAAATTACTTGTATTTTTGACATCGCTACTCAAACCATTAATAGCAAATGCAAATAACAACAAACAAATATATTTAAAGAGAGAAAGCAATTATCATTTAAAAATTGTATAACCAATGATAAATGAAATGTCACTTATGTAATCAAGGAAAATGAAAAGAAAAGCATAAGTTACGAAGAAAATGAAAAGTTTACAAACCTTTTAACAAAAATAATTAAAAAAAATTATAAATGCAAAAAATATCAAAAGTAAAAAACTTATATAAATGTAAGTCAATCAAAAGTCTAAAAAATGATAAGTTAAATGGTTGCATTTTATGTAATAAAGTTAAGAGATTTAAGTTTCATGTGAAATTTTATGTAACCAAACACTACACAATTTATTTATTAAAAAAATTATTTTTATTATTTTATTTCATAATGTGGAAACAAATTTAACAAAAAAAATTTTAGTAAATCAATCATATTCGTAGACACCCTATTTTGTAAGGGGTTCTTTATCAATCAAGATTAATTTAAGCTCGGGTGTAAGAATTTTTATTCATTTTTATTTTAGATTTTTCTATTTTTGTATTTATCATTTTTATTTTTTTTATGGTTTATCTATTGTTTATTTTCTTTTTCTTTCTCCATTATCTGATTAATTTTTTTAAAAAAAAAAAGCTGAAAGAATGAGATTAGAATTGATGCTAATATTTTGATTTGGATGCTAATTAGAATTAAATTGAAACTCTATCAGCATGGATCTATATATCAACAATGAATACACAAAAAAAGAAAAAAGAAAAATCGGAATGCATTGTTACGATTGCATCGAGAAGTAAGCCCAAAGCTTGCAGCTTGTGTAGTTGATTTATCCTCTCCCTATCCTAATTCTGCCCTTGGTTTTGAAATTGTCTGCCAACTTGTTGCATCAGCTCTTGCTTATTGGCCAGTATATGGTTGGACTCCTGGCCTCTTCCACTCAATTCTTGCCAGTGTTCAAACTACTTTATCACTGGCCTTGGGTTCAAAGAAGACCTGCAGTTTACTTTGTCTTTTGATTATCTTGTTGACGAGGGTACTGAATGCAATTCTACATCTGATTTATTGCTGGAACGTAATCGTGAACAGTGTTTGGTTGATCTTTTAGTTCCTCCTCTTATATTGCTGATCACTCTTTTGCAAAAATTATAGGAAGCTAAGGAGCAACGATAAGAGAAAAGATCTAGTGATCAGAAACAGACAAAAAAAAATAAAGAAGGAATCATAGAGAGAAGCGCACAAAGGTTACTGGCAACGGTGTAAACTAAAAATCACAATAAAATTTTTTGGCAGCGTTATTGTTTAGTTTGGTGCAGCTGTTTTTAGGTTTAGTAATTAACAACAATCAGTCATTCGCTCGGAACTCAACGTTCGCAATCAAGAAACAGGAGAGAGAATCCATTTACGAAGGATTGGCTTGCACTTTGACCAGTTATTCGCGTGAAGAAGACCCGACTGGCGACTGCTATTCAGTATTCAGACTTGATCCGAATGCAATTTCACCCAACAGCTTGAATTCTTTTGTATTTGAGCCACATTTACAAATTAATCCTAATGATGGCGACATGGCATCAAATCATGAACAAGGGTATGTAATTGCAAATCCATAGGGGTTTTCTAAATTATTCTCCAGGTTAAGCTTATGAAAGCTGAATGCAGTGTGAGCCCACTTCTACGAGCCTTCCAACATTTTTGGGCTAAAATTCAAGGTTTAAAGTCTGGTGTTTTTCTTATATATTTTTTATTTGTTAATAATTTATTCTATTATGTGCATATTTATATTTTTAAGATTAGATACGAAAAAATAGTAAAATTTTATAAAATTTTTAAGTGAGAAATTTATCTAAATTTGGCCCAAATGGTGAAATGATTTAGATAAAATTTCAATACAAGTAATTGTGTTCTTTTCCAAATAAAAATTTGGATTGAAAATATTTGATAATTATCCAAAGATGAGATTCTTAAAAATTTCAAATGGTAAATTTTTAAGAAATCTTTAGGTGAAAAATTTTCTCTAAATTTGACCCAAATGGTGGAATAATTTAGATGAAATTTTAACAAAAATAATTGTCATATTATTTTCTTTCTAAGAAAAAAAAAGAGAAAAAGGAAATTTCTAAATAGACCCAAATGGTGAAAATTTTAGAAATTTAAAAGAGAAAATATTTTTAATTTGGCCCAAATGGTGGAATAATTAGATTTTATTTTCAATAAAAATGGTAATAATAAAAAATAATAATAAATATTTTTTCGACGATGGAGCCTCTTCAAGAAATCAAATGGGATTCTTGAATACTTTTGAGGAGAGAAAAAATTTTTTTAGAGTACTACCAGATTGATGGAGAATTTTAAAAATTGTTTCCAATATTTAACATAAAATTTGAAGCCATTAGATTCTAAACCTTAGGATAAATTTGAAATAATATAGTACCATCCTTTGGATGGACATGTGGGGGTGCTATAACCTTCTCCATATGTAACCGAACTCCCGAACCCTGTTCTGGTTAATAGACCCGAACTTATTCTTTTAGGGACCTTTAGTCAAGCTTAAGAGTTCCTTAAAAGGATAGATTTTTTAGGTGGCCAATCGCACCTAGATAAAAAAAATTGGTGGTGACTCCTTCAAGTCAATGTCTTGCGATAGATCCCCGGATCTAGATGTTATGATAGCTTGGCGACTCCGCTGGGGACATTAGAGAGTCAAGCCATAATTTTTGAATTTATCCTATCCTTTGAACTAATGGCTTTAAGTTATTTGTTTACTAACATTTTTCCTTTTTGGTTTCTCATTTGATTTATGGGATTGATAATTTTGTGTTCCTTCACACACACTATCACATGCATTTGCATTACATGAGCTTTATACCTAGGCTTAGTCCCTCTTAAGAGGAAGTAAAGTACCTACGCTCTCGTGAGATGATAATCTTCGTAATGGCTAGCGAAATACTCCCACTCAAATTGAATCCTTTCTATAGGTAACCTGTGATGGGTGAGGATTGGACTACCTTACTAGTCTGTGATGGACAATGATGTAAGAAATAATTTGGAAACCTTTTAGTGTTCAAAATTTTCTAACCCTGCATATAGTTCACCTTTAAGAAACCAATTTAAGCCCTTCCTATCCATCAATAGATACAACCCAAAATTAGGACACAAGAAGGAACAATTTGTTATCTAACCATTTTGTCTGCTTGATTTTGTGCATCTATATGTAATTTGTTTGTCATATTCTAGCATTTCATTCTGTGCATCATCTCTATTCTCATGTTCTAGCATTATCATATCATGATCATATTTAACACTATTGTTTGCATCATTTTCATATAGAAAATATTTACTGCATATCAGTTATTGATAAATCAGATCTCACACTTACATCCATGGAAAGCCAAATGCAACCAAAGTCCACATCAGGCCACTATGAATTTGCTCATTAATTGAAGATTAAGTCAGAAGAGGGTCAAAGAAAATAAAGAGATTGCTTGTCTAAGGATTTTATTTCATCATTATTCGAAAGAGTTCATCTAGAGCTACAGTAAAATGATCTATTCGACTTAAGCAGTATATGGGGATGCATGGATAGAATAAGATAGGAGAAATTTGAAAATAGATATAGAGACATAGCTTCACTACTACAGATGCAAGTGGATAATAATTTGATTAGGGCATCATTCAATTTTGGGATCCTTCATATAGATGTTTTATTTTCAATGAAGCAGACATGGTGCCCATAATTAAAGAGTATATGGTCTTATTTCGTTTCGATCTAGCAAACCCAGATAAGATTTACTGGGCCAACAAGGTGGGCTATCGTAAAAAACTAGTGCAAATGCTTGGACTTAGTTTGCTTCAAGTCGATTCATGTGTCAAGATAAAAGGTGAAAGTAAGGCTATTCCATGAAATTTTTTACGAGATTTCATCCAGGGGCACATAGATGATGATCACGGATTAGTAGCTATGGCTATAGCTTTATATGGATTGGTGATCTTTTCGAAAGTCATCGGATATGTTGATGTTGCAGTGGTGGATTTTGTTGATCAGTTAGCATATCAGGTCAATGCAGCACCAACCATTTTGGCAGAAACTATTTGATCTCTAAACTTTTATCACAGAAACAGTAAAGGTCGATTTAATGGATGTTTACAGTTGCTTTATGTATGGATCAAGAGTCACATGAAATATAAAAAAAGTCAATTTCACAAGCCATACCTTCGTTCCAGTATCCCCATCAAAGCATTCTGTTATAGCACATGGCTTCAAACAAAGTCAAAAGAGGAATGAATTTTCTATTTTTGAGCCCTTAATAGTCAAGGGATAGTTTGGAGAGCACCCTGGATGTGTCATGATACGATGTTATACAGTTGTGAAAATCAACCATGGGTGTTTTTATTAGGCCTATAGGGTGCTGTTACTTATGCTTCAGCTTTAGTAAGAAGATAATCTGGGTGTGAGCAATTTATTCCAGAAACCTATGGACTTAACTAAGAGGAGTTCTCATTCACTGATAAAAGGGCATATGGAATGGTTGAAAAGATCAAGAAAGCATGGAAGCAAACCACCAGGGTTAACCAAGGGAGGTTTACTTATAACGTCACTCCATAATATAGTATATGATATGTGAGAAGGGAAAAAGACATTGTGATTTTCAGTGAACAGTTAGGGCATTTCTCAGGACCCATTTATCAATATCTTTTGCTTAAAATGGAAACAGTTAAGAGAAAACTTCAGTCTAAGAAAGATGAGTTAGAACAAGAAAACAAACGATTAAAGATAGAGATGGAAGAGTGTTCACGACTTCAAGAACTAAAAATACAGAGCCTTACAAAGCAAAAAGATCAATGGAGAGTCTTATTTAATGATTTAGATATGACACATTCATCAATCACACCCGAGCTTGCTCGATTTTTAAAAGAAAATGAATTGTTAAAAACGAGGGTGGAAAAAGAACAAAAGGCTACTGCTATGGCACATAGACATAGCTAAATGCTACAAGAGATAGTGGATCAACTCACAGCACAAGTAGAAGCTTTGTTTGATGAATGCAAAAAATAAGCTCAACAAAGTGAGTTATGGAAAGACATGTAAAAAAAAACAAAGGCATCTAAGGTATTTGTTTGATCAGATATGCATTGTTGCAATCAAAGCATCAGAAATGAAAGAAAAAGTGTAAAGTTTGAAGGCTATGGTGCAACTAGTAGGAGTGTATGGACGATATTTACTTGATTTTCTAGATGAGGTACAAAATCATTACTAACAAGCTGGAAAGTTTATAAGGAGGCATTAGAAATAAAGAATGATGTTTAGGATTTTAGAATATTGCTTTGACTTTATTAGGATGTAATTTTGAAATTTTATTTAATAAAGTTTCAAATAGAGATTTCTTTTATCAATATTGATGATGTGGCAAACATTAATACATTTCATGCAGACATTTGCATCATACATAGTTTCTAATTGTAATTGTGATGCTAAAGGTTCAAGGATAGCTCCATCCAACAGAAACCCCATCCACCGATATAATACAAGAGCCAGAGCCAAACAAATGGAATAAAAAAATTCTCATTGATTTGAAAAATTAGAAAAAGCTCAAGAAAAGAATGAGAATGAGTTAAGTAAAATTTTGGATGCTCTCAACAAATTAAATAAAGGGAAAAGAATAGAAGAGAACACAAGTCATTAAGGTTCTATATCGCAAGAAATGACTGACCCTCTATATCCACCTGGTTTTGGTCCATTTAAGTCCAGTCTACACAAGAGGTTTCACCACAACACTTCACATATCTTACATATCTTGAAATACCATCAACCTCTAATCCAGGGCATTACCATAGCTATGTGAATCCTATCTTTACTGAAAAGACAGTTGAACCAATTCAAATCCCTAATCTGGATGAACTGAAAGGAAAAGACAAGGAAAAGATAAAAGTGAAAGCTTAGGAAAATTCCAAAATTAGTATGCTACAACAAAGGTTACGGCTGTGGAAGGAATTGGTTTTTATGGTCCAGTTGATGCTACTGGGCTTTGCTTAGTCCCTGATGTGGTCATTCTTCCTAAGTTTAAAGTACCAAAATTTGAAAAATATGATGGCACAAAGTGCCCAAAAACTCATATTACCATGTATTGTTGAAAGATGACAGCCCATGTTTTATGGAGTATGCCCGATGTAGAGGGATATTACTTCTCAAGTACAGCCTCCTCTGATTGAGAAAGAAACTACAGTGCTATTTGTCAGCAATTTGAAATCTCTCTATTATGAATAGATGATAGGGAATGCAACAAAAAATTTCACCGATATGGTGATCTCTGGAGAAATTATTGAAAGTGCCATCAAGAATGGCAAGTTGAAAGGAGGAGAAACCAAGAAGGCATCAGAAAAGAAAGAAACTGAAGCTCAAGCTGTGAGCTTTGATAGGTAACAATTTAAGGGTTATCAACCTTATCCACCCTAAGGTTACTTTTCATACTATCTTGCTGTGAATAATGCCTTATCCTACCCATACCAGCTAGCTCTACAACCACCTTATTCATCCACATACCGATTAATTTTTAGCCCTCAAGATCTTACATATAGCCTTAACATTCAAACTCCTGCAAGAGCCCAAATTCACCCTACTAACCCAGCAAGTGGTTCACGAGAGCAATGGATTACTAAAAAAAAACTTGTATTTGATCCAATCCCCATGACTTATACGGAGTTATATCGAAAACTCTATAATAGCCATTTGATTGCCCCTAGCCATGTGGAGTCACTTAAACCACCATATCCTAAGTGGTATGATCCTACAGCCCACTGCGATTACCACTATAGAATTACTGACCATTTTACTAAAAATTATACTGCTTTAAAGCATAAGGTGCAACGATTAATCAAGGATGGAATGGTAAGTTCTGATTAAGGAAAAACAACAACACCTAATGTTAGTGGCAATTCATTACCAAATCAAAATGTTAATGTTCTGAGTAAAAATCAAAAACACATTGGTCAGAAAGGGTTCGGAGAGTCACAATGAATTGAGGGGCAAGATGTCAATAAAGATTCTTCACTTGATTGCATAGGGGGATAATTTTGAAGAATGGAGATAAGGCTGGTTGAAAGTTTTTTTTTTTATTATTTTAAGATTTCTTTTAGAGTAACGTTAGGTTTCTTTTAGGCAGTAGGATTTCATTTGTTATCATTTCAATAAAAGGCAATTCAATGCGTTTCATTACATCTTTTTTTTTTCACTCAACCTTTATTCCATGCTTTGTCACAATTCATAACTTTTCATTCCCATTCTCAAATTTCAGATGATGAATATTTAGACAATGATAACAATAATTCTGAGATTTAATTTTGAGAACTCATCCATATTAATATGATGAGAGGATTTAAGCAAAAAAGTAAGCTGTTACCGGAAGTGAGATAGATATATCTTGAAGATGTGCAATCTTTTATACAGGTTCATGAGCTTTGTTCAATAGATGATGTTCAAGAAAAGTATTCACAATTGAGATAAAAAATGGTCATATTTCTTTTACCATTCGAAAAACCATTTATTGCTACCCCTTTAAGCCTATTATGATTTATTTTTTTAAAGAACACAAACCAAGGATCACCCTCTACACTGAGGGTAATTTTTGAAAAAAAAAATCACAAAAGGTCTCAAAGATGGAAAGAGAAAGAAAAACAAAAGAAAAAATAAATGTCACACATGATTTGGGGTAAAATAATGAGAATATTTTGTGTGAGAAAAGAAAAAATAGTGAAATGATATGGGGGTAAAATGCCAAGTTGCATCAAATGATCCTTTGGTCTTGAACTTTTTTAATACATGTTTTGAGCTTATTATATCCATTTCTTTTATGACCGCTCACTTTGACCTACATTACAACCTTGAAAAGTTCATTTGGATCAAGTGTGAATGCTCAAATTGAATGATCATATATTGGGTAAAGATATGTTCATGATGAAACAATGGAATCATGCTACATTGCTTTAAAGTTTGATGTGTGAAAGATATCAACAATGGATGAAAAATGAGAAAAAAAAAAGATGATGAAAAAAAATTAAAAAAATGAAAAAAAAGAAAGGAAAAAAATGAAAAAATGAAAAAAAAAAGATTCAAATTGAAAACCTGAAAAAGTAATTTGGGTAGAAAAAGATCTAGGTCAAATGGTTCACATAGATGGAAGATTAAAGATATCTGAAGACCCCTAAAAGATTAAGGTAAAGTTTGCCAAGCTCAAAATGACTTCAACAGTAAATGGAATAAATTTTTGAAAAAAAATCCTAGATTAATGTTGAGAATTGTCTGAATATTCATCGTTTGGACATACCATTCATCCCAATGACATGTATCCAATTTATTTCCTTTCTCATTTGTTTTGTACCAAAATAGATTTTCATTGATTATCTTTACCATAATTCACCTTGTGTTCTCTTATTGTTACATCCCTAGAATAAATCAAGAAAATGTATAAGTGCATTATAATTGTCAAGAATTGAAATGATGATAAATGAATGACAATGTGCATAAAAAAATTTTACATTCCTTTAAAGAGAAATCTAAGATGATGGTGGTAACAAAATGAAGAAATGGTAGAAACCTGAAAGAGATGATTTGAAAGGACATACGATGCGACCAAATGGAGAATATGATGATGGATTAGACAATAAAATGAAGATGGGGTAAATCTTGAAAAGTGGTATAATCAAGTGATGAATATGGGGATATATTGGTTGATATAACCTATAAGTTATGGTTAAGTGACGAAAATGATATGGAGCAATAGACGAAACTGGTGTCGAGAAGCTTATGAATGATGACCAAGTGACAAATGATGAAATTTGTTTTGAAATGGCTAGTATTGAGAAGCTTATGAATGATGACCAAGTGATAAAACATGAAATTTATTTTGAAATGGTTAGTGCTGATAAACCTGGCATGTAGGGTAATAGGTAAAATTTGTTAGCACTGAGAAACCTCCGGATGGTGATCAAGTAATGGAAACAATGATGATCAGTTGATGAAGCTTGTTCCAAAATGTTGAGAAGCTAAATAAGGGGAAAATGTGAGATTGTAGGGTCTTGAGGACCGTATTCCATAATTATTTAGGATTTTATGACATTATTGACATTGGCATTACATGCAATATGTTGGCATCGTTGCTTAAATAGTACATTCACATAATTTGATGTTTGGACATGCATGGCACTATGAGAATCTAGGTTGTTGCATTTGCATCATTAAGAAGGCATTTGTATTTTTAGTCATAACATTCATTCATGCAAATTTTTTGAGTCACTTGAGAAACAAATTGTGAATATTTTGATGAAAATTTTTGAGAACTCAAATGAGAATCTTTGAGTTTCAAAATGAGAATCTTTGAGGAGTGAAACCCTAAAGTTCATCCAATGTAAATCTTCGAACAAATGAAAAGTTTTGAACTTTTGGATGTGAATCTCCAAAATACAAAGCTTCAACTTTTTGGATATGAATTTCTACCTTTGAACTTAGATGTGAAACTCTAAGTTTTATTGCATGTGAGCTTTTGAACTCAAATGAAAAGCTTTGAATTTTTTGATGTGAATATCCAAAATTCAAATGAAAAGCTTTAGATTTTTGGATATGAATTCCAAGTTTGCCAAACGAGAACCTTTGAAAAGCCTTGAACTTTTGGATGTGAATCTCCCAAATGCAAATAAAAATCTTTAAATATTGGATGCGAGTCTTACAAGTTGCAAATGCAAATATCAAGATATTACAAATTTGAATGAAACTAAAATTTTGAGAATCAAATTTCAGTAAATTCTTATGAAGTTGAAAGATTCTTGCGAATCTGAACCTCTGAATATTGAACTCAAATTGTGAATCCTTGAGTTCCCATTACAAAATTCCTTTAAACACGATTTTTAACTTCTTTGGACATGATTGTCAAGGAGCCATTTATTTTTCAAAGTCGTTGAGCCTCTGTTTAGAGGAGCCTTTATTTATTTTTCCAAAGTCGTGAGCCTCTGCTTAGAAGAGCTTCTGTTTATTTTTTCAAAGTTGTTGAGCCTCTATTTAGAGGAGCTTTATTTATTTTTTCAAAGTCATGAGCATCTGCTTAGAGGATCTTTTGTTTATTTTTTCAAAGTTATTGAGCCTCTATTTAGAGAAGCTTTATTTATTTTTTCAAAGTCATTGAGCTTCTGCTTAGAGGAGCCTTTATTTATTTTTTCAAACTCGTGAGCCTCTGCTTAAAGGAGCTTTTATTTATTTTTCCAAAGTTGTTGAGCCTCTATTTAGAGGAGCTTTATTTATTTTTTCAAAGTCGTGAGCTTCTACTTAGAGGAGCTTTTGTTTATTTTTCCAAAGTTGTTGAGCCTCTATTTAGAGGAGCTTTATTTATTTTTTCAAAGTTGTTAAGCCTCTGCTTAGAGGAGCCTTTGTTTATTTTTTTTTTCGAAGTTGTTAAGTCTTTGTTGTTGAGCCTTTACTTAGAGGAGCTTTGATCAAAATTTTGACAAAAAAAAAGAAAAAAAAGTCAAGTTGAGTCTTAAATGGGTGTTTACATCTTTGCACAATACCTGTTTCACAGAAAATGTGTAAAGAGGGGCAGCTGTAGACACCCTATTTTGTCTGGGATTCTTTGTCAATCGAGACTAATCTAAGCTCGGGTGTAGGGATTTTTATTCATTTTTATTTTAGATTTTTATATTTTTTTATTTATCATTTTAGTTTTTTTATGGTCTATCTATTGTTTAATTTTTTTTTCTCCATTATCTGATTAATTTTTTTAAAAAAAGAAAAGCTGAAAGAATAAGATTAGGATTGGTGCTAATCTTTTGATTTGGATGCTAATTAGAATTGAATTGAAACTCTATCAGCATGGATCTATATATCAACAATGAATACACAAAAAAGGAAAAAAGAAAAATCGGAATGCATTGTTACGATTGCATCGAGAAGTAAGCCCAAAGCTTGCAGCTTGTGCAACTGATTTATCCTCTCCCTATCCTGATTCTGCCATTGGTTTTGAAGTTGTCTGCCAACTTGTTGCATCAGCTCTTGCATATTGGCCAGTATGTGGTTGGACTTCTGGCCTCTTCCACTCAATTCTTGCCAATGTTCAAACTACTTTATCACTGGCCTTGGGTCCAAAGAAAACCTGCAGTTTACTTTATCTTTTGATTATCTTGTTGACGAGGGTATTGAATATAATTTTACATCTGATTTATTGCTGGAATGTAACTGTGAACATTGTTTAGTTGATCTTTTAGTTCCTCCTCTTGTATTGCTGATCACTCTTTTACAAAAATTACAGGAAGCTAAGGAGTAGCGACAGAAGGAAAGATCTAGAGATCAGAAATAGACAAAAAAAATAAAGAAGGAATCATAGAGAGAAGCGCACAAAGGATACTGGTAATGGTGTAAACTAAGAATCACAATAAAATTTTCTGACAGCGTTATTGTTTAGTTTGGTGCAGCTGTTTTTGGGTTTCGTAATTAACAACAATCAGTCATTCGCTCAGAACTCAGTGTTCGCAATCAAGAAACAGGAGAGAGAATCCATTTAGGGAGAAAGATGAAGGATTGGCTTGCACTTTGACCAGTTACTCGCGTGAAGAAGACCCGACTGGCGATTGCTGTTCAGTATTCAGACTTGATCCGAATGTAATTTCACCCAACAGCTTGAATTCTTTTGTATTTGAAACATAAAATGCTGCTACTACTACTACTACTACTGCTGTTGCTGCTGCTGCTACTACTACTACTACTACTAATAATAATAATAATAATAATAATAATAATAATAATAATAATAAATTTTCATAAGAAAAAGAAAATATATGAAAAATTAATTTTAAAAAATCATAAAAATCGAACTTATTCCGAAAATCTGCCTAGATGTTAGAAATTTTTAAAAATATTCATGTTTTTTAATTTAAAAAAAATTAAAACAAAAACCCAAAATTTCAAAAATTCAAAAATTCAAAATCCCAAACCCTAAAATCCTAAACCCCAATTTGGTACGTATAACCTTGAATCATCACTCAAAACTCATCAAACTTTAAAACCTCGACCTATACACAGATTCAAAACCATTCCAAAACTTTAAAGATACGTATAAAAATCTGAAGTAGAGTAAGGGTTTACTTCCAGATAGCTAGCTAGATAAGTATGTATTATGTCGATCTATATCAATTAATTTGTAGAGTAGATACTCATACAAATTAATCATACGCCAAGAACCAGATTTGAACTGGTGACACGAGGATTTTCAATCCTCTGCTCTACCAACTGAGCTATCCCGACCATTACCGACGCATTATCCTCATAATACTAGATGACTTGGGTCTATGTCACTTAAAAATGAAAACAAAAAAAAAAAAACGAAAAAGTATTAAATTAAAAGGGGAATTTCTTGGATCTTTAAAGGAAGACTTTGTAAATTTCAGTATGAGTAATGATATGGATTATGAATCATTCAAATAGGTCTGAAGTAGAGTAATTTATTCCCGAATGTCGCATAAATGATGGGGTATTTAGGAAACTTTAATCCATTAAGTTTTTCAGACAGGTCCTTAATTCGCTTAAATAATGGGGTTAATAACTAATTAATAATAAAAGTATACAAATAAAATGAGATCTTAAATATAAATAGTCGCATTTAAGTTTTGCTTAGATATTGAAGAGTTAATGTGGTCTCATTATATTTAAGAATCCATTTTTAAATTGTATTTCACCATATTGCATAACATTTATCTTGCATAACATTTGTTGGCGTACACATATCTATTTTCTAATGTTTGCACTTGCCTTGCATATTTATGCCGTTAATTTTTGTTCACTACCTGATAGTTTCATCATTTACTTTTTCACACAAATTTTTTACTTTAAAAACATGAATTTATAAAATAAAAAAAATAACATTTCAAATAAAATAATTCTTAATACTCTACCTAAATATTGAAGAGTCACCAACAATTATCTTATATAAAGAGTGTTATTTCATTTTAAAGATTGTTGTGTTAAATCTTAAGCGAAAAGAGTTATTTTAAATTTTTTCTAAATGTTGAAGAATTTTAATATAATTCTTTAACTTAAAGATTTGCTCAATATTTCTAAATAAAAAGTTAAATTTATTTTTTTAATGAAAAAATTAGTATTAAATTTCAAAAAAAAAAAATTCATCTAACACCAAAAATAGCGCATGATTAATTGGTACCAATTTAAGGGCATTATGAGGGTGCTAATCCTTCTTCATACATAATCGACTTTCGAGCTCAACCTGATTTTTTGTATATTGAAATTTAATCTTTTTGATAAATTTTAAATCCGTTTTTATAATTTTATTAAAAGGATAAACTTTTAGGTTACCAATCATATCCTAAAAAAAGATTGATAGCGACTATTTCATTTTTTCTCGATTTAAAAAAAATTATTTACATCGACGATCCCAAAATCGTTATAACAGATTTCATATAAAATTTTATGTAACCAAACACTACACAATTCATTTATTGAAACTTTTTTTTTTATTATTTTATTTCATAATGTGGAAACAAAATTTAACAAAAAAGATTTTAATAAACCAATCTACTTGAATAAAAAAAATAAAAATGGGAAAAACTCATTATTCAAATTCATATAATTATATCAAACAATCATTTACATATATTATGAATGTGTAATGAAAGAGTTCCTAATGAAAACTTTTAGAAATATTTACTTAAATATCCTTTCAGCTCCAATATTATTTATTTCTATTAATATTTTAATATATTTATATGAAAAATAGAAATTTAGTGAAATTCAATAAAATGATGAGTAAATATTAAATAATAAAAAATACTATTATTTCTTCATCTTTCACAAAATATTTATTTTCTAATAATATGTTACATTAAACATAAAAAAAGAGAAAGTATTTTAATTATAACTCTTTTAAATGTAACATATTTTATAGAGTCTTTAAAACAAATAAAAAATAATATTTTTGAGCATTACGTTATTTACTACAAATTTGAAACTTTTCGTACTCAAAACATTTTTTATTCTTTTTGAAATTAAAATGATTATAAAATCAACTATTAAAAAATATGAGTTATTTGTATGACTAATACTTATTGCTTAAGCTTTCTTTTTTTAATATTTTTATTTGAATTAATGTTAATTATTTATTTTAATTTTTAAAATATAAATAATAATGTTAATCATAAATTATTATAGAATGAAACTTTGAATTTTAGTATTATAAAAGTTTACAACATGAAAGTTAAAAATCTTTGCATCTTCTTATAAATAAATCATTTTTTGTGTTAAATAAATGATTAAATGAAAATTTTTAATAAAAGATTATAATAAGTAGAACTTTTTTTATCCTTTTCATATCTACAACAGTTTTTTTAAATCCCTTCATTTTCACCAGTTCTTTCTCCCACTAAACTCAAAATACTCTCCCCGCTCTCTAAAGTTTCGGCGCTACCGAGTACTGACCACCATCGCTGGCCCATGTCCTTTTAGGCCCAAATTTCACCAAAAGCCTCCTTTTCACCTCCTTTTTCCCATTCTCCAAGTGGTTTTCCTTAAAATGGCTCTAAAGCCATAGATCTGGGATTTTGAATCGAAAATTTCACACCATTGTTTCACCTTCTTCCCGCCATCCGATCTCCTTGAAATTTTAATCTGTTGCTTTCCTTTCTTCGACCTTCGTTCTCCTGCCATTTTCATAATTTTATACGTATAGGTGCGGAGCGTAATGATTGACAATACTGAGAAAGTTTTGGAAAGAGGCGACAGCTTGGCGTTTCTCGTTGAAAAACTTGTAAAATGCAGGGGAATTCACTTCGATCGGTTCAACAGGCAAGCTCGTCCTTACAAGAATGCTATGTGGTGGAGATATTATAAGTTCACGTAAGTATACTAAACATAGTCTACACTTAACAGTATTTGAATCATGCATTAGTTTGATTATTGGGGGGTTGGTTTGATTCCAATTCAGTTTCAGTAATTTCAATTATGAATAGTTTTTCTTTTCTTTCAGAGCGACATTGATACCACTGCTTTTGTTGATCATCCGTTATATTCTGCTCACATTTGTTTGTAATTGTATTGGACTCTTGTCATCTTGCTTAAAGTAGAACGCCAACGGTTTTCATGGTTTATCATATTTTTTATATTAGTTTTTTGTACATCCGTGATGCAGGTTAATTTTTATTTCTAAAACTTTATTTTAATAAATAGTTTTTTTTGATAATATGATAATAATGATAAATATTAATAAATCAAATTTGATTTTGGTATAATGTAAGTAATATTTGATAATTTTTTATATAATTTTGATTTTGATAAATTTTTATATAACTTTGATCACCTTTGATATTAGTTTGATAACTTATGATATAATTTTTATAATCATTGATTTTTTTTTTAATTTCTTGATGTAATTTTAGTAACTAATTTTGTGGTAACTTATAATATGCTTTTAGTAATTATTGATAAAATTTGTTTATCATATATTTAACAATGAATTTCCATAAGAAAGTGCATGTTTAGTTCTAATATAAGATAATTTTTTTATATAATAATATTACTATTTCATTCAAATTTAAAATTTTTTTATTAAATTTTTTATTAAATAGGTTCATGATAAGTTTATCCTAGTCACTCAAGATAAACTTTCTATATTCATTCCTATTAGTAACCAAGATTCAATTCCTAACAATTTTAAATATAAAAAATTTATCAATAATTAACAATTAAATTATTATTGATTTATTATTATATTATCAACGATATAGTACGATGGTATCGATGATATACTATTAAATTATATATGATTTACTACTAAATTAACATTATTTATCACTAATTTATGAATAATTTAATAATAAATTATAAATTATTTACTACTAAATTTTTGATATTTTATTACTAGGTTACTTATAATTTGTTATAAAATTATAACTAATTTACTATTAATTTATCGATAATTTATTATAAAATTATAAATGATTAACAATTTACTATTAAATTATCACTAATTTCAATTAAATTGTTAGTAATTTATTATTATATAAGTTATCAATAATTTACATCTATATTATCAATGATTTACTTCTTAATTTTTGATTATTTATTATAAAATTATTAAAGATTTATTGTTAAATTAATTATAATTCATTATTAAATTATCATCAATTTATATTAAAATTTTCATGATTTATTATTAAATTATTAAATTAGTAATGATTAACTACGTACTATTAAGTTATATTGATTTATTTTTAAATTTTTAAAGATTAACTACTAATTATCATTAATTTACTACTAAATTATTAATAATTTATTAATAAATAAATAAATAAATTACTATTACATTGAAATTGATTTACTATTAAGTAATTACTAATTTATTATTAAATTATTATTGATTTATTATTAAGTTATTTATAAACATCTTATTTTATTTAAGATTTTTTTTAAAATTTTTTAAATGTTTAGACTATTAGTCGAAATTTAAGCTTTTAAATTTGTTTTGGGTTTGATTTGGTTTTACGTACTTATTTATTTTAGTTCTTTCCATTTTTTTTTTTGTTTTAAAGAAAAATTAATTCAAAATTTTCAAAAAAGATTTAAATGGAGTTGCTTCTGGAGATAAAATTTTAGATTCAATCTTGGGATAAATTTTTCAAATGAAAAGTAAATCCTTTTACAACCGAGAGTTTGTTTTAATCTTAAACTCTATTTCAATCGAGCTTCTTTATTTAAACAACAATTTTCTACAGTCTAGGGAAGAAGAGAACAGCTTCAGCTCTCATTGCAATTAGGAGCCGATCCTTAGCCAAAATCCATCGATAGCTTACAACCACACTGAGCCGTCCCTCAAACAATACCCAGGAACCAACACACAAATATACTATCCTTCCGGAGACCACCATTGTCCAAAGACTCAAAGAGGAGGCCAAAGAATCATTCTGGCAGTCAAAACCTTCAGGAATCTCACTGCCACCTTTGTCACAACACAGCAGAAAACAACCAATTACTCAGTCAATACCCAACACAGCCTCACACAGTCCTCCAATACTGAGCAAAGCTAGAACCCAGAAGCACAGGGCCGAAAACCTCAATCAACAATTAAGAACAGGAAGCAATCAAAGCAAATATAGACAGCAAAACCACAATTCAGTATAACCCAGCATAAAAAATCAACCATAAGGGATTCAAAGCCGAAAACCACAGAGGAAATTGGGGGGACTTGTTTACAGGTTTCAGAGCTTATTGTTTGGCGCTTGGTGTCGGTCAGAACTTAGAGGAAGTGAAAACTGGAATAATTTCCTGATTTATGTGTTGAAGATCGGAGCTAACAGTGGAATGTCAAGTTTCCAGGGACTGTAAAAATATGCAGTGTTTGGAGCTGCCAGAATGATGTAAGGGAACAAGTTGGCTACCTTGTTGTGGACAAGCCTGGTTAGTGAGCAAAGTCATTTATGGATGATAGTTTTGTTGCATGGGCCACTTGATGCACAAAGCCATTTATGAATGATATGTTTGTCGCATGGCCCACTTGATGCACAAAGCCATTTACTAATGATATCTTTGTAGCATGGCCCACTTGGTGCATATTGATATTATTGCTAAAAGGATACATTCGGCCCATATCTTTATTGCATTTTATATGTTTATTCATTTTCATTTACATGCATATTTAAATTTATTAATTTAGAATACGTTTTAATTATTTGATAAAAAATAAAAAAGTACATGGTTAAAATACTAATAATTTGGACAATTTTTTTTCCTATTTCTTAAAAATTTTGGAAATGAATGAAAATTAACTAGTTTTTTCCTTCTAAATTTTTTAGAATAGTGAAAAGTCTTGTATTAAATTTCAAAAAAAATAATTTTTATTTATTTTAAAAAAATAAATAAGAAATAAAATAAGAAATTTGAAATTACTAAGAATAAATGATAATTATCCAATGGTAAAATTGATAGAATTAAAAATGATTTTTTAACACTTTTAAGTGAGAAGCTTTCTTTTAAATTTTCCAAAATGTTGAAAAATTTAGACAAAATTTTAATAAAAAATAATTTACAAAAAAATAAGAATAAAAATAACAAGAATATAATTCTTAAAATAAATAAAAATTTATTTTGATTTTGAAAATTTAAGAGATTAAGAATGGTTGATTTTCTAAAAATTTCTAAATGAGGAATTTATTTCTAAATTTTGCTAGAATGGTAGTACAATTAGATAAAATTTCAATAATAATATTTTTAAGCATAGTAAACAGTAAAAATAGGAATGATAAGTTTTAGAAATGTTAAAAAATAAATTTTGGAAATAAGAATAAAGTAAATTCAATAATGAAATTTTATGAAATAAAAAATGATTGATTTTCTTAAAAATTTTAAGGTGAGATAATATTTTTAAATAATTCTAGGATGGTGGAAATATTATATCTTTTTTCAATAAAACAAGAATTAAAATAAACTAAAAAAATAAAATAAATTTGACTATGGAGTCTTTTTAAGTGAATGAATAGTTTCTTTACATTATTCTAAGGTGATAAAAATTTAAGGAAATTTATAAAACGGTGGAAAAAACTTAAAATTCTTTTTGATATTTAATTAATAAAACTTAAACAAAAAAAAATCATCTAGTCGATACCTAAGGATAATTTGGAATTAATTAGTACAATCTTAGGATGAGTGTTATAGTGGTGCTATAACCTTCCAAATACATAATTGTACTCGTGAATTTAGTTCTAAAACATAGATTAGAACCTATTCCTTTAAGAATTTTTAGTCAAGTTTAAGATATTTTTAAAATGATAAATTTATTTAGTGACAATCACACTTAGATAAAAAAAATTATTGGTGACTCCTCTTATAGTGTCTAGTGATAGGTTTATAGATTATATATTATGACATTATCAATAATTAACTACTAAGTTATCGCGTGTTTTTTATTAACCTATAATTAATTTATTAATATGTTGTTAATACATTTACAATTATGAAATATGAAATTCAAAAAGTTTACTAATAATATATAAGATAATTTTTTTTAGATAATAACATTATTATTTTATTCAAGTTTAGAATCTTTTGTTATTTTTTTAATCGATTCATATTATGTGTCATAACATGTAGATCCAAAAATTTATAGCTAAACTTAAACAAATGAATAGAGTCACCACCAATCTTTTTAACTAGGTGTGATTAGCCACCTAAGAAATCTATCATCTTAAGGAGCTCTTAAGCTTGATTAAGGGTCCTTAAAAGAATAGATTTGGGTCTGTAAACTAAAACAGAGTTTGAGAGTCGATTATATGTGAGGAAGGTTATAGCACCCCCACATGCCTATTCGAAAGATGGTACTATATTATTTTAAATTTATCCTAAGGTTTTGATTTTAATGGTTTTCAAATTTTTATGTTGAAATATTGAAAATAATTCTTAAGATTCTTCCATCAATCTTGGAGAATTCTCAAAAATATTTCATTACCTCAAGAGTATTTAAGGATCTTATTTGTTTAATTGAAGAGGTTCTGTCATTAGAAAGATTATTTTTTGTTAGTTTTATTTTTGACAAAAATATATCTAATCATTCTACCATTTGGACCAAATTAAAAATATTCTCTTTTTAAATTTCTAAATTCTCCATCATTTGGGTGTGGACATCAAATTTGTTTGGCAAATAATAAATAAAATAATAATAATATTATTATTAAATACAAAATACAAAAAAAATATAAAATACAAAATACAAAAAAAATATAAAATACAAAATACCAAAAAAATACAAAATACCGAAAAAATAAACAAACAGAACAAAAAAAATGAGGGATGGCAGTGCGCCTTCCCTTGCACCACTGCCACCATGCCCTACCAGCCACCCCTCACCTTACCCTACCACTCATGCTCTACCACCCATCCCGCTGCCTAATTCTACCACTGTCAGATGTTGCCAAAAACAAATAAAAGAGGCATGGAGCTCGTGCTTGCACCCCCATGCCTAGCCCTGTGCCATTCCCTTAGGCACAGGGCACTGCCAGAGCTCTATAATTAGAGCTTCTGGTCGGACAAAAAAAAAAAAACGAAGAAGGGATGCTATAAAAAAATAAAAAAAATTTTGTAAAAAAATAAACAAAAAAAACACAGTTCTTTTCGTAGGGAGGAACCCAACGTCGAGCTTCCTATACAAAGAAAAAAAAGTTAATTTTAAAAAAAAGAGTCATAATACAAAAAAATATAGTTTCACTGAAATTTTGAAAGAAATATAGGAAAGTGGGGACTCTTTTTGGTGAAAAAGAGGTCGAATATGTGTTCAGGAGGTCGAAAGGAGTTTGTGGGTGTTTTTTAGAATTTTTTGGCATCGACGATGGCGGCTGAAGCTTACCACCTGCAGGACCACGGTCGTCGTCGCGACGGACGACCACCGACCTTAGGTTGGCCTGAAAAAAAAAGGGAGAGAGGGCATTTTTTTTGGGAGAATGGGGAAGAAATGATCAAAAAATTTTTTTTGGGCTTTTATATAAACTGTCAATAGTCAAAACGACGTCGTTTCAATAAACGCCCAAAATGACGCCGTTTTGAGGACTCGAGATCCATGCGTCAACCCGCCGACCCTACTTGAGGTTCGTGCAATCGACCTGTGACCTGACTTACCCTTAGACCCAGACTGGTCCAGCCAGACCGCATCCAGACCGAGCTGAACCTATACTGAATCGCTGAACCAACCAGACCGCGCTCAGATCAAGTCGAACTGCACCCGAACCGTCGAATCGCACCTAAACAGTCGAGTCAACCGGATTGTTGACTGGTCCGGTTCAGGTAAAAAAAATTTTTTTAAAATTTTTTAAAATTATTTTATTAATATTTATGTATATTAAAATATTTATATTTTTTAGATTAAATGATGAAATATGTGGTTAATTTTTTTATAATTTTTTTAAAAAATAAACTTTAAAGATAATAAAAATAAGTTTAATAATAACACTAAACTAATAAAAAATATAAGAAAATGAAATTTTTATTCGATGATGAGATTCAAAGGTACCCGAGTAGTGATACCTACGAAATCTCTAGGTGAAAAGATTTTTTTAAAATATTACCAGTGTATTGGAGTATTTATAAAAAATTTTGAATAAAATAAAAATTTTTCTTTTTTTTTGGTTATAAAATAGTAATAAATAAAAATTGATTAATAAATTAAGAATAAGTAATAAAAATGAGAAGGAAAGAAATTTTATCTGATGATGAGATTCTAAAAGTATTCTAAGTAAAGATGCTTTAAGAAATCTCTAGGTGAGAAGATTTTTTTTAAATACTACTAGTGTATTGGAATATTTATAGAAAATCTTCAATATAATGAAATTTTTATTTTTTTTCAAAATTTTAAATAAAATATTAATAATTAATAAAATTTCTAAAGAGAATAAAATACGTGCATCAACATGATAACATTCTGCATTGCATGCATGATATTTTTTATGAAAAGTAAATTTGAGCCTCCAAGGATGAGATTCTAAAGTATTCCGAGAAACGATACCTAAGAAATCTCTAGGTGAGAAAAATTATTCTAATGTTACCAACGTATTAGAAATTTTAAGAATTATTTCAATAAAAAGGTTTTAATTTATTTTCTTGAAAATAAAATTTTTTTTAATAAATAAAAAATCAAAGAACTTATTTTTTGAACACTGAAAAATGGACTATTTTTATCAAAATCAAAGGATAACACGTTGTTAATTGGTACCATTTTTTAACGAACGCTGTGGGGGTGCTAATCCTTCCCTACGCGTAACTGACTCTCGAACTCAGACTGTTTCGCAGACCGTAAAATTATCTTTTTAATAAATTTTAATTAATTTTAAAACTTTATTAAAAGGATATGTTTTAGTACGTGGCCAATTGCACCTAGCCCAAAAAAAGATTGGTGACGACTCCGTTATTTGTTATTTCGTTTTCAAATTCGTCGGACGGACACAAAACCGTTACGACAGCTTGGCGACTCCACTGGGAACGCCTTTTGTTTTCGAGAGTCAAGCCAAAATTAACTACTTGTTATCCTCAAATTTTAATTTAAACAGTCTTAATCAATTTCTTAGATTTTTATTTTTCATTTTCAATAAAAAAAGGTAAAAAAAAAACAAATCGAAAATAAAAAGTAAAAAATTCACACACATTTCTTTTACTATGCCTCTTATGTTTTATTTTTTTGTATATATTACTCTCAATAAATTAGGATATATTTGCACACAATGGCACGATGCATCTCATGCATGAGCTCTATACCCGGGCTCCATCCTTTATATGAGAAAGTAAAGTACCTATACCCTTGTGAGGTGATAACTTCCGCAATGGCAAACGAAATACTTTCACTCGAATTAAACCCTTTTCGTTCATAGCCTGTAATGGGTGAAGATCGAGGTACCTTACTAGTCCAACATGGACGACAGTGAGAAACAATTTGGGAACCTTTAGACACTATCAATCCAAACTCAGCATATAATAAGCATAAAAAACTAGCCTTATGTAGAGCTTTGTCCACCTTCTTGTAAGAAATACCTAAAATTAAAAGTTGTGTATAATACAAAATAAAACAAAACAAACAAAAAAATCTCAAAACAAAAAAAACAGTAAAAAATAAAAAATGTTTTTTCTTAAACCACATTCTCACACTAACTCAATTTTGTTTCATTTTCTTTTTCCTTTTTGCATTAATCATATCATACAATTTTGCATCGAGATATTTGCTCTATGACATATTTCTTCCAAGAAGTTTTCATGGATCTCATAAAACTACAGATTTGTTCATTCTCAGTCAGTAAGCCATGTAAGTCGTATAATGAAGTACATGTTTGATCGAAAGAAGCTCAACAAAAGAATGAAGATTGTTTACTTACCGATTATGTGTCTAAATTACCTGAGAAAGTGCATTTAGATCTCACACAAAATGATTTAAAAGAGTTAGCTGCTGTCTGGGGTCAGTTAAATAAAAAAAAAAAAAGCTTTTACAAAAAGTATGGACAAATTGCATCTCTCATTTCAGTAGTAATCAATGAACAGCTGGTCAAGGTAGCTATACAGTTTTGAGATCCATCTTATAGATGCTTCACTTTTAATTAGGAAGATTTGGTGTCAACTATTGAAGAGTATTCGATTTTGCTTGGAATAAAACTACAATGTTCAGATAAAGTATTTACTCGAAAGCCAAAATCAAGTTATCATAAAGAGTTAGCTAAGCTTATGGGGTTTTAAAGTAGAAACCATTGATTTCTTTGTGAAGCCTAAAGGTGAACATCTCGATGTTCATTGAGATTTTTTTTGAAACTTCATTCAGGGGTATTTAAATGATGATCAAAGTATGGCTGTGTTTACTTTAGCATTGTATGGCATGGTAATCTTTCTAAAAACTTTGGGTTACATTGGGATAATTGTGGTAGATTTTTTTGAGCAAATTGAAACTCAAGCAATTAATCCTGCTCCAGTAGTCCTAGCTGAAACCATCAGGTCATTGAATTTTTATCGATGAAATGAAAAATGATGATTCATAGGATGTGCATCTTTATTATATGTATGGGTTAGAAGTCATTTCAAGTGTGAAAAGAGTGCATTTTCAAAGCTGTATATACAAAATAAAGTACAAATTAAAGAGTTTTACAAAAGTCAATGGCCAACATTAAATACTAAAAAAGAGAGAGTCTTTTTCTTGCGAAGGCTTACCGGAGATGAAATTGAATGGATGCCGCCTTAGATGCCTCGAGTGCCTTTATTGTATCATGGAGAAAATGAGCCATGGATACCGTTATTAGGGCTATGGGGCGTAATAAGTTATGCTCTATTAATGGTGTTTAAGCAATTTGATGTAAAGCAGTTTGTTCCTACTACTCATGGCCTGGTCTAAGTAAAATTCATTTATGAGGAATTGAATCCATCAAGAACCTCAGAGCAGTTGATCCAAGCATGAAAGAGAACACAAAGAATGAGGTTAGGGCCTCTCATCGATAAAGTCACTTCTGATTACCAGATTTGGAAAGCAAGGCGGCCTAGAAACATAGTACTCCCTCTGATGACAGCTCATATCAATTGGTTAATCTTTCAAAAAAGGTACAATTATCAGAAGTTGAGCTTATCAAGAAAGAACTAGAAGTTGAAAAAGAAAAAATAAGAAGAGAAAATTTGAGACTTCGTGAGAAAGTAGGGTAATTGAAATATGAAGTAAAGATACAATGAAGTATATTAGAAAAAGTCATAAAAGAATGAGATCTGGTTAATAGTGAATTGAAAAATCTACACTAAAAAAATAAAAGGTTACGAGTCCAATTCAAAACTGAAAAAGTCACCAAGTCTTACCTTAGTCGGTAACGTAAAATGGATGAGCTCCGAGAGGAAATGAACCAATTAAAAGGCAAAGCTCAAGAAAAGCAAGAGAAGATCACCAGAATTTCTCAAAAATGTCAAAATTGGAAGGGATTTTATTCTACAACCTCAGCAAGATTGATGGAATCCCAAAACGAAAAGGAAAGGTTGAAAGTCATGCTCGTAAAAGAGAGAAGAAAGTACTTCGAAGTATTAAATGAAAAAGAATCACTTCACCAGGTGATCCAAGGGTTAGAGATAAACTATAAGACCACAAGAGCCATATTTCAACAATAATAGATGAGTGGCATAGAAGGAAAAAAGATTAAATCTTCGTATGTGATTCAGAAAAGGATGCTCACATAAGATGGAAGGCAGAAAGCTTAGGGAGGTAATAATACATAGAGCACTTGACTAATCAAGTTTGCAAGACAGTGAAGAAAGCATGAGAGATGGTTGAAAAGGTAGAAACATTAAGAAGAGAAGTCAATCTCATAAAAGAATGTAGACAATGCCTAATGAACTTTCTAGACGAGACAAAAGACTATTATGACAAGTCAAACGCTTCTATGGATATAACTTTAGGATGGTAAATCTCATGTAATAAAAGTTATATGGAATCAATAAAAATTTTTAATGTTGAAATTCGTCCAAGAGCAAATATCTCTCACTTGCATTCATGCATCATGTACATCATTTTTCATAAAATAAGTGAAAATAAAATTTTTAACACATAGCATTCTAATTTTTTTTTCAAAATAAAAAAAAAAACTTTGTGGCCATAAAGGTTCAAGAATAGCTCATCTATAAAAAAATTTAACCTAACCTACTCGTCATTCATACAATACTAGGACTCAGATAAGAATCATGAAGCGAGAACAGGCCAGTCGATTTGAAAGAATAGAAAAAGTTCAAGAAAAATTAAGAAAGGATCTTAATATAATAATGAATATGCTCAAAAAACTTGATAAGGGAAAAGCAGTGGAAGAAAATTTTAGTTTTTAAGAGCAATCGTCAGATATAGTAGATCTTGTCTACCCTTCAGGGTTTGAACCACGATCGACCCAACCTTCTCAAGGAACTAGAATGCTAATTCTTACTCCCAGTGGAAATCTCAATCTTTATCCAAGAATGACATCCACACACTAGCCCAGGATAATTTCAAAATTTTGTTAATTCTGTTATGATAGAAAAACTACCTGAGCCAATCTTAGTTCTTGATTTGGATGATCCCAAGAAAAGAGAAAAGTTAGGGATATAGACACTTGAGAAAGTGAAAGATACTAATACCCGAAAGAAGATGAAGTTATTAGAAAAAAGGCTTAAGGTTGTAAAGGGAATAAATTTTTATGGCTCTACAGATGCGGCTGACCTTTGTTTAGTTCCAAATATGGCCATTCCACTAAAATTTAAGGTCTCTGAATTTGAAAAATACGATGGCACGAAATGTCCAATAACTCATATCACTATGTATTGTCATAAGATGGTAACACATACTCGTGACGAGAAGTTATTGATGCACATCTTTCAAGATAGCCTTACGAGATCTATAGCTAGATGGTATGTCCAACTAGACATCACTCGTTTTCATTCCTAGCAAGAGCTCACAAGGGCATTTCTTACATAATATTAGCATGTCAGAGATTTAGCTTCAGATCGTCTATCTTTACAAGGTAAGAAAAAAAATAACTGAAAGCTTCAAAGAATATACATAAAGATGGAGAGACGTGACTGCATAAGTTTAACCTTCTCTCACTGAGAAAAAAATAACTGTTTTATTTGTGAACACCTTGAAAGTACCGTACTATGAGAGATTGATAGGCAATGCAACTAAGAACTTTATAGATATGGTGAAATCAGGTAAGATCATTAAAAATGTCATAAAAAATGGTAAGCTCGATGCAAGAGAGATAAGTGGAGTAAGAAAAAGTGAAGCTCTTAAAAAAAAGAAAATGAAGCTTAAGCAGTGAACTATATAGGGTAACAATTCAAAGGTTTCACACCCTATCCTACACCAGTCTACCAAACCCATTACCCTTTCATAAATAATGTTACATCCACTTCTTATCCATACCAGTCATTACCACAACCAACTTATCCATTCCATTTTCAGTCATCTTTTCAGACACCCACCTACAACTGTCCTACTACATCCATCAAACCAGAATGGAGACATAATCTTAATAGTGGTTTGAGAGCCCTGAGAAATACCCAAGAAAAAATCACTTTCGATCCCATTCCCATGACATACATAAATTTGTATCCTCAACTTGTTAAAAAATATCTGCTTGCTTCTATTATCGTTGAACTCTTGAAACCTTCGTTTCTCAAATGGTATGACCTCAATACACATTGTGATTATCACTATAAGAATCCAGGTTATTCCACTGAGAACTATACTGTTTTAAAGCGTAAAGTGCAAGGGTTAATCAATGAAGGGGTATTAAACTTTGATACCAACCAATAAGGGACTTTAAATGTTAATGAAAATCTTTTACCAAATCATATCAGACCATTAATAAATGCCTTAATTGATAGGCAAAGAAGCCACGAGAAAAAAAAATAAATAGAGTTAAAACTCCGATGGCTAAAGTGTTCAAAGTTTTGGTCAAAGCTGACATGTTGAAGCCAATAAAACCTCAAAATTACTCTGAAGTGATTAACTTAACTGAAAGCTGTAATTATCATAGAGGTGTTCTGAAGTATTCTATCAAAAATTGTCACCAATTTCGTCAAGAGGTCTAAAAATTGATGGATATGGGTCGAATAGAATTTTATCAAGAGAGAAAAAAGTTGGTAAAAGCTAAAGTGTCTACCATTAATTCAAAGAATAAGTTTATGCATAGATCGGTAACTATTTATTATGATGAAAAGCCAACATCGAAGTTAGAAAAGTCATTCTCTTTATTAGTAGTGACAATTAAAGTTTTTAACCTTTTTTGATATCAGAATAATAAAGTAGTACCTTAAAAGTATGATTATGATGTCGTAGTCAACTCAGATACTACCAACATAAAGGGTGTAAGAGGCATAACTTGAAGTGGGAGGTGTTATACCTCAGAGGCTCTAGAAAAAGCTAGAAAGGAGAAAGCTAAGGTGAAAGAAGAAAAAGAAAATCAGAGTAGTCTTGATACAACCCCAAAAAAAGAATGTCAGAAGCCAGTCTCTGAAAATGAAGCATGTGAATTTCTAAAGTTAATAGAACATAGCGAGTATAGTGTGGTAGAACAGCTTAACAAGATGCCAACTAGAATTTTGTTATTGTCGTTATTACTTAGTTCAGAATCACACCATAATGCTTTACTGAAGGTACTAAATCAAGTATATGTGTCTCACAATGCTTCTGTTGAATATGTGAAATAGCTTGTTAGCAATCTGATAATTTCAAATTATATCTCTTTTAATGATGAAAATTTTTTTTCTAAAGGTCGAAAAAGTATCAAGGCTCTTCACATTATTGTAAAATGTAAAGGTCATATAATGGCTAAGGTTTTGATTGATAATGGCTCATCCATCAATGTTATACCTGTGACTACTTTGAAAAAACTTTATGTTGATGGATCTTATATGAAGCTTATTCATATGATAGTGTGAGCCTTTGATAAAACCAGAAGAGAGGTGTTGAGAGATATGAAAGTGCCATTATAGATTGGTCCATGCACTTTTAACGTGAAATTTCAAGTTATGGACATCTCTCATTCATAAAGTTATTTATTGGGCAGGTCGTGGATCCATATAACAGGTGCTGTTCCATCCTTATTACATCAAAAAGTTAAATTCATTGTTAAATGAAAGCTAACATGTGTGACAGGAGAAGAAGATTTATTGGTAACTCAATCGATAAATACTCCTTATGTGAAATCAGCAGATGAAGCTTCGAAATGCTCTTATAGATCTTTCGAGATTGCCAATGCAACATATATAGTTGAATGATTTAAATTATATTCATCACACTTATCTATGACAATTAAAATGATAGTCAAATAGCTTACCAAGATGGGATGGTGACTTGAAGCCGGACTTGGAAAGAACCTGCAATGAATTATAAAGCCATCGATCATATATGAAAAGATAGACAAATTTGGCTTGGGATATAAACCATCAAGAGGAGACAGAATAAGAATAGTGAATGAGAAAAAAGATAAAAGGATAGCTAATCTTAGGGGATATGAGTCAGAGTCAGAGCCGATGGTCATTCCATACTTTTATGATTCATTTCATTCAGGAGGATATATTTACCCAGAATTGCTTGAAGCTCTAAGTGCAGGATTCATGGAAAAATTTTCAAAGTTGGCCATTCAAATGGTGGATGATGAAAAAAAGAAGAGTCGAAGTGAAGAACTGTTCGTGTACCCTTGTCCTTCAAATTTTAAGCTGAATAATTGAAAAATTATAAAGTTGCCTGTTGTCTTTAAAACTTTGAAAAAGTAATGTACTGTGAAACTTTAAATCCCTAATTACTTTCTACGAGTATTAAGAGATCTTTTATGGTATGTTTATATTTATCATATTAATAAAAGACTTAGAAGATGCATTCGTATTTCTTCTATTGTTTTTATTTTCATTTTACTTTCCATTCTTTTCTTTCCATCATTTTCTTGCCATTCTATTTTTGTGTGCCATTATTCTTTTCATCTTACCCTTTGCAGGGTCTCAAACAATGAACACGAAGATAATCATGACAATAATCTCATATTTGATTTTAAAAACTTAATTCATGTTGATAAGCTTGATAATGAGAAAGATTCAGATAACTACACACTGTCTCTTGATTTGTTAAAATTAATAGAACATGAAGATAAGCCAATTGAACCCCACCAGAAAATTATCGAATTAGTGAATTTGAGAGATGGTGAAAATAAAAAAAATGTTAAAGTTGGTATATCTCTTTTACCAACTGAAAGACAGAAGCTAGAAGAGCTGCTTCGAGAATATGTAGATGTGTTCGCATGGACTTACCAGGATATGTCAGCACTCAGCATTGATATTGTAGAGCGTAAATTACCTTTAAAACTAGGATGTAAGTCGATGCAGCAAAAGCTAAGGCGTATAAAACCAGAGATGCTGCTAAAAATTAAAGAGAAAGTGAAGAAGCAATTTGATGCTGAATTTTTGGAGGTGGTAAAATATCTTGAATAGTTAGCCAATATAGTGCCAATTCCTAAGAGTGATGGAAAAGTGAGAATGTGTGTCGACTATCGAAATCTGAATAGGGCAAGCCCTAAGGATAACTTTCCTCTACTTCACATCGATATTTTAGTGGATAATACTGCTAGGCATTCCATAGTTTCCTTTATGGATGGCTTCTTAAGGTATAATCAGATCAAGATAGGTTAAGATGATATAGAGAAAACTACATTTATGATCATGTCAGGGACATTCTATTACAAAGTCATACTTTTTTGGTTAAAAAATACTTATGCTACTTATCAAAGAGCCATGGTGACTCTCTTTCATGACATGATGCATAAAGAAATAGAGGTATATTTGGATGATATGATTACGAAATCTCATGAAAAAGAAGATTATGTAATCAATCTCAAAAAGCTGTTTGACAGATTAAGAAGATTTTAGCTGAAGTTGAATCCTGCTAAATGTATATTTAATGTCAAATCAGAAAAACTATTGAGCTTTGTGGTCAGTGAAAGAAGAATTGAAGTGGACCTGGATAAGGTACAAGTCATCTAGAACTTATCTCCTTCTCTTCCCCAAAAAAAGTGTAAGGTTTTCTAGGAAAACTGAACTATATTGCTCGTTTCATCTCTCAGCTTACCTACAAGTGCGATCTTATTTTCAAGCTTCTTAGAAAACATGATATAAGAGAATGGAATGATGAATGCCAAGAAGCTTTTGACAAAATCAAAGAATACTTATCAAATTCGCTCATATTGGTACCACCTGTTCCAAGAAAGCCTTTGATCTTATACTTAACGGTATATAAAAATTTCATGGTATGTGCGCTGGGACAAAAAGATGAAACTGACAGAAAAGAATGAGCAATATATTACTTGAACAAAAAATTCACTGATTATGAGTCAAAGTATTCACCATTAGAAAAGATATGTTGTGCATTAGCCTGGATAACTCGAAGGCTTAGACATTACATGCTTTGTCACACTACTTGGCTTATAGCAAAGCTAGATACTATTAAATATATCTTCAAAAAGCCCTCATTGATAGAAAGAATAGTGTGGTGGCAAGTTATGCTTTCAGAATATGATATCATTTATGTGATTCAAAAAGCTATAAAAAAAGTACCGTCATCGAGTTCCTTGCTGATCGTGCTGTCAAAAATTATGAACCAATGAACCTGGAGTTTCGTGATGAAGATGTGATGGCCATTGAAGAAAATGAACCTATTGAAGAGTCTTTGAGGATGCATTTTGATGGAGCTGCTAATATTTTGGGTCATGGTATTGGGTTAATTTTAATATCTCTTGATAGGCACTATTATCCCATTACAGCCAGGTTAAATTTTAATAGCACAAATAATGTGGCTGAGTATGAGGCTTGTGTTATGGGTCTGCAAGTAGTAATTGAAAAGAAAATTAAAGTATTAGATGTGTTTGGAGATTCAGCTCTAGTTATCTATCAATTGTGAAGAGAATGGGAAACCAGAGATTCTAAGTTGATACGGTACCATAAGCATATCTCTCAATTGGTCAAACAATTTAAAGAAGTTTAATTTGAGTATTTGCCTAGAAAAGAAAACTAAATTACTGATGCACTGGCTACTCTAGCTGCAATGATTAAAATAGATGAAAATACTAAAATCTAACTTATCAAGCTGGATGTGAAGGATGAACCAACACATTGTTCAGGTGTTGAAGAAGAAGTTGATGGGAAGCCATGGTATCATGACATCATGTAATACATTAAAAGCCAGTAATACCCAAAACATGTAACAGAAAATGATAAAAGAACTATCAGAAGGTTGGCTATAAGTTTATTTCTTGATGGAGATATTTTCTATAAAAGGGATCGAGATCAAATACTCTTAAAGTGTATGAATGCAGTTGAAGCAAAGAGGATTATTGAAGAAGTGCATGATGGAGTTTGTAGGGCACATGTAAATGGTCATATGATGGCTAGACAAATTATGAGAGTTGGATACTATTGGTTGACAATGGAGAGTGACTATATTGATTATGCCAAAAAATATCATAAGTGTCAGATCTATGCTAACAAGATCTATACTTTTCCAACAACATTGCATTTTTTGGCTCATCCATGGCCATTCTCTTTGTGAAGCATGGATATCATCGGTCTTACTACTTCAAAAGCTTCAAACGACCATAGATTCATCTTTGTGATGATTGATTCACCAAGTTAGTAGAAGTAGCATCATATGCTAGCGTGACCCGATCTGTGGTATGTAAATTCATGAAAAGGGAGATAATATACAGATATGGGCTTCTAAAGATAATTATTTTTGATAATGCCAAAAATTTAAATAGTAAAATGATGAACAAAATTTACACTCAGTTCAAGATTCATCACCTTAATTCGTCACCTTATCGTCCAAAGATGAATGGGGCAGTAGAGGCTGCAAACAAGAATATAAAAAAAAAATCCTAAAAAAAATGATTGATTCTTATAAAGATTGACATGAGAAGTTACCTTTTGCTTTGCATGCTTATAGAACATCAGTTCGAATATTTACCGGGGCCATTCCATTATCTTTGGTATATGAAATGGAAGCTGTGCTACCAGTCGAAATGGAAATTCCCTCGCTGAGAGTCCTGATGAAGGTAAAATTAAAAGAAGTAGAATGGATTCAAAATCACTACGAGCAGTTGAACCTTATCGAAGAAAAAAGACTTACAGCACCTTGTCATAGTCAATTATATAAAAAAAAGATGATGAGAGCACATGACAAGAAAATCCATCCCCGTTGCTTTAAGGAAAGAGATTTAGTGCTAAAAAAGTCCTTCAAAATCAACATGATAATCGAGAAAAATGGATACTAAATTAGGAAGGCCCGTATGTGATGAAAAGGCCTTTTCTGGTGGAGCATTGATTTTGGTAGAGATGGATGAAAGTGATTTACCTACTCTGATAAACTCAAATGCTATGAAGAAATATTTTGCTTGAAAGAAAAAAAATGAAAAATGAAAAATAATGACACATCTAAGCTGAAAACCTGAAAAATGTGACTTAGATGCGAAGAAAAAGCATCATTCCATAATACAAGGGCAAGTGTAGTTTGATAAACTCTGAAGGATCAAGGAAGTCATCTAATTTAGTTTTAGAAAAAGAATCTGAAAATATTTTGTTCATGATTATCTTATGATCATTATTTGGGCACATTTGTTTCAACTCAAATATTTTGCTATGCACTTGTTACCAGTCTAATAAAATATGCTATCCTTCCTTTGGAAATAACACATATCCATTCTTTTATTCTCATTTTTTGATCGTCATACGAATAAGAGAAATGTGTGATCGCATTTTATTGGTCTTGGACTTAAAATAATGAAAGAAAAATAAACATGAAAGATCTTAGCATTACTTTTTGAAAAGTTGACAAAGGTAAATAAAAAAGATGAAAAAAGCATGACAAGACATTGATGTTGCAGACTTTTGAAGAAAAGTATTGGTAGGGAAGAATACAATGGTCAGATGTTAAGAACAAATTGTCATATGGCAATTGTTGAGAATTTTGAACTTTTTTACCACAATGAATAATTTTGATTACATTACATGCATTGCATTTAGAGCACTCAGTACATGCATCCATGAATAATAAGGATAGAGACTTTCCATTTCCTGATCAAACAAAAGATTTCAAAAGAGAGAAATTTACTTGTTAAAAGATAAGAACTCGGTTTTGAGAATATATGAGATTTTAAAAGTTGTTGAGCCTCTACTGAGAGGAGCTTTTTCAAGATAAAATTTTTAAAGTTGTTGAGTCTTTGTTGAGATAAGCTTTTTTAAGATTTAATTTTTAAAGTTGTTGAGCCTCTGCTGAGATAAGCTTTTTCAAGATTTAATTTTAAAGTTGTTAAGCCTCTGCTGAGAGGAGCCCTTTTCAAGATGAAATTTTTAAAGTTATTAAGTCTCTGTTGAGAGGAGCTTTTTCAAGATAAAATTTTAAAGTTGTTGAGCCTCTAATGAGAGGAGCTTTTTCAGATGAGATTTTAAAGTTGTTAAGCCTCTGTTGAAAGGAGCTTTTTCAAGAGAATTTTTAAAGTTGTTGAGCCTCTGTTGAGAGGAGCTTTTTCAAGATGAAATTTTTAAGTTGTTGAGCCTCTACTGAGATGAGCTTTTTCAAGAGAATTTTTAAAGTTGTTGAGCCTCTGCTGATAGGAGCTTTTTCAAGATAAGATTTTAAAGTTGTTGAGCCTCCGCTGAGATGAGCTTTTTCAGATGAGATTTTAAAGTTATTAAGCCTCTACTAAGAAGAGCTTTTTCAAGATGATTTTTAAAGTTTTTGAGCCTCTGCTGAGAGGAGCTTTTCCAAGATGAGATTTTAAAGTTGTTGAACCTTTGCTGAGAGGAGCTTTTCCAAGATAAAATTTTTTAAAGTTGTTGAGCCTCTGCTGAGAGGAGCTTTTTCAGATAAGATTTTAAAGTTGTTGAGTCTCTGCTAAGATGAGCTTTTGCAAGAGAAGATTTCAAAAATTGTTAAGCTTCTGCTGAGAGGAGTTTTTTTAGATGAAATTTTTAAAGTTGTTAAGCCTCTGCTAAGATGAGCCCTTTTCAAGATGAGATTTTTAAAGTTGTTGAGCCTTTGCTGAAAGAAGCCCTTTTTAAGATGAAATTTTTAAAGTTGTTTAGCCTTTGCTGATATGAGTTTTTTTCAAATTTTAAATTTTCAAAAGTTGTCCAGCCTCAAGTAAGATGAGCATTTTCGATTTGAAAAAAAAAAACTTTTTGAGTAGTCTATGTTAAAAAAAAAAGGTAAAAAAAAATCCATTTAGATTTCGGATAAAATTGTTATCTTTGTCTTTGCCCTATTACTGATTATCAGCAATGTGCAAAGAGAGGTAGCTGTGGACATTAAATTTATCTGACAAATAATAAATAAAATAATAATAATATTATTAAATACAAAATATCAAAAAAATATAAAATACAAAATATCAAAAAAATACAAAATACTGAAAAAAAAAAAACCAGAACAGCAAAAATGGGGGATGACAGTGGTGCCTTCCCTGGCACCACTGCCACCATGCCTTACCCTCCACCCTTCTGACCACCATGCCCTACCACCCACCCTTCACCTTACCCTACCACCCATGCTCTACCACCCATCCCGTCGCCTAACCCTACCACTGTCAGATGTTGCCAAAAACAAATAAAAGAGGCATGAAGCTTGTGCTTGCACCCCCATATCTAGTCCTATACCATTCCCTTAAGGACAGGGCACTGCCCTTAGGCATAGGGCACTGTCAGAGCTCTATAAATAGAGCTCCTGATCGAAAAACAAAAAAAAAAAGAAAAATGAAGGAGGGACATTGCAAAAAAAAATTTTGTAAAAAAAATAAAAAAAAAACACAGTCCTCCTTGCAGGGAGGAACCCAGCACCTAGCTTCCTACACAAAGAAAAAAAGAGTCAGAATACAAAAAAATATATAGTTTCATGGAAACTTTGAAAATAGATCTAGGGAAGTGGGGACTCTTTTTGATGAAAAGGAGGTTGGATCTATGTTTAGGATGTTGAAAAAAGTTTGTAGGTATTTTTTAGAATTTTTTAACATCGACGATAGCGGCCGGAGCTCGTTGCCAGCAGGACCACGACGATTGTCGCGACGGATGGCCACTGGCCCTAGGTCGACCTGAAAAAAAAAAGAGGGAGAGAGGGCATTTTTTTTGGGAGAAGGGGGGAGAAATGATCGAAATTTTTTTTTTAGACTTTTATATAAGTTATCAATAGCTAAAACGACGTCGTTTTAATAAATGCCCAAAACGATACCTTTTTAAGGACCCAGGATTCGCGCGTCAACCCACCGAACTGACCCGAGGTCCACACAACTGACCCGTGACCCAACTTACCCTTAGACCTAGACCGATCCAGCCAGATCGCGCCTAGACTGAGCCGAATTGGTACCGAACTGCTGAACCAACCAGACTGTGCCCAGATCGAGTCGAATCGCACCTAAATCATTGAGCCGATTGGATCCGCGTTGATCGATCCGGTTCAGATAAAAAAAAAATTTTTTGAATTTTTTATATTATTTTATTAATATTTATGCATATTAAAATATTTATATTTGTTAGATTAAATGATAAAATATGTGGTTAATTTTTTTTATAATTTTGTTAATTTTTTTTAAAAATAAACTTTAAAGATAATAAAAATAAGTTTAATAATAACACTAAACTAATAAAAAATGTAGGAAAAAAATTTTTATTCGACGATAAGATTCAAAGGTACTCCGAGTAGTGATACCTACGAAATCTCTAGGCGAGAAGATTGTTTTTAAATATTATCAGTGTATTGGAGTATTTATAAAAAATTTTCAATAAAATAAAAAAAATTTGTTTATAAAATAGTAATAAATAAAAATTGAAAATAATATAATAAAGAATAAGTAATAAAAATGAGAAGGAAAGAAATTTTATTCGATGATGAGATTCTAAAAGTATTCCGAGTAGAGATACTTTAAGAAATCTCTATGTGAGAAGATTTTTTTTTAAATACTACCAGTGTATTGAAATATTTATAAAAAATCTTTCATATAATGAAATTTTCATTTTTCTTTAAAATTTTAAATAAAATATTAATAATTAATAAAATTTCTAAAAAGAATAAAATGTGTGCATCAACATGATAACATTCTGCACTGCATGCATGATATTTTTTATGAAAAGTAAATTTGAGCATCCGAGGATGAGATTCTAAGGTATTCTGTGAAGCGATGCCTAAGAAATCTCTAGGTAAGAAAAAATTCTTCTAATGTTACCAACGTACTAGAACATTTTAAGAATTATTTCAATAAAAAGGTTTTAATTTATTTTTCTTGAGAATAAAATTTTTTTCTAATAAATAAAAGATCAAAAAAATTATTTTTCGAACATCGAAAAATGGACTATTTTTATCAAAACCAAAGGATAACACGTTGTTAATTGAAACCATTTTTTAATGGGCATTGTGGGAGTGCTAATCATTCCCCATGCGTAACTGACTCCCGAACCCAGACTGTTTCGCATATCGTAAAATTATCTTTTTAATAAATTTTAATTAATTTTAAAACTTTATTAAAAGGATATATTTTAGTAGGTGACCAATCGCATCTAGCCAAAAAAAAGATTGGTGGTGACTCCGTTATTTTTTATTTCATTTTCAAATTTGTCGGGCGGACACAAAATCGTTACGACATTGGGTCTATTTAGAAATTCTTTTTATTTCTTTTTTTTATTGGATCTCTAAATTTTTCACCATTTGGGTCAATCTAGAATTTTTTTTTTTTGAATTTTTAAAATTTTCACAAATTGGGCCTATTTAGAATTTTTTTCTTTTTTTTTATTTTTGAAAAGAAAATAATATGACAATTATTTTTTTATTGAAATTTCATTTAAATTCTTCCACCATTTGAGACAAATTTAAAGAAAATTTTCACCTAGAGATTTCTTAGAAAATTTATTATTTAAAATTTCTAAGAATCTCATCGTTGGATAATTATCAAATATTTTCAACCAAATTTTTTTAAAATTTTTTATATTTTTTGTTTGAAAATAAATATTAATTATTGTTATTGAAACTTTATCTAAATTATTCCACCATTTGAAACAAATTTAGATAAAATTTCTCACCTAGGAATTTTATAGAAATTTACCATTTGAAATTTCTATAAATTCCATCATTGGATAATTAATACTTATTCTAAAAAAAAATTATTATTTAATTTAATTTTTTCCTAAATTTAATTATGCAAAAATACTAAATATACATAAATAAAATACTAAATAAATAAAAAATACTAAAAAATAAAAACGGCTTGGCTTGGTAGCTACGAAACGGCTCAGCTTAAGGCACAAAATGTCCCTTGGGGGGATGCAGCTTGGTGGCTCAGTGTGGCTCGGCTCAGCTGCTGCAGAACGGTTGGTATGCGAGTCAAAGGCGGGTTGCATTTCGAGTTGGGTTGCCCAAATGAAAAACGAGTGGATTTTGGGTTTTCTTAAATGCCCAAATGACGTTGTTTTGATAAGATTGTAAAAGCTCAAGTTCAAGCCTTTTGCCTCAGATGTCCCTTTCCCATTTTCTTTCTTCCATTTCTTTTTTCTTTCTCTCTCTCTGGAAATAGAAGAACTTCGATTAAATCTTCATCGGATTCTTAAAAAAGTCACCAAAATCTTGGTTGGTTCACCAAAAGTTCGTCAAAAAATTCAACCGACACCGAAAACTTCAACTGAATTTTGGGAAGCATGTCAAAAAATTCAACCGGTGCGAAAATCTTTAAGAAGATTCTGGAAAACATATCAAAAAATTCAATCGATGTCGAAAAAGTTACCAAAAATTCAATCGGCATCGAAAAATTTATCAAAAACTAAAAAATTTCTAGATTTTTTCGGTAAAACCCATTTTTTCCTAAACCCAAAAATCTTTGAAATTTTTTTATTACTTTTTGCTTGCTATGATTCTGTCTATTTCAGGGCTGTATTTATAGAGAACACTCAATAGAGTTTCTAATCAATTAGGAATCCCTCTTCAATTGGATTTCCACAGTATTAGAAACTCTAAATTTTATTCTGGAGAGATTAAAACAAATTGCAATTTTGCTAGTGCCTATACATGGCAAAATTTGCACTTTTCCCCTTTTTTAAAACTATTATCCTATTATCTAAAAAAAAGACTGAAGATAAATCAACTAAAAATGAAAAGAAAAATAAAATGAATAAATAATTATAATAATAATAATAATAATAATAATAATATAATAATAATAATAAAATTATAAACAGTTGGGCCTAACTATTTGGATCCCATTAAACTGAGCTCAATGAGCTTAGACTTGGACCTTGTTGAACCATGCCTAATGGGTTTGAGTCCGAACCAATTAAGGTGTCTATATTATGTTTATCCTAACCTTTAATACAAAAGTTTTGACTTCGTTTTTGCTAATAAACAGGTTTAATTCCTAGCAACTTCAAATATAAAAAGTGTTATTAACAAATGACAACTAAGTTATTAGTAATTTACTATCAAGTTATCAATGATTTTACTATTAAATTATCAATAATTTACTTCTAATTTATGAATAATTTTAATTAAATTATTGGTACTTTACCACTAAGTTATTGATAATTTATTATAAAATTATAACTAATTTACTACTAATTTTTCGATGATTTACTAAAAAATTATTAATGATTAACTAATTTACTATAAATTATCACTGATTAATAACTAAGTTATTAGTGATTTATAATTATATTATTAGTAATTTACTGCTAAATTATCAATTTACTATTAAATTATTAATGATTTACTAATATTTTTTATATATTTATTATTATGTTATAATTGATTTGTTACTTAATTTTTATTATTTACTAAAAAATTATCACCTATACAACTAAATTATTTATGACTTTCTACCAAATTATTACTAATTTATATTAAATTATGCATGATTTATTAGAAAGTTATCACTAATTAATTATTATATAATTGATAATTTACTACTAAGTTATATTGATTTACTTTTAAGTTTTCAATTATTAACTACAAAATTATTAATTATTTATTACTAATTTATCATTGATTTACTAGTAAGTTATTTAAAATTTACTACTATTAATTAATTACTATTAAACTGAAACTGATTTACTATTAAATTATCATTAATTTATTATTAAGTTGTCATTAATTTATTAGTAAGTTATCAATAATTAACTACTAAATTATCATTTATTTTTTGTTATCCTTAATTTAGTACTATATTACTATGCATTTACAACTATATTATAATTGACTTGCCATTAAGGTATTATACATATATTATTATATTATTATTGATTTTTCCCAAAATGTTGTCAATTATTGACTATTAAATTACAATTCATTTATTATCAAGTTATTACTAATTTATTACTAAGTTATCAATGGTTACTACTAAGTTATATCGATTACATTTAAGTTTTCAATTATTAATTACTAAGTTATTAATTATTTACTACTATGTTGTTATTGATTTATGTATATTTAAAAAGAAAGTAACCACAATGTATGTGAGATGATGTAATTTACAATGCAAAGAAAGCAAGGAGGAAAAATTCAAGTTTAAATGACTAAAAAGCATAAGTAAATGCTTTTAATTTACTATCCATAATTTAACACATAATAATAAGTTAAAATCATAACTTTTTATACTAATATAAGTATTGAAACTAAACAGAGGTAGACTATCGTTTAAACTTGAGGGGCCTTGACCCCCATAAAGTTTTTGAAAACGTTTGTGTGTGTGTGTTAAACCAAAATTGAGCCATAGGATTTTTACCCAATATGGTTGAACCTACAAAAAGAGGCCAAAGCTATAATATCAATTGTTAGCTTTTTAGGTGAGATAGTGATTTAAGAGGGGGTGAATTGGATTTCTTCAAATTCTTTCCAAACAAATGATTTCAATATAATTGAATGAAAATTAAAACAATAAGCACTTTTGATGAAATTATAATGCAAATAATAACAATTAATGAACTTAAAATCAAATATAAATAAAAATAAATTGTAAGGAGATAGGGATAGAGATAGAGAAATCAAACACAATGATTTATAGATGTTCGGTCTTTCTCCACAAAGCACCTACGTCCTCTCTTTTTGGTTGTCCACACCAAGACTTCAATCTACTATTAAAGAAAAACTCTTACAAGATACAAATATATATTGTACTAAATCTCTATCTTTTTCTCAAAGCTTAGATAGCAACTTCTACTCTTACGATATCAAGAGGATACATTACCTCTTACTTACAAGATAACCAAAATAATTTTTACAATCTAAAATACCTCTCAAAGTTGAGTGTTTCCCTAATGAAATACAAAAAAAATGATGAATGAAACAAAACAATATTTTGGATACAAGAAATACAAAGGATATTGAATTTAAGCTCTAAAATCTCTTGATTCTAAGATAAAATAAAAATATAACTTGTTAGTATTTGCTCTCTTGCTTCATCAACCTTCTTGGTATGTTGGAATGGCTAATATATAGAGAAAATGAAGAGCTAGCCATTAGAGATACTTGAAAGAAGAAAATAGTCATTGAAAGCATGAAAAAATAGCCATTGGACATATCTTGGGCATGGCCCGATCGATCCTTTTCATGAGGGCATCGATTGGTTAATGTTTTAGAACCAATTTACCTTTGAAAATCATGACCCGATCGATCTTTTTATATAGGGTATCAATTGGATCAGAGGGTGATCAATCCACTACACAGGGTGATTGATCCCTTCTTGTCATTTCAATAGAAAATTCGCTTCTAGGTAAAAAAGAAATCGATCCCTACCCTGAAGGGATCAATCTTGTCCAAGCTAGGTGATTGTCTCTTATTTTATACTATACTCACTAATTTGATCATATTTTGAGTTATAAAAATCCAAATCATAAACCGTTTGAAGATTTAGAAACTAGACTTAAAGGGCTTTCTATCCATATAAAATTCATCATCTAAATCATTGTGTACAAATTATAGTAAATTTTCAAATCTACCATCTATACAATTTTTAGACAACTACAAAGTGTCTAGTAAAAATTCAAAATCTTTTTTTAGAAAATTTAGATTTAGATTTTGTTTGATCCATTAGAAAGTAGACTCAAAGAACTTTCCAACCATATAAATTTTAAATATTAAAACCTTGTGAACTAATACAGAAAAATAAAACAATTTCAATGTTGGAAAAACTTTGTTCTTGTAAAACAACTTTCTTAAGTTAATCTATTTCTCAAAACCAATATGATCAAAATTGTATTAAGTCCAAAATGAATAAATTCACTTTAAAAACAACAATTGAACTTTCATTTAAACTCAAATAAATAATCTTTAAAGATAGATTTAGTTTGAGAAATATGAAACCAAGAAAGGTTTGTTTAAACTTTGAAAATCATATTATTTATTTAGTACCAAAATATAAAACTTAAGAACATGTACTAAATAAATCTTTTTTAAAATCTTGATCAAGCTTATTTAGTTTAATGTTTTGTCATTTCAAAATAAGGATTAATTAAAGGCTAACATTAACAAAGTACAATTACATATAAAAAATTAAAAATTTTGAAATGTTTTGTCACTAATTGAAGTAATAAACTTTGTCTTATATTTCTATTTTTAAGTATATAATTATGGATAAAAATTTTGTTATATATATATGATAAAAGTAATAAGAACAAATTTACTGAATAAAAATTAAACAGACAAAAATTTAAAAAAAAAATTAAATTTACAACAATTAACTTTGCATTCTTCATAAAAATTTCTTCTATTAAACAAAAAAAAATGATATATGTTTAATGGTTGCTTCATTCTTATTACCATAATTCAAGATTACTTTTTTGATATTTTGATGCCAGTCAACTTCTTTATTTGAAAAGAGTAAAGAATATTGTAAGGAGTCATAACAATCCAAATAATATTTAATTTTGTATTGTCTTCATGAATGAGTATAAACTATGATATGATCTATTTCAAATGAAATGTTTGAATTATTTCCCTTAATCCAATAGTAATAGCTTGATTAATAAACAAATGACTATAAACTAGTTGATTTGGATTAACATTTCTATAATACAAATTTTAAAATCTTTAAAAGAAGATATATTCTTTAATCTTTGCAAGACTTGGGTATAATGAATTTTTTATAAAATTGTCACTACTATCTCCATTACTTTTTGCACTTAAACTTTCATTGTGTTGTTTTCTCATTTAATTTTGAAATTTATTGCCGTTATAAAAATATAGCTAAAATAACATGAATTAATCAATCAAACTTGAAATAATTTAAAACTCAAATTGAGTGTAAATAAAATTTTTATTTATTTTAAGTTTTAATTTACTTAAAAATAATATAATACCCATAATTATAAAAACAAACTAACTTGATTCGATTTTAATTGATTTTAAAAAACTAACAACTTAGTAGTTATTTAAAACCTGAAATAATTGAACATAACAAAAATTCAAATTTAAATAAGTAACCCAATCAAAATCTAATATTAGTTATTCTGCATAACAATTTAAAAGTTCCTCCTTTAAGCTTTTTTCTTTCATCTTCAATGTTTTATTTTTATTGTCTTTGTAATTGAATTAGTTAATTAATTTTTAAAATATTGCTAAAGTGAATTTGCAACTATAAGTAATTGAGTATATTTCTTTTTTATTTGAATTTAGGATGATTCAAATATAGTTTTTTAAACAAAGAGAATATACACCAATTATTGAATCAGATTTGCTCAGGTACAAAAGTGAATAATTGAATATACTATAAATAAAAGTAGATGATAAAATTTGACTCAAGTTAATTGGTTGCTCATCTTAAGTTTAAAATTTAACTCAAAATTATAAAAATTCAAAATTCAAAACAATTAAAATACTAAATATAGAATTAAATAAAGATTTATCAAATAAATTTTACTAATGAATAACTTTAAATCACTTTTAAATTTAGTTAAATTAGAATTTATAATAATATTTTTATTTTAGATTTAAAGTAATATTTAATTTGATAAATTTCAATTCTTTTGAATAAATACAACAGTGAATATTCTTCAATTGATATAAAGGAGAAGTTGAACAAGTATGCAATGTTTCTCTAAATAAAAGAGTTTCATATTAATCTTCAAGAAATTTGAAATCAAAACGTTTGTATATTTTTAATTGAAATATCATATAACTCTAACCTTTTTTGTCATATGGAGAAGATAAAATTATGCATAATCAATCAATCTTTTGTCTAAATTTTTTGTTTAGAATAACCTTTCATTAAAACTTTCATCAATTGAATGTAATTATACGTTAAATTAATTGAAAGCTTAATTTTTATTTTATTTAAAAAATTTTATTATTCATAAATTTTTATTACATAAACTATTAAAATACATAATTTTAAAAAATAAAATAAAATAGAATTCTAACCTTGGCACTTATCATGTTTTTTTTAAAAGAAAAAATTCAGATTCTACGAATAACAAACTTATTATATAATACTTACACAAATTATAATGATTTTATTTTCAGCATTAATAATATAAATTTTCATGAATGAATGTAATTTTGGTATAAATACATTCAAAAAATAGTTCCAATAAATTTTATAACACCTTGAAAGAATTTACCAAAAATAATTATTTTACTTGACAATTTTTTAGTTAGAATGATTCATGTTAGGTTGTTTAATCACCTAGATGACAAAAAAAGAAAGCAATTTCATACAATTAAGAAAGATTAAATAATAATGAGATATAAATTAATCATATATATACATATTAAGATAAAAGTTAAAAAAATTAAATCAATTATTATTCAATCGAGGTGAACAATTTTTATGATAATTTAACATGACCTAATCTTAAGCTACTGGTAGTTTCACTAACTTATGAATCATCTAATTCTACAAATGAAAATTCTAATTAAGTGTTTAATGAATTATACAGTGGTAGAAGGGATGTAATTGATTTACATTTGATTTGATATTAGTTTTTGTTCATGAGAATAACAATTATTAAATTTTAGAGGAAAAAACTACAAAAGAAAAATTAATTATAGAGGTTAGATTAAACTGTAATAATGATATATTAAATAATTATTTCAGGTGACTAAAAAGATTTAATTATATCATCAATTATCAACTCATAAAATATATAAATAATAAAATAATTGATATACATAAATAGTGAATATATTAAAACAAAAAAAAAATTGTAAGACAAGAAATAGAAAAAAATGCTTTAATGACTTAATTATGATTATTTTTAATGAATTTATTTATCAATATATATTACATATACAATTATTTTTACAACAACTAAATAAACAAAATGGTTAAAATGTGTGATAGGTCTCTTACTCTTCGATTTTTAGTAATTTAGTCCTTATAATATTATTTAAATAAATTTAGTCCTTGTAATATTATTTTTAATAAATTTAGCCCTTATAGTATTATTTTTTAAGGAATTTTGTAATGATTGAACTGAAATCCTTAAAAAATAATACTACAATGATTAAATTTCTTTAAATAATACTAGAGAGACTAAATTTATAAACATAAAAAAATACAGGGATCTATGGCACATTTTGATCTAACAAATAAATATAATTATTTTATTAGTATACACTTTAAGCTTTAATATCGTTTTGTATGTATTTTAATTTGACGTGAAAAATCATTCTACTTATAAAAAAAATTATTTAAACTAAAATTTATAAAAAATTACTAATGGTATTTTAATAATCATTTTTAATATTTTTAAAATTAAAATTTTTATAAGGGTATTTTAGTCAATTGCTTTTAACATTTTTTAGTCTAATTAAAAAAAATTGATAATAAACAATTCATTTAAATTAAATTTTATAAAAATATTCACTAAAGATATTTTAACTAATCACTTTTAACATTTTTGAAATTAAAATTTTAAATAGTTTAATTTTAAATAAACTCTATTTTTAATTTTAATTAATTTAAATTAAATTTAAATAAATTAATAAAAATTATACATTTAAAGATAAATTTATTAATTTAAAATTTTATAAAAATATTTAAATCGATTTCTATTGATACTTTTCGAATTCATATTTGATAAGTGATATTGATGACGCTATTCATGGACAATTTGACCGTCAAATTTTCACGTTTATCAAAGCTGTCAGCTATGTTTCTGCGATAAGATACATATTTTGGCAATTTTGAAGTCTATACGTCGGTTTGATAAAAAAAAAAAAAAAAAACTGCGAGGGATCGATGGAAAATTTATAAGAAAAACCAATTCCTTCCATTAATTTTCTTAATGGAAAAGACGGAAATTTTGATGGATTAAAAAAAGAGGGCTGTGATAAATTGTCTTAAAACAAGAATTTATTTCTGAGGAGGATACATCTAGATCGTCGCACATGTAATTTACCCTACCGATAAAATACACCACAGATTTTGGATTCATATGCCCTGCCTTTATAATAAAAGCTACCCGAAGAATTTCTCATATCTAACTCAGTTTGTGGAATGAGGGAGTAAGAAGGCTTCTTTAAATCCACAAGATTGCACACATTAAGCTCCGGGGCCGCGTGTGGAGATAAAGTTTATCAATCTGATCACTAATTTTCGAAGATAAAGTATCAGTCTGATTATCAGTCGAATTGTGTGTCCAAGAAGAAGCAGGAGCATCCAGCCTGACCAAACCGCCACTGCAATCCTGAGTGGCACAAGGCTTGCTTGTTTAGGAGAGAAAGCTAAGACAGATGCCACATATGTAAGTGCCATTGCAGTAATGGCAACCCACATAATGACCATTAAAACCCACATAAAGAACCTATGCCTTATTGGCAATCCACTTATAAGCAACAGGATGATGCTAAGAGATGCCAAGAAACCCGTTGTGTTAGAAACGAGGAATACGGTATATCCATATGGATCATTATCTGCCAATATGGAAAGCCCTGCCTCGTGATGTGATTCATTTGAATCATTTGATGCCGTCGATGAAGAACCACTAGGGCAACTGTCCTGCCAAACGCCACTAGGAGGATTGACGCCCGCTTGGAAAGCCATGGTAGCTAGCAGGGAAGCCACCAGCATTAAGGTATTGCGTTTTCTTTCAATCCAATCAGCATTCCTATTAACAAACCTGCGATCTTTACTTTTCATAGGTTTTGATACGGTATTTGATGTAGATGGTGAGGTTAAGATCTTGGTCCTTGCAGATTTAAGTTGACGATTTGACAAAGGCTTATGTTTTGCATGTACAGCTCCCATTCTTCCAAGAGACTCAACAATCTCCTTATCTAGCACATCCCTCTGGTTTTTTGATAAAAGATCTAGTGCCGTGAAACCATCTGCGTTCTGACAATTCACGTCTACTGTAGTGCTAGAAATCAAAAAGTTTATGGCCTGCATGAATGTTTATATCAAATTATCAATTGCACAATATATAGCTTTGGAAATTCAAAGTAAAAAAGAAAAAAGGCCTAAGGGTTAAAGAGTGCAAGCCTCTTTTGAAACTTAGCTAACTTAAACTGACAAGCCACCTCAATTTGAGTTAATTGGAAGTTTTGGATTGTCGGTTCTAAGGTGTAATCAAGCCGAACCTAATACATAGCAAATTCGTATTTGTTCCACTCAAAATTTTGAAGCTCAAAATTAGACTCAAGCTTTATTTTTCATTTTCAAACTTGATTTATAATTTAATTGAGTAGCTTAAACTCGACTTAGTAGATTTGATAAAATTATAAATATTCACATTAAATATTATATTTTTATTATTTACTTATATATTAAATATATAATCAGATAGTAGGTTCATTAAATTTGATAAAACTTATAAATCTCTCTAATCAAATATTAAATTATTCAAATTCTATCTCAATTTACTTTACTACTAGAGTAACTAGAGCTTGAATTCTTTTCTTAATCAAACTTGAATAGCTTGATTCTCGTTTACAACTTAAGTTGGGACACATCGGCCATGACCATAAATTCAAAAAATTGCTAATAAATTTCACTTTTTTTGTTTAACCAAGAGAAAAAAATCTGCGAGCCTAGGATAAATGTTAAAGATACTTGGAATTTGGAAATACAGATGACTCATCTTGCGGGCTGTGAACCAACTTAAAACTCAAGTCTTAACCCCAGATATTTCTTTTTAAAGCCTAGGTTACCTAGCCTAAATTCTTTATCTTTTTCAAACAAAAGCGACGGTCGCAAGAAAGAGAGTAACTAAAGCTAAAAATGAGAGAAATTGACAAGGGAGAGTACATACCTCTATTTGCTTTGCAGCTGTTGCCAGATGCAAGATGGTGTTGCCATCATAATTCTTACAATTTACAAAGTCATGATCGGAAACTCTTTCCACCAAGAACTTCATTGCCTCCAACTGGTTGTACCTCACGCACGCATGTAAAATAGTCTCACCTTCGTCCATCAGCAGCCGAGCTGCCCAGGGTCTGGCGTGGACCAACTCTCTCAAGACATCAAGTTTCCCCTTGATGGCAGCAATATGAAGAGGGTTCCTCCCATCAAGGTTACAAACAAGGCACATATTGGGGTTAACCTGTAGTAATCTTTTCACAATATCCAAGTACCCTTTTGCTGTTGCTAAGTGTAGGGGTGATGACTGTCGGGAATCAAGTTCTTTGGCTAGCTCTGGCTTCCGAGCAAGAACTTCATCAACAAATTCTAAATGGCCAAGCATGGAAGCTACGTGCAAAGGTGTTTCCGGGTAATGACCAGTGATAAATCTGTCAAGAAGCAGTGCATCCTCTTTAAGCAAATTGCGCAAGGAAATCACACTTCCTTCCAAAGCTGCATCATAGAGCTTCCTCTCCATTTTTCTAATTAATTTGCGTTTGCTATGCATGAAAAAAAAGATGAGATATTCCTAATTACTCAGGTGTGTGTATATATAAAATAGGGGTTGACCATTATTGTTGACTTCAGGTCAACAATAACTGAGGAAAGTTTTTTTTTTTTAAATAATAATAATTGAGGAAGGTTGATAGTTTTGGACAGTGTTGATAACTGGAACGAATTTTTGTTTATTTTAAATTGATTTGATTTTATAATCATAAAATTCATATTTATATTTGATCAAAATTTTTTTTTATTTTTTTATATTTGAATCCAATCTAAATTTGATATTATATAAATAATATCCGATCTAATTCGAAATTAATAAAATATTATTTTTTAAATATAAATATATAAAATTAAAAAATAATTTTTTATATAATATCGGATCTAATTAAATTTATTTAAAATTAAAATTTGAATCAATTTTAATTTTTTTAAAATAATATCCGTTTCGAAATTCAATTTAAAAAAAATCGATTTATAAAATCAAATAAGATTAAAATTCACCAATTTCGAGTTGGGCTAGTAACCTTAATTTTGGAGTGTAGTTTGTGGCTTACAAAACTAGAATAGAATTTTGTAATTTAAACGTATTTTTAATTTTTAAATTGAACTTAAAATTTATTATTTAAATATTATATTTAAAATTTTAAAAAATTATAAAAATTATACTAATATAAAAAAATCTCTGCTGGATGACGGTGACAGGTGAATGATCGTGCGGGACCCATTTTCCACTGGCTTGAAGTCATTAATAATTTTTTTTTGTAGTTTTCAACAATTGTAGGGCCCGGGGAACAAAGTGCGAGTAAAAGTAGACCTGGACGGGTCTTTTGCTCCAAGTATCGTCAAAATTGGGGTTGGATCTTAAACATCAAGATGGGGTCTGCGAAGCATAAAATAATTGATTTGACTGAAAATTATCTTAATAAAATAATTTTAATAAAATAAATGTAACATTCTATATGCTTTATCATCGTGGAAAACCGAAAACTATAAAAAAATTATTAAGGAGTTAAAGCTACTGGATAATACGGAGATCATGTAGGTCTCGTGCAAAAATCATTGTCCCTAACCTGATCATCTACTGTCCGCAGGATAAAGGCTAAAAAAAATGACAAAAATAAAATTCCAAATAAACTATCAGTCACCACCTGACGGTTCACGCCATCAACAGCTCCTCTCATACGCCAAGACATTATTTTTATTTTTCTTCCCAGAAAGAAAAATCCATAAACAACATTAATTCATCTAACAATCAACAAAATTATTATCCCAAAATAACATTTATTTTGCACTTAGAAATGATTCCACTAGAAAAAAAATTAAAAAAAATTGAGAGCTTTGCATTCCCTATAAAAATTGTTGTTCTAGTCTAATGATTTTTTACCATCTCTAGAATCTTTTAATCTCTTTTTATTACCAGTTGTAAAAACTTTTAACAGTGTATTTGATTGAAAAAAATTCATAATTTTTTTTAAATTTTACTAATAAGTATTTATTTTGTACGTTTGATTTAAAATAATTTAATTATATAAAAAATATTATGATTTTAATAGTATCTAAAATCTCACTATTAAAAACTCACATCTTCTTAAAAAAATAATCTCTTTTTATTGTTAGTTGTAAAAATTTTTAACAGTGTGTTTGATTCAAAAAAAAATTATAATTTTTTTTTAAAAATTTTGATAATGAGTATTTATTTTTTACGTTTGATTTAAAATAATTCGATTACGTAAAAAAATATTAAATTTTTAACAGTAACTAAAATCTTACAATCATAAACTCACCTTATTCTGTAGTATTTTAGAATTTTGAAAAAAAAATTATTTTATTTTTAAATTTGACTTAAATAAAAAATTTATTATATATTCATTATTTTTTTAAAAAGTAAGTTTGAAATTCAATTTTAATTTTTTTTTAATTTGTCTTATTTTTTAATTTAATTTTAATATATGACAATTAAAAATTTTGTAAAAAAAAAAAACTTAATTGATTGATATCAATTAAGGGATTTGTTCCTACAAGAGTCTTATTTGATATCAATTAAGGTTTGTTCCTACAAACGTTTTATTTGATATCAATTAAGACATTTGCTCTTACAAGCACTTTATTTGGTATCAATTACTGTGTTTATTCTTACAAGTGACTTAATTGGTATTATTTAATACATTTCTTCCTACAAACATCTTATTTGATATCATTTAAGGCTTTGTTCCTACAAACACCTTATTTGATATCAATTAAGGCTTTGTTCTTATAAATGCCTTATTTGATATCAATTAAAACGTTTCTTCTTACAAATGTCTTATTTGATAAATAATTTTTCAAAATCTTTACAAAAGCAAATAAGATGTTTCTTTGAACAAATGCATTATTTGATACTTTTTCTAATATATTTACAAAAGCAAATAAAGTGTTTAGCTCTTCTAAACGTCATAATTGATTTTTTTATATTTTAATATAATAATCATGGCTTAATGTTTAGTTAACTATCGTAATTAGGGATATTTAATAAAAAAAATTAAAATTTTTTTTTGCTACTAAAGATATCATTTCTCGTTTGAATTTTTTTTTGTAATTAAAAAAAAAGAAATATTATCTACAATTTATCAAATAAATTATGGTAATTATATAGAAATTAATAAATCATGATTTCTCCTAACTAAATGAATAAATTTGATTACGAGATACCTTAAAAATCAACCTAAACTCGGATATCAAATTTTTTTAAATATCATATTTTTTTTTAAAATCTAAAATTTTACGAATCAAACGTCCCCTAATTATTTTTTCACCATCCAAATGATTTCTGCCTTTTTCAAGAAATTTTTTTTAACCTCTAAAAATCATTCTATATCAATTTTTGATATCTTCATTGAAAATTAACCCATTTGCAATCACCATTTCCCCTTCCGTTTTTTTACTTGTCAGCTAATTTTGTTAACACCGATTAAATATAAAACGATCTCATTGTTAAAATTAAAAAAAAAAAAAAAACCAAAAATATCATGGTCCAATCAACCTGTTTTTTTAATATTGAACCTGACTTTTTGTTAAACTATTTTTTATAATATTTTTAAATTTAAGGAGTCAATCACCGAAAAAATATTCCAAAATCTCCACGGACGTGCCACCCCATTAAGCACCCAACCAATCGCAACCTTTGAGTCTGACTCTGTAATAAGTTTAGTTCTGTGCTTCCATTCCGTCTGTTTGAAGAAGACTTCCAGTGCCGTTTTGATCGCAAGTAGTTCTGCCATGTATGGCTCTTGAATACCGCATGGGCCTGAAAAATAGCGACCACCATACATTTGTCGTTGCGGAGCACCCCACCACATCCCCGCGTCTAAATAAAGACTCTGGAGATAGGTTAAACAAGTTTCATGCCAAACTGATTTTTTAAGGTAATTACCTTTGAAAATCTAAAGTTATCAAGTTTGAATTAAACTTTTTTAATTGTCATGGCTTCTTAAGTTATTTTCTAGTGTACCTCAATTTGTTTGTCAGCCACAGCTGGATGCCAGATAGTTTTTCACAAAAATTCCAGAAATTCACAAATTCATGATCGGCAATAGTTCCAAAGAACTTCATTGCCTACAGCTGGTTATATCTCAGGCATGCATGCAAAATGGTCCCTTCACCATCCATCTGCATTCCAGCTGCATTCGTTCTAGCTTGAACCAAAACTCTCAAAACATTCACTTGGCCCTTGGTTGGCCTGGAGCTATCTTTTCACTATATTGAGGTGTCCTTTTGCAGTTGATAAGTAAAGTGGTGACGATATTCGTAAGTCCTTTAGCTAGTTAATTCAGGCTTTTGAATAACAATTTCTTCGACAAATTCTGCAAGTCCAAGCATAGAAGATATATGCGAATTTGTTTCAGGGTAACAGTCAGTGATAAATCCGTCAACAAGCAATACATCGCGGCCCTTGAAGCAAATTAAGCAAAGTAATGACACTTCCTTCTACCGCTGCTTCATAGAGCTTCCTCTCCAATTTATTTGCATAGACGCACGAAGCGGCCCCCCTTATCAGATATCTAGCTAGTTTAGTAAATAGAATAGCATTATGATATTCATCTAGCATTTCAAAGACAAATTTCAACGACTTAAAAAAATATAATTCATCAATATCTTTAGCCAAACTATAAAATATTTTAATCCAATCCAAAAAAATTTGGTTCTGACGCATTTGTCTACAACAATTAAAACTTTAAACTTTTAGTGACAATTTTTTTATTATCATGAATAATTTCATCACAATTATCATGTTTATTGTGCCGAAATATTCATGTGACACTATTGTAATAAGTAATTATATTATATTATTATTTGATCACTATTATAATAATAATTGTGACGGTCTAAACTTCTTCACAATTAAATCATCACAAGTGTGTTCTTGGGACTCAAAATAGTTTGTAACTATAGAACCATCGTTGATAAAATACAAAATTTGCTGGCAAATGATTTTTTAGGAGAAGTAATATACTAATTGTAGACATCTTATTTTATCCGAAATCTTTTATCAATTGAGATTAATCCAAACTCGGAACATAAAAATTTTTATTCATTTTTATTTTAGATTTTTCTATTTTTGTATTTATCATTTTTATTTTTTTTATGATCTATTTATTGTTTAATTTCTTTTTCTTTCTTCATTATCTGATTAATTTAAAAAAAAAAAGTTGAAAAAATAAGATTAGAATTGGTGCTAATTTTTTGATTTGGATGCTAATTAAAATTGAATTGAAATTCTATCAGCATGGATCTATATATCAACAATGAATACACAGAAATAGGGGGATCACCATAAAAGAGCTTGAGCAAACTTTCTTTGCCAGTGCCGTCAACACCACAGCTGTATCACTAAATTTCAACTCCTCTATCATTGCCATCACCAATCAACCAGATACAAATTACAATACCTAGTCTTCCATCAATTTCTAGCCATCATACTCATACCCTAATGGAGCCCCATTTTGAGCCAACAAATCCAAGAATACATAAAGATTAAACAGAAAATCAGATGCAAAAAATAGAGGAAAAATCGAACATAGTGAAATCATAGCAAGCATAAATCAGTTTCTACTCATCTACTGTCAGCCGAATCAATCCCCAAGAGGCCAGCAGCCTAGAATCAACCCCAAAAGAGATGAAGAATCCTGGCGAACCAAACAACGCAAAGGAAGCACCAAATAATCCAGCAACCAAACACAAAACCCAGAAAATTCATATCCAGACACTAGCCAGCCATTCACCTACTCTGGTCACTAGAGTCACTTCAACTACCTTGCTGCCCCCATCATTGGATCTTCACAAAATTGACACCTCTCGAAATCAGCAAACTTGGGCCCTGCACACAGTGGAGGTCACAAAGCAGTTAGAAAAATATTTTTTAGGTTTTTGGTCTTCCATTTCTAAATCTACTTGGTAAGGCTTAGTTAGAGAGGGGAGACAAGAAGCGAAGTCAAGAAGGCTATTTTGAGTAGTGGTAACAGTGGAGGAAGTTTGAAATTATAGTGGTGGCAAGAGGCCTGGTTGCAGTAACGAGCAGTAGTTCAAGAAGGATTTTTAGAGGCTGTTTTAGAATAAGAAGCCAAAGAAAGAAGAGAAGAAAAACAAGGAAAAAATATATAGAATAAGAATCCGAATAGGAGAGTGGGAAAAAATAGTGTCAAAAGGTGTTCAGTCTGCTGTTAGTAATTTTACCGCCTAGAGTAGTATCGAGAAGGCATGGGCTGTTTTATGAAAGTCGAAAACCTGCTCGTTGAAGATGCTGTTTGAAATGGTACAGTCTGGGTGATTGTTATCTTCCCTCATTCGATAAAAGAATCCAACTTTCAAGAGTAAGATGAAGAGGCTGATTATCTAGTCTAGATGGACTCTGGTTCCATTTGAATCTAGCAATTGGTTGGTCTCAGTCAAAGACTCGATTTGTATTAAGGATCTATAGAGCATCGGAGGCGAGTAAGATGACTACTTCTAGCCTGAAACTTTAAAGGTAAAATCTTCCACTCTGAAGGAAATAGATCACTTTTAACTAAGAAAAAGGTTTAGCCCTCCCCTTTATACACCAGAAAGAAAAGAATGAAGATGAGGCACTTCCTTCGTCAAGCAATACAAACCAACCAACAGAAAAGAGCAACACGACGCGAAAGGCAGCTGTTGATGCTTTGAGTGCTTTGGCACTGCATTCAAGTAACTTGATTGCAGATAGAGTAGCTTCAATGATAACAGTACTGAAAGGTTGCCAGGAGATTGCCCATGCTACACCTCGTCTAGTGGTTAAAGTGACTAGGTTTGTTGTTGAGAAGGAGATGGGTGACTCTGTTGGAACATTATATATGTATTTCGATCCTGTTGCCAACTAGTTTGATTAGGATAGCTTTCCTGCCTTTGTTTACTACCGTCGCCTCTTTTCTTGCCTCGGATAGTGGAAGATATTTTTTAACTTCCCGATTAGATGTTCCTCGGTCTTGGTGTTTGCATAACCAGTCCTCTATCAATCACTGGTAGAAGCTATGGGATAGAGCGCTAACTAGAAAGTGAAAGAAAGAAAACCAGTCAGGCAATGTAACAAGCCAAAAGGGAGCAAAGGATCAAGAATCGATGCACTTAAATCCGTCACCATCTCGTAAGCAAATGCGATGCAGGAAGCTATTCATTTGTTTTCGTGTTAGACATCAAATAAGTTTAAACTATTTCACATAGAATTTTGATTTGTCGGACATTTTTTAAATGATCTTTGAAGATAAAAAGATTAAAAAAATATTTTTGAAAAAAAGTTGAAAGTGTCAATTTTTCTTAAAAATAAGCTTTCTAAAAAATTTTTTGAAGAAATGTTGAAAGTATCAATTTTTCTTGAAAATAAATTTTTTCTAGAAAGCTGTTCATTTGTTTTCGTGTTGGACACCAAGTAAGTTTAAACTATTTCATAAGAAATTTTGATTTGTCAGGCATCTTTTAAATGACCCTTGAAGATAAAAAAATTAAAAAAATATTTTGAAAAAAAGTTAAAAGTGTCAATTTTTCTTAAAAATAAGCTTTCTAAAAAATATTTTTTTAAAAAAATTGAAAGTATCAATTTTCCTTAAAAATAAGTTTTTTAAAAAAAAGGGAGGTTTTTTTTAGGAAAAGTTGAAAGTATCAATTTTTCTCGAGATTAAAGTTTCTAAAAATATTTTGAAAAAAAGTTGAAAGTATCAATTTTTCTTAAAAATAAGTTTTTTTTTTTTAAAAGAGGTTTTTTTTTTTGAGAAAAAGTTGAAAGTATCAATTTGTCTCGAAATTAAAATTAAAAAAAATATTTTTGGGGAAAGGTTGAAAGCATCAATTTTTTCTGCACAAAAGCAATCATTTTTTTTTATTTTCTTAAATTTTTTTTAATATTAAATAATCTGACGATAGAGCCTCTAAAAGTGAAACAGTAGTTTTCTTGCATACTCTTGAGGTGAGGAAATTTTTTCAATTTTCTGCTAAAAGTATTAGAGTCAATTGAGAATAATTTTCAACAATTAATTACTTAATAAATTTTTAAAGCTCATTGGATAACACAAAATTAAGCTGGTACCATATTTTGATGGGCGTTGTGAGGGTGCTATAACCTTTTTCACACGTAACTGAACTCCCGAACCTTGTTCTGGTTAGTAGACCCGAACTTATTCTTTTAGGGACCCTTAAACTTAGGTGTTTCCTGAAAGGATAGATTCCTTAGGTGACCAATCGCTCTTAGATAAAAAAGATTGGTGGCGACTCCTTTAAGTCAATGTTTAGCGATAGATCTCCAGATCTAGACGTTATTACAGCTTGGCGACTCCGCTGGGAACATCCGAGAGTCAAGCCAGCAAATAAATTTATGCTATCCAAAAGCCTAATAAAATTGAACCTTTTGTATAGATTTTTTATTCATTCATGTTTATTTACTTTATTAATTATGTCATTCATATGCATATATATAACATGAGCTCTATACCAGAGCTCTGTCCCTCTAAGAGGGAGTAAAGTACCTATTGCTTTCGTGAGGTTTAATGCCTCCGTAATGACTAGCAAAATGCTTCTATTCAAATTGAACATTTTTCGCTTGTAGCCTATAATAGGTGAGGATTAGAGTGCCTTACTAGTCTGTGATGGACAATAATATAAGGAACAATTTGAAAACCTTTAGACTTTAACCTTGAACCACATATAATGAACCTTAGAAGTGCCTAAACCTAAGATAGAGCACTTTCTACCCAATGATAGGTATACCCTGAAACTAGGACACAAGAAGAATGTTTATCTAATCATTTTGATTATCTGACTTTGTACATTATTTTCATTATCATATGTAACATTATGCATCGGTATCACTTTCATTTCATCTATGAAACTAACTATGTTATTTGTCTGATTTTATGCATCTGTATTATTTTCATGATTATGTTTTAATACAATCATTTGCATCCATTTCATATTAGATTTCATCCATAAAAATGTACATTTCATTCGTGCATCAACGTATCATACATAAAGCATAGCATAGCATTTTTAATCATAATTGTGGTGCTAAAAGTTTAAGGATAGCTCCACCAAGCAATCTTACTCACCAATACAATACAAGAGCTCAAGCCAGACTAATGGAGCAAGAAAATTTCAATCATCTCGAGAGAATAAAAAAAGCTCAGGAGAAGTTAGAAGGGGAGTTGAATAAGATTTTAGAGGCTTTGAACAAGTTAAACAAGAGGAAGGCAATAGAGGAGAATGCTAGCCAACAAGATCATCCCCTACAAGAGGAGGATGACCCACTATACCCTCATGGTTTCAAGCCATATTAAGTTCAACCTGCACAAGGTTCACCATTACAGCAGTTCATCTATCTTGTAGGGTACACATATCTCAGAATGTCATGAGATTCAAATCAAGGATAGTACCAAAGTTATATAAATTTTGTCTTTACTGAAAAGGCAGTAGAACCAATATCAGTCCCTAATTTAGATGATCTAAAAGAATAAAAAAAATTGAGGCCCAAAGAAAAAGAGCTTGTAGAAGCCTTAAAAGCTGAATAAAAGATAAACTTATTAGTGGAAAGGCTACGAGTAGTGAAAGAAGTGGGTTTTTATGGTTCTGTCGATGCTGATAGATTCTGTTTAGTCCCGGATATGGTTATCCCTTCGAAGTTTAAAGTGCCAGAGTTTGAGAAATACGATGGTACAAGGTGTCTAAAAACTCACATTATTATATACTGTCAAAAAATGGTTGCCCATGCCAATAATGAAAAGCTCTTGATGCACGTCTTTCAAGATAATCTCACTGGCTCTGTTGCTAGATGGTATGTTCAATTGGACATGACCTATATTTATTTTTGAAGCGATATGGCTCATGCTTTCATTAGTCAATACCGATATATAATAGACTTGGCCCCTGATTATCTTTTTTTACAGAATATGAAAAAAAAAAGTAACTAAATCATTCAAAGAATATGCCCAGAGGTGGAGGGATATCGCTTTTCAAGTACAGTCTCCTCTGACTGAAAAAAATTATAGTGTTGTTTGTCAGCACTTTGAAATCTCTCTATTATGAAAAGATGATAGGGAATGCAACAAAAAATTTTATCGACATGGTGATCTCTGGAGAAATTATTAAAAGTGCCATAAAAATGGTAAGTTGAAAGAAGGAGAAACCAAGAAGGCACTCGAGAAGAAAGAGACTGAAGTTCAAGCTGTAAGCTTTGATAGACAGTTCAGGGGATATCAACCCTATTCAACCTAAGGTTACTCTCCATACTATCTTGCTGTGAATAATGTTTCATCTTATCCATACCAACCAGCCCCACAACCACCTAATTCATCCACATACCAGCCTATTTTTATCCCTCAAGCCCTCACATAGAGTCTTAACATTTAAAACTCCTGCAATACCTCAAATTCATCCTGTTAGCCTGATAAGTGGTTCACGAGAGCAACAGACTATTCGAGAAAAGCTTGTATTTGATCCAATCCCTATGATTTATACGAAGTTATATCGAGAGCTCTATAATAGCCACTTGATTGCCCCCAAGCCGTGTGAACCCACTCAAACCACTTTATCCTAAGTGGTATGATCCTACAGCTTACTGTGACTACCACTATAGAATTATTGGTTATTTCACTAAAAATTACACTACTCTAAAGCATAAGGTGCAACGGTTAATCAAAGATGAAATGGTAAGTTTTGATCAAAGAAGAGTAACAACACCTAATGTTAGTGGTAATCCATTGCCTAATCATAATGTCAATGCTCCAAATGAGAATCAAGAATATGTTAATTCAAAAAGGCCTGAAGAGTCGCAATAAATCAATGGGGCGAGATAAAAATCTTTCATCTGATTGCACAAGGGCATGATTTTAAAGAAGGATGTTAAAATTGGTTGAATGCTACTTGTCATTCTAAGAGTTTTTTTAAAGTAATGTTAGGATTTCTTTTTTGCAATATGATTTCACTTGTTATCATTTTAATAAAGGCAAGTTAATGCATTTCATTACATTTTCTCTTTCACTCGATCATTACTCCATGCTCTGTTATCTTTCATAAATTTACATTCTCATTATCAAATTTTAGATGATGAATATTTAGACAATGATAATAATAATTCTGATATTTAATTTTGAGAACTAATCCGCATTAATATGAAGAGATGATTTGAGTAAAAAAGTAAGCTGTTACCAGAAGTGAAATAGATATATCTTGAAGATGTGCAATCTTTTATACAAGTTTAGGAGCTTTGTTCAATAGATGATGTTTAAGAAAGGTACTCACAATTGAGATAAAAAATGGTCATTTTTCTTTTACCATTTGAAAAACCATTTATTGTTACCTTTTTGAGCCTATTATGATTTCTTTTTCTAAAGAACCTCAACCAAGGATCACCCTCTATACTGGGGGATAATTTTAAAAAAAATATCACAAAAGGTCTCAAAGATGGAAAGAGAAAGAAAAGCAAAAGATAAAATAAATGTCACACATAATTTGGGGTAAAATAATGAGAATCTTTTGTGTGAAAAAAGAAAAAAGTAGTGAAATGATGTGGGGGTAAAATGCCAAGTTGCATCAAATGATCTTTTGGTCTTGAACATTTTTAATACATGTTTTGAGCCTATTATATCCATTTCTTTTATGACCCCTTACCTTGACCTACATTACAACATTGAAAAATCCATTTGGATCAAGTGTGAATGCTCAACTTGAATAATTATATATTGAGTGAAGGCATGCTCATGATGAAATAATGGAATCATGCTACATTGCTTTAAAGTTTGATATGTGAAAAGATATCAACAATGGATAAAAAATGAGAAAAAAGAAAAGAAGATGATGAAAAATGAAAAAATGAAAAAATAGAGAAAAAAAAATGAAAAAAAAAATGAGAAAATGAAAAAAATTTTCAAATTGAAAACCTGAAAAGGTGATTTGGGTAGAAAAAGATCTAGGTTAAATGGTTCACATGGATGGAAGATCAAAGACATCTGAAGATCTCTTAAATACTAGGGCGAAGTTCACCAAGCTCAAAATGACTTCAATAGTAAATGAAATCAGTTTTTAAAAAAAGAATCCTAGATTAATGTGAAAAATTATCTGAATATTCATCATTCGGACATATCATTCATCCCAATGACATGTATCCAATTTATTTCATTTCTCATTTATTTTGTACCAAAATAGATCTTCATTGATTATCTTTACCATAATTCACCTTGTGTTCTCTTATTTTTACATCCCTAGAATAAATCAAGAAAATGTATGAGTACATTATAGTTGTCAAGAATTGAAATGATGATGAATGAATGACAATATGCATAAAAAAATCTTGCATTCCTTTAAAGAGAAATCTAAGATGATGGTGGTAACAAAATGAAAAAATGGTAAAAACCTAAAAGAGATGATTTGAAAAAGACATATGATGTGACCAAATAGAGAATATGATGATGGATTGAACAATAAAATAAAGATGGGATAAATCTTGAAAAGTGGTATAGTCAAGTGATGAATATGGGGATGTATTGGTTGATATAACTTATGAGTTATGGTTAAGTGATTAAAATGATATGGAGCAATAGACGAAACTAGTGATGAGAAGCTTATGAATGATGACCAAGTGACAGATGATGAAATTTGTTTTGAAATAGCTAGTATTGAGAAGCTTATGAACGATGACCAAGTAACAGAACATGAAATTTATTTTAAGATGGTTAATGCTGATAAGCCTGGCATGTAGGGTAATAGGTAAAATTTATTGGTGCTGAGAAACCTCTGGATGATGATCAAGTAATGAAAATAATGATAATTAGTTGATGAAGCTTGTTCCAAAATGTTGAGAAGCTAAATAAGGGGAGAATGTGAGATGGTAGGGTCTTGAGGACCATATTCCACAATTATTTAAGATTTCATGACATTATTGATATTCGCATTACATGCAACATGTTGGCATCGTTGGTTAAATAGTACATTCACATAATTTGATGTTTGGACATGCATGGCACTATGAGAATCTAGGTTGCTGCATTTACATCATTAAGAAGGCATTTGCATTTTTGGTTATAATATTCATTCATACAAATTTTTGAGTCACTTAAAAAATAAAATTATGAATATTTTGATGAGAATTTTTTTAAATCCAATGAGAATCTTTGAGTTTCAAAATGATTTGAGGAGTGAAACCCTAAAGTTCGTCCAATGTGAATCTTCGAACAAATGAAAAGTTTTGAACTTTTGGATGTGAATCTCCAAAATACAAAGCTTCAACATTTTGGATATGAATTTCTAATGTTTTAAATGAGAACCTTTGAACTTAGATGCGAAACTCTAAGTTTTATTGCATGTAAGCTTCTGAACTTAAATGAGAAGCTTTGAATTTTTGGATATGAATCTCCAAAATTCAAATGAAAAGCTTTGAATTTTTGGATGTGAATCCCAAGCTTGCCAAATGTGAACCTTTAAAAAGCCTTAAACTTTTGGATGTGAACCTCAAAAATTCAAATGAGGATCTTTAATGTGAGTCTTGCAAGTTACAAATGCAAATCTTGCGATCTTGTAAATTTGAATGAAACTGAAATTTTGATAATCAAATTTTAGTAAATTCTTACGAAGTTGAAAGGTTCTTGCGAATCTGAACCTCTGAATGTTGAACTCAAATTGTGAATCTTTGAGTTTCCATTACAAAATTTCTTTAATCACGATCTATAACTCCTTTGGACATGATTATTAAGGAGCAATTTATTTTTTCAAAGTTTCGTTACTTCTGTTTAGAGGAGCAATTTACTTTTTAATGTTGTGGTGCCTCTGTTTAGAAGAGCATTTATTTTTGAAGTCATGTTGCTTTTTCCTAGAGAATTAATTTATTTTTCAAAGTCATTGAGCCTCTGATTAGAGGAGCCATTTATTTTTTCAAAGTCGTTGAGCCTCTGTTTAGAGGAGCAATTTATTTTTTAAAAGTCATTGAGTCTTTGTTTAGAGGAGCAATTTATTTTTTCAAAGTCATTGAGCCTCTGCTTAGAGGAACCTTTGTTTATTTTTTCAAAGTTGTTGAGTCTCTGTCGTTAAGTCTCTACTTAGAGGAACTTTGATCAAAATTTTGAAAAAAAAATAAAAAATAAAAAAATAAGTTGCCTCTATTTAGAGGAGCTTTGTTTATGTTTTTCAAAGTCGTTGAGCCTCTATTTAGAGAAGCTTTGATCAAAATTTAAAAAAAAAAAAACAAAAAAAAATCTATTTGAGTCTTGAATGGATGTTTACGTCTTTACACAATTTTTGTTTCACACAAAATGTGCAAAGAGAGACAACTGTAGACATCCCATTTTGTCCGAAGTCCTTTATCAATTGAAATTAATCTAAACTCGGGTGTAAGAATTTTTATTCATTTTTATTTTAGATTTTTTTATTTTTGTATTTATCATTTTTATTTTTTTTATGGTCTATCTATTTTTTAATTTCTTTTTATTTCTCCATTATCTGATTAATTTAAAAAAAAAAAAAAACTGAAAAAATGAGATTAGGATTGGTGCTAATCTTTTGATTTGGATGCTAATTAAAATTGAATTGAAACTCTATCAACATGGATCTATATATCAACAATGAATACACAGAAATACGAGGGATCGCCAGAAAAGAGCTTGAGCAGACTTTCTTTGCCAGTGCCGTCAACACCATAGCTGTATCACTAAATTTCAACTCCTCTGTCATTGCCATCACCAATCAACCATATACAAATTACAATACCCAGTCTTCCATCAATTTTCAGCCATCATACTCATACCCTAATGGAGCCCTATTTTGAGCCAACAAATCCGAGAATACACAAAGATTAAATAGAAAATCAGATGCAAAAAATAGAGGAAAAATCGAACATAGTGAAATCATAGCAAGCATAAATCAATTTCTACTAATCTACTGTCAGTCGAATCAATCCCCAAGAGGCCAGCAGCCTAGAATCAACCCCAAAAGAGACGAAGAATCCTGGTGAACCAAACAGCGCAAAAGAAGCACCAAATAATCCAGCAACCAAACATAAAACTCAAAAAATTCATATCCAGACACTATCAAGCCATTCACCTGCTTTGGTTACTAGAGTCACTTCAACTGCCTTGCTGCCCCCATCATCGGATCTTCAAAAAATCGATACCTCCCGAAATTAGCAAACTTAAGCCCAGCACACAGTGGGAGGTCACAAAGCAATTAGGAAAATATTTTTTGGGTTCTTAGTCTTCCATCTCTAAATCTACTTGGTAAGGCTTAGTTAGAGAATGAAGATAAGAAGCGAAGTCAAGAAGACTATTTTGAGTAGTGGTAATAGTGGAGAAAGTTTGAAATTATAATGGTGGCGAGAGGCCTGGTTACAGTAGTGAGCAGCAGTTCAAGAAAGATTTTTAGAGACTGTTTTAGAATGAGAAGGCAAAGGGAAGAGAGAAGAAAAACAGGGAAAAATATATAGAATAAGAATTCGAATAGGATAGTGAGAAAAAGTAGTGTCAAAAGGTGTTCAGTCTGCTGTTAGCAACTTTACCTCCTAGAGTAGTATCGAGAAGGCGTGGGTTGCTTTATGAAAGTCGAAAACCTATTCACTAAAGATGCTGTTTGAAGCGGTACAATCTGGGTGATTGTTATCTTCCCTCATTTGATAAAAGAATCTAACTTTCAAGAGTTAGATGAAGAGGCTGATTATCTAGTCTAGATGGACCCTGGTTCTATTTGAATTTAGTAATTGGTTGGTCTCAGTAAAAAACTTGATTTGTATTAAGGATCTATAGAGCATCGGAGGCAAGTAAGATGACTACTTCTAGCCCGAAACTTTAAAGGTAAAATCTCCCACTCTGAAGGAACTCTGAAGGAAATAGATCACTTTTAACCAAGAAAAAGGTTTAGCCCTTCCCTTCGTGCACCAAAAAGAAAAGAATGAAGATGAGGCACTTTTTTCATCAAGCAATACAAACCAACCAACAGAAAACAGCAACACGACGTGGAAGGCAGCTGTTGATGCTTTGAGTGCTTTAGCACTGCATTCAAGCAACTTGATTACAGATAGAGTAGCTTCAACAATAATAGTACTGAAAGGTTTCTAGGAGATTGCCCATGCTACGCCTCGTCTAGTGGTTGAAGTGACTAGGTTTGCTGTTGAGAAGGAGATGGGCGACTCTGTTGGAACATTATATATGTATTTCGATCCTGTTGCCAGCTAGTTTGATTAGGATAGCTTTCCTGCCTTTGTTTACTACCGTCGCCTCTTTTCTTACTTCAGATAAGGGAGGATACTTCTTAACTTCCCGATTAGATGTTCCTCGATCTTAGTATTTACGTAACCAGTCCTCTATCAAGCACTGGTAGAAGCTGTGGGACAGAGCGCTAACTAGAAAGTGAAAGAAGGAAAACCAGTCAGGCAATGTAACAAGCCAAAAGGGAGCAAAGGGCCAAGAATCGATGCACCTAAATCCGTCATCATCTCGTAAGCAAATGTGATGCAGGAAGCTGTTCATTTGTTTTCGTGTTAGACACCAAATAAGTTTAAACTGTTTCATAGGGAATTTTGATTTGTCGAACATCTTTTAAATGATCCTTGAAGATAAAAAGATTAAAAAAATATTTTTGAGAAAAGGTTGAAAGTGTCAATTTTTCTTGAAAATAAGTTTTCTAAAAAATATTTTTGAGAAAAAGTTGAAAGTATCAATTTTTCTTGAAAATAAGTTTTTTCTAGGAAGCTATTCATTTGTTTTTGTGTTGGACACCAAGTAAGTTTAAACTGTTTCACAAGAAATTTTGATTTGTCGGGCATATTTTAAATGACCCTTGAAGATAAAAAGATAAAAAAAATATTTTTGAGAAAAAGTTGAAAGTGTCAATTTTCCTTAAAAATAAGCTTTCTAAAAAATATTTTTGAGAAGAAGTTGAAAGTATCAATTTTCCTTGAAAATAAGTTTTTTTCTAAAAATATTTTCGAGAAAAAGTTGAAAGTATCAATTTTTTTCGAAATTAAAGTTTCTAAATATATTTTGGAAAAAAGTTGAATGCATCAATTTTTCTTAAAAATAAAATTTTTTTTAAAGGAGGTTTTTTTTTTTAGGAAAAGTTGAAAGTATCAATTTTTCCTGCATAAAAGCAATCATTTTTTTCTTTTTATTTTCTTGAATTTTTTTTAATGTTAAACAATCTGACGATAGAGCTTCTAAAAGCGAAACAGTAGTTTTCTTGCATACTCTTGAGGTGAAGGAATTTTTTCAATTTTTTGCTAAAAGTATTAGAGTCAATTGAAAATAATTTTCAATAATTAATTACTTGGTAAAATTTTAAGACTTATTAGATAACACAAAATTAAGCTAGTACCATCTTTTAATGGGCGTTGTGAGGGTATTATAACCTTCCTCACACATAACCGAACTCCCGAACTTTGTTCTGGTTAGTAGACCCTAACCTATTCTTTTAAGGACCCTTAAACTTAGGTGTTCCCTGAAAGGATAGATTCTTTAGGTGGTCAATCGCACCTAGATAAAAAAGATTGATGATGATTCCTTCAAGTCAATGTCTAGCGATAGATCCCCGGATCTAGACGTTATGACACTAGTAATGAAATATAAAGTGATCACCACTATTGGACATTATTGTGACAAGAAAAATTGTTTATCACATCATACTTTATTTTTTGTTTCAAAAATTTTATTACAATTAAACATAACATATTAATGACAATTATATATCGTCACAATAACAAATTTATCAATATATCAATTGAAATCATCACTGTTGAAAAAAATTATAATGACTAAAAATTGATTTGTCATTATTTATATTGGCAAATTTAAAAAATTAATATTTTTATTACAACAACAATTTGTATATGAATAAATCTATTTATTTTTAATTATAATAACAATTGTAAAGTCAATTTTAGGATCATTGAGATAATTGCAAGTTAAGTCAAGAATCTCCAAGATCAAAATATATTTAATTTCATTTTAAATATTTTAAAAATTCACACTTTTATACATAAAAAATTTCACTTTGTTATAAAATTTAATTTCCGCATCCTCAAGGTCATAAGATACTTTAAGATGTAGAGAAGTCTCAAATTTGAATCTATATAGAGGAGATTAGAGGGAGTTATACATAAAATGAGATTAGTACGTAAGACTTATAATAAAAACCAAGTAAAAGAAGTAATGATAAATAGATTTGTCCAAAATTAAGTTATCGACCCGAGTTTAAAAAAAATTTATCCAAAATTTAGAAGAGTTTGAACATAAATTGTAGGCTCATTAAACAGGTCTAGGGTCAATAAATGGACATGGGCTTTAATTTCAGCTAGTTTAAAAAACATGTTCAGCCTTATACATGACATTTAAGGCTTAGATCAAAGTCCGACTCGAATAATTTTTATATAATTTTTATATTTATAATTATATTATATAAAAATAAATAAATAAATAAATAATATATGTATTCACATTAATACTCATATATTAATAATATTTAGATATAAATAATTAAATAATATATGTATATACTCATAAATATGTATCAATTTTATCCAAACATCAAATTAAATTAACAAAATCATTTTTTTATATTTTATTTTATTAATTATTTATTTTTTCATAATTAATATTTATTATAAAATTATTTTTACTTTTTTAATTGAAATATCGACGGGCTTAAATAGACTTAAACGGCTCCTTTTAAAAATGAGTAAGATTTGAATAATAAAATCAAGTTCATATTTCGAATAAAACCAAATATGAGGAAGCATAAAACTTATTAATATTATACCTAAATTCGATCCGAGTTTCATCGGAGCAAACATCTAATAATCAGTCTGAATTCAATTTGACATGAGCCATAAGCAAGTGTAATGATAAGTATAAGTGGATCTCTAAAAGGCAGTTGCAATGTGAACTAATAATTAGCTAGACTTGACATTAGTTTGCAGCGTAAATTAAAATGCAATTGCTTTACACTTCATTCTAGTTTGTAGCGTGTGCTAGCTAGCTAGGCTTGACATTTGTTTTTCCAGTATCTTATTTTAACAATTTCATCTCAAAACTAGTGAAATGACCCTTTTTTTAATTTAAAGAAAAGTAGAAAATAAAATGTTGCAAATGTAATTTTCAATTGGGCGACAAACCAATTCAAGAAAAATATAAAATAAAATAAAATTTTCAATTGAGCGGCAACAATAATGACAGTTTTAAATGATAATTCAACATTTATCTTATGCACCCTACAAATAAAAAGAACTGGGGAAGAATATTTACATAGAATAAAACAAAAACCCTAGCAAAGTTTAGTAAAAAAAAAAAAACTTCCCTGCCGTTTTTTTTATCTTCTCAAAGAGTACTTTCTCAATCATTTTCTTTGAAGGTAAATATTTTTTTAATTATTTTTTTTGTTTTTAATATTTAATTCAATTAAAATATATTAATCTATATTTATATTGATCTTTGGAGAATTGATGACTTGTTAATTGTTACAACAGTTTATGAATTTTTGTGTTTTAAAAGAAAGCTTTGTTACCTATCGAATACCATATTCTTATTTTATATTATATATAGCCCTACTAACTGCTCGTTGTTAAATATTTGTTTCAAGAACTGAAGTAGCTTCCATGTTTCATTGGCTAAATATTTGTGTTTGATAAATAATTTTATACCCAATGCATCTACCTTCAATTCCTCAAGTGATGATGTAAGTACAATAGTAAAATAATTAATGTCATTTTTTAGTATTATAATAACAATTATATAAGATAATTTTTTTATTAATCATTGACTTATTTATTTATTTTTGTTTATTTTGTAAGAAAATAACAAAGAGTAAATTTTATTCGTATCATCTATGGACTTTTAGTTTGAATTTTCACTTAGACACATTATTATATTAATAGATTAAAAACTCTTTTTTAGTAATTATTTAGTTTTTTGGTAGAAAGATATTAGTATGGTTTTAATTGTAATTTTATTTTAATATTACTTTTGTCATTGGATTTTGGAAATTAAGAACAAGTTATATATTTTGGTATTTTATTAATAATTATTGTTATCATTTTCTTTTATTTATAAAAATAAATGAGGTGATCACATTTTTATGTCACTAAAATCCTACTAGTGACAATTTTATAAATACAAGTGCAATTTTAGTTTTGTGACAATTTTTTTTATAATCACTAATGATAATTTTTTATAAATTACCAAATTTAATTATGGTAATAACTAATTTATTAGTGACAAGAATTATTGTAAGAAATAATTGTTTTACTTGTACACAATTCATGCGACACTATTTTAATGAAAACTAGTGAAAAAAATTTTATCATTAATAAAAAATATAAGTGACAATAATTTATTGTAACTATTGTAATATTTTTGGAGTCTATTTTATCATCACAAGAAAACTATATTATTGTGATAACTTTTTTATCACTATTTTAAATTTTTTAGAATCGAAAAAATTGTCACAATAAAGTTAGTTATTGTGACAACTTATTTTAATCATATATTTTAATATTTTTAATGTCAAAAATTTTGTCATAACAAAAATGATCTACTGTGGCAACTTAATAAAACTTATCACTAATAAAATAAACACAGAATTATATATGACTGACAGATGAATATTTTAAAATTGATCATTATAAATTGTAGTGACTAAATTTGATACTTTTAGTAACAAATTTGTTTTCCGCTAAAAATACTTTCTCTTGTATACACGACTTACAAGCCCAAATTGTTTTTCACATGATAAATCCTTTGACGTTAACATCCAAAATCGAACCTACGAGATGTGTGATCTAATGACAGAGCTCTCCTCTGCCTAGCGTGCTGCATTTCTTCCTTTCTGTCATGGACATACCATTCCAATGTCTCAACAACTTTCATTGTTTGCCAAGAGTACTACTAAATTAATTCCTATTAAGTATTATATTAGACAATCTTACCATCCCCAGGAAAATTTCAATTTAGATTGATTTCTTGGAATCATACAGAAGAACTAGTAGTAATTAGGGCATTGGACTACTTCATCTGAATGATTCAAGCATTTTTGCTTTGATTGTCTAGCAGGGTACTGTTGTTTTGTAAGTTGCCAGCTTTGGTGTTTTCATGGGTGCTGTTTCCATTTTCCAATTTGTCTCGTCCATTTGCTAATGACAATTATATATATCTGAAAAAACAATCTGAACTGTATATCTTCGGAGTTAACCAGTCCAGGACTGAATTAAAACGCACCTTCTTAACTGAATTATGAAAGGAAGTTAATTTGAGCAAGAAGTATATCATACAGATTAATAAGTTATGAACAGTACTATAAGACAAGATCGAAGAACGATCATAACATGAACTAGAAGTTAAATTTAGTTAGTTCATATAGTTATTTTTAATTAAAAATTGGTATTTAACAGATTTGAGATACATGCAACCCTTTCATCTATTTCTAGACTACGGCTTTGTTTATAAACAAAACATCATAACATCTAATATTACTATAGGGAGAGAAAGCCTAGCTAGCCAATTACATGGATTTAATCACTATAATGCATATAGTTGTAATTGTTCTGACAACATAAATTAAAGACCTATAAATGATCTTATGGAACGCATAGAATTGCACACTGTAATAGGAAGGCTAAGGCTACTTTAGAACAAGATCCGATGCATTAAACTCAGGTGCGGTTTGTGACCATACAGCTAGAATAAACTCCCCTTAGTCTAAGTATTAATTTTCGCATAAAATGCATTAAACAACATTTTCTGTGCATCGCTTATGAGAAAATATTCCTAATTACTCAAATATATATAGGAGCTGATCATCATGCCTTCAGGCCAATTGGTAAAATAAATTAACAATCGAGGCCACTTAAGGCCTTTGATTCTTATTGAGCGTAATTTATATTTGTAGTCTAATTTTTGGAAAAGTCAGCACCAGTTATAATTGACAATCCGTGGGTTAGAAATATGAAATTTTATCAATCTTACACAAGAAAGTATAATTTGTAAGTTAAACTAATAAAAATAATAATGAGGATGAGGTATACCGACATTAAAACAAATTTGTCTACAGGTAATTTAAGGTTGATTCTGTTAGACGAAAAGCCTCAATCTAATCACACCAACAGAAATTAAATTGAATAATCAATTAATCACATAAAAAATAATAATTTAACGTGGTTCGGTCTAACTGACTTATATCTATGGATGAGAAAAAATGCATTAGTTGTAGAGAATTACATCAAAACAACCATCATAAATAATACTCATAGACCCTCTCAATCTCCTTTAGTCCTATAAAGTATTGTCAATTCAAACAAATACATACTGATGTGCACCCATTCACCATACCTATATGGACCCTTTTAATCTCTTCTAGTCACTCACTGCAATATACATATGTGGACCATCTTATTCTTCTCTAGTTTACTCAATCATACATTCAAATATACACTTCCATAAGACGTAAATTCTCATAGTCCTATGGGATGTCATCCTATAAAGTACTACAACTCATTTACATCTTTTTTTCATATTAAATCCTTAAAGACTTCACCTATTTATAAACATACAAACTTACTTGTTAATAATCTTTTGTCTCTTAAAATTTTTCTTCTGTAAGTTTTCTTATCCATCAAGTAATATCTAACAATCCCAAACAAATCTGTTATGAGATTTGGATCACTATTCTCAATAATCTTTATCTTGACTTAAATTTCATCAAATCATCTGTCTTCATGCTAGATATACTTGGCTCCACCTACAATGAAAGTCTCATAATTATCTTCTCTTATGTGTTTTTACATTTCACGTAAATCAATCTTCAAAATACGAAATTGAACTTTTTCATTGAGTCGAACTCTTCTGGCTTTATCTCTTCTTGTGGCTCGATTCATGCTCTAATATCACTTGTTATCATATTCTACTGCCTACACCGAAACCAAGCCTAATACCACTTGTTAGGTATCACCACAGGTCTGATATCACTTGTTGGAAAATCAACACGCATATGTAGCACCCACATACAAAATAGCAAGCTCAAAACAAATAAAAACACAAATATATTTGTTTCAGTCTAATTCAAAATGGTCTATTTCAAATCTAATTCACTAACAAATAAATCTTTACAACTGTGATACTTTTGGAATGAAAAAAATCACCATAAACTTCTTATTCAAAACTTAACCCAAAATACAATTACATCCTTTTAATAGCCTACTCATTCAACTATTATCTTTGTGTCTAACCATCTGGGATTATCAAACTAAAATCAAAACATTTTTATACCTTTACTAAACTCCTTGTGTGGGATACAGGACAAACTCAAACTCTTATAACTTCACTCAACTTTCAATGTGAAATTATAAGATTTAAGGTAAATTCCAACAAATCCTCCATTGACTTCAATCTTCAAACACTTCAACAGTATCTGTAAAGCTGACACGCTTATCTTTTTTTTTTCATCACAAGAATCACAGCAACTAAGCTTCTATCAAGCATGTACAAGTGATTTTTTATCGTATTCCTTTGTAGAATCACATTATCATTCTTGTACACTTTTAACAAATCATTACTACCATAGTACGTGTACCTCCGAGAATCTAATTCACCCAAAGCAATCAAACTATAGCTATAACTCGGTACACACTTTATATGATGAAGCATCCTAACAATACCATTTTAAGATCTAAGGCAAATACTCTCAATGCCTTGAATCTGTACTTTTTCATTGTTAGCAACCACAATATCCTATACTTCTCATTCTCATCCAATTTCATAAAGCAACTCCTATTATTGCAGACATGGACTGTAGTAGCTCACCTTTCAAAGTCTAAATCTCATCCATACAAGTCATCGAAATGATATTATCATTATTAGACATAACAGTAGTAATATCACTTTTTTTTTCATCCAATTTTTTTTCATCATTCACGTTTTTTAAAACAGCCATATCTCTTCTCAGTTTGTTGCAACATTTTTGGATATGTACTTTTTTCGTCATAATAATAACATTAAATATCACTGTAATCCATGTCTCTTAACTTGAATCTCCCTCTTAATCTATCAATCATCTTTTGAGTCCTCTCTTGATCAAAACCTTCTACAGCTAATGTACTCCATTCAGCTAATGAGTTCTATGTTTCCATAAACTTTTCGTTCTTACATGACAAGGTAGACATATCATCCAACTTCAAAGTAAACTATCCACTAACAAAGTCTGAACTAAAGGCCTATAAGACTTGGATAAAGATGACAACAAAATTAAAGCCTTCTTTTCATCTTCTAACTCATTAATAGAAATCACCAACAATTAAGAAATCAATTTATTAAACTCATTCAGATAATTATGAAGACCTGTACCTTCTTTCATCTTTCAAAAATATAGATTTACTTTCAAATATATTCCGTTAATCAACGACTTTGATGCGTAAATACTTTCAAACTTACCCCATAAATTCTTTAGAGTACTCTTAATCAACACACTGTACTTTATCTCTAGGGCTAGCATTAATCTAATAGTACTAATAGTTTTCTTTTAAAGTTTATTCCAATTACTATTAGATATTCCCTCAGGCTTATTATTCTTTAATGCCTGATCCAACTTTTGTTGTACTAATAAATCTGAAATCGTACTTTACCATAACATAAAATTACTCTTTCCATTAAATAATAGAATCTCAAACTTGGACATAGACGTACTAGACATACCTTCTTCAGACATCTTGAAATATTTGCTTCATAATCTCTTAGGCCTACCTATCCTCTTTCCTAACCCCAAACCTTAACTTCACTTTGATACTACTTGTTAGATGAAAAACCCCAATCTAATTACATCAACAAAAGTAAAATCGAACAATCAATCAATCACATAAGATATAACAATTCAACATGGTTTGGTTTAACTAACTTACATCTACAGATGAGAAAAAAAAAATCATTAATTGTAGATAATTACATCAAAACAATCATTCACAATTAATACCCATAAATCTTCTCAATCTCTTTTAGTCCTATTAAGTATTGTCATCCCAAAAAAATACATACATATGTGCACCCATTCACCATACCTATATGAACCCTCTCAGTCTCCTCTAGTCCACTCACTGCAGCATATCTATGTTGACCATCTCATTCTTCTCTAGTTCACTCAAAAATATATTCAAACATACACCCAAATAAAACATAAATTCTCATTAGTCCCATTAGATGTTTATCTCATAAAACCATATAACTCTCTTATATCTTTTTCTCATACATAATCTTATAGAGACTTCACTTATTTATAAGCATATAAATTGTCTGTTAAGAATCTCTTTCCTCTTAAAATTTTTCTTCTGCATGTCTTTTTGTCCATTAAGTAATATCTATCAATCTCAAACAAATCTGTTATAAGATTTGAGTCACTATTCTCAACAGATTCAATGAGTCTGATAGTGATTATCAGTATTTCATGTTATATCATGGAAGCTACTAGCTTTGTAGTTGACCTGAACAAATGAAAGGAACATGTTTCTAGGATTAACTAGGATAGTAGTCATATAAAAATTAACTTGATTAATGTTATAAAGATTTTATCAAAATCATGCATTCTTGTATATGAAGCTAATTAATTTAGCTAAAATATTGCTGACTATTTCTTATGCGGCATGTAGTTTTTGGGATGTTTGCAGTTGGTATTTGCCTATTTGGTTATATTAAGCCCTTGAGGCCATCGGTTTTCCTTTTTGCCTCGTCCCGCTGCTTTCATTATGGTGGCAATCTGTTTACTTTGTAGCACGAGTTTCTTGCTTTCGTGTAAAGAAGGAAGTTACATAGAAGAACTAATTTCAATTGTCAACTTAAGACGTAGATATAGAATTATAAATTCTAACCATCAATTAACGCGAAATTTAACTCAATCAATTCATGCAATCTCGTTTTTGGTATCTAACAGATCTAAAATTTAAATTTCAGTATTTATAATCTTTTTTCCCTATCTCAAGTTGTAGCCTCCTTCATATAAAAAAATTCAAACTATCAAAGGATCAAGACGATACAGCCATAAGCCTGTAACTGGGAAAGTGATGATGGGGACAAATGAGAGATCAACTCTTCAAATTGTGCTGTGAAAATAGGTAGTATTAAACTAGAAGTCAATCATATCAGCAATTTTCATGAACATTCAGAACTTTATGCCAATATTAAATCAAGTCCAAATTTGGTGATTGACCGAACAAACAGTACTGAAACAGATTAAATATTCATGACTTCCTAATACTTTTTTTAATTATTCCACAATTAAGATCATAACAAAAATATTGACTTGGCACCAGAAAAGGTGTCTTCTAGTTTTTGGACGAAGAGAATTATTGGTTATATTAAGGCCCAGATGTTTTCAGTTTTCCCTCATTGATCTACCACTCCTTTTATTGTTTCTGGTTGATTTCTCACAGATGATGTTGGAGATGAGTGTTTGTTTCGTCAGACTTAAAATTCACTAGCACAACACCCCCCCAAACAAGTTTTTGATACTATTATAATTAACCTAAAACAAATTGGTTATTATATAGAAATAAACATTAAAACATAAACTGAAATTAGTCCCATAGGATGTTGTTAGAAGAACAGATGTCTTAAAGGACAAGAAAGACTGCCTATCCTTAACCTGAAGCTGCACACTCTGCCTGCCATCCTATTGGAAAAAGCTATACGTTTGTTACGATTACTATTTTTTTGTGTCCATTTTGATTTTCATTTGTATAGCCAAACATACCTATGCTCAACCTTTCCCCCATGTTTTTTTAATACCTGCAAGTACTTCATTATTCCAAATCTTTTTGTCATTTTTTCAGTGCTTCACTTTATCTCCTAACAAAGAGCAAATGGTCCCAAACTGCATTCCAATCACTAATACCCTGAAACTGAAACCGGATACATGAGCAGGAATTGCTGTTCTTTCAATTCCATCATACCGAATAATTAACTTTACTTTTATCATGGTAAAAACTGCTACTAAAAAGTAAAAAGAAATTCACTACTGGCTGTCATCAGTCATCAGTCATCACGAAGAAATTTATGGGAATTTTTTTGGTTTCATAAGCAGTGTAATTAAAGAAGTAATTTTGCTCTCTTTGCTTAATTGGTACTCGAAATTTTTTTTCATTGGCTTGGCTACATCTTATATGAAGCTTCACTCGAGTCCATAATTTTTTTTTTTTAAAATATTCAAGCCTTTGACATTTCTTAAATGGAGTGATCGAGTCTATGACTATCAAAATATGTCAACTTCTCTTACTTTTCTTACTCATAAATCATCATAAATATGAGACTTGCTTCAAAATTTTTCTTATGACAAAAAAAAAATGTCAATTGATGCATATACTATTTTTAGATAATTAAATTGAATTGTGGAATTAGATATGAACAAGATAGCTAATATTAGATTATTATCTTATTTGTAACTGAAATTTTAATCAAACTACCAAATCTTAGTACACAGGAAAACAATGAAAAGTAAAAGAAACATTTGTATTTGGTATACTGGGATGTGCTCATATTTTTGAAATTTTAATTAACAAAATTTGGTTATCACATTTGATATTCCGTGACATTTTTTTTAAATGTAGACTTCCTAATATGAATATCTCGTCACAAAAATATTGTAATTTGATTCCTTATGATCCAATTCGAAGGAATGGTAATGTTAACAATCACAAAAGTATATATTAAAAAAAAATCATTGATCTAATCTAATTCAAACGGTATTGTCTCACACTTTACATTATACACATAATATATTTAGAGGAACGATAAAATTAATTTTAGTAAATTAAAAAATAATGATAATAATAAAATTAATTATTATATTAATTATTATAATAATATTAAAATTAATGATAAAATATGTGTTTTACTACAAATATAATAATTGCAATGATATTTTTTTATAGTGTCTTTTTTAAAAAATGTAATTTTTTTTCTTTGAAAGATAATTGGTATCCAAAACTATGACCAATTTATAGTAAGCCGCGTGTATACTAACTTGAATTTTTTTTAAATTAAAAATTAATTTCATTCGTGACATTACATATATTATATTTCTATTATAAGAAAGTGAATTCACCTCTTTTGATTAACTATTTACTAACAATGTTAATCCAAGTGTCAAAATTTTAAACATATCACCATTATACCATTTTTGTCATTAATTGTAGAAAGAACTGTCATCTCCGCTCCATCAACTGAGTTTGGAAAGCTGCCGGCTGTCACCTCCTTGGCTTCCCAAAATCAACTTAAAATGTATGGTATCCTAATCAAACTTCCAAAAAAAAATTTCACCTTTTTGGCTTGCTGCTACTTGAGTTTGTATCAATTCAACACGCTGCTGGTTTTCCAAACACAGCTTTTAATGTATGGTAACCCAGCACAACATACCAAAAATAACCATCCAATTTCACCGGTTTTTGGTAATATGATAATATACATATACAAAACTTATTTGGTAAAAAATGTTTATTAGCTGACCTAAAATAAAAAAAAAAATTGATTGACATGGTTTAGTTTGATTAATTCTGAATCTTAAAAAGTTTGATTTTATATTTAAAACTTAATTATTAACTTAAATTTTGTTTGAGGATTAATTTTTTAAAATTAAATCAAATTGAAAACTAAAGTATGTGTGTGTTTTATATTTGAGATATTGAATTTTAAGTATGAAAGTTTGTATGTATAAGTAAACGTGTATAGATATGCATAATTAATGTAATTATATTTTCTTAAAAAAATGTATTTATATACCCAAAGATTTACTTAATTAAATTAAGAAAATTTTATATATTTATTTGAATAACAATATATTTAAAAGGACTTTGCATTAAAGATTGATTTAAGCTAAATTTGAATTTTTCTAATTTTTAAACATTTGATTTGAAAATTATATAAAATCATAAAGAAAACTCCTTGTATTTGCATTTCAGCTGAGACTTAAAAACAAAAAATCCATATATGAATTTTTATTATTTTTCAATTTAGTAAATATAATATATTTATTTTACAACCCAACCAAATAGAACAAATAAAGAAAAAGAAACTGCAGCACTTCAATATCAGTTTCTTGTGGACCACTCAACGCGAAGGCCCGTGAAATGAAACTCCCTTCCCCTCACAAAGCGCGAGGACGGACGGACCCACTGATTTTCTCTTTTCTTCTCTTTTGTTTTCCCTCCAAGTCTACTCTCTTTCTCACCAAACAAACAGATTCTAGAGAGGAAGGAATCAACATAGTTATTAGTTACCGCAGCCAACAAAAGACCCAAAAGGAAAATCCTGAACCCCAATTCTCGTCAAATCCAAGAAAACTGCAAAAACCCGTTTTTTTACAACCCTTCCAGAAAGGCAAACCACTAAACACAAAACCCCACAAAAACCCAAGACCGAGACACGGAAAATCCAAAGCAAACAACCCGCCACGTCATCATCTTCAACCCCATCCATGCCGAATCCTTCTTCCGCACCCCGCCTAGCGGAATCTCCGGTCACCGTAGAATACCGCACTAACTATTCATGTCTTACCAAATGGGCTATCCCTTACAACTCAAAACTCAAACCCAAGAAAACCATTAACAGTCCTTATTTTGAAGTGGGTGGCTTTGATTTCCGCTTCTTGTTATACCCAAAAGGCGATTCTATGGCCTCTCCTGGTTACCTTTCTCTCTACATTGAAATCAATGATCCACGTTGCTCTTCCAAATTTGATTGCTTTGCTAGTTATAAACTAAGCATTTTGAACCATGAAGATAAGTCAAACTCTTTGACCAGAGAGTCTTATTATAGATTCTCTTTCAAGAAAAAAACTATTGGTTGGGGTGACTTTGGACTTGCTACTTCAGTTTTTGATCCAAAATCAGGGTTTTTCAAGAATGGTTCTTTGCTTGTTTCTGTTGAGATTTCGATTTTGGATGAGTCAGTTTCATTTTCAAGAGATAATAACAACAATGAGGTGGAATATTCTGTATCTTCATTAGGTTGTAACTCCCTTGTTTTGAACGGGAAATTTACTTGGAAGGTTAAAAATTTTAGTTTGTTTAAGGAAATGATCAAGACCCAGAAGATAGTTAGCCCTGATTTTCAAGTTGGGGAAGTTGTAGTTCATATTAAAGTGTACAAAACCAAGGTTAATGGAGTAGGGTGTTTGTCTTTGTTTTTGGAGGCTTCTGAGGCACACAAGTGTGCCAAATGTGCGACCCCTGATAAGAGTAGTTGGTGTTTGTTTCGAATATCTGTTTTGAATCAAAGGCCAGGGCTCAATCATATGCATAGGGACTCATATGGGAGGTTTAATGAGGAAAATTCTAATGGGGATGATACAACTCTAGGTTGGACTGATTATTTGAAGATTTTGGATTTTATTGGGTCCGATAAAGGGTTTGTTGTGGATGATACTGTGGTGTTCACGGTATCTTTCAATGCAATCAAAGATTCAATTTTTACCAAAAGTGCTGGTTTGAGAAATTTTAGTGTTATAAAAAAATGTGACTCATATATGGGAAAGTATACCTGGAAGATAGAAAATTTTTCGAGGTTGAAGGATGTTCTGAAGAAGAAAAAGATGAAAGGAGTGTTTGCTAAGAGCAGGAAGTTTCGGATTGGGAATCACGAGTTTCGCCTCGTTGTTTATCCTAGAGGTAACTGATATAAAGCATTTTATTTCATATTCACATTGTGCTTTCCGAGTTGATAATAGATTGTGAAAATAATTACTAATCAATTGTTAAGATTTTGGCAACATCTAGATGGTCATGCAACTTTGAAGAATGAATGAAAATGTTGATATTAACAAGGGTTTTCTCTCTAGAGAATTTTAATCCAAATGTCTTGTTTATTCAGCCAGATAAACATGTAAACTTTTACTATTTAAGCATCATACTTATTACCTGTTAGACTAATGGATGGAAATAAGAAAGAAGGACAAAATGATAGAATTGTTTGGTGACAACAGGTCTATCTCAGAAACCTTTCTACCTTTCCATGTTTCTTGAAGTTTTGGATCCTCGAAATCCTACCACAGATTGGAGTTGTTATGCTTGTTATCAGCTATCCATTGTGAATCAGAAGATGAAAGACAATTCTATTTTGAAGGAATCACGGGCACGTTGCTCAAAAGCTACTAAAGAATGGGGGTGGTCTGAATTCGTGACTCTTACAAGTCTTTTTGATAAGGATTCTGGGTATGTGGTTCAGGATACTGTTATCTTTGGTGCACAGGTTCTTATTTTGAAGGAGACCTTCAAACTGCAGGACCTCCCAGAGTCAAGCAATAAACCCGCCCATAAAGATGGAGAAAAGAAAAGGTGGTCAATCATTTGGAAGGTGGAAAACTTCTTATCCTTCAAGAGAATATTAGCAAGCCAGAGTATGTATAGCAAATATTTCCAGGTTGATCAATTAGAGCTTCGAATTGGTAAGGCCGTATGTACCTTTTGTTGGTTTTCTTTTTTTTTTTTTTTTGCCACCTGGTGTCAGCAGATAGTTGGTAATTTTATCATCCAAGTTGCTCTTCCCTTATTCTAATATTGTAATGCAGGGGTAAATGTATTTTCTGACTTCATTTATGCATACTTGGAGTGTGATCCATCAGTTCTGAATGATCCTGATAAGGATTTTTGGGTTAGTTATAGGATGACTTTGGTTAATCAAAAGCACCCTGCCAAAAGTTTCTGGAAGGAGTCTTCTCTATTTACAAAAACTCGTGCTAATTGTGATCTACAGTTTATGAAACTATCTGATATGCTCGAAGCAGATGCTGGGTTTGTTATGGGTGAGATGGTTACTTTTGTTTGTGAGATCCTTGATTACTGCCCATGGTTCGATTTTTCAGAACTAGAGGTTAGCATGCTTTTGTGTGTTTTCACTTTGCAATTAGAATTATTTTCTCTTCTTTGTTCTGTAACTTTTACCAGTTATTTACTCCTCTATTATGCCACTTGTTGTTTGTCCATTTCTAGCTCAATACTTCATTAGGGTGGTCTAATTATCTATTCTAAATTAGTATTTATGTATGATGATTATCATTTTTTTTTTCATATCCCTGTGAATACAGAGCAATATCCTTGGAAAGTTTTTTTTTTTTTCATTTTCATAGCTATGCGTATGGATTTTTTTTTTTTTTTTTTTAGAAAAGCAAATACAAAGAAGAGTAACTGCTTTGCAGAATTTTCTCTATATCTTTTTATTTCTTTTAGTTGGGTTGCAGGATTATTTCTCTTGCCATGGACTGCAGTTTTAACTTACTGAGTTTTACAATTATTTGTCATACAAGTTACCACAGTCCTGAATCCTAATTTAACTCTGTTCCTATGTTTGAAATTTTTTTAACCCTTGATGTTACAAATCCACAAATGTTTTACCGTGGAGAATATTATGTGCAGGTTCTGGGAGATGTTACACCAACTGAGCTTCAAGAAACTACTTGTTCTGAATCTTGTGATGTAATGAATGGATATAATGTGGATATCTCCAGACAGCTTCTTGCAACTGCAAGGGATCACCTTAGTGTTGAAGATAATACTTCTCTGATACTTGTTATTCTGAAAGAAGAACTTAAAAATGATCTTTTCACATTGGCTGGAATTTTGATTGGAATGCGGCTTTACCTCGACAATCCTATAAAACAAAATAACTTTTTTCACCAATTATCTGGTTGCATTGATACAGGGCAGATAGATCTTAATCCAGATAAATTTCTATCCAAGCTAACTGCTTCAATCACCGATGCTGATTTCTTGCGTCAGAAAATTGACAATGCACTTTTAGATGTAATGGTCGAGTGTTGCCAGAGATTAAATAGAAAATCCGGTGAGGATCCACATGATGCAAGCTCAAAACCATTCCTAGATACCAACGAAGCTAGCCCTCAAACTAAATTTCATTGGCGAAGTCGGTTGGCAAATTTTCTTCGATCATATGAGAGATTCTTTGGGATTGACAATTGTATGGATAATTGTAGTAATACTTCAAGGAAAGCTATTCTTGGACAGCATGATTCTACTTGTAAGTCATCTGAGGAGATCTTGGGCTTTATTGTAAATTCATTGAAGGCTCTAGATGACAATATTACACAAGATACCTCAAAGCCAAGCCAAGGGTGTCAGTTTGTGGAGAAGATTTTGGTATTACTAAATGAAGCTCCTAGGCATCTGCTACCAGATCTAGTTTCTTTGTTGCCCAAGTTAGCTTGTCAGCTTGATCATAAAGTTGTTGCTTGTGCTCTTTTAGATCAGCTGGAAATGCCAGGTGCAGAATCTTCAATGCGACTACCTGTAAGACTTTTCATCTATTTTCACCTAATAGTCCTAAATGAAATTTATTAAAGGTGCTTGAAAAAGGCTTTCACCATTTAATTAAAATAATGATATACGAGTTAGTTTGTAGTTTAGAGTTTAGAATCAGATATCTATATTAGTCGCTATGAAATTCAGGTCTAAAATTATGTGGATAGCATGTTCATGATACTTATACCCAAGAGCATTCTAGAAGGAGCTTGACACTCATTTTAGTTGGATGGTAGCCCTTAAGCCTGATTTATTGAGGTTTTGATGCTCATTGTGCGGTTCTTTTATCGTTTGTCTCTTTATCTTTGAGTTTCTTCCGTTTTTAATTCATACAAATCCATACAATAAATTTTACTCATTTTAACACCAAGATTTATCTCTCATTAAAACACCGTGTGGCATGCTCTTTTTTTTTTTTTTTTTTGGTTTTTGCGTCAGGTTTTTTTTTTCAGTTTTGCACTTTAAAAATGAAAAAAGATAAATGATGCAATGTGATGGAAATTTGATGAAAAAGTATAAAGGAAGGAGGATAAGAAGTTGGAAAAAAGTTGGTACCACTGGAATCCCATATTTACTTTTTTTTTTCTTTTTACTTGGGAGTAAAAAATGGGATTTCGTATCAGATCAAATAAAAATTGTCCACTTTTTTTCTTTTTTTTGTTTATTAGTTTTTTATTAGATAAATTTTGTAAAAAAATAATGTTAACGAAGGTGTCATGTAACACCCTATTTGTTTATTTTGCTTTTTTTTGTTTTTGTTTTTGGTTTTATATTTTTTAACTAAATCAAATTTAAACAAAATAAGTCAATTGATAAAAATAATAAAATAATCAATATCCGATAGGTATCTATCTATCTCGATTCAAAATAAGCATTTTTGTAAAAAATCCATATCAAGTTGGATCAATTTTTTATAAAAAGTAGAGGCGAATCAAAAACAGATTTAAGATGCTCTATTCAAAGCCATTTCATGATATATATCAAGGTATATATTTTTATTATCTATTTAATTTTATATTTATATATATTATATTAATAAAATTATTATTTTATACTTTAATTTAATATATTAACATTTTAAATCTAATTTGAATGTTCACATGGCACCTCAATGATCTTACTTTTCCTTTTTTTTTTTTGCTTATTTTTCTTTTTTTTATTGTTATTTTTGTTTATTTTTTATTTAATGAAGTTATTATTTAATATTTCAATTTAAAAAAATAATATTTTAAACTCAACTAGGTTGTTTGTGTAGTACTCTAACGAACTATTTTGTCTTTTTTTATTTTTCTTCGAAGTTTTGTTTTTTTTTTTTTGTTTTTACATCTTTTTATTAAATTAATTATGTTAAAAATAGGCCAATTGAGATATTTATGTGGTACTCAATTTGGCTTTTTTTTCTTTTTCACCTTTTTATATTTTTTTAATTAGATAAATTTTGTAATAAAATGTGTCGATTGATAAAGATACCAGAACAATCCGTATTCGACAAGTTCCAATCCATTCCGATATGATAGGAAGCGATTTTTTAAAATCGGATCAAGTTGGGATTGATCGAATTTTTTTATAAGATACAATATTAGTGCACATGTAAGATACTTTGTTTGACTCATTTCGGTATATATATAAAAGTATATACTTTTTATTAATTTAAGTTTATATTTATATAAATATATATATGTATTATATTAATAAAATTATTATTTAATACTTTAATTTAGAATTTAATGTTTTAAACTCAATGGAGTGTGCATGTGAGATTCTTTGTGAGTGCAACGTTTTTTTTTTTTTTTTTTCATTTTTGTTCTTTTTCACTTTTATGTTTTTTGGTTTTGGATTTTTTATTAGATATATTTTGTAAGAATAGAATGTCAATTTAAGTATCCACATGCCAATTTATTTTTTTATCTTTCTTCTTTTATTAATTAAATAAATTTTACAAAAAAAAATCAATGAATAGAGATGAAAAACAAAAAAAAATTTATTTACTCATAAGGACTATAGTTTTCTTAAAAAAAAAGTTGCCACCAGATGCCAATAAATTCTTGAAGAACCTGCATAAAGCTGCCTTCTACGATGATGCACACTTGCCACTGTGGGAAGTTTCAACTAGAGTGCTGGGGAATTTTACGACTTTCCAGCCTTATCTATTTTCCTCTTAAATTTCACCCCATAGATGCTATTTAAATCAGAGTTCATTTGGTATTTAAGTTGAGACTAAATTTAACAGTTCTTGTTCATGATTTATTCTTCCATTTAATAGTTCATCACTGTTGATACTTTTGGTTCAGAGTATTTTTAGGCTGAGCTCATCTTGTAAGCCTCCATTTAGTTGTGAGATTTACGCATAAATTGTCCCTTTGGTTTGTTTTGGCCTTGAAACCTTATTTCTACAACATTTATAGCATGTAAAGCAAGATTTTGCAGAAACAAGTCTGCTGTGGATTTCTTATATATATATATTTTGGAAAGCTATGAACATGTGAAAAGCATTGCAATTTGTGATTCTCTATGTCTCTTATGGCATTACCTGAGGCATAATGAAAAGCTTTCTTTTCAATTTGTAAGAGCCTACTGGCAGGCCAAAATATATCAGTCTAAGAATCAAAGCAAATAAGAGAACGCTATACAAGATGGCAAATATATGCTACTGTTATGGAGTCTGCAACAGCTTTGGTTCCTTTTTTTTCCACTTTAATGATAAAAATTTTTCTTCTTCAGGTTCTTGAGGCCATGAGTCAGTTGCAGCTTGGCATTGATGTTTGGGAGCGTGCATTCTGTCAAGCCTCTGAAGTTGTGATTGATTTAAATGGTGAAGCACTTGGTGCTGCCATTTGCTTATTATTTAAAGCTGCATCTCAGTGCCAGCATATCCCTCAAGCAGTGAGCATTAGAACATTGATATATGGGGATTTAATAACTGTTTGAATCACAGTTTTTCTTTATTTTCCCAACACAATCCTCTTTTAATGTGTTTACCTTTACTTTCTTTGTAGGTAAGTATCGTCCATCAAAGTTTAGAGAGCCAGGGAGCTGAGGTTTCACCTTGTGTGCTGGATCTTCTAAGAAAAACTTTGAATACTTCTGGTGACCTTGCGGTAACTATGTTACGAAAAATTGATTCTGTCTTTTCCCTTGATCAAAAACACTTGACAAATGGTATCAGGCCCTCTTCATCCGGAGAAAATGGACTAACGACCAAGAGTTTGCATACAGGAGTTCTCCATTTTTCTGATATATTTATGTTGTTAGAGATGCTGGCCATACCCTCTATTGCTGTGCAAACTACCCAGGTTTTTGAGAAAGGTATTGCAAATGGATTTATCACATATCATTTGGTGGAAATGGTGTTGGAGAAATGTGCTTCAGTATTGGGTGTCCATTTAGTTTCTTCTGAAGAACATCAGTCTGGAAACACTGAGACAGCAGGAAAAGGCAGTATTGGTTCTTTGTATACTGAAGAAGTTTTTAAATTGGTTTTTGTTCTTGCTGATAAATTGTTCCTATCTCGACACTCTCGAGTGCATGGGTTTCTGAGAAAGTTTTATTCAATACTATATAGACTGTTTGCTGGTGAGAATTATCAAAAGAAGATGCTGAGAAGATTGGTTGACCATGCCATCAGTGCTGCTAATAATTGCTCTGAAACTAGTCTGGATGTGTTGGTTTTCTTGGTTCAGAAGGAGTGTAAAGCAGCCAGACTAGTTCTAAGCATGATCAGAGATGATATTCAACTTGCCAATTCTGACCTTTCTGCACTTCAGAGTCAGTTACGTGCTCGAGAGGATGAATATAGCTGTGCTGAGGAAGAATTGCAAACTGAACTTTCAAAGATGAGGATAGAGAAATTAACTTTGTTAGAAAGGCTGCATGAGTCTGATGCTGTTATTCTTCATTATAAGGTACTTAACATATTTTGTTACCAATTTGGATGGTGAAACACATGTACTTGCTTTTTAACAGATTTTTTGTGCGACAGTCTGAAATGAGGCTTGAAATGGATCATTCCACTCGGGAAAAGAAGGAACTTTCTGAACAGTTAGAAGAAGTTAAACGTCAGTTTCAACATACTTGCTCCAAACAGAATGATAGATTAGAAAAGCTTTCCAATGAGAAAAAGGTTTATCAAGATCATCTTCGTGGCCTGGAGACGCAGCTTTCTCAGTTGAAGTCCCAGAAACACCAAGAATTGAAGGTAATCTTGTTTGCAAGTTTTGTTTTTCAACTGTTTTAGATTGTTTTCTAAGATAAAATCTTGAATAGATGATTTTGGCTGGAATCATTTGTTTTTTCTTTTTCTCTTTTTGAGGGATGAGACCGGCACCTATTAACACAAAAGCTTTTTTCCTATGTTGGTTATTGTTATACTCCGTACTGATCACTGCTTGAGTTGATCTTGCTAATATACCTCATTGACAGTCTGAACTGGTGTGTGAACTTTGAATTTAGAAGACAGGCTTCCAATTTGTGAGTTACTAAATGAATTCTCTCCAAGTAGTTCAATGATGATATCATAAAGATAACCAATAATATTTAAAAAATGGGAATGAAAAAAAGAAAATGCCAAGGTGAGGTGAGGTGGTGAAAGTGAAATATATTTGAAATAACAAATGTGGGCAAAAAGTATCTCTTAACTACCATTCTTTGACATGGGGTGAGAGAGTTAAGGGAGCTGATGCCTACCCTGGAGAGTCATTGAAAGTTGAAAGTAATGCAGAAGAATAAACTCTGGATCCCAGTTATGATAATGATTGTTACTGCAATAAATCTGAATCTTCCCATTTAGTTTAGTTTTTGCATCTAACCCCAATTGCCCTTGCTCAATTATCTTGGTTTTTTGAACGACTCTATTTACTGTAAAATGTTTCGATGTGTCCTCTGCCTTTAAGGAGTCATTGGTACTGAGTTAAACTTAAAATGATCCAGAAACTAGTTCAAGAGAAAAATGTTCTTGCTGAATGGGTGAGGACTGCAGAAGCTGAGAAGAAAAGGTTTGATGAAGAATTGAGAAGATGCACTTTACAGGTTGAAGCTCAAGAAGCTGTACAATGGTCACTTTTGGGTGAAGTCCAGAAGTTGAAACAAAACCTTGGGCAGATTAAAAGAGAAAAACAAGAGAAGGAAGAGGAGGTTGCACACTGCAAGACATACATTGATGAGCTGAAAGTGGAGTTGAATAATTGTCAGGTTTTCTTCTTACTTTCTCTTCATGAAACCTTTCTGATTTGCATCACCTATATGTAAACTGGTTTCTGCAGTTTCATGCTTAAATGTAATCTTCTTTCCACGATAATGAGTGGAAATGTGATTCTTTTAATGCCAGTATGTTAACTTAGAAGTTTGGATACCTGAGAAACTTTGCAGAGCTTCTTTGTTCAAGATTTCAGCAAACATCATCCCATTCTAATATTTTCTTGGGTTGAGTCATAGTTGGTATTATAGTTTGGCTTTCATCAAAAACAAAAAACAAACCGAACCAAATTAACCTCATGATTCAGTTTCATATTGATTTGGATAATTTGAAAAGTCAATGTGAATAAAGCTTAAGTTATTAGGTTTTCAAAAGAAAATCATCAGCCTTCAACCAAACCAAATGATATAAAAAATTTATGGTATATGTCAATTTCTAGATATTAATTGTCCTCTTTGGCCAACGACAAAGCTTATCCTTGGCTCCCTGCCTAAAAGCTAAAGATTTTGTTTCACAATGACGAGGAGATATGGCTATTGTTTTCTTTTGGTTAATCATCCTATCTATATATGTAGTTAAAGTTTTTCAGAGACATTCTATCTCATGGCCTTTAACAATTGATGTATTTTCTTTTATCACATCTATGCATTTCATATTGCTATTGTGCATTGATAGTCTTAAAAATCTCCGATTCTAGAAATCCCCTTCTACATGATCTTTAGTTAATTCGTATCCTAGGTCCTTGACAATCCATTAACTGTATCTTAACAGTGTCTTGACACACTCTTCGTGGTCTCTGTTTTCTTCCTCCCCCCTCCATGTGTTCGTCTCCCCCCCCCCCCCCCCCCATCACTTTTTTGTCCATTACTTTTCAATACACGCTTAATCATCGCCATTCATTTGGACTTTGTATTCCGTTTTGTCTTTATATTCTTTATATAGAAGATTAATTAGGTTCCTGAAACTTGGTGTCTACGGATTTTCTGCAGCAATACATCCGATCCCTTCAGGTTTCACTTAAGGAGGAGTTGCTAAGACAAGCTCCTCTCTATGGATATGGCCTGGAAAATCTGTCAATGAAGGAACTAGAGATATTGTCAAGCATCCATGAAGATGGCCTGAGAAAGATCCATGCCATCCAACATCGTATAAGAAGTGATAGTGACAGCCTTCCCCCTTCTTCAAAACTTTGACGTTGATGTACGCTGCAGCCCCACCGCCCGTTGCTTCATTCAACCCAAAGAGATGTTGAGATGAACAACAATGGTATTAGTCAGTCATGTGCATTAACGGTAGATTGGGATCATATTTTTCTCTCTGGTTAGCCTCCTTTTGTTCTACCAGTCAAGCTCATTAATGCTTCAAGTTGCTTTTTTTTCTCATGTTGCTATATCCGTGCAGTTTACAATTGTAACTGACTAGCAGAACATTTTTTTTTTCTGTCAAAAAGTATGAAAATTTGAAAACCTAAGAAGACACTTTTTAAGGAAAGAGAATTAAACGAAAAGGTATCATTTGCTAACATCTTTCGTGATATACCACAAGTTGCATGCTTGGTTTCTTTTCTTTTTCTTTACAGTTATCACAAGGATCGGAATTCCGAACAAAGTGGAAGACTAGATACGGGCTTCAACACTGATTTTTAAGTTTCCAGGTATTTTACAGTTTCCAGGTATTTTACAAATTTATACCAGCATAAAAAGAGGAAAAGAGGATGCAGCAATAAATGAAAGAACCAACGCATTAAAGTCGGCAGCTTCGATTTACAAACCAATATCAATTATGTACAAATATTAACAGTAAGGCAATTTGACTGAATTATTAATTTAAACACAATTATGTGATAGGTTGATTTCCATAAGTACAGAATTTCTAGGGTGAAGAAAGGATTTGTGAAACTTACAGCAATCAGAAGATCAGTTGCCACCTGCCACATTGACGAAATCATCATCAGTGAGCCAATCATTTGACGACTCACCTTCAGAATCTTTATCTCGAGAATTTGATTTGCCTGCTTTCTGCAATCCACCACTAGTTTCTGGTCCCTTGTTCAGCTGAACCCAGTCATTGGAACCACTAGGTGAAGAAGTTTTGACATGCTCTGTCGATTTAGGCACTGATACTCTATTGGAAATATAATTATCATCATCTTCCAGATCACTGAACGAAACATCCTCTTCAGGTACCCGGTTTTTCTTGACACTCAAAGAACTTCCACTGGAAATATCTGCTTCTTCCAACCATTGCTCAGCCTTCTCTTCAACGGCAATCTCTGATCCTTCTACTGCATTTACAATTTCACTGAGCTTTTCCTCAGGGGAGACATTCTCTCGTTTTGTCTCACTAACCTTGCCACTTTCTTGAGATGCATCAGGACTACTACTTTCAATCTGTGCACTCTTATTGTTTTGCAGCTTCTGCAGAAGTGAATCTCTAGTTTCAACAACCTGCAACATAAGTAAACCTTCCATGAAAATGGTTTTGAATGCATAAAACAAAGCATGCTTTATTCCAGCCAGGCAGTGAACGTAAAACAGAAATTAGTTACAATGGAGCAAATAGAGAGAACACGTGCACATTGGAGATAAAAGAGAATATGCTACTGGAGAAAATGTTGTCAGAGTTGAATCTTAACCTCATTTATATATTTGCCAAATGCCCATAATGGATTTGATTATATTCTATTTTCTAGGTTCTGATGAATTTGCAACTGAGTAGTCCCTACTAACTTGGTAAAGACCAACTTAGTCATTGCCTTATGATTAAAGCAAGAGAGTAGAACCATCAATTTCTCGGGATTCACAACATTTATATACTAGAAAAGAAGTGAATTCCATACTACATTTAAAATCCTAACCTCAATGCTCTCCCCAAAGAAAAAATTCAGCAAGTCTAGGACCACTGCTTGTTTCACCACTAAGGTCCAGCCAAGAATACCTATTCTTTGTTCCGATCTTTCTACCAAATTTAACAGTCTCTCAGCTCTGATTGCTGATGCCTCAAACATTACAGGTTTTTCACTATGAGGTGGGGGAGAAACACAAAGAAGAACCACTTCTTAGGGGAATGACAAATAGAATGGTGTTCGGGAGGGTGTGATTTGCTGCAGAAGTTGCAGATCATAGATTATGCAGGTAGTGGGCCCATTTCATTGAGTTTTCAGCAGGACACTCTAGGAGTTGCAAAGATCATCATAAAGCTTTCAAAGTAGTAGCAAGCATATGTATAGACATTACTGACATATATACAGATAGAAAATAATTAGTACAAGAGGAACCCAATATTTAATGCATTTCACTATGTATAGAGGAATAATTAATTGATCAAACAACATCAGGCTATTAGCTCTTTCCGGCTACAAGAACAAGCAATATGTTTCTTAAATAAAGCAAACATGTAAGAAAAAGTAAAGTTGACTAATTAATAATGCAAAGGAATATAAAAAGTGTTTATAGTATTACTCCTACATCTTTTTTTAGCCAAATTTATTCCTACACCAAATGCATGTGTTTTGATGCAGAAAGGAAAATAAACGGCAAATAAGTACATTTATCGATGAATTAAGGGAAGCAGATGATGATATGGTCATTCTTGATCAGTTCATATTATTTCTACGCACTATTATGCATGCAAGTACAATTCATTAAAACAACAGAAAGATATTAATACTCTTGCCTCAGGGGTTGCGAGAAGCTCAAAATCATGGTCATTCAGTCTTGGAAGCAACAATATGAAATATATCATCCAAAATCTTTCATCTCCAATGTTATGCTGAAGGTTAACTTTAAGAGCTTCAAAACTTGGGACTAGATGTTCAATATTTTCAGCATGCTCTTTCTGAGTCTCAGACATTTTGAAATCTGCATTAATAAATCATTATTTTGTTAAGGTATAAAATTCCATTCATTTTCATGGAGAATTGGAAAAAGAGAAAAGAAGAAGCTAAAGGGTTAGTTCTCTTCAAGTGTCCTCATATAATATGCTACTATAACACTAAGTCTATGGTCCAAATTAGCGAACCTTAATCTCATGAGTGCCCAAAAATCCGAAATTCCCATTTGAAAGCCAAACATACACGAGCCAATTCAACCACCCAATAAGAGTCAATAACATTTGTCCACCCTTAAACAACTCAATCAGATATACATACACACTCACCATATACAAAGTTCACCTAATAACAATGCATATCAAAGCAAAAGTCATTGCTTGCCTATGCACATCTGCTCTAATGACATTTACTAATCCTACAGGATATTATAAGAGAAAAACCATATTAAGCAACACCACAAACAGTGCATAAAAATTCCCCTTTAATAATGGAAATCTCTAGGTCTAGTGTTCCACAATTTCACAAAAGTTTAGCTATTGTAAATGAAGGAGGAAGTGCCTCAAATAAAAGCAAATAAGCCTAATATTTTCAGCATTTGATCTTGCTTGCTACTATAACAGATAATATATATGATTTTGTTAATACTTTGGAGAATTAATTAAAATCCCTAAACTTAAAACCTAACTTTGGTGTTAATAGCATTTAAGGAAAAATGCAACAAGTTTGAAATAAGAATTTCAAAGCAAAAAAGTAATGATACCGTTATTTAGTGAGAGAGGAAAATCAATCCAGAACTCTGGGCGGTTGGAAATTTCTGTAACAAACTCAACCACCTCTTCCGTAATTCCAGGAACTCCATCATCGTCATCATCATCTTCATCTTCATCATGATCAGCATGATCATCATTATTTGGGAACTGCAAGAAACTCGAAGCGAATCTGGAGATCTCCGTCACCGCTTTGTTACTTGACAACAACGAAAGCCCGCTCTTGAAGCTTCCTCCGATCTCCGCCAAATCGTTGCGGATCCCCACTAGCGACGGCTGCTCTTCCTCTTCTTCTGCTTCTTCTTCTTCTTCTTGTTGCTGGGTGGCTATACCGGAAGGCGGGGAAGAGGGAGGTGGTGCTAAGAAGGCAGCGACGCCGCGTAGTTGGCGGCCGATAGTCTCCCCAAGAACGGAAAGATCTTCCTTGACGCCGCCGCTTCGGTTGGTGGGACTGTGATCGGGTGAAGACGTGGGCGAATCAGAAACGTCGGATTGGAGAGACTTCAACAGCCAAGACATTATGGAATATTAGTATTAGTATTAGTATTAGTATTAGTATTATTTGTTTTTGGTTTTAGGTAAAACTTGAGAGAAAAAATAGCATGGAGTTGTTGTTCTTTCAGTCTTCACTTTTCTGTTGGCAATTTCTGCAAAATTTGTATTGTTCTGTAGAATAGTAAAATTAAAAAATATATATATTAAGAAGAGCTTGGCGGTGGCGACGGCTGTGATAGAGTTGGTTGGCTGAGGGGCTGTGATTTATTATCTAACCATTGTTGTTTGGTAAAAGTATATGGATTTGGATTTTGGAGAGGTTTTTAACTTGTTTCTTCTTTCGCTCTGCTTTTGGATATACTTAGGTCGCTCTTTTTAGCAGTTAACACCTGCTCCACACGTCACCGTTTCTCACCCTTGTAGACTTCCTTTTAGATTCTCTTTTTTCAAGAACTTCAAAACAAAATCCATGGCACCACTTCCAAATCGGCAAAATAAATAAATAAATAAATAAATAAATAAATAAAGTAATGCTATTTGTATTCTAAAATTTTTTAATATATCTCAAAAAATTAATTTTTAAAAAAATTATTTAAATATTTGTTAATTAATTTTTTTAGTCTTTCATACTCATTTTTGATAAATTTTTAAAAATTCATTTAGAAAACTTTTTTAATATATTAAAAATTTATTTTCAAAAACTTCTTTCTTATATCAAAAATTGTATTTCAAAAAAACATTATAATTATCTGAAAATACATTTTTAAAAAATATTATATCTAAAAATCAATTTTGTGAAGTAATTATTTACTTTTTTTTATTATAATCTTTTTATTAATGTCTGGCATAAAAATATTAGATATCTCTTATTACGATATCGAAATAATTTCCTAATAATTTTCCTTAAATATAATTTGTTTAAATCTTATAGTAAAAACTTTTAAACTTTCAATCGTACTTTCTATTGAATAATGTAGGCAACAATTTTTCAATTCTAACAAATGTAGATTTGAGAGAAATTGCAAAGAAGAATTCATGCAAGTGATTATTGGACCATGTGCAATAAAACAGTTACGTTCTATTGCATATGATATAACAGTCTCTTCACAATTCTTCTCAAATATATATTTGTTATAATTATAAAAATATTGTAAATATTATTAAACAGACAATACCTATTGATTGAAAGATTAAATGTTCTTATTGTTGGATTTATTAGTTAATTGATAACATTATCAATATCAATATTTCATAAGGTGTCAAGTTATTATGTACCGAAAATTTATTTTCGAAAGTTTTTAAAAATTTCAAAAATAAATGTCCGAAAATTATTAAGAAATTTTGAAAATACACTTTTTAAAATTTTTAAAAATTTTTCAAAATTAAATATCTAAAAACCTTTAAAGGATTCCAAAAATAAATTTTCAAAAGTTTTTGAACAATTTCAAACATTCATTTTCGAAAATATTTAACAAAATGTTTGAATCACAATTTAAATCATACCTTAAAACTTAAAATTCTAAATCTTTTAAAACTAAAAACAAAACTAAACGAAAAAATTAAAAAAATATAATTTACATCTAATTCTAAATTATTTAACATCAAATGGATAATTGAGGCTTAATTTGGAGTTTAATTCTTTAAAGGATTAGGTTTTCGATTTAAAAAGATGAAGTGCAAGGAGATGAGGTGCTTGAATTTTTTTAATAAATTTATACTATAGATTTGAGATATGTCAAATAAAAAATTAGTTGTTAATAATAATGGGTACGAAGAAAACAACTTGATATCCAAATAATACCACTCTAAAAAAAAAACCAATTTAGAATTAAGAAGATTTAGCGTTGAAAACACCTTGACAATAATAAAATGCTGGACTTGGTTCCCGTGATAAAAATTAATAACTTCAAATACATTAAAAAAAAAAAAAAAAAAGGAAACACGTTGACAATTTGTCAACAATGAAAATATTGAATTGTTTGGTGATATATATTTGTTATGATATACCATTTGTATAATTATTTGAAGTGGAGATGTGTGTCAATCGCTATCATTTTACATTCAAAAATGAATTCCAATCAATTTTAAATTAAAAAGACCTACATAACGTCCATTTCATCAATAATTAGTAGCCTGAATTTCAATATAAGCCTCCCTAAAAACTTTCTTATATTTTCCTTTCGCATTTAATCACCATTTCAAGACATTTTCTCCTTTTTCTTTTTGTTTCATTAATTTCAATTTCAATCCAATAAATATATGGCAATGCTGATTAATAACGATTTAAAAGCATTTGGTTAAAATTAGAGTTATATGTTTTAAATTTTGGGTTTCCATTGTGAATATTCACCATGCTTTTGAGATATTGGGGAGGATGAGGGCAGAGAAACAATTCTCTCCAAAAATCAAATAAATTGGAAGTTCTTTGAAACTGAAGTTCTTGGACGTACGGTCCTTTGCTCTTTCTATGCCTTCAATTCAACACACGTAACACAAGAGTGGACCACATTTGGTAGAATGGGATTGCCTACCTGCTCCTACAATAATAGATATCACAGTCGGTGGATATCAAGCTGCAGTTGTGATTTTTGTTGATGTTCAACACACAAAAAACAAAAGAAATTTTGGAAAGCAATTGACTAATCAGGCCATCTTCGGTTGATGGGGAGAGACAGCTGCCTTCACTGGCTTCATACATAAGTAAATGCAAATCAACATTTCCTTACCTCCCAAGTTACAGGGACTCATAAATGTTAGTACCTAAAAATTACTCTACCTTCTTTTGATGGTCATAGACAAACAAAAGCTCAACTAATTAACAACCAAGAGCCAGAAATTTCAAACTCGTGCCTCCTCATTATATAAGTGTGTGGGAACAGTTGAAAATATTACAAATCATTTCTATTATCTACACTTTTAAAATGAACAAACTGAAAAAGAAGCGGATAGTCCTGAAAGAAAACAGGATGAAAGCTTCTGCTTCAGAATCGATGTGTCAACAGGTTTTAAAAAAAATTACCAGTCTACAAGCATTATTACCAACCTTCATCAATGAAAATAATCAATAACAAAATGCTCTCTCTCTCTCTCTCTCTCTCTCTCTCTCTCTCTCTCTCTCTCACTAATTATTTAACAAAGAATCTTAATCTAGCTAACTACTGCACAGTCGCAACATATGGTACACAATTTCCTATTCTTCAAGCATATTCCATGCTCAAAATTCACATGTTCTTCGTGCAATGCATCTATATAAGGCCTGTATATGGATTGTACGCTTGAACAGGCATACCTGAGCTGTAAGGGCGGACACTGGCTCCATAAGGATTGCCAAAAGGATTTGAAGGCTGCTGTTGTGGGTCCATCATCATCATCATTTGCTGCTGCTGTTGCTGCTGCAACATAAAAGCCTGCTGCTGATTGGCCATTGCCACCATCTGGATTGAGGGTGGAGCAGCAACCATGTTTGACGCATTAAAGGGGTCATGCACTGGTTGTTGCATCATAGCACCAGACATAGGAGCTGGTTCCCATGGATTATAGCTAACATTCTCGTTGCTTCTTCTGATTGCATCGTCATACAGGCTATCCAGTGTAAGCTTGTCAAGCCCTCCAGCCTTTCAATTCATACAATTAAAATAGCATCAGTGAGACATGCATGTATATGTTATGTTACCTATATATGAGGGAACACACATGTTTGTCATCCTTGACAAAGCCATTACAGTGTAATATGCGACAGCCTTGCAGTATAGCATGCAATTTGAAAGGTTCAAGAGGAGAGACAACGAAAGTAAAAGTACCAGTTTGCTAGCAGCAGTGGCACTGTCATTTGAGCTTGGAGCAGTGACAAGTGCCAATTCCCAGCCTGTAGTACCATTTGCTTGAACAGGAGCAGCAGCAGAAGTTGTTTGCTCAGCTGGAACACCACCATGGAAACACAAACACAATTTCCCAACAAGAAATAAATCATTGAAGCAGAGTTGATCCAATTTAAAACAACCCAAGAGAAATTGCTTAGGAACTTATAAATTCAAAGTTGTAAAACAAATTTGAAACTATTCAAATTTGTTTTATGTGGTTAAAACCAGTAGAAAAGTGAGTTATTGAAGTTTCGTGCTGTCTATCATTGAATTACTGAAGAGGACTCAAACTCACCAACAGGAACAATAGCCAATGCCAAGGCATTCTTCTCATCTAATTCAGAAGCAACTGGGACAGGATCATTTAAACTCTAGCAACAAAAAGAAGAGCTCATAATGAAAAAGTCCAGGTTAACTGCTAAGTTCTCATATAACAATATAGTAGGTAACAAGAACAAAAAGAGACTACAAAATTACCAACAAATCAGGCGGTTCAACAATAGACTCTTCGACTTTCTCCACTTTTTCTGGCTCAGGTGGAGGAGGTGACGGTGATCGTTTCTTCTGCACCTCTTGGGTTTTCTTGTACTCGATGGCCAACACTTCCTTGGGTTTGTCAACCTGCTTGTTCAAAAATAAAATGTGTGGCAATCATTGTAAACTTTTGTAAGATTAACAGAAAGTAGTAAAATTCAAAACAGGACTTTTATAAACAATTACAAGAACATATATCACAGAGATGGTAATAGAATATTATATATGAATAATAACTCAATGGATGGAACAACAATGAACATTGTGTTGATCCTTATACTTTATACTAATCTTAGTTCAACTAAATATAATTGTCTATATCCGCACAAATGGGTGAATCATCGTTCATTTAAAGAAAATGAGCAAACACCACTCTCTCAACTTACTTTGCCAACAAAAAACTTAAAATCATATTGCTATATTTTCCACAAGCCATTCAAATAAAACTATTTTTATAAAATTCATAACCTAAACAGGTTGAGGTTTACAAACATAAATACATACGTATATTATATCTAATTGCATGCATGCAAAGGCATAGAAATATATACAAATTAAAATATCCTCCAGTTCAAACCAAAATCAATTTCCAAGAGAATTTCTAGACCTGATCTTTGTGCACTGTTGAAGCCCGAGGAGCTTCTGTTACATACTCTTCCATTGCTTGTAGAAATGATGCTGGGGGCTTCAACACAAATGCCAAAAGAAAATTAGTTTTAAAATAAAAAAACTCACGAGAATTCAAGGAAAAGCAAATCCATTTCAGAAAGCACCAAAGTCGGAGAATCCTAACCTGCTCTATCTTAATGAACCTTTCTCCACGCCCAACATCAAGACTTTTACATACTTCATAAAATTCTGAAAGCCTCTCTGCCTGCAAATACACAGTGTTAAATTCCCGCAGAGTTTGAAATCCTCTTCATTTACACTAGGAGACAATATTAGCAATACTGGAAAAGCAACTTACCTGTTGCCCAGATCTCCTGTATATATCCAGAGCCCTCATAGCATCAGGACGTTGCATCTCAAAGAACTGTCATTGTTCAGAGCATCATATATACATAATTCACTGAATAGAAAAGCATCTTATTTAGAAAGTTAATACCACAGCTTACCTTGTCTACGAGATTGACTGTACCATTACTTATAGCTTGATAAATTTTGACACTTTCAGAAGCAACCTGTTTGAAATGACAAAAGGACAAGACAAGAGAAGGTCATTTCCAATTAAACTCTACAAATAAGGAGAGCATAGACGGGTAGTATGTTTAGAAATTAACATACCATTGAAAGTGCCAACTGGATCACAAAATTATGAACAGCTGCACCTTGTGGCTGCACAGAAATTCCATTAATATTCCCACTAAAATAAAGGGAACAAAAAACGGAAGATTTTGTAGAACATGTTGTACAAAGAGATATACAACTCACACGACCAGAAACCATTTTCCATGCCATATCCATGTATATCATAACAAGAGGCATTAAATACTTACTTGACAGCCAAGAACACGAAACAGAAGCTGTTGCAAAGCTGGCAACTGCTCAAGTAACTCTGCAGTGTCCAAATCTTTGGTTCTCTGCAGGAAGATTTAAATCTATGAATTCTCCAGATAGTTCAGTTTCAATAAAACATAAAAAGCCTGTAATAGACATAGTTACTATTCTAACAATAGTAAGACAAAGACAAGGTCCTCGCAAGGTAGTTTGATTTATTTAAACTGAAAGCCCATGGTTATAGATGAGCATGCATGCTTCCAGGCACTAAAAACTATAGGACGGAGGTTTCAAAACCTAAAGCAGTTTTTGATAATGATGGTTTAAAAACCATATATGGTGCCATGAAATGAAGCATCACAAAAGTAGATTATTCAAGAGTTAACTTGGAGAGACATCACTAATTTATTTAAATGGAAAAATAGAGTTCTAACTATCAGAATTCTCCATGAGAGCAATTTCACACAACGAAAAATCCCAATCTTTGTCAATGAACTTGATTCATCAATTATCCTTCACCCTTACTTTCTTTCCCCTTTTTTTGGTATCATACAAAAATTTGAAACTCTATGCAAATGCCATACCAAATACTACCTATGATGTTGCAGAAAATTCATTAAAAAATGGTATCCAAATGCCTCTCAAATAAAATCTGAAAGGGAAAAAATCAAGAAGTGTAGATCAAGAATAAAGATTATGTATAAAACATAAGCTTCTTACTGGGCGGTCCGTCTCAATATCATATTTCAAGACACGGAAACATTCCAGCCTCTCCTCCAAGAACAAGGCATAAGTGCGAACCCAGGCAGAATAATCCCATGCTGCACAGCATATGGTTAAGGATTTCATAAACAAGGAACATCATTTTTTCTGAAAATTAATAGCATGGATTATCAGAAGATAAGATAAGGAACCATTTGGGCTGGAATCATCCTTGAAATGAGACATGTTAAGCATATGGCTTCTACTTCTGCCATAGTTAATGAGTTCTTCATGAAAAGTAGGGTCCACCTCTCTCAGAGCACGATGAATGACTATTAAAGTTTTCAATGCAACCTAAATGCCAAACAAACATTCAGTCAACCAAAATTTGGCAACACCCATTAATTACAGTATAATTGTTAATGTTTACAGATATTAGGTTCCCAATTAAACTAATAAATCAGCATTGAAGCTAAACAATTATTCTTCATATTCAAGTCACCATCAAGTTAACACAGAATCTATAAATCCATTAACAAATCATCGCTCTGATGTTCTCACTCTCAGTATTCACAACGATAACCTATCATAAATCCCAGTTTTGAAAGTACAACTCCCATAATAAAAGATGTAGCTGAAACTTGCAAATGAAATAATCTTAATTACAGTATATTTGTAATCTGGCATACTATAGAACCAAAATTTTCACTTGTCAGTATTTTCTTCTTTAAAATAGTAAAGGCATTGACCATGGAAAACATATTAAAAAAATAAAAGACTATGAACTGTCAAAGAAGGAACTATTCAAACTAAAATCCATCTTAATATAGATTCTATCAGAATTAGATTTAATAGTCTATAAGTTAGGAAACATGCAGAAGATGATATATTTCTAATCAAGCACAAAATCTACTCAGATTCTTAAGAACTAAAAGCTTCAGTTGTCTTCAGTTTCTTTTCAGCATAAGTAAAATTTCGCATTTAAAATCTTATGCGTTATAACATGATGAAAAAGATAATGAATCAGACACAGAGTCTCGGTTCCTATCATTTGTTCAATAATGACAGTCATAGATACTTTTAAAGATTTTTTAAAGCTTACAGAAAATATTAATATATATATATATAACAAAAACCCAAGCCGTTAATCAATAATTTCTCTGTGAAAGTATAGCCAGAATTTTGTTTTTGCAGTAACACATTTAACTCATTGCACATCCCTATCTTCAGTAATCCCATCACAATATGTTATTAGCAATTTTAACATACCGCCCAATTATGTGTCCTTGATAACCTCCTTGCAAGAGCATGGATGCAATAGGCAACATCAGCCCGAGGCCTAGTTGCTGAAATGGCAGCGAAAATTGCTGTGGAAAGGGTAAAAAACAGGTCTTATATATAACTCATCCATAAAGTGCTCTCCCTATGGGCAGATCAAATCTCAAAATAAATACTACTATTACCATCTACCTTGGGAGGGAATAAAAACTTAGAAAAGACAATCCAGTACACACCTCTAATGTGTTTTTCCTTTGCAGGATGTTCGTAATGATTTGTGGCCTTGACTATAGCAATATCCAATTCCTGCAAAATACAAAAATGCAGAAAAAATAAGGATCATCAACATCCATATTTGATATAACCATCTCGATGGTTATTATTATACACAGATAAATCCACCTTATAATCACTATTGACTTTAGCCAATGAAACGGTGGTGGTATCTTTGATGGCTCCAAGTGCTTTCCTCAAGCTCTTCTGCGTGCCCCCGCCAGACATTCTCTCTCCCTCTCAATCACAAAATTCTAAACAAAAAACATCATTTAAACAACATTACTCTCCTTTATATAAACTTCAATTTTCCTAGAACTATACAACAAAATTCATCTTTGAACATCAAAGATAAATATTACTTCCCTGAACTCATTAAAAACAAAATCCTTAACCTCAAATCTTGAAGTTTGCAGAAAACCAATTAAGATCTAATTAAACAATAATTCATAATTACCTACATTAATCCAATAAGCACTCTTAACTCTCGTTAGCACATTTGAGAATTCCCATCAGAAACAAACAGACACACAAACTCAACGCAGAAGAAAACGGCAGTAACCAAAATGAAAATTAAGAAATTTAAACAAATTCCTGCAAAATTTCCTTTTGATGCCGTGAAATGAAACTATTTGCACAATAAAAACATACAATCAAAACCAAATTAAATATTAAAATAAAAAAGAAAGCAAAAGAAGAATAAAACCCCATCAAAACGAAAATGAAGCCGAAAAACTTCAAACTTCAATCAAACAAAAAAAACCCACCTTTGACTTGCCACCTAATAGAAAAAAAGATTAAAAAAAAAAAAGATCTAACCAAATAAAAATGAAAAAAAAAAATCAACAATCCTAGAATGATGTTAATCTTCAACATGGATATTGAAGAAATGAGAAATCAAACAGCTTAAAAACGTTTTACCTGATGCTGAATCAGAGAGAGAGAGAAATTGGTCGGTGGAGTTATGGTCTTTCAGAGAGAGCAAAGAAAAGTCCAACAAATAATGAGCTTTTTGAGTTCTGGTGTGGGTTGTTGGGGGCAGTCGGCGACGCTATTTTTTTTCCTTTTTAATTTTTTTTTTATTTTATATTTATTTTTGTAAATTGCAAATATTTAAATCTTTTTTTTTTCTTCTAGATTTTGAGTTTCTCTCTTTCTATTTGTTAGAATACGGCCTTGTAAGAACTTGTACTGTGAATTTGGTGAGCCAAATAATGAGGGATTTTGTTACTCTGCGTTCGCTCTCATTCTCATGTGCTGCGCCTGTTTCCCATTTTTGTTTCATTTTCTTGTAATGATTGCAACAATTATTCTTAGTTTTAATATATTTTATCATCCCTTTGGAATTATATTTATAATTTGAACTCAAACTCTTACCTTACTTATCAAGTTAAATCTAAAAAAAAAACTTATATTATTTTAATTTAAATATTTTAATCAAAATTTTTTAATTTTGATTTTAAATATTTGATTAAATTAAATTTTAACAAATGTATATGTGAAAACTCCTTATAAAATTAAATTGTTTTGACATTTATATTAATCATAAAGGTTTTAAAAAACTTTAATATCACAAAAAATTAAATAAACAATTTTGAATTTATCTTTAATGGAATAATAATCTTGAGAAATCAAATATATTAAATAGCTTTATCTAGTGAGATTAACATAGTTATTTTATCAAAACATTTTACTCCATAATATATTTATATATCCTTACATAAAAAGAAGTTTGATTCAAGTGGCTTTCTCTTAAAATTAAAAAAATAATAATAATTGACTTAGAATAAGCATTAAAGGTGGTTTGCTTGTGGTGGTGGTGGTGGTAAAAAGATGGATTTTTTTTTTGCAAAAAAAATGGATTTTCTTTCCTTATCAACAAAAAAAATATCTTTATGACAAATATTTTGAGATAAAATCATAAATATATTTTTAAGATTGTCAAAAAATGAGATTTAAAAAATTTTTGGAGATATCAATAATTGTATTATAAAAAATAAAAATATTGAATATAGATTTTTTATTGAGATTCTTGTTTCCTAAGGATGATGGGAAAAAAATGATGTAAAATCCACTAAATACTTTTCTTTCTTTAGTATGTAGTGGATTTTTGTTGGTGGATTTCTTTTATGACCAAAGGAGAGTGTGGTGAGCCATAGTTGTGTTTTAGAGCAAGAAGTCGCTTTGAAGCAAGCAAAACTAATGCTGCCAGCTTGGTGAAAGACACCAGTTTTGAAATTTTAATCTAAAATTATACCCTTGCTTTTTTATGTTATTTGCAAAATTGACCTTATTATTTTCAGCTAAACTTTTAGTTCAAGATGATTGGACCCACCTTACTCATGCACGTGTTTAGTTCAAGATGAAAGATGTGAACGCTAATTGAGAACCGGGTTCGAAAAAATTAAAATATAAAAAGATATGCATGTTTATTAGATTTTTAGAGATGGTGAATTTGATAATATTTAAAATTATAATTTTTTGGTTAAATGAATTAATTAGATAAATATTGAAGATTAATCATAGGTTTAAAATTAAAAAAAAATGTTAACTTTCAACTTTGAAACAATAATAAAACTATTTGTTTTCAATTGCTTTATTTTTTTTTGTCTTAAATTTAGCTTTTAAGAAAAAATCTATTAAATATTTTTTTAGTAGGAATCTATTTACATTTGTACAAGTTTTACTCTTTTTTATCATTAAATCTAAATTAAATTTACAATTAATTTAGATTAAAATAATATTTTTAATTTTAATAATATTGATCTAAAAATTTTAAAAAAATAAAACTTACCCAAATATAAATGAATCTCTCGTATTCTTTCTTTTGTATTGAAATTTAAAAAAAAAAAATTAGGATAGAGTTTATCTTTTTTATATTAGTATTTGTTCTACACGCAAATATTTATATATTTTAATAACTATTATATAGATAAAATATAGTTACAATTTAGAATATAATGAACAACAAATTATTGGGAAAAAAAGAATAACAAATTCTGAATCAAGTAAATATTTTTTTAATTAAAGTGATAAATATTTATTTTTTTCTCTTCATTTATTAACCTTACCCATACTTTTATCACGTTTTTATTAAGTCCTAATTATAAAAGTAATGACTAATATTCTCACACACAACAAAAAACGTAAAATCATCAACAAATATTATTTCTTCATAATTTTGATAATAAACTAACCTCTAGAATTAGAGGACATATTGAAAAAAAAATTCAATCTTCCCTTTTAATCATTTTCACAATTAAAAGTTTACTTTGTAACATGATAAAAAAAATTATCGTCATATTTACTTGCATTTTATAATTAAATTTTTAAAAATTTGATCATAAAATCAAATTACAATAGAATAAAATTTTATCTCACATTACCAACTAAATTTTATACACAAAGATTCTGCGCCTTATTTCATCCCTTGCAATAAATGAATAAAATTTTTATAAAAGGTCTTGAAATACTTGATTTGGAACATTTATCCAATCCAAATTAAAAGAATTGATTATACTTTTATAATTGTAGAGCACAAGCTTTATCTTTATTTAAAAAAATATTATTCTTTATAAGATTTTGAGTAAAACATGCTTCAATTTCAACCTACTTGTAGTTAGAGCAACATTTCTCTGAATAGTACAATGAAAATAAATATTAATCTTTTTCCCAAAAAAGGGCATGATAAACGAAAACAAATTACCTATAGAATTAATATTAAGAAATAAGAATTGCCATAAATGAGAAAATTAAAACCAATTATTCGGTGTCGTGAGCTGGAAATTAAAGCAGATGCCACGTGGAAACCAGAGAGAATTCTTAAAAGTAGCTGTTAATCAAAAGACGATCGTATCCTCCACTTCCAAGACAAGAAGAAAACAAAGGAATAAACTGGGAAAGAATCCCAGAAATTCGGCAAAATTGAAGGGCAAGATTTGTCTTTTAGAAAATTGTCCTGATTGTAATAAACAAAAACAAAAAACAGAGTGCACCCCACTGACAACCTGGGTCCTGGAGTTCAACTTCCTCTTCATGTCACAACGGATACTGGTTGGGTGGGCTCCACAAAAATTTCCCTAAAATTTCCACCTTTCGAATCTAAATTTCCAAACCGTCCGATTACTATTTTAGGACTTAAAAGGGATTTGTTTTGTTAATTGGGAGTTCCGGCATCTGCTGGACAAAACTGATCGTATATTTGCATTTCTTTAGATGAAAGAAATGAAATTTTGTCCACAAAGAATCCAATTTGCAAGAGATGCATTCTTTTACAAAAATAAAATAGAAGCTCAAAGAATTTCTTTTATACCAATTATTAGAGAACATGTACATCAAATCATGATTCATAGATTTCAAGCTTAGATCTCACACTTAAAATTTTAAGTTACTATAGTTTTTAATTAATTTTAAAATTTTAAATATGTAATTTATTTGTTATATAAAATTAAATTTTTAACACTTAAATTAACAATATAAAAATCATATCAAAGTGTGTCAAATGTAACAAATTATTCACTTATATATATAAATATAAAATACATCTATAATAAAATTTTTAAATTTTACAAGTAAAATTAGAAGAGTTATATAAAAATATATATATTTATATAATCATAGATAGCATAGACAGTGCTGGCGGAAGGGTTATGGAAACGACCTTTCTCTAAGTATTTTTTATTCCATTGGTCTGTCAAAGTGTCATAAATGACAAATCCCCTGCATTTTTGAACTAAAGGAGCAATGAAGTACCAACATGCCGACAAGAATATAATATTGTGAATCCTGATCATCCACCAAATATGAATATCAGCCGGTCCGCTCAACACATCACTTACTTTCCGTCAGAATTATTGAGCACTATGGGCCTTAATAGCAACCTTTTTGATGCAATTTGCTTACTAGATAGAAGAATAGCAAGCGTTAAGAAAAACAAATTGAAAAAGAGACTTAAAAAATGGGTTGGGAAGCCATATTTGATGACAGAAGTCAAATAACTTTGAATCGAAGAAATCATTAGTGCTGAATTTGACAGAAAAGCGGAAAATAAATAAAATGTTGGTTTGAGTTGAAAATACCATTCCTTTCATGATATGGACGGTTGCCCAACTTTCCGACTACATGCATTTATTTTCCTTCATTGTAATGCACAATCCTCATTTTGTTTTCAGATACATCCCTTTGTAATATACAAAATCAGAGGAAAAGAAAGGATGGGTGGGTAGTTATTATTATTTTTTTTTTTGCTCTTATTTTCCAATTATAATACTATTATTATAACAAACAATTAAGAACACTGATTTAAAACATGCTAATATTACAATTGCTACACAGGACTCAAATGCCTCTTAAGCTTGTATAAATGTTTCAAAATTGGTAGAGATCATCAAAAGAAACCTTCAAGATCTCCTGACAACAGCAGTGGCAAAGAATGGATGATGGTTGAACTCAAAAGAAACCTTAAGTGATGGGTCAAGAGCTCCTAACCGACAAATGAGATTTAGAGCAACGCTGTTGTGCTCTGCAACCAGCTCTAGTCTTCGGAGTTCAGCCAATCTGTCTGGATCATTGGAAAAACTATTCTTGACCTCCTTTGCAATCCGCTGAGCATCCTTGAAGTAATTATACATAACTAGTGTCTGGATAGAAAGTAACTCAGTTATGTTTTGAATTAGAGAAGATTTGAAATCCAATGCATGAAATATAAGGGGAAACAGAACCACGGGTGGTTGGGGGTTTGGGGGGAGTGTTGATGGGGCAGAGATCTTTATCAAATACTCACAGAAAAGCGAGCATGAGTTGTTGATTCCTTGAATGATGGGTACGAATTGTGATCAGGAATGCAAGCTCTTTGTAAAAGCTCAAAATGCTGAAAGAATTTCTGGATAGAAGTTAACATGTGAGAACATAAGATGATGCAGTTAGCGAAAATAGCTACAAGAGTATGATAGAACACATTCTCAAGGTAATAAGCTGAAACCATTCTAATTCAAAGTCTTCTAGAAAAATATATGGCTTAAGGCAGTTAATCAGTCCAAAACTGAAATATCAGGTAATGCCCACATGGTTTACATCTAATAATCTTTTTTAATATATGTGCATGCATATGTGTGCGAGCACCCATGCATGTGTGCATTTAGGGAGGAAACTTGATTCTTCACCTCCTGCTCGGTATTAAAGGGGCTTGGACTCTGTAAGATCATGACTTCATTCCTCAAAGCAGCAAGCATCTGGAAAGAGACCGAACAGATTAATAGAGAGCATGAGTGGACAATATTTAAGCAAAACATTCAAATGAGAGATGGGAAGCATCTGCTGGTTATATATACATGTTCAAGACAATTTTAAATTAAACTAATTTCTTTTCAAAGATCTGTAGTTTAGACCAAAATGACAATAATACAAAACACAGGTCTAGACAGGAAAATTGTTTCCACTCACAAGTCACAATCAGGGTAAAGCATGGAAATTAAATAAAAAAAGCACTGTTACCATTGTAAGTCCTTCAGCAAGACATATATAGCATTGAAGGAACAAGACCACTGGTGGTATCCGAGATTCCCTAGCCAAATCCTTAGGAGAGTCCCTTCTCTTCTTTCCCTTTCTTTTACCTGATCATATACATAAAATCAATTTATAAGCTTGGTCATTGCTTGAGATACAGAAACAAAGATATGCAGATCATAGAAAGAAAAAAAAAAAAAAACCATATAACCAGATTTCAGACTTATCAATCGATATATATATTTATATATACATGAGAAAATTGAACAAATCTACATGTGCCTTATAGACAATCGCAAAGCAAAGAAAGGGTACCAAGGAACAGTTACCAGTGTCATAGCTGACAGACATCTTAAGATGAGTTTTCTCTGCAAGCTTGCTTAAGACAGCATATGAATACCAATATACCATGCAGTATTCGCTGGCAGAATAGAGTTCCAATTCAAAACCCAACATGAGAAATCGACAAGCGATCCAGTACGTTTGCTCTTCCACCCAAATGAGGATATGTTGGAATATTTTCATGCACATATTCTGGAAAACCAAGTAAATTTTTGTCAAACTTTTGGTGTTATGTGGAAAATAGAAGCTTGAGGAGGTGACAGAAGGAAATTGATAATAAGTGTCCCACTAATAATCCAATGGCAACGTGGAACAGACGAACGCAAATAATGAAACTCAAAACGATTGATGTCTTATATTCCTTTGTCCTTGCAGGCAAATCTGCTCCTGCTTCCTTATGCCAAGCAGAGATTATTCATGCTAAGACTTTTGCTCACACTGAAAAAATTAATGGTTAATTTATTTGTCTTTTTGAATAATAAAATTTAAAAAAGAGGCCTTTCTTTAACAATCCTTAACAAAGGAGTGTTTCTTAAACAATACTTCTTCTCAGATATTAAGTTTCAAATACTAAATTTAGGTTCATTATTGTTATTAACCTTCAACTCTTGCTCCAGAAATCAAAGAAAAAAAAATATATGTTGATGTAAAGCCTACAATCTATTTCATTGTAGAAGTTCTAAAGCATGAACTTTGCTAAAATTTACCCCCACACTAATCAAGACCAACCTATCAACTTAACAAATATTAAGGGTGTATTTATCTGTCTTCTTTGACTAGAGAAATTTTTAAAAAGAGGTCTTTCTCTTAGAATACTTTAAAAAAGAGTGTTTCTTAAATAATACTTCTTCCCAGATATTAAGTTTCAAATATTAAATTTAGGTTCATTATTGTTATCAACCTTCAACTCTTGCTCAAGAAATCAAAGAAAAAGAAAATGTTGATGAAAAGCCTACAATTTATTTCATTGTGGAAGTTCTAAACTTTGCTAAATGTTACCCCCACTTATAATGGAGACCAACCTATCAACTCAACATATCTATTCTCTGTGTGCAAGACCTGCTTAGTGACAAAGATGTTGATTAATCATGCTTAGTGGCTCTTTTACGTTGTAATTTCATGGATGTTAAGCTTTTCCTAGAGAAATACAAAATTGTTGTTAATGGTTGCATTTTCTCTCACTAAAATATCTCAAAGTAGTTACCCTGGACGTCCCAATATTTTAAACCAAGTACTACATTAGAGTCATATATCAAATCTGTAAGACAACTCAGTGCTACACTTGTAGCCAAATTTCACATTCAATTACAATTTTTTAGGGATTATCTCCAGCAAAGGTCCTTCAAGGTTTAAGAGATTACTTTGCAGAAAGAAGACTTACAGAAAAGTGACAATTCTAATGCATTAGAATGCATTAATTTTACTATTTATTTGATAACTAGTGGTTATGTTAATCATAAATCATAAAAAAGAAAGAAAGAAAAGAAAGAGCAACACACCTCATCATTTGAACTGCTTAAGACTTCTCCAAACTCGTTTCCGAAAGCAAGCTCAAGCTGTTAAACAAAAGACACGACAAAGTAAGAAAGTCCAGTTTAAAAGCAATTGAGCCATGTGGCTCATCAAGTCAACAAAACAGCTAGAATTACTCAGTAAGTTACTAAAGTTTTACATAGCCGAAAGTCTGCAGGCATATGGCAGGGTAAGATACCACAGAAAAAAAAAAAAGAATTCCTTTTATCATGTTTTCTTATTTCCTGAGTGGAAGAGAAGGTAAAAAAATAGTGCTCTTGAAGATGCATTACTACTTTTAAAAAAATTCAACAATTAAAAGGAAAAAAGAAAAAACTTGAGGAAATTATGTTTGCAAATAATGCAACATTTAGGAATCTGGAGCTTAGCCCAAATGGTTCATCCACCTCTCATAGGAGGTGGATTCCCACAATGTTGGAATTTGATCCTAGCATTGCAAATTCCCTTTTCTAATTCCTCCTAAGTTTTGGCCTCTTTTGTACAAAATAAATAAATAATGCAACATTCGGGACCACTTAGCCCTTAATTATGCCACTGGTTAAGATAGGAGGCATCCAATGTTAAAGTCACAAGAAATACAAATAGCAAAAGAAATTAGGTTCAAGAAATTTAAAACATAATTAAACAGATAGGCTAAAATGTACCAAAGAAGACCAGATAGTAAGAGAAGACAGAGCAACAATGCAATGATTTGCATTTGGAACTCTGACATGGTACAAACCTGTACATAGATAACACGCCAATCTTGCAAAATTTTCCCAAGCTTACGCCTCTGCCAGGCTGCATTTGTACAAAGTATTTTGAGCAAATTCATTACCAACTGCAATCAATAACACATTGAACATATGTTAGATGAAAGCACCTTGAGCAAGAGACAAAAGAATATGAAAAGCTGTTATTCAGGCTTTACAGCAGGATATCAAAAGAATCCTATCTGCATGAAAATTAATCCAGGTTAAGATAACTATATCCACATTTTCCAAAGCTTGGTAGAAATTTCACATATTTTAACATTCAAACTTAGCACTGTAATCAAGACAGTAGCCTGATACTTCTAACTCCAAAAAAGAGAGATACATGAACGTATAGACCATCTCAAAAAGATCAATTTCATAGAGAATATTATTATAAAAATGTACCAGAAAACAACAGTGAAATGTATAGCATAAATGATTATTGTCATAACCTGTCCTAGTTGCACAATATATTCATTCTTCTCAATATCATGGTTTTTGGTGGCTTCCGGCAATGCAGCAGCTTTAGTTATCACTGCAAAGATAGGATCGCGTCCATAGAGTTTCCCATCTTGAACCAGTAGAAGCTGTTCAACAATAAGATATGATGTTAAAAACCAAATAGATTGAATTGAGCAAGAAACAAGATTATACCAACATTGAATTCCAAACTGTTTATTCTCAATTTTTGACTGTTAACCAGTAATAAGTACAAAATATCGTTTCTGAAATGAGTAGTCAAACATCTATAAATCTATGTTCTTCAAAAACTGGGGGATAAAACACCACAGTACATTAGTCAAATTAATTTCTTTATGCGCTGGACTTATGTCTTAGTCTTTGTTCAGCTGTCTACTCTCAAGTGCAGAGAAAATGCTTAGTGAAACTCCCTTGTTTAGATAAGTGATGCCTTATGTTAAAATATTTACAGAGACATCCTCATTACATGAAGGAAAAAAGGGAAATAATGAACCTCAAGAAGGTAACTAACTCCACAATCAAGAAGCATCATGTGTATATTTGACTACCGCAGCTCATGGGATAAATATTGCTGCATGTCCTGAAGAACATATCTTTCTTTTCAGTCTGCTTTATTAGTACTAAATAAATTCATTAAAACAGATGAAGAAACACCTGCATGAAACTTTTCCCAATAAACTGGCAGAAGCCTACATGTCTTAATAAAGAGTACCATAATGAGTCAGATTAAAAGACAAGGACGGTTGTCAAATCACAAAAAGAAAGAAGGCTAGAAAGTCAACCTGCAGATGAGATCGTGCCACTAAATCAGGTTGAGACTTCTGGAACTGAACCACAAAACGCAGAAGATTTTCTAATTGAGCATCCAATGAGTAAGAGCACATAACATCTAGATCATGAAGAAGTTTTACAAAATATTCAACAGCCTGCCAAAGCACCAAGAGGGAAAATATTACAATAATGAAAGTAGATTTAAAGAAATTAAAATTAAATAAAACAAATTCTAACCATTTTCCAACTAAGAATTTTAATTGCACGTGGTGGTGTAGGGGCAGATAGTCTACTGTTTAATGTAGCATCAAACCCAATTGGTTCACAACCAGAAGCAGTTGTTTTGTCATCTATATCATCTTTAGAAGATTCACCAGAACAAGACCTTAGAAACTCTGCTGATTTAAGAATGGACTCTAGCTCCGATATGCAAGAAGCTATATGCTTTCTCGCCAACTCCAAACCTCTCCCCTGGGGCCGTTTCATACACGTAAGAACGTGGAAAAAGTGCTGAAAGCAAAAGAAAAGCCAGCAAAAATTATATTACAATCACGCATATGTTTGTTAGAAAGGGTAAGATAGATAAGAATGCCAAAGAGAAAATAATAGTTGCTAGAAGAAAGCACCAAATAGAGTGTTGCCGATCTAAATTTAAAAAACAATGTGCATAACTGTTCCATATTTGATGACGGATCCCCTCAATATATTGTCCTATATTAATAACTGTCATCTTCAAATTAGGGAAAAAAAGTAGTTTATTGAAATTCGCCAGTTGCATGCAATCAACAATCTAAGCTTTGACAATCGAGCAAAAAGTCGATTACTGGAAAGGAGATCCATTAAAGAAATAAACTAAAGGCCTGCAAATCTTCTAAACAAAAGCACAAACACAGATGGACAGTTTGTCTTATTCACAGATATTGTAAAACAGTAACACAGCTCAAAACCTTACGAAAACGTAAGCGACACAATAAAGCTTTGCAGAATCCTTCTTCCAGATTGGGATTGCACTGTAATGGCTCTAAATCTGCATCAATATAGCCACTTAAATCATACAAAACTATTATTTTAATTATTTCTAAAGAAATAATTCATAATAGAAGTTGACAGTGAGTGATGGTAAGAAACAAGTAAAATGCACAACTGAGAAGAAACAGTTACAAGGCAATTCTTTTGAACAGTAGCCCATTAATGCTAGAATGCATAGATAATACATAAATCTTTCTATTTTGAATCCAAAAGAGAAAAGCTGAAGTCCAGTCCAATCTTTAGATTCCAGAGCCTACCTTTAAGATGACATCTTATCCTGGACAACAAATTTTACCATTTCTCTTGTGAATCTTTTCAAATATTCCTCTCATTAGAATATAAGATTTACATTAATAAACAGTTCGATAATCGAACTCTTTGTAATTCAGATCTAGCTGACTTCTCTAAGAAATATTGCAATAAACTCTTTGTAATTCAGATCTAGCTGACTTCTCCAAGAAATAATCATCCTGCCTCTAAGCAGATGCATATCAATTGCAAGAAAGAGTTAAGAGTAATGCTGACGGAAGCAAATTAGGACCAAGGTGATGATGATTTACAATGTAATTTTCCAGATATTAGGCTTCCCTCAGTAAAGAAATAAAGAAAAGCTTAGGCAAGTGATGAGATAACTACCCTCAGATAACCTTCTTTTTGAAGGTGTAGCTTTACATGCACGCAATTGGCGAGATATCGTCTCTTCGACAGCATTCAACATTGACAAGCACTTCTCATCTCCATCCCCATTTAAAGGAAGACCATATGCCATTGTAAAAAGATCCTCCTCCTGTCAAATGAAAATGTTCACAACTGACCATGTATTTTTAAAGACAATACATGAACTACAACCAATGAACAATGACTGTGAATGCATAAAAACTCTTCTGCCACCAGAATATGAGATTATATTTTGAAACATAGAGAAATTTTACAAGTACCCTCAACTAATTCTCATCTACCCAGCCCCACGCTTTTCTTCACACCACCAAATTCTTTTTTTTTTTGTTGGGGAGGATATGAGGACCAATTATTTTGTTAAATAAAATTTGTTTAGTCTGATCCCTTCAATATCAGAACTAGAAGAAAACTTCTAACACTTTTTAATATTAATCTTAAGTTTAACACAATTTATGGATACATCATCCACAGTGATTTTGCTTCAGAATAATGTGAGAAACTGAAACATATGAAAATTTTCCTTTAAAATGAAAAGAGGCAAAAAAAGTTGTTGGAATACTTTACTTCATGTGTACGTGCATCTGAAACAACTGACAGAACTGCCTTGCAAGTTGTTCGTATAACTCTGCAATAAGAATGCAATAAGGCATGTGAAGCTGTCCTATCAAGCCTCAGAAGATAGATGCATGAAAAGACAGTTTGCGCCAAGGAATGACCCTTATGCCATGCTGCCTGCCACAAAAGACTACAATTTAGATAAAAGAAGAGAAACATATCAAGTAGGGAGCTATTTGGTATAGACACAGACACAAAATACATTACACACACAACAAATACATACACAGAATAAGTATAAATACAAAATCATTACAGTTAACTTTTCATCTATTATCTTCCTTTCAGGATAAGCTTAAACACACACAATGAATGAGGATAGAAATCTCATTCATGTATAAGATGCTTATTTGGGAAGTATCTAGGACATTTTGAAATGGGTGAGACAAATCCCAGACAAACCAAAACAGTCATACATATGCTAAATTTTGCAACAATAAATTGAACAGAGAATGAAAAAGCTAATACCTCACAAGCTAGAAGATGATCCATGATATCAATAGTGCATTGGACATCAATAGTGCTGTCAAGGCTAATAGGAACAGAAGCAGCACCATTCTCGATGGCCTCATCAATAGAATAGTATCCACAAACAATACCTGAATCCATCTTCGGATCCATTATCTAATTAAAAAAAAAAAAAACTTGTCAATGAAGGCAAAAAAACTTTATACTTAAACCAGAAAAAAAAAAAAAAAAAAGAAGATAGGAAACATATATAAGGAAGTACTTAACATAACTAAACAAGAAAAACTAAGTCATTAAAATACATTTTAAATGGGAGTATTTCTTATTTATGTCTGATTTATGAAAGTAACGAGTTCACTTGAGGTTCCAGTATAGGATCAAGCATGTAAGTGACCATTGCAACACACCCTCATTTGGAAACATGTTGATAGAAAGTATTCCCACAAGGAACAATCAAAGCAGAAATGACAACAAAAATATCACAAGTATCATCTTTAAGTAAGAAAATGATAACTTCCAACCCACTAACAAAATTAGAAAGGAAATTACATTAAGATTGATCAAGAATCAACATGTAGCAATACCTCTAAAGCAGACATGGCAGCAAAAAGATTGAAATTATCCCCATGAATGAGCTCTCCATCTCCAAGACCTGTGATCACCAAATATTGCAGAAGAGCTAAGTGGTAACGCGAAACCCAGAAAAGGAAATTAAAACAATATGTAATTATCACTTGAAAACACCCACATTTCCACTCCATATTTTGCATATGACCACGGCAATGATAAGATTTATGGTTAATAAAAAACTTACGACAATAAAAGATTTTCACTTAATAATAATTTTCTTGCATTATGTGATCACAGAAGAAAATTTTCAAGGAAAAAGCCTTAACTTTCATAATGCCAATACCTTTCCTTTTCCCTATCTATCATCTCTACTACCAAAAGCAATAACTTTCCACCCTTCAGTTACTGAGGAAACCAAAAAAAAGAAAAAAAAAATGCTTTACTCATATAAATAAACCCTAGTGGTTAGCGATTCACTGTTAGATCTCCAATTAAAAAAACGTAGCACAAAATAACAAATATAAAACAAAAAGAAAAAGATAACAAAAAATTTTCTTTTTCTCTTTTTTCTCATCAACCAAACGGAGGTTTAAGGAGGGGATAAAAGACGTAAAGAGGGAGGAGGAGATTGAACCTCTACAGGCGGCTAGAAGGAGAGGCGAAGCGTCGGCCCAGACAGTGTTGTCGGTGGAAGGAATGGAAGTAAGCTTCGGTGCTTGGCCGTCCATGGAGGCTTCTTCTGAAACTGACTTATCAGCCATTGGTTTTTGAGTTTTCACTTCCTTTTGTTGTTTGAGGGGGAATGTGTGAATAGTTTGTTATGCTGTGGAACAGAAACAGTGAGGTCTTTGGCCTAGGTTGATGTCTTTAACTCTTGATGATGGTCTTTTGTTTTCAGTCTTCGCTTTGCTTTGTTCGACACAACACAAGAATCCTAGTAAACCAACACAAAGTACACAAAACAACTCAACTGAGAGGGTTTAGGGCATCTTTGGGGTCGGGCCTGGACCCCACTTCACTCACCTCGGTCCATCTCAATGCTTTCTTGGTTTTATCTTTCCCACTGTCATATTTTAATCGTTTTTTATTACATTTAAGTAAAATAATGATTATAACAAAGTTTTATTTAAAAAATTAACAACCGAAATTTCATTTTCTTTTGCTTCTCCCAAATTTCTTTTTCACTCTATAATGTAACATGATTTAAAGCTACTTCAGTAGCATAGTGAGAAAATTTTTTATCGCATTATGATTATAAATTTAATTATAAAATGATATTATGGTGTGATGAAATTTTTTGGCAAAAGAAATTTTAATTGATGATAAATTAGTTATGTAATTAGCATGTTAAAAATGATAAATAAACAAAAACAAACAACATCTTTAACTTGAGCTACAACTTTACGGCAATATCAAAAAATTGCTTGGGATAGGTTGTTATGCTATGAAAAATGGGGATATCAAGGTTTTGGCAACCTAAAATTCAGCCTCCTTAACCACACCGAGTGAAGCAGCATGTGAATAGCACCAAATCGCAGCTGTGCTGCTTGGTTCAAAACAAAGTGCATGCCTTTGAACTTACCTCACCCTCTTTTGCATTCTTATCTGATATCCCTTCCAAAATCGTCTTGATTTCCGGTATCTATGTACTGTGAACTTGCTCCAATCAAGCACATCGTTAAATGGCAATGCATAATAACCAGAAATTATAACAGGGACACACCCTATGGAAATTGCAGTGGCCACTCTTGGAATAGGCACTTCGTACCCGCTTGGACACAAGCAAAACTTGCTTTGACCTTTTAATTTGAAGTAATAATCTTTGTTGATGACAGGTATTGGGTGGACTTTTTTTTTTTTTTTCATAAAGAGATGGCAACAATCTGTAAATAAAAAAGAAACTGCAAGAATTGTGCACTTATTTCAATAGAATTTTTTTTTTCTTTTGGAAAACATGAAAAGGAAGGGAGATGACGATCGGGGGGGGGGGGGGGGGGGATTGCATTTTCCAAGTAAATTCCACACATAAAACAATGGTTGCAAAGCAGGGCAATTAAGGTGTACATGTTTCCAGAATTTGTTATAATCCTTCTAAGACTTGTTTGCAATGTCATACAGAGAAAAAATAAAAGGTGATCATTGAATTCTACTATTTATATCTTTGATTTGGAATTGTAATTTATTAACGTATTGGATCCTCATCCTACACTTATAATGCCATTTAACACAACATCTCGGAGCACATAAAGACTGAAAAAGTAGTAGATATGTACAGAGGCTGACATCAATCCTCTAGTCTAAGGTTAAGCCTTCTAAGCCATATTGAATGAAGCACCATATGAAGGATATCAAAAGGCTTAGCTGGTCTGTTAAGTTGAAAATGCCTTCTCAATTTCAACACCCTCTTCCGCATTTCCAGATATTCATTTTCCGGAATACTTTGCAGGATCGTCTTAATTTCCGGTATCTTCTCCACCGGAATCTGCATTGAGAATTTGCTCCAGTCAAGAACATCACTGAATGGTAGTACATAGTTATCAGAAATTATCACAGGAACACACCCAGCATAAAATGACTCAACCAATCTAGGACTAGCCACTTCAAACCCACTTGGGCACAAGCAAAACTTGCTCCGTCCCATTAATTTATTGTAATCTTGGCCTTTAGGAAGGTACTCATGGACTTGAACTTCATCATCTTTGCCTTTCCAATGCTGGAGCAAGATTTTACGAATGTTTCCATGGGCACCACCAGCAAAGAAGGCAAGGATGGTTCGCTTATCAGGTGCTTGGCTGAACTTCCGTTGGCTGAGCCCTCTTGGAGGTAAGTTGAGTTCTGGCAATGTAACATCTCTTTGGGGATTAAATCCTTCAGAGCTGTTTGCATTGCATAGCACCCTTATCAAATTCTTGTACAGTACAGGGTCCCGCATAGAGACTTCTGGTGCCTAAAACATTGTGGCGGAAACAATGTTAGATACATGTAAGATTGAAAATCCTTTCAGCTTATTTTGGCACTTGGATTATTTTTCTCGTCAACTGATCACAATCAAAGAACATCCAGGTTTAAGTAAAAGGTTTAGTACCTAAAACATTAACAGAGCAACATCAAGTTAAGGGCAATCCTCTTTAGGTAATGGGATGTGTTAAAAGAAAAGTGAACTCAAATTAATCAATACATCGCTTTAAATATATGACATCTAAAATATTTGAAATTTGAACTTCAACACTTAAATTTTTTTTTTTATGTAAAAAAAAAAAAGAAGGGAATATGAATGATGGAGTTAATATTAACATACCCAATCATGGCAAGAGAGCATAAAATGATCAGCACCTCTGGTTCTATTCCAATATGGGTACTTGTTGGCTACAACTTTGATGGAATCAGTGAAGATCCTCACCAAACGCTCACGATCATAAGTGGTGATAGGCAAGTAGATGTAGTGAACAATGTGTCCTACGCTAACCGGAAGGAAGAATACATGGGCCTCATTAGGATGCTGGGCCATGAATGGGCTTTTACCATTATCTATTTCGTCGATAAACTGGCCCTCGATGGCATAGATGTCTTTCATGGGCCCATTATGGAGTAAGGGTCTTTCTCCTTCCTTGTAGGCCCATATCTTGAATCTCTTCACCATTTCTATGTGACTCCTGATTCAAAGCAAAACAGACAAACAAGAATTGCAGTTTCTTGTCATAAACCACGACGGCGACCCCAAACCAAAATGGAAAATTTTGACTCTAATGAATATTATAATTAGAAGGAAGGGAAATTCGGAAAAAACGAGATCATGTCTCTGCTATATAAGGATAGCCTAGGTATGGGTGGAAAGAATAAGTTGGGTTCCGTAGGCATTCAACATTGCTACTCATTGTACTGTCAAACTGGCTTTCAGTTTTTACTTTTGCATGCCACATGCTTCACCACATCTAAAACATTCTGAGCCCCCCCCCCTCCCAAAAAAAAAAAGTAAATTAAAGCATATCAATCTGTCTAAAGATTGGTAATCTCCATTAACATTAATTCATCTTGATCTTATTTGATTAATGAAGCAGAAGGAGAATAATTAACTAAAACCTTTGAAATATTTGGGGCGCTTTTGGTGGCTGAACTTTGAAATATATAAGGGAAAAAAAAAAAAGAAAAATGATACGATGTAATGCATTTGGTAGAAATTAAGGAACTGTTTTACATATAAACTTTTGAGAATAAAAGAATCCTTTTTGCATGGGATATTGTAGATTTTAAGATTTAAATTTAAGATATACTAAATATTACGATGATAATTGCATGATCTAATAATATTAAGTATTGGATTTAAATAAAGCAATTTTCAAACCATAACACTGAAATAACTCACAAATTAATTACACATTTTCCAAGAAAGTGGAGGAAAATGTATTTGCATTTACCAAATAAATTAAAACCAGGTACCTTCCATAGGCTTCTACTATATATATAATATGATAGTATTATAATATTATAATTAGTATCTTAAATTAAGATTATTAAAGTTGATAATAAAAAATTAAAAAAAAAACTGTTTAAAGTCACAGAGTTTTCTTAACTGATGAAAAGCGTATGCATTTCTGTACATGCAGCCTCTGGGGATGAAAGTTTCCTCCTTGTCTGATGTATAATTCCTTGTTCGGATCGCTTTCTGGATTGCCGCTCGTGCGCTGGCTAAGTCTGCTTCAACCCTCTCCGAACTACTCTTCTTCTACTCGAACAATGAATTACGACATGCATCAAACGACGATGGAGATCAAATCATCAACTTTCCAAAAAAAAACATAAAATGTTCAGATAAAAACTCATTGACATATGTAAGCTTACTTTGCTAACAACGTTGTGACTTGGTATAGAAGGGGAAGGTGAGGGGTTGGAATTTTCATTGGTGAATGTTGTGAAAAATGAAGGGAAAGGGATGGAGAGATTTTTGATCTGGTTTGTGGGAGAAAAGCAGAGGAGAATGAGAAGAAGGAAAGTCGGAAAAAGCAGAAGTGTTGAGGAGCAGCTAAAGGTTGCCATGGCTACTTCTTCAGGTATTTTTTTTTTTTTTTTGTGATGCTTAAAATCCTTCACTTTAAATGTTTTATATTATGGAGCGAGATCAGGGAAGGGTGTTTATTTGGTGGTATGTAAGAAGTTGCCTAACTAAGCTTTGTCTTTAATGGAATAATAGTTTTCTTTTGGTAAGAAAAGATTCACTAATCTTTTAATTAATACTGGAATTTTTTTTAATAATAAAAGTTTTTAGGTTTTATCGCATATCTCTTCCTGAATTAATCTAAATAAATTTATTTATATATGATTTAACAATTTATAAAAAAATATTATCACTCAACTTCCATCAAATTTGAACTTGAGAGTCGAGACAATTAAGATAGAAAAGAGTAAACTCTCTTATTACTTATTTATTTTTTTATGATTACTTATTTAATTCAATCCATTTTTAATCAAACAAATTAAAGGGATTTTTGTGGTTAATGGGATTCTTGTAGTTTTCAATGATAAAAGGTTTGTTATATTATGTACACGTCTGATGCTATATATAATGGAGAAAACAACTTGTTCTCCCTTTCTTAATTACATCATTTCTTTTCTTTGGGCTACACATTTCTAATATGTCAATAAGAGACTATATTAGCTTATGATGAATTTTTTTTAAATTGAAAAGCACCAGAAAAATGAAAAGCACCAATGTTTTTAATTTATGGATGACGTCCAATGACATTCAGCCTTTTCTTTTCCTCTCCTTCTTCTCGGCCCCTATCTTTCTGTCTTTGTGAAACTTTAATTTTTTTAATAATATATATATATATATGTTTTTTAATATGAAATATTTTGTTGGTTTTTTAAATTTTCAATTAATTAATAAGTAATTACCATATTCCTTAATAAATAAAACGCCACAAAACTTCTAATACAAGCAAAGTAAGGATGGTAATGTATAAATTATGTTTTGTTAAGTCAACAAGCCTTGTAATCTGCTAATAATATAGGAAAAATCTTAATTGCAATAATCAAAGTTCAATTTCTGAAAGTTCTAAATATAAATTTATGTCTCTATAAATTCTTGAAAATGATACGAGTCTTTATCATGCATGATCAATATTAGAGAGGGATGAAAAATCAGAGGAGAGGGTGTCATTGAAGAGACCAAACCATGTAAAGTCATAATTATTACGTACGTTCTTAAGTTTTAAGTTTCTGACAATCCATAAGACCTGAAGGAAAAAATCATATGGGGTGTTTTCTTGAGTTTTCTTTGGTCCATCCGTTGCAAGATTTTCCTTCTGTATTATTACAGATCAGTGAGACATACATACGTGATCATAAAAGCGAAGGATAATATGAGTTATGATAAGATCTCCATTGGGATACAAAGGAGGGGTTTGTGGGTGCTTCTTAGACTTCAACTACTTGCATATGATGGGATTAGATTTAGTATTTATGCATATGGTCTTTGAAATATTGTGTCATTTACAGTCCCCTAAGACCTATGAAAATAGGTTTTTGTACTCAAATATTCAAATTTTCATTTACAAAAAAAAAGAAAAAATTACACGACTAGCCACGCAGTAATAATAATTAAAAGAGAAATTATTTTTCTAAAACTCCATTGCTAAAATTATATATATAATAATAATAATAATAACTCAGCCCTAGCCCTAACTCTTAAATAATCATACCAGTAATTATATATCATTAGAAGGTGAAGAAAATTTACATGTTGAAGGTTTGGATAATTTGTGAGAAAAGGACAAACTCGTAAGGTATATTACTCTAGCTAGGTTGACCCAATGCATCATTTTATGTATGAGGAACATGTTTAAAACTTAGAAGAGAAGCATGATCATGAACTAATGTCTCAAGTTTAGAGTACTCTGCCTTGGATCACAAGCTTTCTGGAGCCAGCTGCTTCCTTTAATTAAATGCGCTTATCATCAGGTTGAGCTTGAAATGAATGTAATCTAAGAATTTCAAAAGTGAAATCGATCAGTACTTCTCGTTGTCCTTAATATTCGGCCGAATGAAAATCACTTTATGAAAATAAAATGAACATTAAGAAAAAAAATATATTGAGAGAATGTATAGATTTGTAAGTTTATTTGAAGAATTCAAAAGAAATATAAATCACCTCTAATCTCTTCCTCTATTTTTAAATTATGATTTTTGTTTATAAAAAAATATAAATTTAGTAATTTATAAATTTACGTTGTATAAAATATTGATAATTTATATATTTGTATCGTATTTTACACGAAAATTATATGTTACAATTCATATTGATATGAAAATATGATATATAGTTTTTTAATTTTATTAAACCTATATATGATTTTGTCAACATTTTAAATCGTACCACTTTCATATATTTTATTCGTATTATTTTTGTGTCTTATTATCATGTTGTGTTTTAAATTATTAGGTATAAAAATATAATATATATATATATAGTTATGGATTCTTAATAAATTTAGAATTTATATTTGATATATTGTCAGTATATAAATTTTATTTACTATCAGTTAATCAAATAATATCACCTCACTAATGAAAAAAGTTAATATTACAAATGATCTCTTTAACTATAATAAAATGTTTAATATGGTATTTAAATTTTAAAAATTTCTAATATAATATTTAAAATATAAATTTATTAACTAATGTGGTACTTGAAATGTTGTTTGTGTACCATCATTTGCCACATTATATATGAGTATTAAATTAATTAATAAATTCATAATTCAAGTAACATATTAAAATTATTAAGATTAAGTGTAATATTAAACATTTTATTATAATTTAAAAATCATTCATAACACTAACTTTTAAAAAATTAAATTTTTACGTATTTATTTTAAGAATTTATAAAAATTTATATTTATTCAAATATTATTATATGATTTATTGACGTGTGTAGAATCTAAAACTCATTTAAAAAAAAAAAAAAATCTAAGAATGAAACTATACGGATTCTTATGTTTTGTGATCAAAGGGTGCGCTTATAGAACATTTTTCATTGCGAATTTCCTTAAATGGCCCAAACTTGAGGTTAGCCGTTGCCTTTCTGGCCCCAAATGTGGTCCAAAACTGTACTTAAACGTCCCAAAGGAACAATCAGTCAAGCATGTTCTTCACAAGGCTTTCCTGTTAGATCAAGATGACAACCTGAAGTTGAGCCTTCTTAGCCACACCGAGTGAAGCACCATGTGAATTACATCGAATGGCTTAGCCGGCCGGTTCAACTCAAAATGCCGGCGTACTCTCTTCACCCTTTTATGCATCTTCAAGTACTTACTATTTGGTATCCCTTGCAAAATGGTCTTAATCTCTCGTATTTTCCCCACTGGAATTTGTACTGAGAATTGGCTCCAATTGAGGACATCACTAAAGGGCAATGTATAATTGTCTGAGATTATGACTGGCACGCACCCTGCATAAATTGCTTCAACCTCTCTTGGGCTGGCCTCTTGGGCTGGCCACTTCAAACCCACTTGGGCACAAGCAAAACTTACTTCTGCCCATCATTTGGGTGTAATTTACATCCTCGGGGAGGCGAGCATGGACTTGGACTTCACTGTCTTTATTTTTCCAAAAATCCAGTAAGATTTTCCTGATGTGTCCATGAGCTGAACCCGCAAAGAATGCCAAGATGGACCGGTTATTAGGCTTCTGGCTCATATTGGGAGGACCAAGCTTTCCAAAGGGTACGTAAAGTTCAGGCAATGAGAGTATGAGACGTCGGTTTTGGGCCTGAACCCCTCGGAAGTATTAGCATTGCAAAGGACCCTGATGAAGTACTTGAAGAGTTCAGGATTGGCATGTGAAACGTCCGGTGCCTGAAATATCAAACTAGCAATATATATTTGAATGCATTTTATAATGTAAATGCAGCATTCAATTGACCTTGCTTCCTTCATGGGAAGGTTATTGAATATGTGTATTCACTTGTCAATTAAGCCAACTACTTATCCGTAGATATAAAGATCAGCTGAAAACATCCACAAAATGAGAGAAAAATGAAGGGAAAACAAAGTTTTAACATACCCAATCGTGACATGAAACCATAAAATGATCAGCACCGTTGCTTCTGTTCCAGTATGGATATTTAGTTGCCACAGTATTTATATAGTCTATCACTAATCGTTGCAATCGATCACGAGAGTACTCTTTAACTGAGGTGATAGGCTTATAAACATAGTGAATCACTCCTGTTACACTAAAGGGCAAGAAAAACACATGTGCTTCATCAGGATGGCTAGCCCTAAAAGGGTTATTCTTGCTCTCCATTTCATCAATGAACTGCCCCTCTATGGCATATATATCGTTCAATGGCCCGTTGTGGACTAGAGGTAGCTCACCTTCCCTGTATGTCCACACCTTGAACCTTTTTATCATTTCTGCATGGCTTCTGATTATGTAAAAATGGAAAAGGAAAATGTTAATCCATCGGAAATTAGTACTAGGCCTCTCAAACATAAGCTATAAGAGGAAAAGTTCAAACAAAGGTAATTAACTGGTAAAATGCATATGCATTTCTGTAAATGGATCCTCTTGGAACAAAAATCTCTTCCTTCTCTGATATTGTAAAGTTTTGCAATTGAACTGCCTTAAGAATGGCTGCTCGTGCTCTAGCTAAATCTTCTTCAATCCTCCCCAAGTTGCTCTTTTTCTGCCAATGGAGAGACAATTACAAAGTAGATGGATTAAAAAGGACCAAAACAGTCATCAATCGTTGAGGTTTTAAAACAAAACCTGCAAACATTAATATAATATTGCTCACCCTGATCATAGCAGCATTATATTTACTGCTTTTGTACATGGAAGTTGACAAAAACCCATCAAGGAAAACGTGTGGTGCTGTTGTATGGTTGGTCTCTCCTCGACGGAAAGGTGAGAAAGAAGTGAAAAGTTGTGTAAAATGGTTGCTATTAAAGGGAGACGAACAGTAAAGAACCAGAAGAAGAAGTAAAAAAACTGGAAAAAGCAAGGAAGACGAGTGACAACTTGAGGTTCCCATGGCCTTAAAGAAATATTTCCCTGTTTCTCACTTTGTCTATGGTGTTTCTTCCATTGGATACATGAAAGGTAGGAAGATATTGTCTGCTATATATGAAAGTTGCAGAAATAAGTATTGCCAACCTTTCAGTTTGCTATATAGTATTTTTAAATGGATATTTCTAGCTAAATGCCTTTGACTACAGCCCCCGAATATTCAAATGAGCAAGAAAAGAATATTGTTGCTCGCTATATATTCTTATAGTATATATACATATTCTTTTGCTTAATCCGTACATTAGTAAGATATGATGACTAATCACACGGCAATTTGAGCAAGGCTTAGTTCAGCAATGATCTTGATTTGATTATTTCATATCCGAAATTAAAAACCTATCGAGGACTTCCTACCTTTTCTACAAGAAGTAATATAGTATTGACTACTAATCTTGAATTCAATCAGATTAGTGCTATTAAAAATGACAAGTTCATTTTCCCATTCAAATTTTGACTCTTGGTTGATTGAAGTGTACTTGCTTTTGCAGACCGATGTTGCTCTCATGGTGAATATTAATACAAATATTCTTTTCAGCTTCATTAGGCTTTTCACGTGTGTAGGCCTTAAAAGTCACCCATATTTATGGTGAAGCTTTGAATTCATATTCTGGAGAATAGTCTGAGCTCTAAGCCCGAGTGCTTACTGATTTACTCAACCACAATATTTCGCTGGCTAAGACGGTGTCAGTCATATGACTATACATCAATTTCAGCAATATATATATTAAGTCTTGGATCTCAAACCTCTAGAGTCTTGTGCCCTTTAAGTGAAATTGAAGTCAATACTAAAAGTCCAACCTGCAGATAGGTGATGGACTCTGTAATTGTTTACAGATATTGATGCAAACTCTGATAGATAAGTTGAAAGTGGTTTATTCAAGGGTAAAAATCGATATTCTTTCACGAGCGGCTAAACTAGTGATAAAGGACGCCAACAGGTCGACGTTTCAGGTGATAAGCAGACTTTTGACCATTTCTATAACATTGTCCCAACAAAAAGTCATGGCTTATGTAATAGCCAGCTTGGAGACCGTCGTACGTCCCCCTCGATTGCATTATTCATGAGATTCCAAGTTCAAATCTCATCCTCCAACTTGGCTATGAACATGGTCCTGATTTTTTTCTTGGTCTTTAAATATTGCTTCTCTAACTCAGTTAATGCTGCTCTGTTTAAACAGTTGCTGTATTCTGATGAGCTCCAACTGAACCAGAATGTACTTTATTTTGGTTTTAAAGCTTCAATTTAACACATTGTCGTGGATTGTAGACAGTCAGTCAATTGGCTGGCTTATTTTCTGGACTTTTAAAACCTTGTGTGGTTGGGATGAAACTGGTAACTACCGACTGAGGATACTCTCCTTGAAGCATTTATGAGATGTTTCAAACATCAATCAGATACTAACAGTTCAAAATAAAGTACAGCATTGTTCATAGAAGAACACTCTTGCATGATAAACTGATGATACAGTCAAAAAAAATCATTAATGAATAGGCAACAAGTCTAAAAATTTGTTGAATGAAGTCAATACCCAATAAATGAAACAAAAAAAAAAGAAGTAAATTTATTTCAAGTATGATTCTTTGCATATTGCTGCTTTACTGATAGCCGGCCCTTGATGACGATGCTATCTTATCATTAATATACATTGGGAGAAAAATACCTGAACTATCATAAAACATAAATCCCAACACCCCCAACCTCACAAAAGATTAAAAAAAAAAAAAACTAAAATAAATGAATATTACTCACAGTTACATGACTTAATTGAACAAACGTAAACCCACCTTTTGGCGAGACAGAGAAGAACCTTATATCTTGTGATGCATAAACTTTTAACAGCCATTCCGGTCACGCCACTCCAAAAATACAAGAGAAGCACCATAATGAGCCAATGCACCCATTACTACGAGAATGTGAAATATTTGATGACTATGCCCTGCTAAGTCAAACCATCCAGGCTTCAACCTCTCTGGAATTCGGCTAACATAGAACATGGTCCCTGTCAAATAGAATATGGCCATGGCAGACTCATAGGCCAGAGTGATGTTGCGACGTGGATTAGACCAGTTGACAATGGCAGCATGGATTCCAGGGACAATGCCAAAGAGCCCCATGGAAGAAAAGATTAAAGCCCGAAATGCACGAAATTTGCTAGTTGACAAGGTTGGTGATAGCAGTGTTATAATGGTGAACAAGCCTAAAGCTGTGATTCCACCAAGGTAGACAAAGTGCCATTTTGGATCACATTGAAAAATATAGTAGATTGGAGGGAAAAATGATGTGATGATCATGGTAGTGATGCCGGTATAGTCGATTCGCAACAATGTAAGGTTTAGATGGTGCGAATGGCAAGAAAAGAGGTGGCAAATGCTGCTTGATAGGAGGCAGAACATGGAGCCGCCTAAGAATACATAGAATGGCCACCGTGTAACAGGCGTCACAGGAAGGTTAACATCCAATTCCGGGGTCGTTATTCGCTTCAAATCAATGAGATTTGCTGTTCCCTGTAATTTTCCAACTATCAGCTCTATGGCATAACCAAAATTAAATTAACAAAAAATGAAGTGAATAGTAGGCATAACAGTTATATAATCATGAATAAATGCCATGGGGGCAAACTCACCAGAAAAAGGTCTTCAGAATCCTGAGAAACATTGGTGTCGCCACTAATAGGAAAAGACCTGCACCAATTGTATAACATAAATTCTTGATTTACGACAAGGAAAATCTATAGCTAGTATGAGTATTAAAAATTAACACTGAAAGGTGAAAAATTAAGAAAGTTTTTGAAGGTAATTGATCAACTTTTGTCTTTAGCAAATTTTTAATAGAATTCTGAAAATTCAATATTTTAAAATGAAACCTAAAATATTGAAATAGGCAGGCTGCCATATATCTGTGATCTGAGATATTGGGAGCTGTTTTACAGATAAGTGAAAGTGACCACAAATATAATTGTGAAAATGGAACACCAAATTCCAGCCACAAAAATGGTGAGCCCTTTCTCAGATGTCAGAATCGACAGCCTGTTTGACTCTTGTGAGTAATGAGCCTAGCATGAATTGCATTCATTTCGTTTCGTTGAATCATCAAATTAGTACTTGCCTGATGATCACTCAAAGCTTTTATTGTGATGATCCAACTCTCATCTGAAAATCCATAAAACAAAATTAAACAACTAAACTCTTGTTTGGAACCGGCTCTTGTTTTATTTTGTTACTTCCTAATGAGGTATGTCATGGCAATAGCTGAAGAAAATCTTGTCCTCCAAATGGTCAGTGGTAAGTTCCCTCCCTCAATTTCCCCTCTCTCAACAGTTCACCTTCCAGTCCTCTAGACTCAGATGAATGGATAAAATTTATATTACTGTTTATTACCAAAACATTAACAAAATTTGCAAAAAGAAATAATGATTAAAATTTAGTTTTCTAAGATTGATTTATGAAGTTGTGATAATAAATAAATAATATAGTAATTTCTTCAGAGTAAATAGAATTTTCATCGAACAGCTTTTATCTACCTTGCAACTTGTAAGGCAGTAGGAAAATGTTGGATCCCACCTCATTAATATATTTCATGACAATTAATTAATCGGCAGAACCTAGCTATTTTAGTATTTTCAAGATGTGTGAACAAATACTTAGCATGATCATCTCAATTTTGTTTCTTTGAAAGTTAAAAGCAACAAAACAAAAATGATTTTATATATAAACTTCTGTTTTTTAAAAAAATTCAAGACAGCATAGAAATATACTACTACCATTTCTACCAAAAACAGTAAAAAAACAAAAAGGAAAATCAGTTTATTTTTTTTAATTTTTTGGTACTAATGAGATCCTAGTTTGAAAATAAAAGACAGAATTTCGTCTGAAAATCAGTTTATTTGCTTCAATGAGTAACACTGAAAAAAAATGTAAAATACGTTAAAATTAAAGACTAAAACCTTAAACGAACCTGGTTAAGAAGGTAATGAGATCCACTATTTGTGGCACTTCCATCAAATTGGTCATGGTCAATCCCAAAAATAGAACAAACCCAAGAAAATGCCTGAATAGTCCAACACAAAACCATAATTGAATTAGAAAAAACGGGGTACTTAGAATTTTTGTAAGAAGAAATGAATCAAAGAAATTACTAAACAGAAACAAAAAAAAAAAAAAAGACAATAAAAAAATCATGAAACTTTGTTTTTTTTTTTTTTTTTTCGGTTTTCATCATACATACGTCCAAACATTAAGTGTTTCGTTATGCCAACGAAAGATGCTAAAGAGAGCTTCCTTGAGAGACCAATTAGCCCTGTAGTAATTCAGTAAAAACTCATTGTCCTTCATGTACTCCGGCAGCTCCTTGAACGACACCAAAACATAACGTTTTTTAGCCTTGTTCGAGCCCTGGTCGTCATCATCTTTCTTCCTGTTTTTCACATCAACAGGTTGAGAAACCAGCTTGGAATCGAGGGTCGGATCCATCTTTTTGTTTTTCCTCTTCAAAACAACAGCTTGATCTTCAACAAAAGTCATGACCTTGAAAGCTTAGGAAAAAACCCTGATAGAGATTTATAAAGAAAGCTTCCAGGAAATGGAAAAGAAAGCTGAAGTTTTCCTTCTGGTTTTTCGTTATTTTTTATTCTTTTTGGAGCGTAGTTTGGAGGATAGCAGATAGCTAACTACACCAACTGCAACATTTAAGGGGGGGCAGAGAAACCCTGTCTAGAGCATACCTATAAGTTAATTTCTTGTTGGTGGCTAGTATGGGACTCTTTTTTGCATGCAAATGCAAAAAACCAAAGCGTGTGGAAAGGAAATTAAAAGTAAGGGGAAAAGTTGTTGGTAGGTCATCAATAAGCATGTGGGATAATCGGAAAATGACCCTATTACTTGACTGAGTTTTGAACTTATGAACAAACAAAAAAAAAAAGTTTCAAGTTTCCTTTGCTTGTGTGCCCTTTCAAAAATTAAATCAAGTGGTGATTTTTCAACATACGTGGATGGATAGATTGATATATAGGTATGGTATCTCATCTCTAGTTGAAAGGAATATTTATTTGAGGATTTTTCCTTTCGTCATGGTCGACATCATTCGTTAAGATTTTTTATAACTAACATTTAATTCTATTTAAGATTATTAATAATTTAATTTTATCATAAAAATTAAAAATTTAATATTTTATTAATAGATCATTATATACATCAGATTTACATCTTATATACTAGAGAAAAAATTTTGATCCCAACTCTTTGAAATCGATGGTACATTGGATGCCATAAATTCATCTGGTTATTGGTGGTTTTTAAGGGAACATTAATCTCATCCTAGTATAAAAAACACATGAGATATGTTGTCATATCCAATTAGGTAATAATTTAGACATTATAAAATGAAATTCATAAATTAAAGATATATAACAATATTTAAGCATATGATTAGAATAAAACAATATGCATTCCCTAATAATTAAACCAATATATAAATGCCACAATTTTATGAAGCTCATCATCATGAACTAGAATGTCTATTTGTTTAAAATTAAGCAATGTTAATCATAATACAAAAAAATCTCTAGAGAAACTTAATCAATCACGAAATTAACTAGCATGCAGTGAGTAAATTGTTTGTATATTCGTTAAATAGAAAAAAAAAAAAAAAGAAATAAAATTAATCCTTCTTAATAAGTCTATCTATATTTAGAACTAATTTCTTGCCTAGACTCAAAAATCTTGGCTTTTGTTTTGTTTCTTGTGGAAGTTATATATTACAAAAAAAAATCCAACCTTATGAAATAGAGAAACAGATTGTAATGATATCTTCCTATCACTTTTTTTTTTTAACTTGAGATTATCTGATTTAGAGAGATTTTTAAATTTTGATTATTAAATTTTAAAATAAATTTAAAAATAAAAAATTAATTAAAAAGCGAAACATATATAATTTTTTTAATCCTTTTGTAAAACTGAAAAAAATTTATTATCAATATATAATAATAATTTATAGATTAGCTAGAAAATTAGGCAACTTTCTTTCTCAATCACAAAACAGGTGGCCTACTAAAAGACCGTTGATTTCTTTTGTTGCGTTTTGCTTGTTTGACACTCCAACCTAAATCCAGAGAAACACATATTTCTTGTCTGTGCAGTAACATGTTAAGCTAAATATAACCTTGGTTAATTAATTACTAATTACTGGTTCATAAATCTTAATTATGAGACCAAGTTTTCTTTTTTATTATTATTTTTTAATTTTTTTTGCAGGTGTTACTTCTTAACTACCTTCATAATCTTCCAAAACTCATAGCTTCTAGGTTAAAGGAAATTAATTTTCTTTACGACACATCTTAAAATTTAAGATTTACTTGGTTTTTGCCTTCGTTAATTTATATTTGTTTTCATCAAGTAAAAAACTTGTTTATATGCAAAAAAAAATTACATATTTTATAAGAATTAAAATTAATAAATATAAGTTTTATAGATATCAAAGAAACATAATTTTACTTCTTTAACAAATTCATTAATAAGTGTATTTGAATTAATATTTAAATTTCTCTATTTCCTTATCATTTATCAAATCTAAATGTTTGGGTGAAAGAGGGTTTGAACCTAACACTAATAAAAATATATCCTGAATCAAGTGTTGAACTGTTCAAGCTCCATATATTTATTATATATATATATAATGATAATTAAAAATGTACAAGTTAGATAATACTAGTAAATTAATTTCATATAATTCCAAATTTAAGCACTTAAGTTCAATAATCATTGGAAGAACATGTCAAAATTAAGGTGCAGCCTTAAATTAAATTAATCAAACAGAATGAAAGCAAATGGATATAATATATATATGTATATATATAATTGAATTGATCAATGTTAACTGATTGGAATTAAAGTTCCAATTAAATTGTTTGTTAAATTGCTCTTTTAGCTTGCATAATACTACTAAATATATACCTAACCATGGTCCAATAATTAATGAAATAATTTTACAATTGAAGTAGGCATTTATTAAAAAATCCTTTGTTTCTTAAATGTGATTTATTAAGTTGCATTTACATATAAATAATAAATAAATAAAGCCAAAAGTGTAGGATTTCTGATTTCTATTTTTGTTAATATTTTGTCTGGAATGTTTTACCTAAAAAAGTACTGTACCAATTTTTTTTTTTTCGTACATATCAGCTCCTTATAAATCATTGTTGTAAATAGCTTGCTTAAATTAAGAGGAGAGGAAAAATAGATATCATTGTTGAAACAGTTTCAAATAAGAATCAATCGAATTTTGTTTGAGAAATTAAATCAATCGAATTACTAATATATGAAAAGAAAAAATATAATTTATACCATACTTTTATTTTTGTTTAAAATTTTAATCTCTATTTACTTAATTCATTTAAATTTTTTAAAATCCATAATCTTCAAATTATGTGCGGGAATGTCAGAAAAATTAGCAGGAGTAGATATATGCTAATGTGGAGAAAAATAAAAGGACCGACCATCAATCGCATGATCCTATGAGAGTTTTTTTTTTTTTTTTGGATAATTTTATAACGTAAAAGTTGGGTATTCTGCCAACTAAAATTATGAACATTAAATTTGTAATGGATCATAAAGTGCATTGAGTTAAATGCCGAACCATTTGATTTGAGAAAACATTAAATATAAAAGTTAGTATTTATACATTATGAATGCTTTTTTATAATTTTTATTAAACATAAATCTTTACAACCAAATGGAAAGGAATTAGGATTCATTTCATTTGAGAAATTCAATATAACTTTAAAATTTTATTTTTAATGTAAACAGAAAATTTACCAAAAAAAATTAAGAATAAATTTAATAATTCATTAATTCGTATATTTATAATATATATATAGTACTAATAATTTATATATTAAATCATATTTTATATGAAAATTTTGTTTCATAATTTGTATTAATATAAAATATAAAATATATATTTTTAAATTTATCTAAATTATATATAATTTTTACTAAAATTTTAAATATATCAACTTTATATTTATTTTTTATCATAATATTATATCTTATTTTAAAATTTCAAACTTTGGCTAAAGATAATAATTTCAGCACTTGACATTCAGCGCTCTAAATATGAGCTAAACACGTCAGACCCTTTTTTACCCTAAAACCAGCTATCTGCTTAAATGTTTCGAGTTTTATTTTATTTTTATTTTTATTTTTTCGCACGAAAGTTAACTTAAGAGGACTAAAATCCCTCCTGTTATTCCGATTTGACTTCATCCAAAATTTTTAAAGATTAAAACGCCACATGCAATGTTGATTTTTTAAGAAATATATCATCATCTTTTTTTCAGTAATGCTTGTTGATGTAATCTTTTTCATGATCAAACTTATACATTTTTTAAGTTTTTATGATTATGAGTATATTGCTATCACTTTTTGTTCCTTTAATTATTTTTATTTGTTAAAAATATTTTTTGTTCAATTTAATTTTTAATATTAATTGAGACCGTCTTATCAAGTCCACAATTGGAAAAAAATAAAATAGAGAATATTGAATAAAATAAATTTCAAAAAATAAATTAATGAATCAGGTGCAATAAAAGAAACTATGAAAATAAATATTAAATAAAATTTGTTATGCCATAATAAAATGAAAAAAAAAAATTGCTCTTAGGATATCACTTAAAATTTTTAATAATACTAAAATTCAATTGAATTGTAGTGTAACAAACTATACAAATATTGTTTCCACTGGTAAGCAATGAAAAAAAATAAAACAACAATTTTTATGCAACCTCCAAAAGAAAAATCCAACTTTACAAGAAAGAGTGAATCAACAGAAAAAATTTATTGCTACTCTCAAATGGAAGGAGAAACAAGACCTTTTTTTTTTTTTTTTTTTGTTTACCACCAATAGGGAGCATTTCATTTTTTTTTTCCTTGGTTTTGGAGTTATACAAAGCTAACTGAAGAGGTTGCAAAGTTTTAATTTATTTTCATGATCAAATACTCGATTTTTTTTTTTTATACGTGAAGTCAGGACAATCTTTAATAACGAGTAACCGGTTTCAAGTTTTAAAAAAGGAGGTGAATGATCATATCTCAAGTGCTGAAAAGTGATAGATGAGTGACTATCCCTAGAAGTCCCCATCTACCAAACCTTTCTCTATCAGTCGGATAACCTGCTGCTAGCCTCGCCAGTCGCTACGGAACGTTCGGATTGCGACTTCTTGAGGGCAAAAGTGTGAGGAAAACGTGAAAATGATCTTATTCTTGTTCCATCCCATCTCATACATGATACAATCACACACCATAAAAGAAGAAAAAAATTGGCGATATCCCCGCAGCAATCTGCATAAACAACTTTTATATCACATTTGTATCAAATTTGCGTTGGATAATTAGGATTGGAAGTGCCATGCCAAAGACTGGCAGACACCCAACTCAACGCATTTTTAATGATACAACAGCCATACAAATATAGTTGACGGCTGGTATTCAAACTTACTCGCGTTAGAAGCAAACATCAGAGGACATTTTGAAGGAATGTACAAATCTCATGGAAATATTTAGATTGGGTTTTGATGTTTTCAGGGAAAAAAACCTAGCATCCAAGGCTTCAAGTTATGAGTTATGAGCAGCGGCCGGATAAAGGAATAAGAAATGACAGTATGATAGGTGAGAGAAGCTCTGGTGTGAATCTTGGATGGAGGCATGACTCTGATTTTCTAGCTTTTAAGTATATTCTTCAAGGAATCACGGACATTTGAGCTCGTGCAATCTTGAGGTGTCTGAACAATGTTGGGGCTGTCAACAGGCATGACATGGGAGAGTGGATAGTTTCTGTTTGCATGCAATAGATTGCTTGCACTGCTGCAAATTCCCTTCAATATTACACTTTTATGCAGCCCACCAAGCAACCCTTCATAATCTGTATCCCCAGAGTCTCCAACAAAAACCACCATCTTTGACAGGTCAACACCCCACCGAACATACAAATACCTGAAATGTGTTTGGGGTCATTGAATTCAAACATTATTAAAAATATATATATCAATGATCAAAGAAGAAAGCAACTGTTTTGGGCACCGAAAAAATATAATAGAGACTTATTCAAGTGAGAAGGCTTGTGGATTTGGCTAATCACGGTTTCTTCTTGCTGGATGATTAATCAGTATCAAAGGTAACCAAGAAGGCCCAAAAAAGATAGGAGAAAGAAAGAAGCTTTGGCATCTCTGCAGCTAAAACATATGAATGTTGCCTGTTGACTCAACACATCATAGTCACCAGATCAATCATCCATTTCAAACAAAATGTTCAAAACCCAATGAATTTCCTATTTGCAAATTTGGATAACATGCATGCGGGTTTTCTCACAAAAGAGGAAAAAGAAAACGAAATTAAAATCAAAATAAAAAAAAGCATTGCTTTTTTTACTACTGCACTGGAAAAATATTGGTAGACCCAAGCATATTCCTTTTATAGAAATAAATGGTAAGCATGAGAACTTATAGGACGATACCTTTTTCTTTAACCATAAATGGGAAAGGCACTTCATGAAGACTGAATTGCCAAAGTTAGTTAAAATGTATCATAGGTCCTTGCACTCTTCGATTTTTTAAAATTTAATTCCTCTAGTATTATTTAAAAAAATTTAATCTTTATAATATTATTTTTAAAAAATTTTAGTTCAATTGTTAACAATGCACAAGGACTAAATTCCTTAAAAAATAATATTATAGGGAGTAAATTTCTTAAAAATCAATACTATAAGGACTAGATTCCTTTAAATAATACTAGGGACTAAATTTCTAAAATTTGAAGAATACATGAACCTATGACACATTTTAACCACCGATGTTTTATGATGAATAAAATGGACAACCATGGAAATCAAAGCAATATTTAAGAGAAGAATCATTATAGCATTTTATGATGAATAAAATGGGCAAACCATGGAAATGAAGGCAACATTTAAGAAAAGAATCATTATAGCATTATTTAAATGAACAAAAAAAACTCCACCTGAGGGCTTGGGAACGAGATGCCAGCACTGGAATTACATTTATCCTGGTTCCATTTTGACAATAAACAACATTACAACGCAGAGCTTGAATTCTCAGCAACTTCCGGAGCTCCTTAACAGGGGGAACCTAAGAAGATAATGAACATAAAATGCATATTTTAAATGGCATTGAAAAAGAAACATCATCAACATATGTGAATATATAATCACTGGCTAGATGTCAGTGTCCACATCAACTTGTGAGGTATTGTTTGCTCAAACATCATCAACATATGTAAATATATAATCACTGGCTAGATGTCCGTGTTCAAATCAACTTGTGAGGTATTGTCCGTTTTGATTTTTTTGGGCCTCACGGTTTTGTCCCATCAAAGGGACTTCATAAGTTAAAGATGATGTGAACACTTATATCTCAAGAACAACTCTAGTACACGTGGGATTCATAGCTCCTCTCTAGGACCATGACATCCTCCCCACTTCAATGAGGGTCCACTGTCCTCGGTGGCACATACCCACTCCAACAAGGGTCCACTGTCCTTAGTGGCACATTGCTGGTACCCCAAAGTCAGCTCTAATACTACTTATATTTCAAAACCAACTCTAGTACACATGGGATTCATGGATCCTCTCTAGGACCATGACATCCTCCTCACTCCAACAAGGGTCCACTGTCCTTGGTAGTACATCGCTAGTACCCCAGAGCAGGCTATGATACTAAATGTCAGAATCCACACCAACTTGTGAGGTATTGTCCACTTTAACTCCATTGGGCCTCACGGTTTTGTCTCACAAAAAGACGCCTCAAGTTGAAGATGGTGTTAACACTTATATCCCAAGACCAACTCTAGTTGTGGAATTCATGACTCCTTTCTAGGACCATGACACTAGACATGTTAGAAATGTAAACTTGAATTCATCCTTGTTTGATTAGAAAGTCATTTGCTGGTAGTCAGTAGTATAATGAAAAAAAATTTACCATTCCTGCATTTTTCACTTCAAAAGCATAACAGTAATCGGTTGAAATTTGTTCAGCTGCGGTAACAATCTGTTCCTCATTCCCTGCCTTCTTATTAGTAGTCGATCCTGCCCAACGGACCAAAGTCTTTCTCAATCCTTCCCCACCCCAACGATATTCAATATGCGAGTGGTAATAGAAGTCAACTACGAAGGGACCATCTTCAGGATTAATAGTTGAATAGAAGAGGTCACTACCGCTATTGCAGATGAAAGCGTCAAAATCATTAGTATTCAAGCCTCCAGAGATCAGAAAAGATTGTATCTCAGAAATTGTCATGAATGTTGACAATATAAAACCTATAGAGCCTTCATTCCTTTCTTTTTCCACAGCTTCGAAAATCATTTTGATGGTGTCAAGAAGATCTTCATTGGAATCACAGTCCACAGCAATGACAAAGATATGTTTCCTCCTCCTTAATGCTGGAAATTTTCCTGTGCTGGAACTATGATCTGCTCTGTCTCCAGATCCAGCTTTCCTTTGATCTTTTAAAAAACCTCTTGACCATGATAAAACAGCATTCTCTAACTTACTCTTTCGGTCAGCAGCATTTCCTTCTGAATCTAAAGAATTATCATTTCCACTCCTATCTCCATCCAAAGAAAATTTCAGGTTCAAAGAAATATCCTGTATATCTCTCAAGGAATCACTTGGTGAATCTGATTCTGAAGTTTCAGCTCCATCATCACTCCTTTGCCACTGTGGATGCCTTGGTTTGTAACTGGCAATTCGAGATAAGTAAGCTTTACAGTGCTCTGGCCATGAAAATAGGTGAATGTTCTTCAACCCATTTTGACGACATCTTGCCCAGAGCTGCTTGTCTGCAACAAGCTTTAGAAGAGCATCAGCAATCGACTGCTGATCATGAGGATCAACAAGAAGACCATTGTCAAGTACCTGTAAAACATCTCATATTGGTTATCATAACAGTGATTCAGACTTAGGAGTCTCATGTATGCTTGTAATTCTATGATGCCCAATAAACACACTGTAATTGATGAGTCATACCCGATGTATATCAACAGGACCTCCATTTTTTGTGGCAACAATAGGCAAACCATGAGCTGCCGCCTGCAACAAAAGAGCCACAGTCATATATGGTTTAAAACTCGGATGAAATTAATAAACTATTTATAATGTATTTTACAGAGCACCTCGATCAAAGTAAGCCCAAATGGTTCAATAAAAGCTGGATTAATGAAAACTCCCTGCAAAAGAAAACTGGATCAGAAAGAGAAATGTGCAGATAATCTTGAGTGAGAGAGAGAGTTATGATAGATTACAACAATTTTAGAAGATAGTGTGGCAAGAAATAACAACCAAAGACTCAGCAATAATTTTTAGATACCCAAAGCAAGTGTCTCGATGATAGCATAACAAAACTACCCAAAGTCATATCCCTCCATATCACAAGGCAAAAAGACAGAAGCTCCGCGATCCAAAAATCAATGTTATATATATAATAAGTGTTATAAGATAAACAATAATTGAACATAGATAACAACTGCAATAACATAATCCTTTCACAAATAAGATTTAGAATATGAGTAGAACACAGTCAATACAACAAACTTGGAACTTGGCAAGAGACCAAACAGATAAGTTAGTTCCAAGCATGTACACCAAAATGGAGGTAGACCGAATATCAGACCATCTATGAAATTGATGTAAAACATGTACTACACAAGTTACCTTTGTCTTTGCTGCTAGACGGTAAATATCAGGAACCTCAAACTGTTTATGGTGTTTAGGATATGCCACTTGTCCATAAAGATCATATTTGTCAATAAGCTTAAGTACTGAGAGAAGAACCGAAGCATTTGTGCTTGACATTTCATCAATTCCATCTCGGTTCCCCATGATTAGTGTCTGTAAAGCACCAGAGAAAAAGAAAGGTAGAATTAAAAGAAAGCAGCAGCGAACTAGCTTCAGCTTTTCGTCACAAGCAAGAAAAAGCTTATAACAAAAGAACTTTCAGTAAGAAGGAAGAAGCTGTTTTCCTCAACCAAGTCTCCTTAGTAATTCAAACATACAAGGTTTGCAAGCTCTTGTAGTGGACGACATTCTCCAAAGGCTTTGACCAATGTTGTGATGTTCTTTTTGGGATCTGGCCGAGCAAGGGCCAGTATCATAGGCTTTCGAGGATTGGAGAAGAAGCGCATTATCTACAAAATACAAAGTTCAAAATTAGTATCAATTTTAATGGTGCAAGAGACATAGTAGCATGTCTTTGGTTATGGAAACATTAAGACAAAACACTATGTGGTAAATGCATAAGGAATGATTAGGACCTCAGACCAGATAGGCGGGTCTGGGGAAGATGGATGTTCTTCACTCCCTTCTATTTCACCATCCATATCACCATCTTGTGGAACAATATGATGGAATTCCATTCCAGGAGGAATTATCTGTACAAAAGATAGATTCATAATCAACATTCTATAACCCAGCAAGAGAGTCAACATGCCTGCATGTTTATCTGAGTGAAGCAAGAATCAAACACCACGCCTGCCCAGCCAACCTCATGAATTAACACACTACACATGCAATAATATCCATAAGCCAAGCTCCAAAGCTGGGTAGATACACCTCAGTTTTAACAGCATTCTTTGACACCAATTAAAGCACCTTGAAAAGTACATAATATTCAAGAACTTACAACCATGCGAGGCATGAACCTTCCATAGCAGCTGACATTTCGCCTGATCCTTACACGCAGTTTACGCTCCAGGACTGGGTCAAAACCATCATATAAACGCCACTGCTCACCTATCTCCTGTCTGGTACTGGTTATAACTATTTCAGATGCATCAAGAGATAATTCTTCAGCTTCTATTCGGCGCATAATTTTGTATGTTGAATTTATTTCATCTCTTGATAAGCGGCCTTGCTTTAAAAGCTGTTCCAACTTATCTCGTCCAAGCGAGTGGCCAGTAAAAAGCATTGGTACATTTAAAGCACCAGATAAAAGAGCAGCTGAGTCACCTGCATCTGCATAATGTCCATGGATGGCTACAGGCCAGACTGGTTTCCCACTACCAATCTGCTCACCCAGAACATTGGATATCTGTATTATGTGGCTAAGTGCACCATCAACAAATTCAGGGATGTAAGGCCACAGAAGTTCTTTGGGAATATATTTATCCCTAGGACCAAATGGTATTCGGACAATATAAGCACCACTGCTCTCTCCCATCTCATCCATGAAATCTTCTGAATTTCTTGGTGTCAGCATCTCTGTGGGTTCACCATAGCTCCAATCTACATCTGGTGATGCAACCTGCCTAGTCAGCAAATCAACCCGATAAACTCCTGGCATTGAGCCTAAAGCCCTTGCAAGTTCCACAACATACTTAACCTATAGACAACAAAGTTCACGATTGGTCAGTTATCAGCACATGTGATTTGACAAGTTTTCTATAACCAGAATTAGAGAGAAAAAGTTTCCACAACCAAATCACCTGACCACCAGTATCAGAATCCCGACCAAGCTCCATATTTTCACCACGAATCAGACCATGAAGGCTGCATGGGTACGAGTTGTTAAAAACATTAAAGACCATCATGCATTCATCCTAACCTCAAGGATACTTTTACATGAATTATTGTCAAAAAATGTTCTTTTTTCTTTAACTAAATTTCATTTCAGCAGCTAACCGATTGATTTCAGGCCAAGGTTAATACCAGAGGCACAAATCTATAATTTTTTAAAAATAAAATGGTAGAAATACTGCAACACAAAGTTAACGATGCATAATCCTCAGCACATCTGAGTTAAAAAAACAAAAGCACTAGAGTTCAGCTCATGCCTTATTAACACAATGTATAGCTTTTTTCCCTTCTGTTGACTAGCCCAAGTCTCCATTGCGTCAACAGAATTTATTCTAGGCAGTCTGCTTTTGTTGCTTTCACCATGAGCTGATACATCACTGACAATATCTCCTTTCTCCCCTTCTGATAAGTCCTCAGACATATCAGCGGTTGCTTCTCTGCGGCCTCTTTCACGTTCAAGACGGCGTTTAGCTTTTCTCTGGGCCAACTCTCCCTCAAGCTAAAAAAAAACAAGGAAATATAAAAAAGCTTAGGACTTAATCACAAAGAGCTCAACAAATCTTTAGTGTATTAAGATAGTGAAAATTCAAATTTTCGAGTATTACTAATTATTTTAACCATGCCAACCCACACCCCTCCAAGGAGGGAAAAAATCAAACTTCAAACTCTGAAGTCAGTAGAAGTCTTATTACAAATTTCTTCATTGGTCAAGCAACGGGCAGGAACTTTCAGTTTGTTGCAAAAGTCAAAATAACTCCAACTCAAGATTAGAAACTTAAACTTTGGAAAAAAAAAAAAATTAGACAGCATATCATCCACATTGCACATGAAGAACACTGAAAAGTTACTTTATGGGTAACGCCAAGGGCTTTTTTTAAATCACCTATGCCACCCACTCTGAGCAACCAAATCAATCACTAATATTCTGTTTTCATCAAAATACATTAAGTTTAATTCAAACAAAAGGCCATTTTTATTTAGGAATTAGACATGAGAAAGGATCAAACTTAGGAAGCGAAATACCAGCTTACACCTCCTACATTCAATAAGGAAATAGAACTTTTCACTCAAATTGCATTGTAATTCATAACCAACCATAATAGATGCAATAACATAACTAAGACTCCGATTGGTTTTTGGCTGTTGCTTGTTCTACTTGATTTTTAGTTCCTAAAATGTTACCAACAGATTTTAAAAAATAAATAAATAAATGGTAGAAACAAAGTCATATTAATTGGTTAAAATAAAAAATTGGCCGAAATGTAAAACCAGAAAAAGTTACATTTTTGTTTTTTGATTATGCAAAAATATTGCTATTTGCTCTTGTAACCGCACTTTTTTTAGTAGCAAAAGCAAAATATTCTTCTTCGAACAAGGGTATTGTATTAGAGGCATTTGTTAGAGTCCTGATAAAAATCCCATACCAATACCATTAAATAACATTCCATCAATCCCCTCAGAAACAAACCAGACTAACATTTTTTTTCACACATTTCAATTACTTCACAAACTTTTGTTAACCAATTCAACCAAATTATCAAAAAAAAAAAAAACCTCAAACATATTATGCTTCGCATTCCATTCTCACCACCACCGCCATCATCATCACTTCATAATTCAACATCTAAAATCAAATTCCGAAAAAGGGAAAGAAAAGAAGACAGACAAAAAGAAAGAAAGAAAGAAAATAACCTGTTTCTTTTGACGAGCCAAATTCCATATCCTCCAACACATATTCTCCAATCTAGTGTTTCTTTCCTGGGGACTCCTCGTTGCTTGAGCCTATACCAACCCAAAGAATAAAATAAAAAAATAAAATCCATTCAGCTAAAACCCATATAAACATGATAAAAAAAAAAAAATCAAGTTCTATATTCGAACAGATTGTCAAGAAACAGCAGTACCTTAACCCAGGAACGGTGGAGATCAGTTTCATCGAATCCGGTGATGACCTCCTCCACGAAATACCGAGTTGGGCTAAACCTGCCTCGTTCCCGGAGCAATAGCGACGATTTGGCGTCATCTAAGTTAGGACCCACATCTAATATGGCCTCCAAGTAACTGTTTATCCAGTCGTTACCCGCCATTTTTGTTGAACGGAAAAAAAAAAGGTGAGAGATCGAATGCAACGAAAGAGAAACAGAGAAAGGTGATGACTGATGAAACGAAAATTTTGGTATTGTTATATAATGGGTGGTTTTTTATTGGTATTTGTGTATTGCTTACACGATAAGGACACTGTTGTCTAAATTGTAATACTAACTGCAGTATATTCAAGAATTAAGAGCGAATCTACCAAACCAAAATTTTGTTTCCAGAAACATAGGATTTTTTGTAATAATTTTTGTGCCCAAAAACTAGTAGTAGTAAAAAATTATTGATTTGTTGAAAGAAAAAAAAAATTACTGTTTTTATTATCAAGTATATTTTTTATGTTAACGTTTTTACTTGATATGATACGCATGTTTGATAAAATCAGATTTGGCATTTCAATGTTTTATTACCGACGATTGATCATGGAGTTTCTTTTAACTGTTTTATTATAGATTTTGGACAATAATCAATCATATTGTTTGTTGATAAATAATTGTTAAATTTTTTCTGTTAAAGTTCGATTTTTTTATAATTTTAAATAAAAATATTATAGATATAGATTTTGAAATATATAAATAATACTATATTTGATCCCGTGATTTCATTTAGGTTTGTTGAAACATTGAAGAGATTGACTTAAGGAATCATTCTGGTAATATGCTTTAGAAGACTTGACCATCATTTTACGGATCTATATTATTTTATAATTTTTTATTATAATATTATAATTAATTAATTATAATTATAAACTATATAAAAATTATCATTTAAAAATGTAAATTTTATGTAATTATTTTAACCTCATACAATATTAAATTATAATTTATTAATTATATTACATTAATTATAAATGATTATTTTGAGTTCTGTCAATAATTATTTGTTAAAATTATTTTAAATGTACGATCTGTTATTATTTATTTTAAGTTATCTTAAAAGATTAAACAATTTATATATTTTAAAATTATTTAATATATATATATATATATAAGTCCAAACAGCTCAATTATAGGGTGTAAAACTTCAGTAAGAAACATTTAAGTTTATGGTGTATTTTCTTTTTGACTTTATGACCACTTGTTAAGTTTATGACTTAATCACATCCATTAATTACCAATTTGTATACTAATCAAGGCTCGCTTTGCAATTAGTCCATCAGGGCAAACAAGACAAAGATCACATGCATGATTTTTCTCGAAAGGTCCAAGCCAATTGGTTGTTGCCGACTCATATGCTCTAATTAAAGAAAATGCATTAATGACATTATTTTATATGCATTACCCTTGCTATAATTATTGTCAAAAATAATTACATTGGCATGTACGTGTCAGATGATTAATAGAACGCATAAAACTTTAGAATCTTCCCACTTAACTATTTATTTATTTTTATAAAAATATTATAATTAATTAATAATTAAATTATAATTATAAAATAATTAATTCACTATAATATAATTAAACAATCAAACTAAACTCATATATTGAGATTTGAAGTTTTGAATCTAAAATTTCAAAATTTTAAGATATTTTATTTACCATTAAATCAAAATCTCATTGATTATTTATTTATTTATTTATTGTCTTTAATGCTTTAATAATAACTTTTTAATAATTTCAATCAAACATTAGTTACATTCTAGATAAGTAGTTTAATATTGATACTGGAATCATTTTTAAAATTAAAAATTTTGAATTTAAATTCGAATGATAATAAAAAAATTTATATTTTTAATGAAGGCCTGGAGCTAATGTTGGAAAATTGAAGCCTTACTTAGTGTTTATTGTTGGAATTTTAAGTAGAGTAAGATTTATGAAATTTAGAAACAAAAATCTCTTATCCTGTAATCCAAAATCATATTTAAAAAATATACAATCATAATTGGTAAATTTTTATATAATTTTTAAGTGTGATTGAGTAATTGTAAAAAATTAATAAAAAAATTATAAGGGAACTGTTTTCCCTTAGCAAATAGTTAATGCTTGATACAGATATTTTTATTACTGTTCCTGTATTTGATTTCAAACAACAAATTTCAGTGGATTCTGTGAAGAATCCAAAGTATATTGAAAGTAACGTACAATGGAAATTATCATAATCTTCTAAAATAAAATAAAAACATATTTTAAATCAATTTAAGTAAATAATAAGATGATAAATAATTAATATTTATATGAGTTTATATTTAATGCTTCTAAATTTTATATATTGTTAATAAATAAAATGATATTATCTTATTAATGAAATAAATCATATATCTTTTTATTAATAAATGAATTTTTTTAAAAATATTAAATTTTTATATATTTATTTTAAAAATTAATATTTATTAATTAATAAAATGATATCATTTAATTTATTGATAGTATGTAAAATGTATAGTGCATCAAATGTAATGAATATACCCATTTTTCAATTTTTCTACTTTTTTCTATGTTTTGTTATGTAACTAAAAAATGTAATGAATTTCTTAATAATATATGTACCCTAAATAAAATTCCCTCTTTTTCTTATTTCATTATTTTATGATAAATTATTAAATATTCTTATAATGAAAATTTAAACATCATAAGTAGAGTTAAAATTATAATACATGTCTTTTAATATATATTTAAAATAAAAAAAATTAAAAATAAAATATATATCATTATTTTAATTTTGTTTATAAAATTAAAAATTTTAATTATCAATATATTAAATAATTCTTCTTATTTTATACTCTCACGTATCCCACCCACGTTAATAAGTGCTTTTAAAAAAAAAAAAATTGTCAAAATTTGGTAATAACTTTCGCAAAACTAAATCCGCAAAATCAAAATTTCTTTAACAAAGATAAAAACGCATGCGAATCATAAATGAAAGAACCCATCACATTTAAGTGCCTTGAAAATGGGTTAATGCTAGTAGAGTCATTAATCATAGGCAGTCTATAATACTAACCTAGGGGTGCCCCTTGAAATTTTTGTAATCCCTTTAATATGTATATATATTTATGTTAAATATATTTAAATTGATTCTCTAATAAAAAAATGTTAATTTTATTATTTTTTGTATTTTATAAATTAAATTTAAAAATATTCAAATTATATTTATATTTATTTATTTATTATATCGAATAATTATTATTTATAAATTCTTTAAATCAATAAATTTGTCATAAATTTTAATCATAATCAAATTAACTTAACAAAGTCAAATTAACTTAGATTTATCACAAATTTTAAAATGACAATCAAATTAACTTAACAAAAGTCAAATTAACTTTCTAACTTTTCCAACAAGATTTAAGTTTTCAACTAAATTCTAACTGTATTTTTCAATTTTTTACTTTTTTAGTTTAAGGATATCGTAGCTTACATAATTTAAGGAAAAAAAAAAGAGATTTAGCTTATTACGAAAGTACAACTCCTTTTCTTCATATATTTTTACTTTTATTTTAAATCTCTATCACATTTTATTATAATTCTTTTTTCAACAAGAACATCATTTTTGAACTATTTTACAAAAGGATAGAAAAATATCAAACTTCTAATCTCAAAATTTCATCTTCATTATTTTTAAAGTATATTTAGTTTTATTGTTTTGATGACATATTTAATGATTGATTTATTCATTTTACTTTAAATTGTCAAAAAAAATTCTATGTAATTAGTAATTTAACAATTAATTGTAAATCGTGTTATTGTTAAAAATATAATATTGTTATAATAATATTTTTTGTTTTATAATTTTATGCTCTTATCATATTTTTATTAGTATATTGTTTGCCTATATATATAGGGATAGATCCATGATTTATTATCAATGGGGGCATGTATTTTAACTTAATTTATTAAAATTTTTATTGAAAAGCAAATTAATATAAAAAATTCCAAACAAATTAACATGTATAACAAATTTTTCTATAAAATACAATTTTTTTTATGTCATAAATATAATATTTGCATAGCTAAAATTAACTACATAGTTGTTGATGAATATAGCCTAAACATTATAATATCATAGATAAATAATCATTCAATACATGTACATGCAAACACATATACATATAAATATGTATATATATTCATTTAATAAAAATTTACTTATAGAATTCTTAAATATAAATATAATATGTGAAAAATAAATATCAATATTTTCTGTCTTATCTTTTATTTTCATTTTTTATTTATTATAATGTGGAGAATCACAAATGCTTATTTTCTTATATACAATGAAAATTATACTTTTTTATATAGAATGAAAACAAAAATGAAGATATAAATCTATGTTAGTTAAAAATCATTTTTTTTTATTTTTTATTCCTATTAATTCACACTTTATATGTTATTTATATGAATTCTGAAAGTTCTTTATTTGTTTTTCTTCAAAATTAATGTATATATTATAATGAAATTGTTTATCACTCAAAGTGTAAATGTTCAATTACTACATAAACAATAAAAAGTTTTATTTCATGATCCTCAGTTTAGTAGAGGCAAATATGATAAAAAAAATTTAGTGGAGGCAAAGCTTAAATTTTTTAAAATTTATGAGATTTTTCTATAATAATTTAAAAAATTTTAGTATCTCAAAAGGGGATAGCTCTTCGTATGTATATCTGTCTCTGTATATTTATTAATAAGTATGATAAAATACGTCTTAAAAAAAAGTAAGATAAAAGATATTTTATATTATCAGTTAGCCTCCTCTAAATTATATGTCAACATCCGCCATTGTCGACACTCATTATGTCTAAGATAATTGCAGATCATGTTTAAATAATCAAATATAGTTAGGTCCAATTTTAGGTTAAGTTATTGATTTTAGCTTAATAATGCATTTTAATTTGATATTTTGGTTCGGGTTTTATATAAGTTTCTGTTGGGCCCATTGTTTAAGCTTATTTTTTAGGACTTTTCATGAATCAAATGTTTACTTGATTCATGATAATGGGCTAGTGTGTTGAAAGGCCCAAAATAAAAATGAGGCCCATGAGCAATTTTTGTCATCTTTCTCAAATACTGAAAAAGGCATAAGTTATAGATACAAAAATTCAAACAATGAAAAGGAAAAAGTATAAAGCTTAAGCAACCGTGGTAGCAGATTTTCCTCAACCCCGAATCCCCTCATTCCAAATTATCTCCCTATTCCCAACTCTCTGATTTCACCTTCTAATTTCACCTATGCACTTCTATTATCATTTAATCAAAAATCGTTAACCTAGAGAGCTCTACTATCCTAGATACAACAATTTTAATGTCTTTCACTTCCACCTAAAAATTTTTTAAGCATGTACTAATACACCTCTGCAAGAATATTTCAAAATTACAATCACCAGAGGTCAATTTAAACGTTTAAAAAATAGAGGATTTTCAAGGGCTTTCACTAACTATAAGAACCAAGGGTTGTTGATCTACCAAAAGAGGAAAAAGAAAAAAAACAAGGAGAACTAGTTTAACCCAACCCTTCCTCATCGTCTACAGTCCCAAACCACTCATTTACAGTTTCTAAAAACCACCATCACAAAAACCCAACACATCACTGCTACTAACAAATTCAACCACGATGAACATTAACAAATAGAAAACACCAAAAACCTAAGTTCTACTCTTGCTTGAGCCATCGTAAGCCATCCTGCCTCCACCACCACCCAAACTTTGCCAAGATTACATTGCTGAAAGCCACCTTTCACACCATCGAATCCCACCCAACACTGCCCCAACAGAGAACCTAGTTTATCACTCTATAAGCCTCATGTTAAAAAAAAAAAAAAAAAAGCTCAAACTACCCACAATTCTATCTACCTGAAACCCATCCAAGCAAGAAATAAAAGCAAAAAAAAAAAAAATTTTACATTCCTCTTAGATAATATTTGGTATGGGGTGATCATTCAAAAAATCATGATGTTATATACATAGTGAGTAAATTACAGTGTTTGATAATCGCTTAATAATTTTATGTGATAGTGATCTTAAATCACCGAGAGTTGGCATTAACAAAGGACTTTAACAAACACTTTAACAAAGGACAAAGGACAAAATAATGCCCCGCTGCCATCCCTACTATAAACACTTTAACAAAGGACAAGGGCAAAATAAGTTGGCATACCATGGTATTTCTTTCGAGATTTCATCGTGGGACATTAAGATGATCAAGGCATGGCAATACTTGCCCTAACAATTTATACCATAATGATATTTTCAAAAACTTTGGAATACATAAAAGTAGCAATGGTTAATTTGTTTGATTAAAAACTTTGGGAGATTAAAATAGAAGTGGTTGATTTTTTTGAGTAAATTGAAAGTCAAATGATTAATTTTATATCGATGATCCTAACCGACACTATATTATTATATGAGAAAATAAAGCAAAAATCTTTTTCACTTTCGAGATTTCATTCACTTCAGATAGTATTTCATAACAACTTTTTTACTTAATGTTCTTTAAAGCATAAGTTTAAAATGAGTAATATAATTATTAGTTGTTACTATCTAGTGGGCACTATTATACCATTTCATACTTTTTTTTTCTTTTTTCTTTATGTTATTTTTTTCTTAAATTTACACAAAGTCTAGAAGAGTAAAACTAAAATAATACTTTCTTGATAAAATGTTAAATTTTTTAATTTCAATAATTAGTTTCAATGACAATTTTAAATTAAAAAGAAACAAGTATTATAACATATTTTTTAATAAATATATAAAAAATTATTACCAAACAATTCAACTATAGGTGGAAAACTTCATTTACAAGCATTTAAGTTTGTGGTGATTTTTTTTTTTTACTTTATAAACATTTGTTAAGTTAATATCCTTAATCACATCCATTAATTACTAATTTGTATACTAATTAAGGCTCACTTGGCAATTAGTCCATTAGGGCAAACAAGACAAAGATCACATGTATAGTTTTTTTGGAAAGGTCCAGGTCAATCGAATATTCCCAAATCATAGGCTCTAATTAAAGAAAATGGGTTAATGACAGTATTTTATATGCATTAGCGTTACTATGATTATTTTAAAAATAATTACATTGGCATATACATGTCGAATGCTTAATGGAACACATAAAACTTTAGATCCTCCCACTAAACTATTTATTTATTTTTTAAAATATTGTAATCAATTTATGATCTTTAATTTAATTAGAGAAAATATGATAAAAATTTTAATAGGGGCAAAGCCTGAAATTTCTAAAATATATGAGATTTTTTTATAATAAATTTAAAGAATTTTAATACCTCAATAGGGGCAACTACTTTTACAACTCCAAATGTAGTTTGCTGCTATATATGTTAGTAAGTATGATAAAATACGTCTTAGAAAAAAAATAAGATAAAATATATTATATATTATTAGTTGACTCCTCTAAATTATATGTCAAGATTTGCCACTATAGACATCTATTTTATTCGAGAAAATTATAGATCATCTTTGAATAATCGAATATGGTTAAGTCCAATTTTAGGTGAAGTTATTGATTTTAGCTTAGTTATATATTTTAATTTAATATTTTAGTTCGGGTTTTATGTCAATTTCCATTGGGTCCATTTTCTAGGCTTATTTTTTAGGACTTTTCATGAATCAAGTGTTGACTTCATTCATGATTATAGGCCAAATCTGTTGGAAGGCCCAAAATAAAATTGATACCCATGAGCAATTTTTGTCATCTTTATCAAATGCTGAAAAAAGCAAAAGTTATAGATACAAAACTTTTAACAATGAAAAGGAAAAAGTCTGAAGTTTAAGCTACCATAGCAGTAGATTTTTTTCAACCCCAAAAACCCCTCTGTCCAAATTGTCTCCCATTCCTAGCTTTCTGATTTCACCTTCTAACTTCACTTATGCACTTCTATTATCATTTGATTAAAACTCATTAACTTAGAGAGCTCCACTATCCTAGATGCAGTAATTTTAATATCTTTGTTTTTCATCTAAAATTTTTTGAGCATGCACTAACACACCTTTGGAAGAATATTTCAAAATTGCAATCACTAGAAGTCAATTTAAAAGGTTAAAAAAAAAGAGGATTTTAGAAGGCTCTCACTAACTATAAAAACCAAGAGGTTGATCTACCAAGAAAAGGAAAAAGAGAAAAAAAATAGAGGAAAGCTAGCTAAACCCAGCCGTTCCTCATCATCTACAATCCCAAACCATACCTCCATAGTTTCTAAAAACCTAACACATCACTGCAACCATCATTTCAACCATAGTGAACATTCACAAACAAAAAACACTAAAAACCTAAGCTCTACTCTCACTTGAGCCACTGTAAGCCATCTTGGCTCCACCACCACCAAACTTTGCCAATACTACACTACTAAGGGCTACCTTTCACACCATCGAATCCCACTCACCACTGCCCTAATAGATAACTTAGCCCATCATGACAAAAACTTTAGGTTAAAAAAAAAAACCCCAAACTACTACAATCCTATCTACTTGAAACCCATCCAAGCAAGAAAAATATATAAAATAAAAAATAACATTCCTTTTAAAGAAAGCCACAGAAGCAAAAAACACACAAAATAAAAAAATAAAAATCTAAAAATCCAAAATGAAATGAACTGTTTTAAGCTAGGTTGGTTTGGAGTTGTTCTAGGCTGAGTTTTTTAACGAAAAAAAGGCTAAGGGGAGGTTAGAACATATTAAAATATGAGGATGAATGGAACAATGAAAAATGGGATCTTAAGAGGTAGAGGTTGTAACTTTTCAACTCAGATATAGGCTATTAGAGAGAGTTTTGGCAAAAACTAAGGCTAGAAATAAGAAGATAAAGAGAAAATAGTTGGGTATAAGTTTTCAGAGGAATTCCAACACCGATAAGTAGTAGTCGATGATGAAGTCAGTGACAATAGATAGTGATCAACCATCAAAATTTGAAAAAAAAAAAAAAGGTCAGTTCTTTGAAATTTGAGAAAGAGACTTTTTATTTGGAAAGAAAAAGTTAAAATGTTTTTAAAAAAACTTTAAATAAAAAAAATAAAAAAGATCCGTATGTGGACTCGATATGACTTGATGATCAGCACACCTGACCTTGAAGCCCATATCAGCCAAAATAAGACCAGTTCGAATGAGCCAATTGTGAACTATTCCGAACCAAAAGAAAACTAGGTTAAACCGCTAGCAAACTGCTTTCGATCGTGGAAACTACTTAGAATCGGGCCAAACCATCAGCTAACCACTTATAACTATGAAAATCGCTCCAAAATTATCTAAACCACCTAAACTGCTCCTTGGACCATTGAGTAACATTGACCGGCTCGTTTTTGGTAATTTTTATTATTCTTTTCATTTTTTTAAGTTTTAATTAATTAATTAATTAATTAATTTATGTATGTATATTTATGTTTTAAATCCATAGAATAATTTTTTTTAAATAATAAAATTAGTGTTAAAATTTTGGTTAATTTAGAAAATATGTTAAAAAAATGAAAATCTTTTCAAAGATAAGATATTAAGAAAATATTAGTGATTCCTTAAAAATCTATAGATGATGATATTTTTTCTAAAATACTACCAAAGTATTAGAGTATTTAAAAAAATAATCAATACAAAAAATATTCATTTGCTTATTTTTTAAAAACATTAATTAAAAAATAGTGATGGAAAAAATGAGTCTTTTTCAGTAACAGAGTTATATAATAATGCATGAATATTATTTGCATAACCTTTTTTTTTAAATGAAAATATTTGAAGAGGAGATTTTAAGAAAGTTCGAGTAGTAATTTCTAAGAAATTTTTAGGTGAAATTTTTTTTTTAAAACACTGCATATCATGTTTTGTTTTCTATATATCATGTTTTTGCCTAAGTAAGATTATTAAGATAAAAAAAAATTTTTTGCTGCATACATGTTTTGTTATCTGCATTCTATACACGTATATTAACCTTGAAAATGAATGTGAATTTTCGATGATGGAATTTTAGAGAAGTTCGAGTAACAATTCTTAAAAAATCTTTAGGTAAGTAATTTTTTTTCTAAAATATAGCCAAAGTATTAGAGTATTTAGAATAATTTTCAATATGAATTTCCCGTTAAGAAATGAATTTTTATAAAAAGTAAATATTATTCAAAATAAATTGTGAGTATCACATTTTATTATAAATATTGATTTTGAAAAGAAATATAAATTGTCGATAATGAGATTTTTGAGAAGTCCAAGTAGTGATTTCCAAAAAATTCTTAGTTGAGAAAGTTTCTCTTAATATTATTAGAGTATTGGAATATTTTTAAAAATTTTTAAATACACATAGTTCTTATTTATTCTTCAAGCAATAGATTTCAAAAAATTAGAGAAAATTATTTTTAAATATCAAAATTAAGACAACTTTTATCGAGGTTAAAGGATAACATGTGACTAATTAATACCTTTTTTTAAAGTGGGCATTGTGGGTGTTAATCATTTCTTACGTGTAACCATACTCCTAAACCCAGCTTTATTTTCATAGACTCAAAACTTATTTTTTAATAAATTTTAACTAATTTTAAAATTTTATTAAAATGATAGTTTTTTAGGTGACCAACCACACCTAGCCAAAAAAAATTAATGGTGACTCCCTTTTTTATTATTTTTAAAATTCGTCTAATGGTCCCCAAAATAGTTATGACAACTTAATGATTCTATTAAGGACATTTTGAGAGTCAATTCTAAATTAATTATGTGTTATTTTTAATTTTGATTTAATAGTTATAACTGGTAGTTGACTTTAATTTTTTTTATTTTGATTTTTTAAAAAATAAATGATATAATAATAATAATAATAATAATAATAAACAAAAAATAGAACAAAAAACTTACATTTCATTTTAACAATGTCATCTATTCATTATTTGTTCATATATTTTATACTTTATATGTCATTTTTAAATTATGAGGCACTTAGGATAGATTATGTACTCTGTTCCCTCATGCACACAGTGACACATTTATATCATGCACGAGCTTTGTATCCGAACTTCAATCATTTTAAAATGGAGTAAAGTACCTATACTGTTATAAAGTGATAATCTTCACAATGGCAAGTGAATACTCCCACTCAAACTAGACCATTTTCATTTGTATCCCATAATCGATAAGGATTGAAATACATTATTAGTCTTACATGAATGCTAGTAAAGAATGATTTGCAAATCTTTTTAGATGCGAATAAATCTAAACCAAGCATATAATAAGCCATAAAGGGTCAACCTTAGATAGAGTCATGCCTATCTTTTATAGATCGTATCCAAAATTAAAGCAAGCAAAAGAACACTTGTAGTATGATGTTTTTTCTAAGAGAAATAACAAAATGTATACACTCATATTCGTCTCAATTTCTTAAAAAAGAACAAAAAATTTTCATCTCATATCCTTTCCTTTTCTTTTCCTTTTTCTAAAAAAATAATCTTTCTTTTTTGTCCCTTTCATTTCTTAAACTTTACTTATTTCGTTACCCCCAAAGGTGTTTTACTTATCATTCATAGGGCGTTTGGTTCGGGAAAATTTGATTTTTTCTCCATAATTTTGCTTGTGAGAATGTGATTCTTATGCTTTGTTCACAGGTATCTGATTTCTTTAAGTAATCTTAGATTTCCAACAGTAAAAAAAATGTCAGAATCAAAAACCTATTTCTCCTTGTAGTTTTTTAATATTTTGATAGGAAAATTACTTTTATCCTACATTTAAGCTGCATACAAAATATTTTCTTTCAATTTTACCATTTTGAAAATCAACATGTGAAAATCAAGTAATTATGAATTATTTTTGTTTCAAAATTTTTTTTAATTGAATGCTCTTTTTTTATATTTTCTCACTTGAATATTACGTTTATAAGCTTTGAAATATAGTAATTGTGATTATTTACTATGTTTCTTTGAACATAGACATAATATTTGACAACTCATAAATTTTTTTTATATTTTCCTACTCGAATATTGCATTTTTAGATTTTAAAACTCAATAATTATGATTATTGACTGCATTTTTTCGACAAAAACTCAATATTTGACGATTCGTAGATTTTCTTTATATTTTTACACTTATATATTGTGTTTGTAAATTTTGAAATGCAAAAATTATGATTATTTACTACATTTTTTCGAACAGTATTTGATTAATCAACAATTTTAATATTATTTGCTTATTATTTTAATGCACTTATATCTCATTCTGACATCGATGATTTCTTGGCGTGTACATAGCATGTTTTTAGTTTTGTTCATTCTTTCATAAAGTCACTTTTTACTTTGTCAAACTATAGGCTTTTTACAAGAAAATTGGATAGAGTTTTTTTAAATGGCAAATGTAATTTTTTATGTCAATTCTTATTTATAATTTTTAATTAAAATATATAATTAGTGTCATACTTGATTAATTTAATAATTAAATGATAAATATTTATGTTTTTATAAATATGATGAGTAATAAATAATTTAATTTAATTTAATTTAAATATAAAAAATATATATTAACATTGAATAATAACTTTTACAATTTTTTTATATTTTAAGACCATTTCAATGGCTTTGGAGACTAAATTACGTAAGTACTAGTTTTTTTTGAGTTAGATGGTAATAGAATAATTGTTTAAAAAGGAAAAAAGTTGGGGTATGGAGTGTGTAGATTTCAACCACTCAAATATTACATTTGGAGATTTTGAAACGTAAGTTATTGTGATTATTTATTACATTTATTTGAAGATAAATGCAGTATTTGAGTTCGTTCTTTTTTTTTTTTTTTTTTACTCGAATACCGTATTTGAAGTTTTTGAAATGTAATAATTGTGAATTATTTACAATGTATCTTAAAATGTGGTATTCTATTTTAACTTTTTTTTTTATTTCTCACTCAAATGCTGTGTTTCTAAAATATGAAACCTAGTAATTGTGAATTATTTCTTGCATTTATTGGACGAACAAAACACAGTAATTGATTGCTCTTTTTTTATAATTGGTCAGTCGAAATTGTGTTTATAGGATTTAAAATGTATTAATTGTGGATTTTTTTGGATAAATACGTTGTATTTATCATGTAGTGAAGAACATTATAGTAAAAATATTTGATTAAGTAATTTAACTTTTCCTTTAATCTAATACTAGAATATAAAAATATTATGTCATTAAAAATAAACTCTTATTAGGAATTCACATCACTTTTTTTTTTTAAATCTAAGATCCCACGAACCAATCATCCCATTAATATTTTCCTTTTCTCCTTTTAATTTTTTTTTTTTAAATTTCATACATATATTAACTTGTTATCTTTTTTTCTTTTTATATATTTTTTAGCATAAACTACATTGGTATATTACAATAATATAGTGAGATATTTGTTTTGAGATATCTTTCAACGAAAATTTTTTTCATGGATTTCATAATATTATAGATCTATTTGTCATTTATAAATATTTCATGTGAGTCATATAAAGAGGTGTATGAATAGTTTAAAAAGATCTAACAAAAAAAAAATTACTTACCTGTGATTATGCGTCGAGATCTTTTAAAAAAACGTATTTGATTTTTAAACAAAATAATTTAAAATTTTTGATAATTATATAGAATCAAATAAACGAAACAAAAAAATAAAAATTTTATAAAAAGTATAAACGATTGCATTTCTTATTCCAATAGTGATTGAAAAATACTTAAATAGAATAATTGCTCAATTTTGAAATCCATCGTAGAGAATCACGTTTAATGAAAAGGATTTAATATCGGCAATCAAAGAATAATTGATTTTGGTCTAATTAGAACTTCAATACTCTAATAAAATATATACTAAAAAACCAAAATTAAAATACCCTAAAATATAGCAAAACAGATGAGGATAAAGGTAGAAAAACTAAAATTAAAATACCGTAAAAAATAGCTAAACAGACGAGGATAAAGGTAGAAACTATAAACGCTATAACAAAGGACAATGGCAAAATCAGTCGGCGTATTCTGACATTTCCTTCTATACGTCATCATAGGACATTTAGAAAATGATCGAGAGTTGGCAGTACTTCGCTGATAAACTTATGACATATGATGTTTCAAAAATTTTTGGGATATATCATAGCAACATTGGTTGATTGGTTTGAATAAATTAAAAGTCAAACGATTAATTTCGTACAGACGATCGTACTCGATATTATATTATTATATGAGAAAATAAAGCAAGGTCTTTTTCACTTTTCAGCTATCATTTACTTCATATAGCAATTCATAGCAACTTTTTTTCTTCTTTAGAGCAAAACTCAAAAAGTGGTAATGTAATTATTAGCTGTTACCATCTAGGACACGCAACTACACCGTTTCATTTTTTTTTTCTTTTATTTTATTTTTTAAATTTACAAAAAGTCCAAAACTAAAAAAAACAATACTTTGTTAATAAAATATTAAAATTTTTAATTTCAATGATAATTTCAAGAAAAAATATTATAACATATTTTTTAAAAAATATAAAAAAATAATTACCAAACAGCTCAATTATAGGGTGGAAAACTTCATTTACCAACATTTAAGTTTATGGTGTATTTTCTTTTTGACTTTATGACCATTTGTTAAGTTTATATCCTTAATCACATCCATTAATTACTGATTTGTATACTAATCAAGGCTCACTTTCTAATTAGTCCATCAGGGCAAACAAGACAAAGATCACATGTATGGTTTTTCTGGAAATGTCCAGGCCAGTTGGTTATTGCGGAATCAAATGCTCTAATCAAAGAAAATGAGCCAATGACATTATTTTATGAGCATTAGCTTTACTATGATTATTCTAAAAAATAATTACATTGGCATAAATGTGTTGGATGATTAATGGAACACATAAAACTTTAGATCTTCCCACTAAACTATTTATTTCTTTTTTAAAAGCATTATAATCAATTAAATAATTAATTATTATATTATAATCAAATTATAATTACTTAATAATCAATTAATTAAAATATAATTAAATAATCAAACTAAACCCATACACAATAAGATGTCAAGTTTTGAACTTAGAATTCAAAATTCTAACACATCCTCCTTACCACTAAATCAAAAATCCATTGATTCTTTATTTATTAATACTATACTCTCTAATGCTTTGATAATAACCTTTTTTAAACTAATAATTTCAATCAAATATTAATATTATTCTAAATAATTAGTTCAATGATACTGATTGTTTTTAAAATCAAGAGTTTCGAGTTTGAACCTTAATTGTAATAAAAATTATATTTTTAATGGAGACCTGAAGCTAATGTTGGAAACTTGAAGCCTCCGGATTTTAATTAGAGTAAGATTTATGAAATTAAAAAGAAAAACTCTTATTCTATATATAATCCAAAATCACATATAAAAATATACAATTATAATTGGTATATTTATATAATTTTTAATTATGATCGAGTTATTATAAAACTGAAGTAAAATATTTTCCCAAAACATATAGTTGATGCTTGATGCAGATATTTTTATTTCTGTTCTTGTATTTGATTTCAAACAACAAATTTCAATGCATTCTGTGAAGAATTCAAAGTAGATTGATAGTAATGTATAATGAAATTATAAGTGAAATCAATCAAAGTAAATAATAAGATGGTAAATAATTAATTAATATTTGCGTTCCACTTTTCAAATTTTCTACTTTTCTCTATGTTTTGTTGTGTAACTAAAAAAATGTAATGAATTTCTTAATTATATATATATGCCCTAAAAAAAATTCCCTCTTTCTCCTCTCATTATTTTATACTCTCACACACCCCGCCCACTCTACCAAGTGTTTTTTTTTGTTTTTTTTTTTTCAATCGAAGTTTGGTAGTAACTTTCAAGAAACTAAATCCGCATAATCAAAATTACTTGGACAAGGATAAAAATGCATGTGAATCATAAAAGAAAGAACCCATCAATTTAAGTGTCTTGAAAATGGGCTAATGCTCGTAAAGTCGTAATCCCAAGAATGGTTCCGAGGGCTTTACTTGTTCTCTGCCGTATCAGAGACTCAGAAGGAATCCTTTGTTTTGAAATTAATGTGATTGATATCTATGCAGATTTTCTCAAATGTGAACACAAGTTTGTACATGGCCATGGGGGGGAAAGTGATGGTGAATTGATATTTGAAGCTTCTGTGATTTTTCCTCGGCTGATGGTTGCATGGCTATGGTCTTCGCTTTCACCACGACCCTAAATGCTTCACAGCCAAAAATTTTCTCTTGTTTTTTTTTTTTTTTGGGTATCTAATAAAAGTCAAATACTTAATTAACATATCACATAATTAATAATAAATTTTTTTGTAATCCTTTATTTTCTAATTATGCAAATTAAGAATTAAGAATTAAAATATTTCAAAAAAAAATTCAAACTGTTAAATTCAATGTTTCAGTTTAAAAGCTTTATTATTAACTATTGCAACACAAAGAGCACACTTGAATTATCTGTTTTTACACAAATCAAAGATTCAATAAGCTTTCATCGTGTTTGTGAATAAAAAAATTTTATTTTGAACAGATAATAAACTGAACCCATGTAAAATGGGAAAGTAAACCCCTGCTTGATCTGAAAATGGGCCTGGTTTAATTTACGTATTGAATGGTCGGTCAAGTCTCTTCCTTTATTTACTTTATTTTTAATGAAAAAAAAAATTAGAACAGTCACATAAATGTTCAGTCCACTAATTTTAAAATAGGGTGAAAAGAAGGAAAATGAAATAAACGTTACATCATTACATAGATACCCAATTTATTTAACAGAGACCGCAATCTATCAAATATGCATTATTCTTTTTAAAAATAATTATCATTGGTGGATGATGAGTCTCTATCTAGTTTCCTCCTAATAAAACACTAACGGCAGAAAAGTAAAGGGCCCTTAAAACGGAGGATGGATATAAATTAGGTTTGATAATTTAAATATCGATTATATGATATAAAAATAATATAAAAAATAATATTATTATAATTTAAAATTTTTGTATAAATATAATAAAATAAAAAAATATTTTATGCTTATAATACAAAAATTTTATATTATTTATTTATTTAATATAAAATAAAAATAATACAAAAATGTAAACGGGAACATGGGTTACCTAAGCAATCAATCATCTCTTTACCTCAACCCATAAAAACCATAGTTCATGGTGGTTTCCAACTTTTTATGTGCTTTTTTTTTATAACACCTTGGCCCACACCATTATCTAATCAACAAAGCAGAAAAAAAAAAAAAAAAAAAACAGAGAACGTTTAATAGTTAGCATCTTTGCTACAGTCTCGTTTTTAGGCTTGCGTTCCATGAACCTTTTTTTCATTGAAGAGACAATTATCATGTGTTCCCACCTCGAATTTTATAGTTTGCTAGCTTTATCCTCGTTCTTACACATGGCGCAAAACCGCAAAAGATTATGTTATAAGGTGATCCCCTTGCTTATATTACTAACGATTATAATGTAAATCATCATAAATGTATACGTGATTAAAAGTTTTAATTATAAATTTTATCTTCCTTGTTATTGTAATCTCGTAATCCCAATAGCAATGTTAAATGAATTCTATATTTATATGAAAAAAACCTAAGATAGAATTCAAATATCTTCAAATAAAATAAAATAAAGTATAAATTATGAGTAAAAAACATAAAATATAAAAATACAACTTAAATGGAATCCTAATCTCAAATGAAGCTGTTAATCGCGAAAATGCCCAATAAATGGTCTAAATGATTTTGAGTATAAGTGTCACGAATCTTACATTAAAAAAAGATGAGAATGATTTTGGATAAATAAATTAATTTTTTTTTTTAAATGTGTGAGTTTCGGGAGCTTATGTCGTCAGATCCATAAAATAATGTGGATCCCATCAAAGATGAGAGTGACATCGGGCACAAATAAAGAGATGATCACTTGGATTGGTATTAATTTTCATCTTTTTCGAATTTAATTTAATTATATATTTATAATATTTAAATTTAATTTGATAATTTTTTATTTTTTAATTTAAATTTTATTTTATATTATCTAAAATTATATTTAATTTGATTTGAAATTAATAAAATATTATTTTTAAATATAAATTATTATTTTAATATAAATATAAAATTAAATAATTACAAATAATTATATATATATTGTGGATCGGATCAGGACGGATTTGCTTAAAATCTAATCCTGATTCAACTTTGACTTTATTCTATAATTACTCTACACAACCCAAATCGATTTTCAAAAAAAAAAAAATCAATACTAAAAGGTTGAAACGAATTAAAATTTGTTGGATATAAGTTAAGCTGCCATCCCTAATCACCTCACCTAATAAGCTAATTTTTTTGTTAAGATTCATGTTCGGGGCAAATCATAGTTATTAAAATCGGATCGAATATTAAATTGTTCAAGGTTTTGGGTTATTGAATTAATAGTTCAATCATCGGATCAATTGTCAATTCAATAAAAAAATATTATAAAAAATATAAATATTTTAAAATTTTTAAATTCAAACATTTAACTCAAATTATAGTTTAATAATTCAATCATAAAATTATAAATTTTAAAGTATATCATAAACTAAATTTTAAAATATAAAATTCATAAAACAATTAATTACTAGTTAAAAATGAAATTACTTAACATTTTATTAAAATCATATTTTATAATTTAATAATTATAAATAATATATATTTTAATAAATATAATAAATAACAACTAATAAATTATTATTATTATTTATTAAAATATAAATATTATTTATTAATATATAATAATTAATATTTATGTAATAAAAAATAAATATCTATATATAAAATTAATAAAAATGAAATATTTATATTTATATGCAAATTAGTAAAAAAAATTAAAATCATTTTTATATTTTTTATATGAATGTAGTTTTTTTTATTAATTTTACATATATATTTTCTTCTATTAATTATTTTCAATTATGATCAAATAATTAATCATTTTTATTAATATTTTATTTTTTATTAATTTTATATATTATTAATTTATAATTATTTTTAATTATGATATCAATTAATAAAATTTGTATTAGATCATTTTTTAACTTCTTTATTTTTTACACATATGTAAGTTTTTTTTGCAATGTCATTATCTACATGTCTCAAAATATAACCACATATCATTAATATAAAGTTACAAAAATTTTGATAATAAAATATAAAAGTTGCGTGTTTATTTAGATGAAATAGTAATATAAAAGTTTAATTATATTATTTTAAATACTTAAAAGATATTTTTTATATTTTATTTAAATTTATTAATTGGTATTAAACTAACATAGTTTAAAAAAATTATCTAATTTACTAATTTATTAAGTAAATTATAGATTCATAACGATTTAAAATAATTTAATTATAAAATTAATCTAATTACATAATTAAATCAGTTTCAACATTGATTTATCGAATCATCTAATCAAATTGATTCAATTATGATAATTATAATTAAAATCAAATCAACTCTTATTTAATGTAAATTTATTGAGAGATATTAAAATTAAGATAGATCCATACCAAAGCGAGTCTCTCATCTTTACGAGTGAAAAAGTTAACACAACAAAGACAACCGGTGAAAAAATATCACAGATCCCATATCGAAAATAAAAAAGTCACCTCAAAAAGTTAGTCATTTGAGTTGAAGTCCATATTTGTAAAAAGTAATATTAGAATCAATTCAATTTTGTAAATATAAAATTTTGTAAAATATATTAAAATCGAAATAGAGTCGAATCAAAGTTAATCTTTTGTAAAAAAATCAATGCAAAAGGACAGTTAGACGGATGATAATGTCACAGATACCACGTAAAAAAAAGATGAGATAAATCTTGAACTTATAAATAAAAATCTTCCTTCACCTCATTAATGTATCTTTTAAGCTAAAAATATAAATCCGTGACACTAGCTATCAGGGCAATTGGATGCTCATAACAGTTAAAATTATTCCTAAATAAAAAATGTTAAAGTTTTTATGTGGGTGTTAAGTTTTGATAGAAAAAAAAAATGTATTTCCATTTTCTAAAGTACATGACAGGGAGGAGACAGCCATGCGTTATGTCGAAGCCCCACGCCATAGCCTTTCGTCTTTCTTCTTTCGAATAAAAAGGTTGGTCAAGTCTTTCCCTGATATTTCACACGCTAAAACTATAACTCCAACAGCAACAACGACCTTAGATTTCTCTTCACCCTTTATAAGCCGCCCTCTGTCACTTTTCTGGTTTGGTGTTTTCTATCAAGTTCTTTGTTTCCTATTCTTTTGAGGTTTTTACATGTTTTGGCTCTCTGGTTTTTTTCATTTCATGATTTGGTGAACTTGGTCGTTGCAATTCATTCTATGACTCGTGCTATTCCGGGGTTCTAAAGGTTTTTAATTTCTCTCCTCGTACTGTTCCACTGTGTCTTTTTTCATATATATATATATATATATTCATATATATATATATTTATACTTTGTCAGCTGTACTGTTCTTGTTCACAAAGTTTAAAGCTTTGATTGAATTTTACAGGGGTTGCTAGATGCTGGAATTAATTGTTTAAAACACATTTTTGGAGGCTTTAAATAATGTGGTATGGCCTAGTATTAATCTGGGTTTCAGGAATCATGTTGATTCAGTCAACTCAACCGTGAAGACTTGGGTCAAATTTTGCAGTGGCCTTGAAGAAAGAGAATTCAGCAATTAAAAAGTCTATTGAAGTCGTCTCCTTTTGTTGCCTGGATATGCGCCTCATATGTTAATTTGCTAAGTTGAAGATAAAAGACAAACTCAGTTTTTTTTTTTCCGTGATTGCTGAATGATAGATTTGTCTGTTGAGACCACACTCCTTTGATTCAAGTTTATTGGGGTTTATCTTGGTCACTTTGCATCATTGGTTTGCTGTATTGAGAATGAACAACATTGATTGAAGTAATTAAGGTTTCCAGAGTTGATTTTGCATGTTTCTCTCTTTCTTCAGTATTTGGAAGCAACTAGCAGAATAAGTGATGCTTCATTTGTAATTTAGTTTTTATGGAAGTTGAGTGCGTTAATTGATCGAGAATGATTGCCTCTAAGTTTAGTCTACTGCTGTTTATGCAATTATCAAGATTCTTTGCCTCTGGGATTGAAATAAAATCGAAGATTTGTGGCACAGATCATATAGCCTATTCAAATTTGTATGGTCAAGAATTGTTTTATTTGAACGGCAATCTAGTAGATGAAGTTTTCTTCTGTAAGGCCCTGCAGTTGCACCATGCAGATCAGTGTGTCTTTGAAGGCTATGGTGGAACTGATTACTGTGGTTTGGACCTTTCATTAGGTAACATGCTTTTTCAGGTTTCTAATTTCAAAGATTTTATCTAATTTTTTAGTTATGAAGTTTAATGCATAATAGAAGTAAAGTTCTTGGAATCTTTATCAATGTGTTATGGTTTTGACAGCTGATTTGTATGTAGGAGGAGGAAGAAAATTATTGCAGGGGCCTAAGAAAGGAGATGATGTGCCTGATCATAATGGGAAGAATAAAAAAAAATATTCGGCCTCGACCAAAATAGAGATGGTAGCAGCTGGAATTTTTTTGATATGTTGCGTTTGTACCTGCCCCTGTCTTTGTAGGAAAAAGAGGGCAACCGACCACACTGTTCTTACAAGGGATCCAAACTCAAGTGAGTCTTAACTTACCTAAGTTGTAACTGGTCAATTTTGGCATTTATCAAAATTAGAGAAGTTCTGAACAAGGGTGCTCTGTAGATAAGATTCAACAATTGGATGCAAGTTTCGGATGAGTAGTCAATAATAATAATTTGGTTCTCAAGTTTACTCTTTTTACAATTTATAAACAACATAACAATTGCGTATTTCCTCTTTGTTCTAGCATCTTTGTCAGTTTAGCTTTTTTTATTAATGCAGTATAATTTGATCATTTTGTTTTGGCTTCTAGTTATAAATGGACGGTTCTGTTCTTGCAGTGGATTCAGCTTCCTCTTTGGAAATGAATATTCATTCTCCTCTGGAAAAGATTCCAGCCATCCCACCAAGGGTACCACCTAGTCCTTCAAGATTCTCGATGTCTCCAAAACTTAGTAGAATTGGGTCATTGCATCTCAATATGGCTCAGGTGGTCAAAGCTACCTCTAATTTCTCTCCAGCACTGCAGATAGGTGAAGGAGGGTTTGGAACTGTCTACAAGGCCCAGCTAGATTCTGGCCAGATGGTTGCCATTAAACGGGCAAAGAAGGTAAGTAAATATGACCATGGAGATACTATTTCTGCAACATTTTTCCTGCTGGTAGAGTAATTTTGAAACTGTTTTCTATTTTATTAGTATAATTTATGTTATAGAAGGAATGAACATGAGTAAATCATTGCTATGAATCATTAAACTTACAAGATAGAATTTTTGTATCCTTAACTGAGTTAACTATCTGCGTATTAGAAATACAGGGCATTCTCCTATTTGATGTGTTCCTGAAAAGAGTGCCACAAACAAAAAGCACAAGGGGAGAAAATATATTTAGTATCCGAGTCCTGTGAGTGGCTCTCTTTTGACATGCATTTTTTTGTACATTAGATTAAAACAGAATTACAGAAGTATCAGTGATTTCATCATCTAATAATTTTTAGGGAAGATAACAGTGACCTACAAGAACACTATCATTGCTTCCCAAATCATTTAGAAATATATACCGTGCAAAAGTTTGCCAGAATGTGTATAACTGGCTCTATTCCCTGATCTAAAACTAGATTCTTTGTTGAAGAGCAAATTTAGTAAGGCTCCGTTTGGTTAATGCTTTTGCTAATTTCGTTTTGCAATTTTTTTTTGAAAAAAAAAAGAAAAGAAAGCAAAAAGCAAAATATAAAGAATGAAACAAAACAAAATGCAAATAGCAAAAAGAAAATGCGTAAACCAAACTGAGCCTAAACATTTACGTTCTGGAGGCATGATTCTCGGGTTCTGTATGCTCAATACATCTTATAACCTCACACTAAAGGAATATCACTTAGGTTATACAAGGAACTGCCACCTTGATCACTTATTAGGCAGTAAACTTGTAGAGTGGTTTGATCATAACACGGAGGGGGGGGGGGGTTGGTGCTTTTGTTGATAACAGTTGGGGCCAGTGGCTAATGAACACCAAAGAGTGTAAATGTGCACATAGGATCAAATGTACCTGAAGTTATACTTGAGTTATAGCTCGTAACATGTTTGAAATTTTCTTTTATTTATTCATTTGTTCATTATTATTATTATTATTATTTATTATTATTTAAAAGATTCTCAGATATCGACATGGTAAGTCTCTAAGCTAAAGGCTTTTTATTGACTTTATTGGTTACAGACTTGGAACTGGCTTAAAATTTTAAGTTCTCTTCTTATGGTGCTTGTTTAATGATTTAAGGTTTAAACCATCTTATTCTTTGGGCATGCTATTTGGTTGACATAAGAATATTGTCTAGGAACATTTTGACAATCTGCGAACTGAGTTCAGCAGCGAAGTTGAACTTCTAGCCAAAATCGATCATAGGAACCTTGTGAAGCTACTTGGTTATGTTGATAAAGGAAATGAACGGCTTATTATTACAGAATATGTACCAAATGGCACTCTGAGAGATCATTTGGATGGTAAGGTCTCTTGACCATAATAACTGCCAAAGTTTTTGGTCAACAATAATGTTAAAGGTCCAAAAGTAATATTTCACCTTTATTTCTGGCAGGTCAGCGTGGCAAAATACTGGATTTCAATCAGCGTCTTGAAATTGCCATTGATGTTGCTCATGGCCTTACTTATCTCCATCTCTATGCAGGTGAGAAAAAAAACTCACTGAGTTGGCTTGTTTTTGGCCCAAACCACAGCGGCAGTAAAATTTTGTCACTGTTTCTTATTTCAGTTCAGGCCAAATCACACCTGTTCTATCCCCTTGATTAATTTCAGCTATCTATGTCTTTACTCTCCTCATTTCTAATCAATTTCAATGTGTGCCTTTTCATATAAAAAAATAAATAAAATAGTGCCCAATTTTCTTTTTATCATGAATCAGAGAAGCAAATTATTCACCGAGACGTGAAGTCATCCAACATACTTCTGACAGAAAGCATGCGGGCTAAAGTGGCCGATTTTGGATTTGCAAGAGTTGGCCCAATGGACTCGGACGAAACACATATTTCAACCAAAGTGAAAGGAACAGTTGGTTACCTTGATCCAGAGTACATGAAAACCTATCAACTTACAACCAAGAGTGATGTGTACTCGTTCGGGATTTTACTTATAGAAATTCTGACCGGGCGTCGTCCTGTGGAGTTAAAAAGACCAGTTGAAGAGCGTGTGACAATTAGATGGGTAAGCTTACCCTTCTTTCTCTTGTTAAGTTTTTTGACTTCATAGCTATTGTGTTTATTTCGGTATAGTCTCATATCTTAATGAAAAAGAAGTAGACCTATAGCAGAGTCTGGCAAGCAAAAACTTTTAGGACTGCCATAACTTTCCTTAGTTCTTCCACATGGAGATAGGGACCATGGATCTCAGGACTATTCTTTAGTGTTCATCACAGGGAGGTCTAGTTGAGTTATTAGAACTAAGTCCAGACTTAAACCTATGATGCTAGGATGGATAAACTTACAGCCTCATTAATCTTTTGATGTTATTTTGTCAAGTAACTTCCATTAATCAATTGATAGTGCAACTGCTGAATTACGCAGCAGCACTGTTACAATTAACTGACTTTGATGCTACTAAGCATTATGTTACTAGATTTTGGAGTGTTGGATGTGGATTTGTATCCAACACGAGTACTTCAATTCATGGGTATTTCTCCTTATATTTAGTGGATAATATTCTCGTAGCCCTATTTATTTTAAAGATGTCTGTCTAAAATGAGGGTACACTAGAAAAAAGAATTTGAAGAGTTGGTGTAACATGGGTAAAGAAGCAAGGCAGTGAACTTGGCTTTAAAATTAAATTACCCAAAACACAAGCTATTCAGTCTTCAAAAATAATACCTTGTTTAAATCCCATCACTTGCACACAGAATTTATGGTTTTAATGTCATACAGGCATTCCAAAAGTATAATGAAGGACACATAGTGGAATTGGTGGATCATATGATGGAGGAAGTTGTAGATGCGGAGATACTAGTGAAGATTTTTGCTTTGGCATTTCAATGTGCAGCACCAATAAGAAAGGATCGACCAGAAATGAAATCCGTGGGAGAACAGTTATGGGCAATAAGGGCTGACTACCTTAAGAGTTCAAGGCGAGGGTAGCACAAGAGATTAAACTGTAGTTTCTTTCCCCTTACCTCAATCGGGTTTTTTTTTTTAATGCTTGTTGTCGTTGTTCACCTTCTTTTCTTTTGTTTTTCCCCCTCTTTTCAAGCTCACTGTAAAAACCAAAATTGGTCTTAACCAAAAGCTATGATGTGCGTTTGCCTCGTTCTCTTGCTTCAATTGTCTGACAGTCATTGTGGCAAAGTGTCGGAAGTAAATATGAACAGGATTCATTTTTATATATATTTACATCACTTTCAATTATATTTGATTTCATTTTAGTTCAATGATCAAATTTAGTTTGGATTTTGGAGGCTTACCTTTCCATTTTAATTGGCTTGATGCTCAATCTGGTACAGCTCCCCAAAAGTACAGATATACACCAGAGTTCCTATGTTGAGTTGATTCTAGAAGCCTTGGTAATACTTTATGCATGTCATTCTTTTCTGTCATCAAAGAATTAAGGTAGCCATAGTTTCTAAAATGTAATTAGCATATTCCCAATTCGAAGGGTGAAAAACCTTGCGCTTTGTTATTACATTGGGATAAACTCAGAAACTGACCCATAAACCAAAACCCTCCAATTGGGAAGTATACGCTAGATCGTGCTGAAGTTGTTACCAATAGTTACATTTGCTTATCAATTATTTTTATTTGAGATTGTCAAAAAACAATTCAGTACTTTATTAATAGCTCCATAGATTATAAAAGCAAGCGCTTCAGTTTGTAGCTAAATGCCTAAAACCATTGCTATATATATCTGATCAACCCTTCAAGAACAAGGTAATTTTGAAAGCATTCTCGGAAGGGCGCTAGTAATTTATTAATGCATGAACTTGCATACAAGAGATTTCACCAGAGCAAAAATTGTGAAGGCTGAGAGATCCTGACTTTGCCTCAATGCAACTTCTACTGTTAATGTAAAACACAGATTGGAAGAGTACGATGTGATTCCCCCCTCCCCCCCAAGGGTTTTATCTTAGCCTGCAGGCTGAATGAGGCTGTTGAACAACTATGGGCTAGAATGATCCTACAACTTTGTGCAGTTTAATTATAAGAGCACAAGAGCATTTACAAATTTATTTTCAAGGGTAAGCCCCCATCTAGAATAATAACTGAATGAAATCCCCTAAAATAATTTCAGAGAACGGGGCAATTGAAACCTTAATCTTTTCCACCTACTCCTTATCAAAAAGGGGTGCAAACCTAGTATGTGTTCCGGCATGAAATCGTGCCTTGTTAATATGCCCACTACAGGTGCTCTCTGCAGTCACAACATCAGAGAATTGAATAGGTTAAAAATAATAGCTATAATAAAAAAGACCACCATAATCAAAGTAAAAGTGAGAGTGGAAGAATCAATGGTGAACCGAAATGCCTGCAGGAAAGAAACAGTAGGGTAAAAGAAAAGCTATGGTGGAATTGACTATAGTCTACCACAGCCACAGGAGTGTCAGTTTTTGGGTTTTGGAATGAAGAAGAAATGCAGTAAACTTTTAACTCAGAATGTAGAAACATGAAGAAGCAGAAAAAGAATGAGAATTCAAGGAAAATTAATATTAACTAAGTTTCTTACCTTGGAGATCTTGGGGATGACAAGTAGGTGCCGTAAACCAATTTCACGGAAAAGTATGAGAGCCTTAGGTAGTGACATTGTCTCCACAACTGTATAAGGTGAAGCATTGGTAAAAGGGTGCAAGTCCAAGAACATCTCCATCTCATCATCAGTTAATTCTATGTCTTCTATCTTGACAACATTACCTAAGCCCTTCTTTGCAAAATCATCTGATGAGAAATGCCTAAAAGCATCAACACCTATCCGCATAGGGGCGCACAAAAAGGCTCTCTTCTTTAACAGAGCAATTAGATGAGCACGGAGGATTAAACCACACAAAATTGGGGATTCAGAATGAGGAGGCTCATCAATAACTGGAAATCCATGATGCCTTGTGGTTTTGAGGATGTGTACTATATTACTGACCTTCTCAATTCCATGAAAGAGCTGAAGTGGACCAGAGACAACATCAGCAACTGTCAGCTGTCTCATATAAGGTTCAGCATGAGCTTCTAGGTAAGGAAAACCCTTTGCTTTCATAATAAGGTCATAAATGCCGCTGTTAAAAGCATCAGCTACAGTCTTGGAAATAAGGAGAACCATCATTATCAATGGCAACAATAATAGGTTATTGGTCAATTCCAGGATCATGACACACAAGGAGACTGTCATCCTCATAGACCCACCAAGAAATGAAGCCGCACCAAGCACAGCATAAAGACCGTGATTAAGATTTGTGTGAGAACCAAGTAACATTCCAACAAAGCGCCCATAAGATGCTCCAGTAACTATGACAGGTACAAAAAGACCTGCTGGAGCAACAATCCCATAGCTAACAATACTTAGAATGAAGCAAGTGACAAAAAATATGAGCATTGTTGAGTGCTGAAACTCGGAGTCAGTATTCATGCTGAAAAGATTTCTGATAGCATCATCATTTGTGTTGAAAATGAGGCTTGCAAGATCATTGTAATGACCAGGAGGGCATTGAAATTTCTTGTAGTTACCAGATCTACCTATTGTGGGACAGGCTTCACTTGCATGCAAAGGGCATGGTTGGCAAGATGCAAACCATGGTAATCCAAAAAGCAGACAGGATGTAAAAATGGAGATTGTGCAAGCAATAAAAATTTTATAAGCACTGCCTTTCCTGAGGAGAAAAAGAAGGGGAAATAAGCAAGGGGAATGACCCCAGTAAATTATATTATGCCAGATACAGGAAATGGTAATTGGAGTAAACAACACAAATCTCAAAATATAACTTACTCATTAATGAGGTTGTAAACTCGGAGAATCCTATCTAGAAGGAAATTATACAAACTTCCCAATATGCCCCCAATAACTCCGAGAACAAGTACAGGAGGCACATCAGCTATGTGATATGAAGCATTTGCTGAATAGACATCAAACATTATCAAACCCCCTTTACCAAATAGCCCACACTTGCCACTTAAACAAACATCAATTAAAGCTCGAAGTACAATTGCAACCACAGCTGTCGTAAAGAAAGCTCTCCAAAGAAGGGCACTTCTCCACCTGCAGAACAAAACAAGGCAATCATCTTTAGATGTCAACTTTTGCTTGTTTTGTGTTATCAGACAGACATCATTGAGAACCCTGTACATGATGAATGAAAGAAAAGGGAGGTGATTCTCGATGTAAAATATGTTCTATCAAGAACATAGAAGAATCCCATACTGACTGCAGATAGCTAGTAAAGGGCTATATTAATCAGCATGTTATTGATTATAACGGCCCCAAATCTGTTCTGTCTTTCATCTATGAAATAAAGAACATTCATGAAGACAATTTCATAAACTAGCAATACAAACAGAAGAATACATGATTTATGAATCAGCAAATATGAATGTGAGAATATGAAGACCGGCAGACTATAGAAACAGATAACATGGATATAAAATGAATTAAATTAGCAGATATGAAGCACGGAGACTATCTTAATATAGTGTTGAAGAAAGCCATGCCTTATAGTATCACAAAGTCTTAGAATGTCAATGAACCATATGCAAATAATGCATGTTACTAAAATGAAAAGGCTGAGCTATTCTATTATTGCCTAATACAAATTTGTTTTTGGTTAAACAATAAAAAGATAAAAAAAAGATGAGACAAGCGTAAAACCTTAAAAAGTTACCAACTAAGAACAATATGCAATAACACCCAGTACACAGATGAAAGGATGGTTAATAATATATCAACATGGTGCTCCAAATGCATGTATCAATTTACATACCAAGATGCCATTTCTTCAAGAGCAAACAGCACACCTCCAACTGGGGCACGGAAAGCAGCAGCAATTCCAGCTGCCGATCCACACGTCACAAGATCTCTTCGGTCTCTGTCATTCTTAAAGAAACGAAGCCACTTCCATGTTAAACCATATCTTCTTGACCCACCCTGTCCCAACAACGACGCAACGCATGCACCTGTATGCACCATAGGCCCTGCCTTTCCAACAAGCAGAGATGAAGACACTGCAGAAATGCTTCCCACAATCTGCAGATTTAACACAATTATGAGATTTCTACATCTAAATGCAAGAAAGGGATAAAGAAAAGAATAGAAAATTGTTTCACCTCAATTCCTAATTAATCTAAGTGAAAAAGAATTGATCACAATTTTAACATACATGTGAAACTTTGAAAGCACAAAATCCTATAACTCGATAACTAATTAGATATTAACTCTATTTATTAGTGATTTAATCCGATTAGAATTAAGAAACATAAATTGATTATAAAACTTAGCGAAAAAAACCTCTTCAGCTCTGCATCAATGTTAACATCAGCAAGGATTTTCCACACAATAACAATTTATAGTTTGCAATTAATTTTTCCCTTTTTAAAAAAATACCTTAACAATTAAAGTTCGTAGTGAAAATATTCCCGGAGCATCTACACCATTCAAGTAAGCCTTCACTTCCGGTATACCAGAACCAGCCGCCGCCGGCGCAATAAACGCCGTAATGAAGGCGGCAAGTAGAGTTAGAACCAAATTCGATAGGGAAAACACTAGAAATGCCATCCCGTACCTGAACACACAAAAAATCTTCAGACTTTTTGTTTTTTAAAAAGTGAGACATGAGAGGAGTAATAAGAATTTCCATATTAGCAAATAAAATTTGCGGATAAAGTATTTAAAAATTTTCGCTATAAGAAATACTAATAAATGAAATTCAACCAATCAGAAATTCAAAAGAGAGAGAGAGAGAGAGACCTTCCAGCGAACATCATGTTAGAAGTAATAACGAACTTAACGCCGGCGATATTCTCAACGGCAAGATTATTACAGAAACCAACGAGACTGACGAGAACGCCAATCAAAAAACAGAGAAGCCATTTCATGAAAATATATTGAAAATTCTGGATCATGCCACGTGTCCTCCAGTCTTGTTTAAAGAAATCATTCTCCGCAATCCTTAAAAAAAAAATTTCCGTAACGATAAAAATACATAATCTAAAGAAAAAAAAAAATGATAGTTCCGTAAAAGGGCAGCTTACTCGTAGTCAAGGCTTTCGATAGGGCAGAGATTGGCGCCGACGATGGCCACCTGAGAGGTGGAATTAAAGGATCGCTGTTGGTGAGAGAGTAAAGGAATGGTGAAAGACTCATGGTCATGGTCATGGTCATGGTCATGGTCATGGTCTTGGTCTTGGTCTTGGTCTTGGTTTTGAGTTTGGTCCCGTGGCCCATTCTCTAACATAGCGTCACGAGGCACGGCGTTTTGGGGTTGTTGGAGCTTAGGCTGAAGCGAAGAGAACTAAAGAGAGAGACAGAGGAGTAATGGTGTTAAGGGAAGAGAAGAATTTCGGTTATAAATAAAAAAAAAAAGATACATTATTGGTACGGGAGAGAAAGAGTTGTGACAGAGCAGAACTCTACTGGTGGCGTTGTTTTAATTCCATTTCCTTTTTTTTTTTCTTCGTATTTTCTTTTTTTAATTGTACGATGATTTAAATATTAGGACAATCGTTTTTACAAGTACTTTTTGTTTCTTTTATTGTTATTGTCCGGTGGAAATTGCTCTTACCTTTCACCTTTTTTGTCTGATTATTAAAATGATAAATTATTAAAATTTTAATAATTTTATAATACATCTAATCTTTTTAAAGTTAAAAATACTGAGTATTTTTAAATTATTTGATAATTTTTTTAAATTTTTTAAAAAATTTTTAATAAAAAGTTGAAAATCTTAAATAATCGAAAGCTACTTATCGTTTTCACTCATTTTTGTTTAAGGAAAAATTATATTCTTTTCGTATTCCGTTAAAATATTTTTGTAAGTTAATTAATAAAAATAATAGTTGAGAAGATAAAAAAAATTACCAGTACCGAATTTTAAAATCAAATTTATTGATTCCACCACTTAAAAATGACTAATGAACAATTTGAGTTAAATTAAGATTTAATTTCACTAATGATTTCTAACATATTGAGTAAAGATATTATTTTATATGATAACCTTAAAAAATACCATTGGATCATTTTATAGCAAAATTAATATAAAAACTTAAAAATAATTAACAAAATATTACTGAATAATTTAAAAAATTTTAATCTACTGTTAATCCTAACCTCAATCTACTGAACTCATTAAAAAAGTACGATGCAACTAAATATTCTTGAACTCATGACCTTTAAAAATTGAATTAATATAAATGCCATTTAAATTAATACACAAATGAATATATTTACTGAATAGTTAATTTTAAGTAAAATAGAAAATAAATTTTATACTAAAAATTTTTTATTTTAAAATTTTAAAACTAAAGATACCAATACTTAAATTTTCAATTTATCGAACAAAAGTTCTCAATGCAAACTAACAATATATAAAATAACTAAGTTAAAATTGATAATTTTTCTTGTAGTTAGATTTCAAATTCATTTTTTGCTTTTTTTAGTATTTGGAAGAAATTAAACTAACAACTAAAAGAAAAAAAAAATGAAGCTGATATATAATTAAAAAAATAAAATTATTATTATTATTATTGTTGTTGTTGTTGAAAAAAAAATCACTTGAAACAATGATTCCTTCTAAAATCTAAATTGATAAATAAAACAAAAAAAATCTCATATTGTTGGTGGAACTTTTAAATTATATTAATAAAATTAAAAGGTTGTCATATATTTTATAAAATGTATTTAAAATAATTAATATAATAAATAAATAAAATATGATAATATTTCAATCCGTTTGAGAATTTTGAAATTTGACATTTTGTAAAATAATAGTAATAATCTTAAAATAAAGACCGAAAAATAATTATTGGGCCAGGGGTGGGCCAGTGTGATCTTATGGTTGTGATGTTTTTTGTTTTGCAAATTGATGAGGGCAGAGATGACGAAATCCCAGTCACCCGCATGAAGACAAGCGTCAACGTCCGGAAGTGGAAACTTCGCGTTTAGGGACCTGTTGGGCCCCTTGCCTTCGCTTGGAGCCCTAACACCGACTGTGGCAATTGCCGGCCTCTCTAAAATCCCCATATCTTTGCTTGAACAACATCATCCCCCTTCGGCTTTATTTTTTCTTTTATATCTATATTAATAATAATATTGATCATAATTTAATTTTAAAATTTAATAATTTAAAATAGAAATAATCTAATTTCATACCTTGAAACTTGAATGATTCGAATGGGTGCAATTCAAAGGGCCAACCAATCCAAATTTAACCCAACCAAATTCTAAAGTTGCAAAATAGGGATACAATCAAAGGATATAAAGTTTGAATTTCGCATGATTCTAGTGGTTAAGTATGCAGTTAGTATAAAATACTTAGAAGAGTAGAGAGATAAAATAATAGAGTGTAGTAGTAATGAAAATAATGAGAACTCTAATGAAAACCAAAGTAATAAACATTATCAACTTCAAATATAAAATTACATGCACATGCATATGCACGTGCATTTACAGATGTACATTTATTTTTATTGGTCTTAAATAAACAAAAATAACCTCTTGAAGATATTTAATTTAGATTGTTTTATTAAAAAAATAAAAATATCATTAAATTAATTAATTCATGAAAATATTATATTTATTTACAAGTTTGGTATTTTTATTTAAACTTAGTGATTTTTTTTATTTCAATAAATTTGTAATCACATCGTCACGTTATTTTTTTCAGTTAACCTCGTTTCCCCATTAATTTTGGATTCTTGCGGTCCATTTCTTTAATCTCCAGCTCACATGAAAAACTTTAAAAATTACTCATATAAGCTATCATTAGTGTTTGAAATGATCTAATTAACCCAAAAAGGACATGCCCAGTAATATGGATACCCACAGAAATAAATAAGTATAAATGTTATCTTTACATAATCAAAACATTTATATATATATTATTATTTTTTTATGATTTTTCAATTTATAAATTGGATCTGGAGCTGAAAAGTAACCAAAAGAAATGCTGGAATGTCTGCATGCTTGCTGCAGGTACATTCTTTATCTGTCCTTCAATTTATTTTCTGTAATTGTGTACTGTCTGCTCAAAAGTTAATATATTGATGTTATAATAAAAAAAAAAAGGGTTTTTTTAAAGAAAAATATAATAATTCATATAATATATTAGATCTAAGCTGTCATCATTATATATTTTAATCTAATTGGGGGAAGCTTCAATAATATTGATCAATTTGTATCTAATTATGAACAAACCTTTTAAATCATATATAGAAGTGGCCGCCTTTTCAGTGGTGCCAAAAGGGAAAAGGGGCGACAGAGACAAAGGTAATAACAAATTACAGTCACGGGAAAAAATGGTTCTTGAATCAGCCAAAAATGGTGGACCTTTTTTGTAGTAGCATTTTCATGACAATATTACAACCAAGGCATCTTCCCATCTCGTAATCATTGTTCCAATGGAAAATCCAATAGAAAATGGTTAAAAAAAAGAAAAGAGGCATCCAAGAAGAAAGGAAATTTCCGAAGATGTCAATTATGAAGTGACCATGTGAAAAGCTGTTATGATGTGACTTGGTACTTGGCAAAGTCGTGGGCCTTCCTTGCATCATCAATGTCTATCTGGCTTTAAATTTTGGATGTGCGATATGTCAACAATGTATAAACTTATCCTACCTCGATTTGACAAGTTGAGATGAGATATTAAATGAGCTGGAGCAATCATGCTTACTGTATATATATATTTTAAGACGTCTATAACGTTATAGGCTTATAGCAGGCAGGCATGCATGATTGCTGTTGCTGTGATTTCATTTTACAAAACAATCAAATCTTTTCATTTACTAATATGATGACTTTTGATTTGGCCGTCACTTGTCACTAATCTAGATCGTCGTTGCTACTGTGATGAGATCCAACTGCAGCGTCAATCAAATAGTCGAGTGCGAGTGAGTTGCGCTGCCCATTCCACTGCTGTGTCCAGCTCGCAACCTCCTGGGCTTGTCTACAACACTGTATAGTTCTTTAGCTTGTTGCACAGCTTGGGCTTCATGATTATGGACTGAGATGGTTATTTTGGGCTGATTTCACAGGTTATAAGTACCTATAAAGCAACAAACCATTAGCCTCTGCCTCTCATCAGTAGATTCACCAAAGTTAGACTCAAAGGCAGGCAGCTAAGCTGCAACTCAACTCAAGGCCTTTCTATTATATAAGCTGTTCGATTCAAGCCCAATAAACAACTTGGCCAATTCCAAATTTGCAATAAGAGGAAAAGGAAACCTTCACACATAAAAAAAAAAAAAAAAAAGAAAATCCACCCGATCCCTGTTTTCCACCCATTGGCTGCCACAGCCACACAGTGGCAATAAATATATATATTATCATATATATATATATACACACTAATCAAAGAGAAAAATAATATCCTATCTTTTGGACTTTTAGCATAAGAATTCAAATCCGTACAATAATAAAAAAAAATTTGTGGAAGGAAAAGTGTAAGGGTTATCGCCACATGCCGAATTCAGCCCCCTTTAACGAAAAAAAGAGACCTGAGGAGACCCCTACAAACTCAAAAGCAGACGTGTCGCAATCTGATTGGTAAACATACTCTAATAAGCCAAAGATCCGCACACCCAAAAGATTGCCTTTGCGTCGGCAACGTCCTTTCACTCGCTTTCTTGTATCACCGCACCCCATTTCTTCGCTCCCAACAAATCTAATTCAAGTCTTAATCTTTCATTTATTCATTTGATTTCACGATTTTGCCACGTAAGGCCCCCGCTAAATCCTCAACACCATTAACCTTTTTTTTTTGGGCCTCACCTTTTACGATTTTCTCCATTATTATTGCTTCACTGTCTGCAGCAAAGAAATATCGAAAACAGTATTTTTTTTTCTCTCAAATTTCAATCTTTCAGTAATTTTCTCTCTTCGGAAATGGGATTCGTTTTCGGACTCGTGGTTGGGCTTGTCGTTGGCCTGGCTATTATCGTTTTCTTTGTTCGGTCCGAGAACTCTCGATCCAAGCGTCGAAATGAGCTCGTTAGTCCTTCACTCGTACTTCTTCTTTTTCGAATTTCATTTTACCTTTTTTTGAATTACTTTTGGTTGCAGGCAGCGACGGTGGCGGCTTTTGCGAGAATGACAGTGGAAGATTCTAGAAAGATCTTGCCGGCACAATTCTACCCTTCTTGGGTGGTCTTCTCGCAGCGCCAGAAGTTGACTTGGCTTAATCAGCACCTTACGAAGATCTGGCCTTACGTTAATGAGGTAAAAACTTTGTTTAATGAATGAAACAGAGGAACAAAAAGAAAAGGATTTTTTCCTTTTTCCTTTTTTTTTTTTTTCTTTTTGAGAACAATTGTTTCAATTTGGTGTTATAGGCAGCATCTGATCTGATAAAGACTTCGGTGGAGCCGGTGCTTGAACAATATAGGCCGATTATATTGGCTTCTTTAAAGTTTTCCAAGTTTACTCTCGGCACTGTTGCACCACAGTTTACTGGTTGGTAGTTTACAGAATCGATTCTCACTTTTTGAAAATTTTGATTCCTATTTTCTTATTGGGTTACCGTTATTTGTTTTGGTTTTGAATTGTTAGTTGTTAATGGACTTTCTCAATGCTTTTCGCTTTTGCCATTGGAAGTAAATGGATGGCCATTAATTCTAGCATATGACTAAAAATAAAACATCAGTTCAAACATAATTGTTCTATGTAATAGTAAAATAATGTATTGTGTTATTCATGAAGTTTAATTTTTCTTTTAATTTTCATAAATACTGGTTGCCCTTTTTTTAGGTAATCCAAGCACACTTTTTTTTATTTTCTTCTGGAATCAAAAAGAAAAAAAAAAGAGTAACAAAATTAAACAGAGCCTTAATGTATCCATCTTGGGTGTGAAAGACATGAGCTGCTTTTTCTTTAAATGATGCTTTTATGGGTGAGTTTTGTTACTTATGAAGCACTATCATTCTTAAGGAGTAAGTATTGTTGAAGATGAAGCTGATAGTGTTACAATGGAGATGGAAATGCAGTGGGATGCAAATTCAAGTATAATACTTGACATCAAGACTTATCTTGGTGTATCACTACCTGTGCAGGTATTGTCTAGCTTAGTTGGCTTATTTGCTATGGTTTCTCACTTGGATTCCCTTTAAAAGCATCGTTTGGGTTATGTATTCTTGCTTCTTGAATCAAATGCTGTGATATTCTTCATCCTTATTTATAGAAAATTGTTCTATGTGCTCTGCTCTGCTACCAAATTTCTGGCTTCCCACTGTTAATCCTATTTAGGGGTTGTAAATGTGATTAAAAGTATAGTTTTGTTGAATATGATATTAAAACCATGGAGTTCTTGGGCATTTGTTGGGAAGTTATCAAAGTGTTTGATCACTGAAAGATATGAAGACCAAGCATATGCCATTTTCTGTGATCTTTTAATATTCCTACAGTCTAGCAAACGTTTGTATGTATTTTTCAAAACTTTATGCAGAAGGCTTATAGATGTTAGATCTATTAATGCTAATTTACCTTTGTAGATCTATATTTCATAGTAATGTTTTGTTATTTGGGAATGCTCCACGCTTTTGACATTGCATGAGCAACTATGCTGGTAAAGAGCACAAATCTTGTAAACTAATTTTATTCTTTTTTGTTGAGGCTTTACTTGTCTTTGGCAATGGATTTAATCTTATATAACAGCACAATGTTTCAAGTTGTTAAGCTTTTTCTCCAGAATGACAGCTGTTGATGTTTAATTCCTTTTTCCTTTGACTTAGGTGAAAGATATTGGATTCACTGGAGTTTTCAGGTTAATATTTAAGCCCCTGGTGAATGAGTTTCCTTGCTTTGGAGCTGTATGTTTTTCTCTGAGAAAAAAGGTTTGTTATTCATTTCCAATATTGCAAGTTAATATACACGTGTTTTCCCATGGAGAAAGGGCTTTAATTGTGGTCATAGAAAGAAATGCGATTGAGATGCAAGTTTACTTATATATGTTGGTTGTGTTTCAGGGAGTATTTGTCGATGCATATAATATTTACGTGAATGCTATTTTTTTGGTGCCTAAAGAAAAAAAAAATCTGATGCTTGGAGGAATTTTCTTGCTAGTTTGCTATTTTATTGAAGTTATTAATTACGGTTTTAACACTAAGCAATTCAATTGTACTCACTCAGATAAGCAGGTGTTAGTTTTGTTGGTTCCCTTTTAACACTTATAATTGACATATTTCACTCTTGTTTCCACTATCTTTTTTTTTTTTTTTTTGTTGCTTGATTTGATTGCTAAATAGGAATCATTGGGTTGCTGTGTGTAAAATTTCTGTAAAAACTGATGTATAAAAGTTGCTTCAGTTGAAGATAATACCCATGATATCCAAGTGGAAGTAATTTTGATCCATTAGCTAGGCTACTGAAGGTGTAATATTTTGCCCTTGCATGCTTGGGTTTCATCACACATACACTACACACTGGCACTATGCATATGCACTTAGTTGATATAACTAGGTTAATATGCATTTTTGGCTTGCAGAAAAAGTTGGATTTCACCCTAAAAGTCATTGGTGGTGACATATCAACCATTCCCGGACTTTCTGATGCTATTGAGGTTTGTGTGACTTGACACTGGATTATGTTACTACTTCACTATGTTTTTTCTACTGTATCAATCAATTTTCCCAATTCTTCTTATGGTTGTAATTTTTTGCATGAATGGTGCCACAAACAGAACTTTTTTGTTTTTGGAGAGAAATTTAAATTTCAGTTTGAGATATTCGCTTTTAGTTTTCATCTGCTCAAGATAACAGTGTCTTAGAGGCTTAGTTTTGTAAATCTTCTTGACATGTTAAGAAATATGACACCCCTTGATAGATGACTCCAGAAAGATTATAATTGGGCCGAGATATAGGGCAAAGCTCCCTTATGCTGGGATTTTGTTGACTTGTGGATGCCTTTGCTGGACTACTTTACAGCAAAAAATTGAAATTGGTGAAATGTGGACAGGAGAGAGCAGTTTAATCCTTACTGCTGAATTCAGGATCTGTTGGTACATTAGAGGATGGTCTCTGGCACAAAGGAAAGGGATTTAGTGCCATGACCATCAGGTCTCAAGGCGTGGACCCATCAAAATATCAGATATTCATTCTATTTTGCATTCCATTATGTCAACAGTGCTGGCTGGTTGACATGGTATGGTGTAACTTGTTATCATCTAAGAAGTGGATGATTTTTTGAGAATTTGTCACCATGATAACCAAACCTTTGTACACTGAAGGATTTTGTTACTAGTGATGTCTTTATCGTTGCAATTGCTGTTTTAGTTTCTTTAAATGATGAACCTGAAACATGAGGATAAGAACTTTGGCTTACGCTTGGCTGTGTTTTATTTGTGGTGTACGTCATGCAAACTGATGCTTATGGTTCTCATATGGTGGTCCACAGGGAAGTTGTTTGCTCAATTGCTTAGGGAATCACTTAAATTAGTTTGCAAACATCATTTAAGGTCTTCAAGATTATTGATCAAATTCGTTCCTGTATTATAAAACCAAATCAAAGCACTGACTTGTATCCAGCTTATAGGAGTTTGGAATTTGGTTACACCCACCTTCTAACGCAATTTTTTAAGGACTTTGGCTTTTATTCTTAAATTAAATTATTTTCCTAGTTAAGGATAACAAATAGGCAGTTCCGAGTAGATTTGTTATCTTAGCATTTGACTTGATTTAATAACTTGTAATTTTTAAAGTTGAAAAAGTTGAAACCTCACACTAGCTTTGCAACATTATGTGAGCTTTAGGTTTTGTATGTGATGATTAATACAGCTTCTGTTAAATTATTAAATGTGCATATACCTTGCTTACAAGTTAATAATTGATTTCTGTGGTGTCTATGATTTGCATGGTGATACACTGTTGTAAGTTGTTATTATTCTATTTTGTGAGAAGGAAAGTGTTATCATATGTCAAAGAGATTTACATATTATTATATTGTTTCCCATGCAGAGCACAATTCGGGATGCCATTGAAGATTCTATCATGTGGCCTGTCAGAAAAATTATTTGCATTTTACCTGGTGACTATAGGTACACGTTTTGCCTTTCCTTTTTCTCTATGTTAATAGATAATAATAAAGTGCAATGTATAAAAGAAGGAACTATGGACTCAGGCCAAGCAAATGAACAGCGTACAAAGAGCCTTACTCGTGTCTGCTGAGCAAGATAAAGAATCCAAAGGAAGAATGAAGTCGATATTTGAAGGACCTGCTAAATTTTATCTGAAACTGTAGTTAGTAGAGGTGAAATATGCGTGTATTTTCTCTTGAATATAGATTCTGTGTATATCCCACGGTGGGGATATGAGTGCATGTGAATTGGTTGATTTATTTGGGAGGTGGCGTTGTTCTCTCTTTCTCAACGTCTAAGGAGTGGAACAGCTGATGGTTGAAGAAGCTAATGTCTTTCTATTTTCAGTGATTTGGAATTAAAGCCGGTTGGAATACTAGAGGTGAAGCTTGTACAGGCACGGGACTTAACAAACAAAGATATTATTGGGAAATCGGATCCCTATGCTGTATTATATGTACGGCCTTTACCTGACAAAACAAAAAAAAGTAAAACAATTGTAAGTTGTCCTTCCCCTCCCTGCTTCCTCTTTGTTCTTTCCAACAGAAAAAAGAAGCTGTTTCAATAATTTTTCCTGTAGGTTTAGAAGAAATTTTTGTGTTTTCTCCCCAGAACAATGAGTTGAATCCTATTTGGAATGAACATTATGAATTTATTATTGAGGATGCAACAACTCAGCACTTGGTGGTAAGAATCTATGATGATGAGGGGCTTCAGGCGTCTGAGCTCATTGGATGTGCTCAAGTACAGATAAGGGAACTTGAACCTGGTAAAGTGAAGGATGTCTGGTTGAATCTAGTTAAAGACTTGGAGATCCAGAGAGATACTAAGTACAGGGGCCAGGTGAGGACATTGATTACCCTCCTTTAGTAGTATAATAAGAGTCAAGCATTTGTGTGCTAGCATATATGTTTTGAGCTAAATTGAATTTGTTGATGGGTAATTGTTTCCTAGGATAGCTTTTCATTCTTTCAAATTGTAATACCCCTAGGCGCAGGTTCAAAGTGTTATATATGCAAGTGTAGCCACTTTAATATGAATATCCTTTGTCCGAATTTATACAATCATGTGCTAATTCCCCTTGGGACGGTTAATAGTAAAGAGAATTTTTTTCTTTGCTACTTTATCTACCTATTGTCACATAGATCACTTGTTTGAAAATCAATATGCTCTTTCTCATTCACTCATTTCTTTTTTAGGGATAACTAGCATTGCTTTATCCAAGAAAGCAGGAGAAGCCTGCTATAAAAGTATAAAGATACCAATTTAGAGAAAAATTAATGACTTCCCCCAACATTAATGCCCCACTTATCACACGGAATTCATTGATGGGGGCAACAACTATTTTAACAATGCCATTCAGCCTAGTTTTGACATAAAATATAAAAGAATGCAAAATACTATCACCATTAAGGGACTTACAACCAAATTTCAATAGGTTTCCGTCTCTCCAAATGTAGTAAAGGTATGCAGTTGAAGCCTCTCTCTGCAAGATAGCCTTAGAAGCCTTATCCTTGGTATGAGAAAGGATTCAACCTTACTCAATATGCCAGTTACCATTCTGCCTTACAGTAAGAATCTTCTCCAGAATCCTCCCACAGCCCTCTTTAGAAGAGCTGCAGGTCAAGAAGATATGGTCTTTGGTCTCTTCCTCATCATAGAAATAGCATGTAATTTTACAAAGACAAATGCTCCAACTCTTATTATGAGAAAGAGTATTTAACCTATCCAAAAAACCAAGCCAAGCAATGAACCTGTGCTTAGGGAGAGAGAACTGGTTCCGTAACAGATATGCCAGCATTTTTGGCCCCAAGTTGCATGCACTCATTCACTCAGTCCTTAAGTTATAAATTTCTTACTTGCTTAGATTATTTTTATTAGGTTGTTTATTCAAAGAAATTCTGTATTTGTATGAAATGATGATATTTATGTTTTGCTTGAAATTTTTATGTTGGTTTTCAGGTGCACTTGGAGCTCTTGTACCGTCCCTTTGGCATGGAGAATGGTTTTACAAACTCCTTTTCATCTAACTTTTCAATGACCTCCTTGGAGAAGGTTCTTAAAAGTGGAGCAAATGGAACAGACACTATTGAAAATGAAAAAGCAGTCACACAGAAGAAAAAGGAGGTTATTATTAGAGGAGTACTGTCTGTAACTGTGATATCTGCTGAAGATTTACCTATTGTAGATTTGATGGGAAAGGCTGATCCCTATGTTGTGCTCACGATGAAGAAATCAGAGGCAAGAAACAAAACTAGGGTAAGATTTTGATTGCCAAAAGGTTTGGTAGAGTTGTTATCCTTGTTTATTAATTCTGTTTATTTTTTAGTCAAATTGGGGCTTGAAAGAAGGGGACTTGAACTTGAAACCATCTTGGAGGATGCAAGATGTGGGTACTATTTAGCCACCGCCTGCATGTTTTTTTATTTTTGAGTGTTTTCAAGGATTCTTTTAGTTATGATTTCCTCATAGAGGTTGCCATGTATTTCCTTTCTGCATAGTATTATAGCTAATTGAAAGTTTTAGCGAACCATCCTGGACTCTTGTATGGATCTATGTTTTTTATCCTTCAGGAAAAGGGGCATAAAGAATCTTTGGTCCTTAAAGTTGTTTTCTTTGTCAGGTTGTGAATGACAGCTTGAATCCAGCTTGGAATCAAACTTTTGACTTTGTTGTTGAGGATGGATTACATGATATGCTAATCCTTGAAGTATGGGACCATGACACTTTTGGGAAGGTAAATTATTTGCTGTTACTGTTAATTTATTTTTTTTCCTTATGGAAACTGTTAAATTCTTAAATTCTTCTTCTTTACTGGCCATAAATTCTTTTTGGTTTCTAAGTTAGACAATGTTGTAGTAAGTTTTAAGCTACTTCCTTTAGTTACACAGGTTTGAAGATTGGGATGTCATGTCCATCTTCATTGGGGCCCCTTGAGTGCTAGATTGCATCATTTTCAACACTTTATTGGTAGTTGTTAGATTAGGGTATTTGATTTCTGGTTTTTATGATAGTTCAACACTATATTGTTAGTTGTTAAAAACAAGATCACTTGATTTCTCGACATCGAGTATGTTGCTATCTTGAGCTTGGCTGAAGTGGTGGGGGGTGAGTAAAAATTTTAAGAGTGCAGATGGAAGCTTTCCATTTCAAATTTTAATAGTAATAATGCTCTAACATAGTTTTTGTTTTACAATCTTGCAGGATTACATGGGGAGGTGCATATTGACATTGACTAGGGTTTTACTGGAAGGGGAATACAAAGATAGCCTCAAGCTAGAGGGAGCTAAATCCGGAAAACTGAATCTGCACCTTAAGTGGATGCCACAGCCGATTTTCCGTGATTCCTAAGTTATCCAAAGACAGGTTCTGAGTTCTAATTAGAGAGAGCCAGGTCTGCAAATTTGAGCTTGCAACTCAAGTCGATGCCAAACCCAGTTTATCCCAATTCCTGGGCTGGCCATGTTCAATATCCTACTTGGTGAACCATAGGATGTTCTACCCACCGTGCCAAGACCCTGGGTATGTATTTATAGGAGCTAATACTTGAAAACTGTGTATATAAATTTTTCTTAGCGATTCTAGGCTGTGTCAAGTTTGAGTTTTTGGATGCTTTACCAATTAGGAGACATGAGAAATTGGGATTTGCCCAAAGCTTTAGCATGCAGAGCTGGGTACCATCACTATACTTATTTTTTTGCTTGTTTTTCTAATCAATGTAACATTTTCTTTTGATATTACCGTTGGTTTGTATTCTTCAGCAAAATGTCTTAAAATCCTCTCATGTACAACTCATGGAGTGGCATAGATTCAGACATCAATAAAGGAGCAAGCTTTTCATAATCCCATTTATTTTCACTAGAAATATGATCAAAGGTAAAAAAAAAAAAAAAAAAAAAAAAAAAAAGGGTTTATCCGTCTTCAAAGTTACATAGAATCAAAGGAAACCACCCTAATTCTTGAACAGTGATAATTCTAGAGATTTTACTACAGCTTTCAATTTATTCACCACTTCAATATTGCATTCTCAAGAGTGAATCAGAAGGAAAAGATCACTGCAGTAGGAGCTTCATGCATCACCAGTAAAGAATTTACATCTTTGCTTATCGGTTTGACCATTGATGGCATTTTCATCTCCTCTCTGAAATTTCATCAAGCAATCATACCAGAGATGAAAATGCTTGATTGAAATTTCTTCTCAATAAGAAGCAATCCGGCCAAGCGCGCTCAAACGGTGCTTCTTCAGTTTTCTTCGTCTCAGATTGTTTGACCTGCAAGAAAACAAGTCAGTCTAACTTCATCTTTTAAATTCAATCACATATCTGCATCTCAAATTACCTAATTGTGTTCCGGAAATATTAAATGAATGCTACATATGTGCCACCATTTCTTTTCTGGTACATCTATGCTGTCAGATTTTAGTGACACCACAAACGTGAAGCTGAGGCAGTTGGTTTAAAAGGTCCTTCATTCATAAGTGAATCAATTCTCCATTAACAAAACGAATATAATGCATATTTTTTTTGTTTCATATTTTTCCTATTATCTGTCTGGCCCAGACTTCTATAGAACAATGGTGTTACGAGAGCCTGAGAACCTAAATGTCTTGAATACTCCTAATTTTTTTTTCCTTCTATAAAATTTTTCTTAGTTGCAAATATCTAAATAAGCAAATAAGATCATGCAGCTGCTCTAAACATGCTTCATGTGCTTGTTTAACTCCACAAAATTAATTGATTTTGTTCTTGGTTTTGCTGCAGACTATGATGCTTCCTCATCTAAACATACAGCCTTACACAAATTAATACCTCTTCGACTGAGAAATCAAAATGACAATCAAAATGGTTGCATACATTTGCAAATGGATTACAAGAACTCACTATAGCTAGTAGTCATAACCATGAGTAAAACTACAGTTGTAACCCCCACCTCTTTGTGAACAGAAGTATTGTTAAAAACTAGAGTTTTGTCCATCATTTGTACTGTTCTAGATTCTCTCTTACAAATGGAAAATGCCATTTATAAAAAAAGGCTGTTGTTGCAACCTTATGTCCCAACTCCCAAGTAACCCAATAAGATGGGAAACTAGGTTATGAACCCATGTAACTAAATGAGGTTGACAGGTCAAATACCATAAAACTTGTGTGCTGCACCACTGGCTAACTAGAAGAAATGGTTACTTCTACTCACCAGTACTGATTGTGTAATACAAATGAGTCAGTTGCCACTTTTTTCCCATCATCATTGCGGTTCCAGTGGTAGAATGCATGTGTCCTGTTTCTGAGCTCCAGTGTTGAATGGCCATAACTGGCTTCTCGGAATGCAGAATACTCAGGTTGGGGATCTCTAAATCTACAGAACGCAATAACATTTGCTAAAAATGATGAGGAATGTCATCTCTTACAGATTGATTGTAAGAAAATAGTGAATCATTATTGCTCTACTATTAATGTTGCCTTATGCAGGCAGAAAATCTCAAATATGCTATCCAACTTACCTTTCTGCTAGACCTTCTTGATTTCCACCATCTCCAACAGTGATGTAAACGGGAGCTGATTTGTCTGGCACAGGGTAACGTTCACCACTTGATACGTTGTACCTTACATTGGAGATTCGATGCTGAAAGTTCAGAGGGAAAACCAATGAGCATTCCTTCCAGAAAATAAACCAATTATTCTAATGAAATAGACCCATATCATGTGACATCATAGCATGTAAGACACTTGAGTTTATTATCAGTATAATTTTAAGGGTTCTATGTTGCTATTTCAGAATTGTTAATGTTTCAATCATTAGAACCATAATAGACTCCTCTCATGTCCCAGAGTTCCATGAAATCATAGCCACTTTTAACTTTGTCAAAGAAACATACTGGGACTTGTGGTTCTTGGTTTCATATTTCTACTTGAGAAAAGAGCGCTCTCTCATTATTAACAAAATGAAAATTTTCATGGTTTTTATAATTCTTATCATTTTAAAATAAATAAAAGAAATATCTCAAACAAAAGGAATCCCTGATTGACTTATTTTACCATTGGAACAAGTTTTGAAACATTTCATGCAATTGCTTGACTGATTTGAGTTGTTTTATGACAAGAGGAAGATATCCCAAAAGTAGCATAATTTTACTACTTTGACAGAGAGTTTTCTTCAGATAAAACATCAAATTAATCATTTAAAAAGACTACCTTGAATGAGTTGGATAAAGCAAAATAAAGGTGATGCTAAGAAGGAAAAATGGAAAGTGAAATTATAAGGAAAGAACCATACAGATCTTTCATAAGCATGGACATGACCAGCAAAGATTACATCAACTTTGTGATGGATTAACCATTCTTCAAAGACTGCTCGCATACTTTCACCCTCCATGAAATGTGCTTCATTACTGTTGTATAATGGAACATGCATAAGGACAATGAGCCAAGGGGTCTTCTCCCTGTCAACCCTCTTCAATTCTTCCCTGAGCCACAGCCACTGAGGTGTGTATTTCACTATTATGAAAAGGTTAAATCAAGTTTGATGTAAGATATAAAAAGACAAAGAAACAAAAGCAATCTCTGCCCTCTCGGGGGAGAAAATAATAAGAAAGCACTGGGGTAATAGATATGATAATTAATTTTGATAAGAGGACCAGAAACGGTGTGATGCTCAATAGCTAATTAGTATGACCATGATTGGTTGAAGAGAAGAAGATGATGTACCAAATGGAGAGTAGCTGGATAGCACAATTATATGAGCAGATCCACGTCTAATAGCATACCACATAGGGTTGCTACTTTTACAAGCCAAATGAGGTGTGGGGTACCGATGGAGATATGATTTAAAGGGAATAACTTCATCCTGCACATGTTTTAAGAATTCTGAAAGTTAAGCACTAAACAAAAATGATTCTAAACGTTTTACTGCAAAGAGCGAGAGATTTATACATAGTGTAGCTTTATTAAACATAAAAAACATATCATAACTGGTGTCAGCTATGCCATTACTTTTTATATCAAGTAAAGAGCATCCCACGTGGAATAAAACAAGAAAGAGAATACCTTAAAAATATGATCTTTTGGTTAGCTAGCATGTAGAAATCAGAGGTCATACTTTTGATAGCTTAATATGAGATGAGATCTAACAATGATAAAACCAAAATATTGATCTCAACAAGTGAGAATAAAATACAGAATCTTCTTCAGGAGTGTTCTATGCTTATAAATTGAAAATGATGGACAGCAAAACCATATGGCCCATGCAGTAGCTGAAGAGAAATGCTTCACAGTGGTATGCAAATATTATATTGCATCGCATAATTAGAAGCAGTATGCATAGTTGGTAAAGCTCATAGTACTAGAAAGTAACATATGACTTTTAGCAATAATCTAATAGTAATGGTTGTTCAATGCTTTACCATGTAAGGCATGTATTCTATTTCATGATTCCCAGCAGACCAGATCCAAGGCTGGTATGCAGTACTTTTCTCAACAAAGCGACCCCATGAATCCCACCGAATGCCAACATCATTATACTGATATCTATCAGCATAAGCAAGATCTCCTACAAATAAGACAGTTTGTGCTCCACTTTGCATGTAATGCTCAAGGGTGGACAGTGAATTATATGTCTGACCCAAATCACCTATAACATATTAAAAACAATTCAATCAACATAAATTTAAGAATAAGAAGTATAGAAGAAACACACCAAAGTGAGTTCATGAAAAGACTTGGCATCAAGAAAGTAAGAAATGAGTCTGATCTGATTAATGTGAATTGGGTTGAATTTTCTGCAACAGATCAGAAAGGGACCAGAAAAATCTGCAGGTTAATTTATAAAAATACGGTTGATTAAGGAGTTGAACTTGATTGAATGGTAAACAAGGATTGTGTAACTAATCCAACTATGGATCTTAGGCTTCATAGAGCTGACTTGCAATGTACTTTTTTGTTTGTTTCCAGCATAAAAGATAAAGTTTGTTTGATCTTCAATAAATTACCAACATTTTCCTTGTCACCAGTATTACATCAACAACAATTTGCCAATGGGCTATCAAGAAGCAGCAGGTTTACAAGCAGTAATAAGAGTTCATGTGTCGTTAAGCACCTTTTTCTGTTTAAAATCAACTAACTGATTCTAATACACTAACAGAATAATTTTTGGTATAAGCTTGGTGTGGTTTATGTGCATGCATACATGATCTGTGTGTTCTCCTCCATCTTCATTTTTGGATGTATGTATAAATATCCAATTTCTATTCATTTGAAATCAGGAACATGTATCAGGACAGCTTGATTAAAGTGACTGAAAACATTCCAACGTTAGTTTATATTATAGAGGAAAACACTCACCAATAACTCCAAATTTGTATCGAACATCTGGACCAATCTTTGGAGGTGTTTGAAACCAAAATTCTCGTGCAGAATCACCACTCCCAATCTTGTAATAGTACTTGGTATCATACTGAGAATGATAAATAAGTGATTAAGCAACCAATTTCTTCCTATCAGAGTTCAGTAAACAACACTAGTACTTGGTATCATACTGAGATCGATAAATCAATGATTAAGCAACCAATTTCTTCCTATCAGAGTTCAGTTGACAACACCAATTATATGTTCAAATTCAAAGTGAACTCAAAGTGCATTCTTGTGAGTTTGAGTAATAGAAGAGCTAAAGGAATTAATTCCTACGTATAAAAAATCCATACACACTAGGGGTAGGGGCACGCTAGTTGTAGAATAAGCTTCTAATAAACACTGGCTACAAAGAATTTCTTTCCATGTTGAATAAGTTAAGCCATTCGTGAAAGTATTACTTCCCCAATAATGATTATTACCTCAAGGTCATCAACAAGAACATGATGAATATAGCCAGAATTGTATTTATAAAAGGTGTAGTTTGTCATCTTTCCCTCTGCAGTAAATTCATATTCTTTCTCTGATGTGCCGTATTGTATTTTGCTGGACCCTGGTTCATCAGCTGTGACCCATGAAATAATTACAGCTTTTCCATCATAGTCCCCTTGTGTTATATGCACCTAGAGTTTAAATAACATGTATGTTAGAAACAGGTAGGCAAAGGGATTGGAAAAGAAGCCAGTATGACAATAGATTGATGGTAAGATGCCCTCCATTATTGGAAAGCATGCTTCATGAGTACAAATTTTATTGAGTCATTTCAGTGAACAAGACAATCTGACAGATATAATGCATAGATTAGCAATCAAGCCTTGCATGTTTCACAGATAAAAATTTGTTCTTGAATGTGGCTCCCTAATTTTCTCAGGAAAATGGGTAACTTGAAAACTACTTGATACCAATCTTCAGTTTTTTAATTTTATTTTTTTTAAAGCTGTCTTCATTTTTGCATAACATAATTCTCATACAAGCTCAGTTAATGATCATTGAGAACATAAATAGGACTAATGAATACATATGTCGATAAACTTTGTCTAGCAGAAAAATATAAAGGTAATGAAAAGAAAAATCTTACTTGTTGTGGTGCATTATGTCCTGTGGGAACTGCAAATACCTCATTATCAAGAGGGATGTCTACCGATGGCCACTCCTTCCGAATGAAAGTACTTGTGATACCAGCATTCACATTGTTCACAGAGTTCAAGAAAACACAAGACGTCAATATGAGTTGAAACAGCAAAGACTGCATCATAGTGACCCTTGAATTTTTGATCAATCAACCAACAACCACGTGGTTTACTGCATTCAGGATAAACACCAATGTGTCAAAAATACAAGAAACAATCTACAAAGAGCAAACATTATTTTATGAAAATTTCAATATATGTTCCAGTCAAGCAACTTTCGGGATGCACAACACATTGAAAACAAATCACCCTGCATGTACTCCAATCCATACTTTCAAAACAGAAAAGAAACTTCTTTTTTCACTTTTTAAATGGTTGAAGTATGAAATTCATCAAAAGGGGAGAGAAACTTTGTGGACATCTTTGCATCTGTTCAACTTTTCTTGTTAGATTTGAAAGATCCAATAACAGATGACTGATGTTCAAGGTTCAAACCATCAAGCTAAGCATTATTATAGGAGGCATAAAAATGGAGCCAGAAACCCAAGCATCTGCTAACTACATAGTCCCTATCCTCAAAATTTTGTTGGCTAAAAACTAGTTATTGTCCAAAATCATGGTCATCAATGCCTTATATACAGGTGGCACTAAAATCCACCAAGAACAGCTACCTTGATTGGATTATATCAACTCCCATCTTTATTTTACATCTAAACCCCAAAAAAAGTTCTGCAAAACTGCCACATGCCCTTTCGGAAAAAAAACATAATCTCCTCACTTCAAAATAGAATAAAAAACAAACCATCCCAACATACACAAACAGATAATTACTGAAAACTAATATTCATTATACCATTGATAAATGAAAAAAAAAAACTCCATTAATAAATGTTGGAAACTATCTGGATATCATTAACCTGAAATCACATTAATGCAACAAAAAACCCAATATTCTTCTCAAGAACAGAAAAGATCACCAATAACAAAAAGCGTAAAGATTAGAAAGTAGAACAAGAAAGAGTTGAAGAATCAACATTTGATTAAAAAATAAAGAAAAAAAAAGAAAAGAAAACAAAAGAAAATAAAGTACCTTTAGAAAATCAGCTGAAGATGAAACTTTAACTTTGAAAGGCAATGATTGGAAATTTGTTGCCATCAGCTTTATAATGGGCTGTGGCTGACGGGGGAGGAGGAGGGTAATGGGGGCAGTATGGGCTGAGTTGGCGTACGTTAGAGACGATCGTTTGTCGTACTCATCATAGTTGGCGTGGTCTTAAGGAATGTTGTTCTGATTGGCTACGAGTGTACACGTGGCGATATTCGATTGGAAAATTTGGCGGTTGGTGCCAGATAACGATTGATTGTTTCATTGTCGGTTTTGGTTTTGGTTGAGACTGTAGAACTCTTGGCATCACTTTTTATAGATGTCGTTAGTGTTTTTACCTGTTAAAAAAATTAACTAAAAAAAAAAAAAAAAACTCGAATTTGAAAAAATCAAATCCACTCGTAATGTTTAGCTATTGTAAATTGTAATAATGTTATAATTAATTATTTTAAAGTAGCCTATAAAATCAATATTTTAAATTCAGATTTAATTTAATTAGTTCATTAATTATTTCAAAAAATATATATTTAATAAATTAAAATTTTTAAAAAAATATAGATTTAAAATTAAATTTTAGTATTTATATTTTTTTTATTTTAAATTACAATCTCATTTATAAAAAAATTAATATTCACACCCATATATTAGCAATATTTATTTAAAGTGAGCAAAAAAATTTTGAAAATATTACAGTGAATTAAAAAAATTTATAAAATTTATCAATAAATTAGATTTGTCTACGTGGGTCAAGCCTCACTTGAGCTGCGCTTTAGACATGGATTTTAGGTATGCTTGAGTTTTATTTTATTATTAAAAAAAATTTAAATTTATATATTAAATATATTAATATAAAAATATGTTTTTTATATTTTAATATTTTTAAATTGTGACAAAATCTATTAAATTGGATTTGAGAGTGTGAAAGTTTTGCTTGATAAAAAAATATAAAAAATTTATTAATATAATAAAATTACAAAATAAAAAGTAAAACAAACTTGTTAACAGACTATTTGAATTAATGATAAATACAAATATTTTATGTTAAAATAATCAAGTTAGATTTTTTTTAAAGTCAAAATAAAAAAAAAATGAAGAGAGAAATTACTTAATGTTACGTACGGGGAACATTTTCCCTTGAAGAAATTGGGTGAAAGAACTCCAAGTCAAAAACATGTACATCAAAGAAGCATTAAAAAATAACAAAGAAAGGAAAGATAAAGCATTATTAATTGAAGTAGGTACCTCCTAACAAATGTTAAACAAAATTCTAAATACTCGACGGATTTTGACTAAAAAGTCTAAAATATCATACAAAAAAGTAATAATAAAAAGGATTCATGCTTTATATGGAAATCTTTTAAAAAATGGTTGCCATATTTTCCCAACAAGCCGCTGGTCGTTTGAGCTCGTTTCTCAGAGCTATCTCTGCTGCTTCCAACGAACCATTCCCCCTAGGAAAACAGTCTTTCTTTTTCTTTGTTTATATATAAGTTAAAAAGAACCATCCGTTTCTGGAGCAGCAATGGAAGACCCATCATGCAACGAAGATAACGCAGGAGTTCTAAAGGTTCTCGAAGCTCTAAAACAAGCTTCCCACGAGCTACAAGTTCATCCAATTCACCACTCGTCTGATTCCAACTCATCCGCTATTAAAGTTCTCCTCGAGCTGGAAAGCGAGTCGGATTCAATCCTCTCCAAAGACCCGCATCTTTCTAGTCTTTCCCAATACCTCGCTGACCTCAGAACTCTCGTCGAAACCCTTGAACGTACTTGTGGTTTTGGCCTCAGGAGCTTCTTGACTCGCCGAGTCTCGACTTACTCCATATCCCGAGTCGCCAGTTCGATTGAGTCCGAGATTCAAGCCTGGATCGACCGTGAGAGCATCGAGAGCTTGATAAAGGGTTTAAAAGAGTCATGGAAGAACGAAGATGAGTTGGTTCGCGTACTTACTCAGTTCGAAGACCGAGTCTCACAAGGGTTTAATCGCGAGTTACAGAATTTAGTCCTAAATTCCAAAGCTTTTTCGGTTTTACAATCGGTCCTTTGCGAACCGAATTGTTCAAAACGGATAAGGAAAAATGCAGCGTTTTGTATAGCCGCTTTGATTCGATTCAACAAGGATGTTTTTGTCGGGCAAGTGAGTATGGGAAGTACAATTCACGCTCTTTTGGACATGAGATCAACCCATTGTGTGAAAGTTTTGTGTGATTTAATTAAGTTTATTAAATCCCCGTTCGTTGATGAGATAGTCTGCAATGGTGAAATTTCCAAGATTTTAATTTTATTGGAATCCAAGAATTTGGACATGAAAGTTTTGGCTTTGGATTGCATTCTTGAAATTGGTTACTTCGGACGCAAGGAAGCTGTAGAAGAAATGCTTAAAGGAGGGTTGATTCAGAAACTCGTGGAGTTGCAAAGGTCAAAACTTGGTGGGGATTTGATTGAGATGGGAAAGCTTGGTGATGAGAAAAAGGAGAGTGAGAGGACAAGAGAGAAGAGAGAAAATAAGTTTTTAGAGAATCATCCATTTGCAAGATGTGTGGAAAGATTTGCTGCGCAATTGGAGGTTGGGGAAGGGTTGAGACAAAGAGAGAAAAGAGCTTTTAAGCAAGAGACTTTGGAGAAAGTTAGGGAAGCATCTGTTGATGATGCCGAGGCTGCTACTATTATTGCTGAGGTTTTGTGGGGGTCTTCACCTTGATCATGTTTTGTAACATGAATTCAGGGTTGAAAAAACAAAAGTAATTATTTGGTTTTTTTTCAGTGATTGATAGTGAATTTTTTGGTTTGGTATATAGAAAATTGTATAATTAACTGTTTATAGAAATTAAATTCTTCATTCTATGTCCTGTTTGTCTTTTTTTTTTCTTCCATCATTTGGCTAGGTTTGCTCTGAGAAAGAAAATTTGTGTCAAACTGGGATTTGGGAAGCATATTCTTTTTTATTTTCTTTTTGGTGTGTACAAATTTGAAACTGCAATCATTTGAACCAGAATTATGGAGTGTGGATGGCCATCACGTTAGGAAATTAAATGTGGGTGAGCTGTGGCCATAATGAATTTGCCCATTATCACATCATCTGATAAGAGGCTTTTTGAGGTAAAAGCTTCATTACTTTCTGCAGCATTTCTCAAATTTCAATCACAGAGTGGTTTTATAACTTGTTATTAAGTTACCACTTTGTACTTTTTCATATAAAAATTTGGTGTTGCTGCCTCCAAAGGGGTTTTGCAAGAATCATTGCTTGGTATAATACTTTTTAGTATGAATTAAAAACAAAAAAGCAAAAAAATGAACCTTTTGTTATACTCAAGTTGCTTAAAAAATTTATAATAAAATTCAGATTTAATTTAATTAATTCATCTAATTATTTTTAAAAAGTGATATTCGTTTAATCTTGAACTTAAATCTCGAAATCTGCAATAAAGAAGCGTTCTGAGTTTATGCTGCGAATAAGTCATATTTTAGTCAGACTCCTTGTGTAATAGTTATACTGTAGCTGAATCTGATGCCCTAAACACTTGCGTTTCCTGTACATCTGTGCCTATATCACTACAAGCTGTCGATTCCTCCTTTCAATCTTCCACAATAAAGGTAAACATTTCCAATTCTTTGAGATTTGTGTGAACAAGGTGGTTCGGATTCTTTAGGAAGACAGTAAGTTTTGGAGATTACGTCACTGCTATTTTTAATGTTGGGAAGAGATAAATCTTTTGTAAGATGGATTCACAGTGAATTTCACTTCGATGGTGCATATCTCTATCGAATCACCATTTCTCCTTGACCTCGGGTGCTTCAAGTAGAAACTATGAGGAACAGTCGAATTTCAACACAACTATTAAATTGGGGTTGGTTCATTCTCATTAAAGCCTCGAATTTCCTGAAAGTTCAAGACTGATATCAGTATTTGGTAAAATGACGAAATTTGTCTGTCATTCATGGGACCCTGAATTTATTGATCATGTGGTGGGTGCATAAAATTTCTTGGAAAGATGCCCACACTGAGCTGCAGATTTAACCCTTTTCGGTCGTTCTGCAACTTGTTATTCAACTAGAAGAAAGAAAAAGGAAAATTTGTTAATTTCTAGAACTTTTAGATTAAGTTGAAAAATCTTGGCAACTGATTACTGTTAGGGATGTTCAAAATTTGGTTTCAATTGCATTTGTTGATTAAATTCATTTAATTCAATTAATTATAAAATTATTTTTGATTGATTATTGAAAATAATTTTTTTAAAAATTTAATTTTAAATTAATTTGATTCAAAAATTAAATTAATTAAATCAATAAAAATTTTAATTGATATATAATAAAATTCATATATAAAATTTTAAAAAAAAGAACCATTTCAGTTTATAAGTTTATAGAGTTTTTAATTTAATAATTTAATATTATAATATTTTTTAGTGAATAATTTTATTTAATTTTTTTTTAAATATAAAAATTTTAAAATGTAAAATATAATTTTGATATAATATATTTAATTATTCAATTAATCAAAAAATTAATATTAATTTTGATGGTTAATTTTTAAAATTGAAAAAATTAATTTAATTAATAAAAATAAAACAACATAATTTAATTTTTAAAGAATGATCACCCTTAATTGCTGCTACCATGTCAATTTGGTCTGAAACTCATTCAAGTTCTTTTCCATGGATCAGATTCCACGTGCACAACAGCACAAACCAAAAAGAGTCAAAACAATGCCAAAATGGCCGAATTGCCAACGTCAACTAGGGCCTAAAAGGAAGTAAGGTGACACCATGATTTGATTTTTAAGAGGACGTGGAGTAGAATGCCATGGATAAGATCAGGACGTCCTCCTTTTTAACTCGCCACCTTGATAAACAGGGGACAATTTGGAGAAGCGCCCCGGTTTTTTGAGTCAATGGAATGTTGATATACGTGGACGGTGGTGTGGAGTGGGCAAATTGAAGTTGTTTCCAGAAGAAGCTTATGGTCCATTTATTACAGTTAATGAACAGTTGTCTCCTGTTTGTTCTTTGTTCTCTGACTGGCTTCCACTCTTTCCCATTGCATGTTCAGGTAAAGTGAATCTAACGTCCCCTCCAAATTCAGGAAGAACACAGCTTAGTAGTAATGGGACGGATCACATTTTAATAAGTAAATCAAACATGAAAAGGTTCACCTAGTAAAAGATATCACTTCGAAAATTTATATATCGCAATTTAACACAACAAAATGTAGCTCCACAACATTTAACTCGTTAGACCAAAATGAAAAGAAAAAAAAAAAAAAGAGAAGTTTGGTCAACCTTTTACAACTATTTAGCTTTATTCCATGAATCACAAAAAAACTCATTTCCCATGAATTCCTGTACGATCATTGGCTTGATTGACAATAGCGTCAACAGCCACGGTCGGCACCTCTACTGGGTACTCAAATGCAATCGATTCCTCAGGATAGTGGCGTTACCATGGGGACAAACATCCAATACTTGAGTCTTTCCTCCTACATACCTGAATTAAGGCATCCAACAATCTGAGACGATATCTAGAATGACCTGAAAAATCCTGCATAATATATCATCTGTTTGGATGAAAAGACTATTCCATATATAGTCTGCTTTCTTGACTACGCTTTCCCTCCAATGCTCCAATGTCTCTATTTTCAGTGGGCCTTCTACGCAAAAGGGCCTTAAATATTGAAAAGACAGCGACCAGTGCAATCTCCACATGCTCAGAGCTACTCATCTTCACACAAACTTGCCCCATTTTCTGGCTATTTACATTGCCATTAACAGACAGCTTCATGCCTCGTATTGGCCTGAACTCGGACTGGAAACCACCACCAAGTACTGTCTCTTTATTGAAGGAAAGAGCTGTCATAGTCAGGCTAACGCTATCATTTCTCACAGGGTAGTCCCTCCCTCTAAAAGTAGCTTCAAAACTCCCACCATATGCCACTTGTCCAGAACCCTCCATTCGCCCAGCATTCGTAACAAACTTCATTCTCTTCCCTAACAATATGGTATCCTCAAGCTTAGCACCAACATAATATTTGTTTCCAAATGATGTCAGAGAGACTCCACAATCCATGACGTTGTGCTCGAGGCTCCTTAGCTTTGCATTGCTATGGAAATTATACATAAGATCTTTACCAGTAGACTGAAGATCAAGTCCTACAGAATAAGTAGGCCCCAGAGGATCTACATATGCTGCCGCACATTCAGATTGAATACTGAAATCACGCTTGTCCTTATTCATTTGTCCTGTAATTGAAGCAAAAACATTCTTTTTCACTTCCAAAACTGTTTCCAAGTTTATTCCATCAAATCCAACATCATGATCCCATCCATGGGGATCAAGAACAGGTCTCACAAGCCATTGGTCATTTGTAACAAGGCAGCGAAATCTATGTACTGGGCAATCTGAGTCAAAACTTGGAGGGACTGCCATATCTGGCAATGGTACAGCTTCTGGAGATACCTTGTCATCATCATCATCACCACCTTCAAAGCTTTTCTCTTTGGAGAGTTTGCTTTCCTTCCGTCTCAGGCACTCTTCCTTCAACTGTTTCTTCAAATAAAGAGTCTCTCTGTATTCCAGTTCATCAAGATAGGCTTTTTTCTGGGGTTTAGTCAATTTTTTAAATTGAGACTTTGTCAGGATTCGAATTGAAGGCAATTGATCATACTCCTCTTCTTCTGCATCCGAGACCAGAACCTCATCAATTTCATTTTCTGGTTCAGCTGGATTTGATACTGACCGATGATGTAGAAAAGATGAGAGAAGATGAGGCAGGGAAGGCAATCGATTGTTACTTAATGGTCCTAGCTCAATGCTGTTTTGAAATTCCAAGAGGGTGTTGGCATCACCAAGAACCTTTGTACAAATGCATAATAACAAGAATTGAGATTTCCAAACCTGTCCATTTGGAAGTATATTTTCCCCCATGAAATTTCTTTTGCACCGAGGGTCATTCTCTACTAAAAGTACAGGGTTTTCAAGCCTCGAGTCAGATACTGTCTGGTGTATATATTGCTGCACCAAATCAGTGCAATGGTTAACATAAGATTCATAACTGACAGGATACCCATTGGGTCCTTCTGGAAGAGTAGGAGAAGAATGTGTCATGACAAGGATGGTGTTAAACCAAATGGCACTACCAAAAACTTCAGTCATAAGCTTCAAAAGGGGGAAATCACTATAACCCATGTTGATGAGGTCAAGCCTTTCAAAATATAAAACAACATCAGGAGGAGATCTTCTAATGAACCTCTTCACAGACAGCATAATCTTCCTATTTCTTCTCACATTGCTTGTAGATGAAGGCAAGAAACCAGGGGTATCAATGAATGTTACTTTAATCCCATTAACAGTTCCCATGACCTCTTGAATGCAATCAGTGGCAGGCTGAAATGCATTGGTCTTAGTTTTAGGTTCATCAAAGATAGAATTTATGGTTGCACTCTTGCCAACGCCTGTTTTGCCAAGGACAAGTATTTTAATAGAGAAATCTAATTCTGGCACCCCAGATGCCTCCTGTTCTCTTGCTATTGTTTTGGCTCTCTCGTTTCTTAAGTTCACTCTTTTTAAATCTGATTCCCCTGCTCGTATCAAAGTTGCTAGATGCATCCTATATAAAACTTTTGCCACCAGAAGGTTGTCTTGTGATTGCCCCAACCGTTGGAGAAGACGCAAGAGCTTAATCTGGAGATCCTCAATCTTTGCCAGTGGATCCATCTTTTTTCTATTAGTACTATTTTGTGACAGATTAGAATCTTCAACTAGGATTTGCTGCTTCGACGTATAAAGGTCATTATCATGAATATTACCAGAAGAGTATGATGTATCAGGGGGCACCGACAATGCTACTGAACCGGAACTGTGAGATGAACCTAATGAGATAGAAGACAATATGCCCTGTTGGTTACAGAATTTACATAATCTACCCAGAATATATTTTATTCCATAACAATCCACTTCTTTAGAATCATAAAAGGTTATAAGATGAACTTAATGAGAGACCCAGGGTACACCTATAGTCATAGAGGTATTGTCAATTTCCACGTCAAAAGATTACCCAAAGCATTATAAATAAAGAATTGATTCTAAGTAGAGAAACTTCTAAATATTAATCTGCCTAGTAATCTGTGAAATAGGCAGCTCCACAGAGTATCATATCACATTTTTGTTTATGTCCCTTTTTTGCAGTTTGCCAATTTCAGTGAAGATAAGCAACCTTATTTTTCTCGTTGTTTCATTTGTTTCAATACACTTCTTCTTCGTTCAATTTAATACTTTTGTGTATCAGCAAACTGGTTAATGTCAATAAAACAGCTACCAGTAAGCAAATTTCTGTCTATGTAAGATCACTCTGCCAAGTCCTAAGGTCAAGCATTTAGCAATGTAGTTTAGAATATCCCTTGAAACTAGCTTATCTGAAAGACAAATAAAACTTTTACATTTCCAAAGGATGAATTATAGAGCTATCCAATGACATCACAACTTTATCTACAGATTACATCCACTTGCCCAAATTTTACTCCATGGAATTCGGTGAACTTAATAGGTCATTTGGACTAAGAGGGCCAAAAGTAGTGTACTAAACATATGCAAAAAAGGGGAGAAGCTGATACCTTGATCACCAGATTCTAACTCCTGAGACGAAGGAGCCCGGGGAAAGAAGCCACCACTGCCGGACAGTGGTCTAGACGAGGCCAACGGGTTGGATAGTACCTGAGTGAAAACCCAGTCTCTAATTCCCTTCATCGTCGCTGAAATTTGACCAAAAACGGCTCAGCTTATTGCTTATGCCATGCCTCATGCTAATAAAATTTCATTACAAGCTGGTAATAGCATGAAAAAACCCTCACCATAAATCATAAGCTTAAATCAAAGAATACTCATTTCCATCTATTTTTAAAAAATACCAATCCATTCAAGTATATTTATATCAGTCAAAATTATGGAATAAATTCAATTGATATTATAAATTAAAGAAAAAAACAGTATAAAAAATTTTATCACAGCAATTAATTCTTACTGAAATGTCAATAAAAGAGGGGAAATAGAGGTAGGGTTGACTTCATACCTTAAATGAAAAATAAATTGAGCTCTAAATCCACCCCAAAAAAAGAAAAAAAGAAAATCTCCTGACAGCAAGCATCAAATGGAAAGCAATCGAATTCGAACCGGATTGTGATTCGCAGAGGCAGCTCTGAGATGGTGGCGTCGGGCTTTTTTCATTTCATTTTAATTTGATTTGTAATTTTTTATGTAATATGGAAATAAAAGGAATCTTTTTTATGTAAAGACACGAGAAGGAGCCGTGCAAAAAAAATTACAGGCTGTGAGAGGAGGAAAAATTAGATAAGAGAGACAGACTGAAAATTGCACACGTTTTTGTTTCTTTCTTCAATCGATGCGATGCGATATTGTTCGCGGATTTCCGCCCTAGGCGCCTTTTTGGGGCGTCGGTAATCGAGTAAAGCGGGAACTATCATAGTCCACCACATTGACTTTGTGAGGGCCGTAGGTTGATCGTAAAATTCGTACGTGGCAGAGTTGAGTGGTGGTGGATTTATCTTGCAACTTATGTGATACACCACATGAATGTTATTTATGAAAAAATGTCGTTGGTACTGGACTGTTTTTTTTAATGATTAAATAGAAAAAAGATAAAATCATCAAAATAAAATCAGTTTAAAATGTTGAAGCTTCAAATAATATAATTCAATAATTAAAAAATGAAGTAAAACCGTAATAAAATGTTCTGGAATGATAGAATCCTTTGTTATATATATATATATTTGAAAACGAATAACTCTATTTTATCTAACCAAAAATAAACTGATTTTTTGTACTTCATTAAAATTATCATATTAATTTTTATATTTTTATCATAAACAATTAAGTCTTTAATAAGTTATATATAATCAATTACGATAATTGGGATAATATTTTATTTAATCCTTGAACCATTGTAATTTATTAGATTTGGTATTTAAATTAAAAAAAAATTACTAAATAGATATGTAAACTCTTAAATCATATATTAATTTAGTTTAAAAGTTAATTTCATTAAAAAAGTTATTGACTTAACCATTTTAACTAGTAAAAAGCCATCATCCGAGTACAAAATGACACGTGAACTTAAGTTATTACTTGCAAATCATGCTTATATAGTCATATATTTAAAAAAAAAATGAATCAATAAAAAAAATTAATTCTCCTTTAAATTGTACACTCCAAATTTAATACCCATGCCATTCCCAAATTGGAAGAACGCTCGAAAATTTTAACAAAATTGAAACTTGTGAATTCAAAGCTATAAAGTTGTAAAATTGAAGCTATTATTGGTACCTTTATGAAATCAACGACAAATGAACTAATCGATCATTATCATTCATTATTATAATTAGATGTGTAAATGATATATTAGTACTCGTAAACTATTCGGATTCGATTCGAAAAAAATTCGAATTCTGTTCGATTATTATCGAGTTAAGTTCGAACTCGAATAGCTCGACTTATCGATCAAGTCGAATTCGAGTATTCTTATATCCAACTCGAATAGCTCGCGAGCCTAATCGAGCTTTTATATTTAAATATATTTTTATTATTTTAATTAATAAAATATTTAGAGTCCGAGTTCGAACATGAATAATCAAACTCTTATCGAGTATACGAATCAAACTTATTTTTACATATTAATCGAGCTTAATCGAGTAAGCTCAAATAGTTCGAATTCGATCACGAATCGAGCTTGAGCTTGAAAAATAAAATTCGATCGAGCTCGAATCGAATATCGAATCCCGAGTTGTGAGTCGAGCTCAAGCTCAAACTTCTCACTATTCAGCTCGATTCGGTTCGATTACACCCCTAATCTCAACCTTACTTCACCCATAAAAAACCACCATTGTCAAGATCCCATCTCAACAACTGAATCAACCCAACAACCAAAAAATCGAAACCTAAACTCATCACCATCACATACAACTCAAGCAATCATCAACCATCGAGATTGTGTCTCGTTCATAGCTAAAACAAAACATTAACAAATATTACCTCTAATATCAACACTCCATCTAGACATGTAAAAAAAATATACAAAAAAACTACATCCTCAAAAAGAGAACATTAAACAGCAGTTGAACAAAAAAAAAAATTAACACTGAAATTAAGATTTAGGTTTGGGTGTTTAGGATGGTTTTTAGACTAGATCTTTGGAGAGTACGAGGGCTTTGAGGAAAAAAAAACAACATAATAAAATATAAGAGCCATCGAAGAAGAGAAAACTGACGATAAAAAATTTTGACCAAATCTGTAAGGTCAGATATAGACTTTTAGGGGTTGTTTTTTGAAAAAAAAAAAAACTAAAGTCGGAATGTGAAAAAAGAGGTCGAAAAGAATATGTAGGTGAAATCTGGGTTTATATCGGTACTGACGATTGGTGACTGGCACAATGACAAGCCAACAATTTCTGGGTTTAGGAATGGCCAATGTTATTGGGGATTAAGGTTTAAAGTTTTTTTAAAAGAAAACATTTTAAATGAATTTTAAAAAAAAGTTGTATTTTATCAAAAATTTTTTTTAATTTTTAGATTTTTTTTTGAAAACTTTCTTTTAATACTGACACGGCATTAATAATGTGATGCTAATCAGATTTTTTTAACACATGTCAATATTTTAATAAATATTTATATTACATCAACATTTAGGATTAACTGTGCTAACGGATATAGTAAATTAACACACATAAATATAGTTTAACTTTTTTATATTTTTTGAAAACTTTCTTTTAATACTAATATGGCATTAATGATGTGATATTGATTGAATTTTTTTTATACGTATCAATATTTTATTGGATGTTTGTACCACATCAACATTTAAGATTAACGGTGTTAATGATTGGAGTAAATTAACACATAAAAATATAATTTAGGTATTTGATTAAATTTTTTTTTTTGTTTAAGTGCCAAATCCAACAAAATATAATAGTTTAGAGATCAAATGAGATATTATCCCAAAAAAATTTTAACCACCGTAATTCTTTCTACTAATTGTTACAAATTAACACATACTTAGCATTTTTAGGAATGTGTTAAAATTTTAAAAAAGAATATTTAGTCTAGTTTATTTATTTAGTTGTTATTAGTAGTAACATTTATTTATTTATTTTGTTGAAGTCATTAACATAAACAAATTAAAATCATATTCAAGTATTACATATAAGAAATCAATTAGTTAAATAGACAAATTATAATTTAATAAATTTAGGCTATGCTTGACACATAAGATTAGTTAAAAGATAGGATATTAATTATACTATCATATGTTTGTTATATATTTAAATAAAAGGATTGTATTATTAAAAAGATTAGATATCCTTTACCATAGGATAAACTTATCTTTTGGAAAAATAGGAGATTATTTTGAATCTATAATATTAAACTTACAAGTTTTATTATATTCTTAAAAATTATATCAATAATCTAAATTATATAAATTTTTAAGAAAAATAATTTTAATCAATAAATAAATTATTCTATTTTAATCTTTACACACAGTAATATATGATAGGATGATATTATTTAATCTAATTTTATTCATAATATTATTTTATTCAATCATATTATAATTTTATATATCAAACATAATATTAATATAAAATAAAATTAGATTGAATTCATGTATAGTGGAATATTGAGTTTTGAATTTGAAAAGCTTCTAACTTTTAAGATCTCCTTTTCATTATTATTATTTTTTTAAGAGAAAAGAGATGAGAATAATGAGATTTGAATTCTCATTTTACACGTTTTTTTATAATTTTTTTAATTATTAAATCAAGAAGATAAAAACTCCTTTCAGCATCTCATCAATCGATTTTTTTAATCTAAGCAAATGGTTAATAACATTATCATAAACTTGAGTTTTTAATTCAAAATGCATTCCTTTTTATCTTCAAATTAATTTCTGAGTGACGAATGATATTGAGCTAATAGTGTGAAACTACATGAAAAGAACATATTAAAAACACATAAATTAATAGCATAAGAAGTTTAAAAATATAAATGGTTTTGAATTTCTTAAGGTATAGGATATATATAATACTCTCCGATTCTTCTTTTGCTTACTTGGGCGCAGCCAGGCCTGTTCTTAGGTAGGCTGACTTGACGATCAGCCTTTGGCTTACCACTTTAATTCTGGCTTGTGGAAAAAGGCTTTTATCAACAGGCACCAGCAGTCTTCAGAACACCTACGGGGCAATCGCAAGTTCCCTAATCATAAGATGATCAATAAAAAAACACTTGATGTCAAAGCATATCTCTTGACTTTATTATCTTTTACAACTTGTTTTCTTTCTCTTTCGGTATGGGATTGATTTTTGCTGACTAATTTCCTAGGTTACAAACAATTTTAGTTGTGTTGTTTCTTTTTTTATTTTTTTCTTTTGGTTGGATCCGAATCTTTCAATTTACTCTAGCCTGGAATTAAAGTATATATTTGGTTCTGGTAGAAACGTCAGAGAGAGTAGTAGTATGGACTTAAATCATTCAGGTGATGAAGAAAGTCCAAAGAGACTGAAAAAACAAGAATCAGAAGATCACAAGCTAGTGCCTATACTGACCAGTTTTATCAAAGTGGGAATTACCCCAGAATTTATGGCAATAATGGGATTCTTCCTGGTTGGTTGGATTGCCCTTCAGTTGGTCAAGAATTTTTAGACTGCATTATTCCTTCCAAGGTCTTTTAAACAAGTGATTCAGTGGGCGGAAAATTCGGGCGGAAAGCTCAGTTTGGTAATTGATTTGACAAATACTTGTCGTTACTATTCAGCTTCAGACCTGAAACAAAAGGGGATTGAGCATTTTAATATCAGATGCAAGGGGCGGGATGCTGTGCCTGATAACTCCTCTGTAAATAGTTTAGTGCACGAGGTATCGAAATTCTTTTCTCGTAAGAGGAAAGACTCGAAGAATTATGTTCTTGTTCATTGAACATATGGGCATAAGCGAACTGGGTTTATGATTGTTCACTATCTAATGCGTTTTCAACCATTGATGTCTGTCAGTCAGGCAATTGAAATATTTGCTCAAGCACGAAGTCCTGGAATCTATAAGACTGATTATATTGATGCTTTATATGCATTTTATAATGAAACAAAGCCTGGAATGTTTGCCCGTCCACCTCTTCAGTGGAAGAATTCTCCTGAACTACATCTCAGTGGAGGTCCAAATGCAGCATTGAATGAGAATCATAAACAGGATGCAGAGGTAGTGATGACAAATGATGATGATATATCATATTAAATCACTTCGAGAATCCTGCTACAAGATGTTGAACCAAAATGACATGGGAAGTTTCCAGGATCAAACCTAGTTTTTCTCGATAGGACAATTTACAACTTTGGAGGCAGCATTACTATTATGCCATATGGAAAGCTTATGGGACACGGTATATGATGCTAATAACTCTAGATGGATGTTTTAAATTGATTGGAGTTTTAAATTCCGAAGAGTCCAGATAAGATCGACTCCTCATTTTACACTGCCTGATGGAGAGATGGTAATTGATACTTCGCCAGGCTCACAAAATAGGGAAAGAAGATACCTCATGTATGATATCATTCTTTGAGAGATGGAATATGCTCGAGAAAGAAGTGACTGAGCCTCGAAATAAGGATGGCAAGAATATTTGCCAAAGCAGAAATTCTTGTTACAGATATGATCTGGAATCTTTCAGGGTGAGGAGAAAAGATTTTTGGTTGCTTTCTACCTTGCAAAGATATTAAAGGAATTTATCCCAAAGCTTTCTCATGAAGCAGATTGTCTTATTTTTCAGGGCCGAGATGATCCTTACATTCCTTGAACTCGTGAAGGTCTTCTTAATTGGAAATCTGCTGAAATGAACTCAGTTGACTTCCTATTTTGAGATGGGTGTCGATGATGATGGTCAGAAACCTTTCCTTCAAGAACGTGGGAGAAGGAAGCTGATGGAAGGGCATAGAGTTGAATGAGATGGTTCAAATCCTTGTTCATAGTCAGGGATGATCATTGAAAGTTCTTGGGACAGCTACAAACTGGCATGGGTCCATATGCAGAAGAGAATTGATAAATCGACTCCCAAGCAACACTTAGAGGAAGACGATGAGAAGCATAAGGGACAACATCACAGCGGACAGTGTATTAAAGGATATTGATGAGATCATTTGTTTGCCGACGTATATATATCCTGATAATCGCCTGCACGCAAAATCAGGTTGAATTATATATATTTTTTTCAATTACTAGAAATTGAGGTAATCTGATGCCGAATGTGCTAGTCGTTTCAAGATTTCATTTGGCAGAAGTTGGTCATACATCTAGCTTTAGTCCTCCCAATTTTTCCCTGTTGGTAACTAGCTTCTATAAAATAGTTAAAATCTCCCAAAGAATTGTAAACAATACATTAAAAACCAGGCCTGCTTTTCTCAAAATCTACACAAAAGCAACAGTAGGATTATTTTTTCATAGAAAAGCAAACTCTAAGAGTCCTGTCTCTGGCCAGGCCAATGCTAATCCGTCAAATCCAAATCAAAAGATAAACAGCCCAAAAGAACTATACTTGTGACAAAAGACAAGCCCAGCAGAAGCAAAGCAACAAGCCTCAAAGGAAAGGAAGGAACATCCCAAATTAATTGAGTGACACCACATGGTCAAAGCGAGGCAATGACAGACCAACATGTAAACCTTAACGATGTGAGAAAAGCTAGATAGAGATTGCCCTGAACAAATTCTGACATGAAGGGCTTCCTATATGGTTCATATCTTCTTGGTAATTCTTTACTCTTTATAATAAATATTAAATGAAGAATCCATAGTTTAATTTAATTGATTTATATAATATTTTTAAGAAATGATATTCAATAAATTTGAAATCAAAATCTCAATATTATAAAAAAATGATTAAAAGGAAACAGAAATTGAAGTTCAAAAAGCATACATACTGCATTGATATAAATTAAACTGTTTGGTTGGAATAGATTAAAAAACCAAAACTCATACTAGTTGAGAGAAACACGACATCAACACTTACAAGTCCCTAAGGAATCAAACTTATTTTTCTTTTTGAAAGTAAAACAATTTTACACACCAACATATATAAGTCTATATCCCACTATCCCTTTCACCTAGTTTCTTACTCCTGTTGACTGCTATATATTTCTATCTATGATCAACTAATCAAATAACCATCAATTACCCATAGTATTAATTTTAATGTAATACCTTTTCTAAAAAAAAAATTAATCTAATATCTTATCTATTTATCTGATATCCACTGCATAAAAAATATATTAAAAAAACAAGAACCACTGAACATGAAATCTATGTCTTTTTATGATCATGTCTTTGTAAATTGTTAATTATATGTGTTTGGATTTGGAATCTTTCCATGTTATTCCAACATTCTCCATTAACAGTAAGATAAGATTAGCGAAATATGAAAGCAAGAAGCATAATCGAATTTTAACACGCAAACGACTGATGTTGATATGCCTCACGTCAACTACGCAATATTTCATGAAATGAGAGACTTTGATATATGCTGTGTCTCATCATCACATTGTTGACAAACCTTTGCTTTTCTTTTTTTTTTTCCCCATAGATTTGCACTATATTTTTTCCTGAAGCCAACTTGACAAAAGGTGACAGATGACATGGAGGGCTTTGGTTCCATATGTTCTTACATAATTTTCAAAACCTAAATTATATGCAAATGAAAAATCAGATATAATTTTTTATAAAATAGATCACAACATGAAAATATGAGAATGAATTATATATGTTGAGTTTAAATTTTAGATTTATTAAATATAATTTTTTTTAAATAATTATATGAATAAATTGAATTTCATTGAATTAAATTCTGAATTAAAAAAATTAAACTTTTCAGCTTCAAAGAGTAAATAAAAAAACAGCTGCAAAACAAAGTTCACAATTCACATTCTTTGTCAATCCTTATTTATTGGACAATGAATATACTAATATATTAAATTTACAAGAAGCATGAAATTCTACTTTCCTAATTAATCTGTCAGACAGTTTACATTTCTTTTCTCCTATGTTTGATGTTATATATTACAAGGTTAAATCTATGACTATATGGTTTAAAGTTTTGTACTTTTTCATTTAAATATTATCCATTATCTTTTTCTTTTTCTTTTTTTTTTGAATTAAACTTGGTTTGATTGATGCTTTTGTTTTTTCTTACAAAATACTTAATACTAATGTGATAGTTAAGAGTAGGGTTCTACTATTCACAAAAAAAACAAAAAAAAAGTTATACTAAATAGGCTGAATTAAATTTAGGCATGTAAATTGGCTAAAAAATAGGTTAGGGAATGGGGAAAAAAATCCCTTTTGATAGGAAATCAAGTGAAATCAATGCATGACAATTTTGGGAAAAGGCTAAGTGGCTGACATGTAAGTTTTGCAAATTTTTTTTCTTTAACTTTATTATCATAATAAAGCTAGATTTAAACCCGTATGACTCATAAGTGATAATTTTATTTAATAATAAATTTTAAATAAAGTAAAACAAAAATTTTAAATACTAATAGTTGATTAATAATATCAACAAATTAAAAGTAATTACACCAAAAAATTTTGAATTAGTAATAATGTTTATTTAATCTATAAACATCTTAAAATAAAAGGCAATAAAAATAAAATCAATTAAAATTTTAAGAGATGATTATACATACAAATATTTGAATATATGAGTAGCAAATTCCTTTTTTATTTGAATTTGTAATTGAATTTTACAAATAATTAGAAATTTTTACCAAATTCAAGTCAAAATTTATAATATCATTGAAAGTTAAATGTTATCAAATAAATCAATTTGGACATATGATAATAAAAAGATATGTAATACTAAATTAGACTATCGTATGAAAAAAAAATGATAGATCAACTACAAAATTAGATAATTTTTATTATATATACTATTATTTAAAAATTAGAGTATTATTTAATAGAAAAACATTAACTTATTTTATTTTAAGAAATGTTATATTTATAATTTTGATAAAAAATTATTTTTTGATGATAAAAAAAATTATTTGTATTTTCATAAAAAAATTAAACTTATTAGCCTCAATATATATAATTCTAATAATTTATGATGCATACTTAACTCTTTTTTGCCAATTGTATATTTCAATATATTAAAACTAATAAAAATTCACATTTGGATTTAACTCTCTTAAATCTAAATAATACTATATGTTTTTTAAATTATAAGAAATTCAACTTATTCTAAATCTTTTAAAAAAATTTTTACACCCCTACAATTTTTTGTAAAAAAATAATAATAGCATAGTAAAATGTTGAATAAAAAAAACTATCATTTATCATAAATCTTATAATACTTGTTATATGTATAAAAAAATTGAAACTAAAGAGCTACTATCAAATTTCGTTTCCTTGGATAGTAATTAGTTTCCATTCAAGTTAAATCAAGAAAGTGATAATATCAAAGCAACAAATATAATATCAGAATGACAAACAAAAAAATCATAAATAAATCAATTCATTTCATGCTAAAAATAAAAAATTAAATACATACTTGATACATATGATATGATAGGATAGGTGATAAGTGATCATTTTTATCTAATTTATCACCGAACTTGTTCTTTAATTTCATAATAAAGTATAATGGGAATTTGATATATAAATCAATATCATAACAAAAACTAAAAAAAAATGTATAAAGATATATACAATATATGTATAGTTTAAACTATAATAAAACTAATAGCAATAGTCAAAACTTTAAAAGAAATTAAAAACACTAAATTTTCAAGAAATTTTGCTTAATTTTAAAATTTCTTTTCAAAATGATTTTTTTTTTCAAAAAGTAAATTATTATACAACTATGATGAAGAATTAATATAAAAGATTTTAACACAAAAAAAAAAAGTAGTATCTAAAATAATACAAAACCAAACATAAAGTAGTTTGTGCTTCTAATTCTGCTATATATAGTATCATAAACAAAAGGAAAGAAAATTTAAACTAAGTTTATTGCATGGCAAAAGAATATCTCGACAATGAGAAAAAATATTGTAGGGATGCCAATTTATTTCTTAAGCATCTCAAAACATATTTATATATAGGATGAGTCTTAAAAATAATTATGGGATGGTTTTGAATGTCTAATTGACTAAAATAAATTTAAGAACTAAATCAATATCAATAATAGCATTTTAAATTAAGAGTAATTTATACTTGAAAATTAAAATAATTAAACATATTACGTATTTAACTTGTTTGGGGGAAATTGAAAAATAAGGATTTTAAAATTAGTGTAATGATGATAATGAAATTCATTTTATTTGATATATTCCAAAATTAATTTTAATTAATTTGATAATCTCTTAATCATTTTGAAATTAATATATATACATATTAAATGTGTATACGTAGCTTAAAAGGTAAAGCAAATAAATAGGTCATATTATACAAATGTAATTTAAGAGTTGAATATTATAATTGAAAAAAAGAGAACACAAAATTATCCTATAATGATGGTAATTAAAGTTTTATTATATTTAATATAAATTTAATTGAGAGTGATTTAAGGTAAAAAATAATATAAAATATAATATAATTAATTTAAGTTTTTAAAATAATTCAAATATAATCAATGCATTGAAACAATTTAAAATTTATATTAAATCAAATAGAATTAATTAAATACAAAACACATGCTGATTGTTTAGATAATTCACATGTCAAAATAATAGATTGTCTACCTTAAATTTTTTTCATTTTTGTTAAAAGTTTTGGCTTTTATATATTTATATAAGATATAAAATAATATATGATGTAATTTACGAGTTTAATATTATAATTGAAAAAAGAAAATATAAAATTATTTTATAATCAATCAAAGTTTTATTTCCTCTAATATGAATTAATTGAGAGTGATTTAAGGTAAATAATAATAAAAAATAAATGTAATTAATTTAATTTTTTTAAAAAAATAATTCAAATAAAATAAAATATAGGATACATGATAATTTTTAAGATTGTCCAAATGTAAGTAGGCCATCCATATTAGAAAATTTCCTTTTCTACCATAGGTTTTGACTTTTATATATTTATATAAGATATATATAAATTATATGACTATATTTTTTTATGAAATTACAAGTATAAGTTATAATCATAATTAAATATTATATAATTGAATAAAATCAAATAAATAAATCAATTAACAAACTAAAATATAATTACACAAATTTAACATAAAATTAAAATAAATCCACATATAGTAAAATTTGAACTTAAAATCTCCTCCTTACTTTAATATAATATAGATAAGCTCAATAATAATAATAACAAAAAGATTTCTTTAATATAATTAGCGCTTGTTCTTTTTTCTTCTCTTTTCTCTTGATTACCTTTTTTTATTTTCTTTAATTTCTTTCTTTTTCCGTTTTGAGTTTTTAGGATGAAAATGTCAAAATGACTTCCTTTCAGTGACAAACTGACGATTATAAATAAATTAGAACTCTAATCCAAACCACGTACTCCACCAATAACGTAAAGCAATCCACTTGTTTCTCTTTCAATATTCGACAAAGTAAGGAAGATTATAGCTTAATTTTTGAGGTTACAATTATAATCAAATTATAATTATTGAATAATCAACTAATAAATTATAATATAATTAAATAATTAAATTCACGTATAGTAAAATCTTCATAAGATCTTCCCAGTAGATTACAGCTTAATCTTATATATATATATATATATATATATAAATTATCATTGCCTTATTAGCTAAACCGATTACAAGTAAAAAAAATTTCTACCAATACTTCTCTTAGAACCAACTCAGTACATCAAACTGATATGCCCAAAATCAAAGTATTTTCATTGTTGTTGTAATTATAAATTAATTTCAAGAGACACTGATAAAATAAATTTTGATTTTAAGATTAAAAAATTATCGCATATTTTATTTTTTATTATATTTTAAAAGGTGTATATCATCCTACTTTTTCTAATAATGAAGTTTAAAAACTGCATTGCAGTGAATTGATAATTTCGCTTTTTAAAAATTTAAGTGATGCATTAATAGTCCACACGGAAATAAAAAGCGGCACTTCCACTAAAATTATAATACTTCAAAGAGTAGAGTATGCTTTATTTTTGCCACTATCAAGCAAAGTAAATTAAAAGCAATTTATATTTCACCATATAAATAAATAAAATGAATATATATATATACTGCCACGATCTTTATTGTTAGTGCAACTGAAACGACCAGCTGGAGAATGAATCGGCGCCACTGCCCATGCTGATGGTGGGACTGTGACAGTGAACTAAAGCTCATGACTTCCCTTTGTTTTTTTCCTATATAATAACGTGTCCTTAGCTGCATTTACCTAGCCTTTGGACGTTAATGTATGTGAGAAAATTTTTTTAAAAAAAAACACACACACAGCGATTTGAAGAGATTTTTTTCGACAAAGGAGTGAAGAAGAAGGAAACAAAAGATGGGTTGGAGATATAGGGGTGGTTTGCTTCTGATTATTGGTGTTGTGTTCATGTGGGTTACCTCTGCAGAGGTCACTCAGGTTAGCTCTTTCTCTTCCTTCTCAAATTGTTTATTGCTTTTCTTAATTCTTTTAGTTTGAAATAGTTTTTATGTCAACATGTTTTCTTCGACTTTTCATGCTTCGTGTCTTAGTTTTTTGAGTTTTGACATCAAGCGATTGATGAATCTTCCATATCTTTCTGGGTACAACTTGGTTTTTGGCACTGTCACTGTGTGGTTCACGGTTATCTTTCTCGTTGAAAAGATCTGAGAGATGACCATTGACAATTTATCGTAAAGGAAAATTTTGTGGGATTTGGTGTAATCACCACTGAATTTAAGAAGAATGGTTTTGGTTTTTGACACGAGTTTCGGAGTTAATCCTAGGTAGATAGGAATTTATGTTATCTTGTCTCTATCTTCTTTTGCTTAAATGATAGGCAAGTTCGCAGTTTAATGATTATTCTGTAGAATTTATATATGGGTCCACATCATGTTATTTTCTGTATTCGTTCTTATTTCTAGCTTAGCGGTAATTGTCATTGGCGTGCAGAACAGCCATCATTGAAATGTGAAAACAGTAAAGAACTTGGCCCATAAAAATGTGTGTTCATGTTAATTAAAGTGGTCCTAAAATCTCAGATAATTGTCAACGTTTTTATGTTAGTCAGCCTGTCACTAACTATGGTATTATGTTTTTTGGATTCAGTTTCTTTTTTCTGGTCATATCTTTTACTTCTCCATCGTTGAAACTGATGATTCATTTTTTTCTCCTTGTTTGCTAATGGAATTGGGAGGTCTCCTGGTTGCTCCTGGGATCTTCGTTCTGGGCATCAGGATTCACCCACTTGCCTTTTTTACCTTCTAATCTGTTTTTGTTCCTGAAAGGTGTGGTCTTCTCATTCAGGCTCATTTCCTACATTTTACTATGCTTAGCTTTTGTCTTTTGTTATAAATATCTTTATCTATAATTTTTATTCACTTTTAGCTTTTAGTAATTTATTAGACATTCTTATTCTAAGATTGTTCACTTCAGGGATACGAGTTGAAACTTGAAAGATCATTTTCTTTGTACTGAAATTATAGTCAATCAATTATTTTTCTCTTGGAACTTGGATACTAAGATTCGGTTCTACTGCCATTTTCATTCTGTTTTTTGCTTTCGAGGGTTGACATGCTTGTATTCTTTGACAGGGTGTATTCGAAGACTATAGGCATCCTTTTGCTGTGTCATATCTTGGAACCTCTCTTTTGTCACTTTATCTGCCAATAGCATTCTTTAAGGACTGGTTAGTAAAGCACCTGAGAGGTCGCTCTTGTAATGCCAAAGGCCCAAAAGGAGTTAGCAAGTCCTCTGTGGAACTAAATTCTCCTGTAAAACATGATAATAAGCATGGCAATTTTCAAGTTGAACATCAAGCACCATTGCCTAAGGACTGTGTCATTGACTTCTGCATTAAGGAGGAGGGAAGTCCCGTGGTTTCTAGACGCAAAGATATTATGGAAGCACCAAAGCAAGAAAGAATTCTTAGTGCAAAGGAAATTGCTGCATTTGGCTTTTGCATGGCTCCTATCTGGTTTGCAACAGAGGTGTGAATGATAAAGTTGTTTATCTAATATTTCCTTTTAGCTAGATTTCAAGTCAAGTGTTTTTCTTTAACCGTTGAGCATCAAATTCTTTGAAGCCAGAATTTTAATTAGTGAGCAATGCCAAATATTTTCTTTTCCAGATTTCTCTTTGTTTACATTTCCAACTATGCTTCCACCATGTACATATGCATCTGTCCATGCTCCCTTTGCCTAACTATGCCACCCATCTTCTTTTGAAATTTCATATGCATAGATTTTCTCATTTCATGAAAATTCACAGGTCTTTGCTGTATGGGAAACATAACCCCGCTAAAATGCAGTTGATACACTACAGGAAAAGTTGAAATTTTCATATTCCATGGAAAGACATTAATGAAGTTCTTTCTAATATCATTCATTGTCTCCAGTATCTAACGAACGCCGCTCTCGCAAGAACAAGTGTTGCTAGTACAACATTGTTGTCCTCAACTTCAGGACTTTTCACTTTAATAATTGGAGCACTTCTGGGTCAAGACTCTATAAATACAGTGAAAGTAGTTTCCGTCATAATTAGCATTGCCGGTGTTGCTATGACTACACTTGGAAAGACATGGGCTGCAGATGAATCAAAATCAGGCACTAACAAGTATTGTTTTCCTCCACCTCATTGAACATGCCAGCATAATTTGGATTGAACTCATTAGTCGTGTTAAGGTTATAAAAGGGCCAGGGTTCTAGATATATATTTTTACGTAAATCGCTTATAGAAGACTAAGAAGAGAATGTTCTTTGAAAAGATATTTTCTAATTTTGCGCTTGGTGTTCTGTTTCAAGTCAGTGTTTTTACTTATTCATCTTGCTAATTGTTGGAAGACATAACCAGCATGTGATGGAAGATTGTGCATACCATGGCATACAGTAATAAATTGCCATAACTTTTTTTTTTTGGTCTCTTCTTTGAGGTGGGGGTGGGGTGGTTGGTTGCAAATGTTTACATAGTTTTATTTACTTTATATTTGCATGGAATGTTTTCTGAGAATCTACTAACTGTTTTTCTACTGCATTCAGAAGTGGAAATCATTCTCTTCTAGGCGATCTTTTCGCTATCCTCTCAGCTATGAGTTATGGACTGTTTACAGGTTTTATACCTTCTCTTTTATTTGAACCATATTCGAGTTTTGTTGATAAATTACCACCAGAACCTGAATTAAAATCATATATTGCAGTTTTGCTTAAAAAGTTTTCTGGAGAAGAAGGAGAAAGGGTAGACATGCAGAAGTTGTTTGGCTGTATAGGATTGTTTTCACTAGTTTCCCTTTGGTGGCTTGGTAAGGGCATTGTTAGTTAGTTTTCCATATCTTTTCTGCTCTATGTCATTTTTGTTCATATTGGAAATGGAGCATATGCCTTTCGACACGCTTAACTTGAACAAACCACCACTAACACCAAAATCCAAGCAAAATGAAATTTTCGACATTGTTATCTTACTGTTTTTCCAGATTGACACTGTAGGTGGAATAAATTTATACTTGTCAGCTAGTTTTCATCTTCCCTGTTCTGATAAGCTTTGTTAGAAGATGCCAAATAAAAAAAAATGCACATTACAGTTTCATCTTGTTCTTGATAACTTGAAACTGGATATAGTCAGCAAAACATTATGGGAACTAGTTTAGAACTATATAAAGCAAAATGACCAAATCAACTGCCAATGTAAACAATACTGGAATGATCTGACGTAACGTTTGAGACATGTGACTTGTAGCAGGGGATCATTCCAAAATGAAAAAAAAATGTTGTCAAGAATCATGTCCATGGGATATTTGGTGGGCTAATATAATATTAGCTTCGTGCTCATTTACTGCAATGAGTTTACAACAAGAAATTGTACTCCTTGGATTTGAAATTGAAGAGGAACTGGAAGCTAGTGCACTGAAATTGAAGAGGAACAAGAAATTGCCCATCATCTCTCTTTGAATTATACCAGAGATGATAGGGCATTATAGGCCCTTTCATTCAGAGTTTGTATATATTACATTGGACATTGAGGTTCTTATATTGCATGCTTGGGTTGGTCAAACCAAAACTTCCCTTGTATTACATTCCTTGGCATCTGAATCCATGAACAAAGTTTAATATACTCTCTTTCTTTAAGAAGGCATGAAGTAGCTTCTTTGCTTACCCACTTGATCTTTTAAAAGCATGATATATATCATAGGTTTGAAGTTCAAGTAAATGAATCACGCTTTTTGTTTGTAACTGGGAGACACTAAGGATCCTCCTAGGATTTCATAGTTTGTCGAACCATAGTTCTTAGTTAAAAGCTATAAGTGAATCCTCATTGTGCAACAAAACGGAATTGCTCAAGGGACATGCAGTAGTAAATATACTTCTCTTCTTGGTCCTTTTTCTCTTCTTCAGGATCTTTTGCTGTTTTGATAACTTCTTTAGTATTTTGTAGCCACTTCTTCAATGAAATGCTTTATATCGGAAGTAGCCATTATGCTTCTAACAGCTTCAGTAAATGCTCCCTTAGGGATCTTAGCAGCATTATTTATGACTTAATGTTTCGGAATTCTTTCCAGCATGGCCTCTGACTGCCATTGGTATCGAACCAAAGTTAATGTTTCCTCAATCAGCTAAAGTGGGAGAGATAATCCTTATAAACAGTTTTGTTGGAAGTTTTCTGTCTGACTACTTCTGGTACGCCAACACAACAATCTTACTGAATTTTCTGATTTCTGAATCCAAATGTGCTTAATTCCTTTAAGTCAACATCTGTTATCATACTTAACAGGGCATTAGGTGTTGTCTGGACCTCCCCCCTGGTAGCTGCACTAGGTGTTTCACTTACCATACCTATTGCAATGTTGGAAGACATGCTAATTCATGGTCAACGGTATTCAGTGATCTACATGATTGGCTCGGCTCAGGTAAATGGTTGCATAGTTACCATAACTTAATCACATTGATCACTATAAATGGAAAACAAGAAAAATAATTGCAAAGCAAAATGCATCCATAAATATTACTTTTGATCCTCCAGCTTATTCTATAAAATTTTAAAAAGAAGCATCACCCGAAACGCGATGTTGTTGCAAAAAAGTCCCTTGCTCATTAAGGATCATATTGTGATGTATTTCAGGTATTCCTGGGATTTCTAATAGCTAATATTTCAGACTGGATTTCACAGAAGTTGAGATGGTAGAGCTTCAACATAAGGCAAAGCTTTCATTTTCCACCAATACTATCCGTTTCACCTAGCCTTGATGATGCATGGCCCCCATATTGTTTGCAAGGCCTGCTGAAATGATACATAAAAGTTATATGAAAGTATATACTAATGTTATATGTACCAAAGAAAAAGGATATGTTGATGTTATGAAGTTTGCTGACTGGCTGTGGAAGATGAATGTTTGTTAATGAAAATTATGGCTTTTTTTTTCTTGTCTACTTTTCCTTTCTTTCAAAATTAAAAACAAATGAATTTTACTTTTTTTTTTTTCAAAATAAAGTTTTGACATAAAAACTTATGATAATTTAATTAGAAAAAATAGATATTTCACTTTTCTTGCTTTATTTAAACATGAAATTTTACCAAAGAAATTCAGGGAATAAATGGAAAATTGAGTAAACAAGAGAAAGAGAGAAAACAATAAAAAAAAAAAGGAAGTGAGAATGATTGTAAATTACATCATAATTTTCCATGCTTCTAGGAGGTTAGGATTGAAAATTCTCAAATTCTTCAATCCCCTTTGAACAGTCCAAAAATACAAAATTTCCCTGTTTTCTAATAAAGAAAACGAACTATTATCCTGTGGTAAACCTTTCGGTGAACCGAGTACAAAAACTATATATATATATATATATGATGAATGGGTAGGAAATATGTCACGGATTTAAAGAAGAGTCTCGAATCTCATATCGAACATAATAAGAAGATCACTGAGATATAAAAAGGTTCATACCACCTTTGTCTTATGAGACATTTTTTATAAGACAAAACCGTAAAGTCAAAGAGATCAGAGCGGATAATACCTCACAAGAGTGTGAACCGTAGCATGAAGGCTGATCTGAAACGTCAGATGAGTGGATATTCAAGTCTCGGAACCGCGCGGATTCGAAGTTTAAGTCTCGAACTCTGACAAGTGGTATCAGAATCAACCCTAAACCGTTCGATTCACGTCAAGCACATCGAGGGAGGTAAGTAGGGTGGCCAGTCTCCGTAACGAATGCATCACGAGGTTAGGTGAGAGAAAATGTCACGGAACTAAGGAAGAGTGCTGAATATCACATCGAACATAATAGGAGGGTCACTGAGATATAACGTTAAGCACCTCGAAGGAAGTAGTCAGAGTGGTCAATCTCCGTGACGAGAACATTACGAGATTGGGTGGAAAAAAATGTCACAGACCTAAGGAAAAATCCTGAAATTGGGTGAGAAAAAATGTCACGGACCTAAAAAAAAATCTTGAATCTCACATCGAACATAATAAGAGAGTTACTGAAGTATAAAAAGATTCATACCACCTCTGCCTTGTGAGACGCATTTTATAGGACAAAACCGTAAGACCAAAGGGACCAGAACAAACAATATCTCACAAAAATATAAACCGTGATAAAAAGATTGATCTAAAACGTCAGATAAATAGATGCTCAGGTCCCGAGATCACACGAATTCAAAACTTAAATTTCGACCCGTGATAAATGCGCTTATCTTGACCTAGGTGTTCTTTTCTCCCACATCTTTGCCTTTGGTTTTTCACCCTTTCTTGCCCATTTTTTCTCTTCCTCTCCTCTTTTGTAATTTTATTTTTTTCTTTACATTCTTTTACCTTTTGGAAAGAGGAGAACAAAAACAATTTTTTGTGTTACACTGACTAATGTAAATTTCTGCAACATTAGACAATTGACATTACATGTTACTCACCATTTTATCCAGCTACCAGCTGAACTCCTGCTCTCTACCTTTTGCTTCAATTTCTGTTGCACTTGGTTTGTTATACAATCTTTTACCATGGGATGAGATATTCCTCATGGCCATAGATGTACCATGTCCTGAATTTTTTTTTTTGTTTTTTCCCATAGTAAGAGAGAAGGATGGCTTTTACACGTACAAATACACAACAGCAATGGGATACCCTTTGGGAAGTAGATATGCTAATTCTCTGCTTGCCAAAGCCAAACATATGAAAAACGTTTAACCTGGTTGATAGTTACAATTATAGACCAGGACTTACATGAAGAAAAAACAATCACCCCTGAGAACAGGTAAATCACAAACTTAGGCTTTAGCTTCATTGATCATTGAAAAAGAAATCCCTCAGCCCCTGAACCAGAACAATAAAAAGAAGGTATTGCCAGTTCAAGCTTACTGCTCATATAAAACCCACCTACATTATGATATTTAAATTGTCAATATGTTTGAAGTGCCTGGCTTTTCGTTTATCAGCTCTCTGTGTGCCACTGCCATAGATGAGCCTGCAATGAAAATGGGTTTAGATTTGCATGCTTCGATTTTGTACTGTTCATGACAGAGATAACTATTAATAGATAACAGTAAGGCTCATATTAGGGATGGATGAGTGTTTTCCAAAGTAAGCAAATGAACCTTAGCCTTTTCAAGGAAAAATGTAAATCAATCCGTTGGCAAGGATATGCCATGTGAGAAACGATTAGTAAACTACATCTCTCAGGGGATCCTTTGAAAGGATTAAAAAAAAAAAAGGAAAATCAATCAATACGTCAACACTTGAATGAGTAGGAAGAATAAATTCAGAAATCTTTTAAAGGAATCCATACCTTACAAAATTTGATTTTCCTGAATATTGGAGTGCCTCAAAAATTTAGGCTCACTTAACACTCCAACCAAGTATTACAAATTACCCACTTGAAGTACTTGGAACGAACAAGCAGCCCAGTCTTTTTACCAATGAGCAGAGCAGCTTGATGAAACTTGTTTCTGGTATTCAAAACTAGCCATGACATCTGATGTGTAATTCCATATTAAGCACAACTTTAAATGACCCAACATGATTAGAATTAAAAACCAAATTCTTATCTCTGAAAATTATATTATGATGCATCTTGCTTTTCACTTGCTTTATAATATAGCATCTTCTGTACATAAAACATCATGTATCCTTGTGCAGCTCTAACAATGCTCTCATTAACTCTAGTAATCCAAGCATCATCACACTTGTACCATTGATTACTCAATCGCAAATAAGTCACATAATGCCCAGCATCTAATCTACCCGTGTGTGTGACAACAGCAAATAACTCAAATTCCGATGATAACTCGTTAGATGCATCTTGGTCGTCTCCATCAAAAGGGAAGATCCTGTTTCCAAATCGACTCCTCAAAATGGAAGAAGAGAGATATGGAGCCATGTCCAATGAAAATGGGAACTGCAGATATCGGTCAACCTTCCTTGACATCTTTCGTATTGAAGAATGTTCAAATCTTTTAACATGAAAGCATGAAACCAACGGAAGCTTTCTTATGGACATCTGCTTAAGAGACTCTTGTCTCACCTGACACTTTTGGCAGAAAAATTTCTGATCAGAGCCCAACCTCTCGGCTCTAGTAAATCGTTCTAAGCAACTCTTTAAAGTAGATATCCCACAGTTTTGATTTGAACCCATGCAATCTACCTCAACACTACAAGAGTTATGGGATTTGGCGGATGAAGACTTCCCAGAACCCCCTTGGTTTGGTTCAAAGTCCAGGGAAAAGTCTACACATGGGTCATATGTTGTGGATGTAAAACCACAAGCCAGACACATGACATCAGATCGCAGAATACCAGAAAATATTCTATGTGCAATGCAACAATCTCCACTGCCTGCACCATCAAGGAATGGGGGGTTATGATACTATCCAATATAAGAGATAGGTTATCGCCCAAATTCTCCTTCATTGCGAAGAATGGTGTCCCAAGCATCAAACACAAGCTCTTCATTCAAACATTTTTCAGACAAACAACTTGTTATGCAGACATACATTCAAATTTTAATGACTTGAGTTGATTAGATAATAGTGAGAATGTCAAAAAAAAAAAGAGCATCATGCTTCTACAAATGTTGGACAAGGCAAACACAAAGCAACTACAGTATCAAACGTTAACTTTCAACTACAGTTAAGAGGTAGCAATGAATCAACCCCCCCCCCCCCCCCTCTTCAGCCATTACCAGAACCAGAACAGAGGATGCTAATTCTGACTTGACCAGAAAAAAGGGCGTGATATAAAAAGTTTCAATGCAAAATCATTGCAGTCCAACTAAAGCTCAATACAACTTATGGTTAGCAATTCTTTCATCTGTTTCCAATATTTAACTTGAGTTTCCAGGCAGAAGATCAAATTTCATCACACATGAAAACAAGAAGCTGCATATCATAACAGATCTCATGGAATTATCGACATTTTAGTCTTTACTGACACTACCAGAAAATAGCAAGAAAGAAAAGGAGAGAGTAAGAGGCAAAGAAAAGATGGTTAAAGTTGGGATAACCTTGCAGATAACTAGCCCAAACTTGATCATGTTCAAAAGAATCTGGATTTCTTTGCCCAGCCAAGGCGTTTGAAGAATGTTTATAAAGAAACAAGATGACCCCAAAGGCAAAAATGGCTTTGATGCAGGTTGTTAAACTAAAGCAACTCTCTCCTTTTATAAGACCAGGATCAACTTTGTCAGAGGATAGGATCCTATACATGGCAAAGGGGAAGTAACATGAGAATTATTAAGTGAGGTGAGAAATTCCTATGTCGAAACCAAGTAGGCTAAGGAAGGTTGACTTACTGGAGTAAAGCGGTTGACATCATCAAGTCTGCAGTCCTAAATCTGAATGCACTTGTCAACTCCTAGGGCAAGAAAGACGAAACCTAAACCCATGCCCTGCAGTTAAATATTCAAGTTACTTCTTAATCTTTAGCAAAATCTTCGATAATGTCTATTAAAAAAATAAACACTAGAAACAGTAAAGTGGGGGAAGACTGACAGTAGCTGCTTATTAAGAGTATCTTACGTTGATATATGCTGCACTAGTATAGCAGCAAGTTTCGCACTACATGATTTCTACATTTCAACTCCCTCCTTCCTCTAGTGACTTATTCCAGTTAGTTGCATCAACGGCTTCTTATCTGGATTTAATCAGCCTCTTGGTAACTATAATTTGGCCACTTAAACACTATAGCGGCAGACAACCCCATCCTTTGCACAGACTTACTGAAGATTCCTAACCAAATTTATCAATCCTAATTAATCTCTCTGCTTTACAATGTTCCAAGCTAACTAATGCAGACAAACTATTCTTTCCAGAATGTCAACCTAAAATCAACAACTCAGCAAAGTTTTACCATAGCCATTACGAATTACAGAGAACATGGATCCTAGTGCGTCATCAGGAATACCATTCCCACATGATCAAAGTCAGAATTAAGACAAATACCTTAGAAACTTTGATCAAAACATTCACATTATTTGATCAATGTAAAACATTCACATTATTTGATCAATGTAAAACATACAATATCGTTCCACAACAAACACCCTTTGAAGAAGTTGACAAGCATGTAACTAACACAGAAATTACCAATAACAGAACAAATGTATCCAATAGTTAGATGTCATGAAGGATGTGGGCCCCATAATCACACTCGACAGATTTAGGAGATTCTTCAATCTTTGGATTACCTTACAAATAAAACACCCCGCCTATGGGAACACCTTACAAATAAAACACTCCACCTATGGGAACTCCGAATATAAACATTCAAATCACTATGCAATTTCAGGCAGGACGGCACACACTTTCTAGAAATGCAATTTAAAGTCACAACGATAACCTAGCAACAGTAAGAAAGCTAGTCACCTGGACTCTGGGACTTCCTTTTATCCTTCTCCACCTTTTCATGAATTCCATCAAGCATGGAAATGAAAAATTCATGGGCATCCTGCTGTTCATAACTAGCCAAATTTGCCGCATGTTGCCACCAACTGCAAAAACCTCACATCATATTAATCCCACATGTTTTTTTCTTTACCTCAAAACAAAACTAGCAAGTAACAACTTATACAACATCAATACAGATGAAAAAAAAAAAAAAAACCAAAAAAATGACTTTTTCTTACTCTTCATATTCACTCTCAAAATAAAAAATACCATATTTTGACAAAAACAATAACCTGTACAGGAATTTTGCAGGACTATAAGGAGTCCGATCCCCCGAAAAAACAGCCGAAAACATCGCATCCATGTCACAAGCCAAACACAATCTTGAATTTTTAGTACCATTAATAGCACCATTTTTTTGCTGACAATAATATCTATTATGCCGATCGCTTAAGAAATAGTCTCGCAACGGCGGCGTATGGAGCAATGCTTGCAAAACTGAATTCATAAAGCAAGTATTCCCCAAATTATTCAATCCGCGTAATCCCCAAGGTAACTCCGTTGACGAAATCAATGAGGCATTGGTCGCATCGTGGAGAGGGATCGAATGGTTTCCGATGATGACGTGTTCTCTTGAATCTGGGGCCCACGGACGGTAATCTACTCGACGTCGCTTTCGTAGATTCTCCGGTTGAGATCCGGTAACGTTGCATTGCATTGCGGTGGATCCGGACGTGGATGTGGTGGCGGTGGCGGTGATGGTTTGAGCAAGGACGACGGCGGCGTCGAAGTCACGATCGTAGACCTGGTCACGGCACGCGCAGCAAAATATCTCAGCGCGGTCGACGTCGACAGCGATCTCGTGGCCGGGGATGGAAAGCGCGTGAGCCGACGCGTGGGAATGAAGTGGAGGCGCGTGACAGGACACTGCGGCACATGCGACGCACGCGTAGAGCCTCGGACGTGAGGATTCCTCGCACGTGCTGCACCGAGGGACCTCGGAGGGTTCCCTCCTTATGGCGGCGCGACCGCCGGGCGGCTTGACGCGGATACAGTCCTGTAAAGCGCGAAACGGCTTGGAGCCGTTGCGGGAGCGGAAGTCGACGAGGTGGGGACACGGCTGAGGCGAAACCTGGCCGTTGATCTTGGAAGACATGGTGGTGCCGGGAGGTGGAGATCGTGTTGGAAATGGAAACCCTAGATATGAAAAACATAAGGTTCATGGATCACAGAAGGGGAAGATCAACGGCTGAGATTGGTCGAATGAGAGTGAGGTAGCATGGAGTTTGATGAGGATGAGAATAACCTTTGTTTATTTATGTTGGTGGGGTAACTGGCTTGCTAGTCAGCTCTTCTCCATACATTGGTCTACTATATATATATATATATATATTTATTTATATTTTTGGTTTCTTATATATATTTTTTCCAAAAAATATTAAAAAATTAATCATACAATTTATTTTTTGATGTTTTTATCCAAAAAGAAGAAATAAAAAAAAAAAAAAAAGTGAAGAAGGATATATTCAATTTTGGGAACTTTCTTTTAATTATTTCTGGTCTTTCTGAATAGCAGTTTTTGAAATGAAGCAAAGACCAAAGAGCCGTGAATGTAGGGGTTTCTTTTTTTTTTTTCCCGAAGTGGGGGGAAAGCAAGAAGAAAAGTGAGGGTTTCGATGGATGAAATGTGTTGTTTTCTACACCGTTTGATTGAGAGCCTAATACGTGGAAGATCTACTTCTTGGCCCACAATTCCTGATTTGGTGGAGATTGGATGGTTAAGAACTTTGAATGTTGGCCCACAAAAAGGCTCTGAAAGTCGGTAAAATGTCTGCCAATTGGCCCAAATTAGAAAAGCAAAACAGTAAACGAAGCTGATCCTGTTTTTATCCGGGGATTTACTGTATGCATGATGAGGTAAGATTTAATAATTTGTATTTATATAGCATTAAATATTTGTAATTTAAGTATTTATATTAAATTTTATATAAAAATTATATGCTATAAATTTTTTATGTAAAATTATAAATTTTTTTTTATTTTATTAAATTTATATTAATTTTTATTAAAATTTTAAATTATATTATTTTAATTTTTTATATTATTTTTATATAAATATTATTATATCACATTTTAAAATATTATTTGCAACATACTCACATCAACTTAAAGTGGGCACTGCTTCTACCCTTTCACTTAGTCAATGATACAATCTTTTTTAGTACATAAAATCTAGTATAGAATGAATAGATAGGTTACTGAATTTTGCGGACCTCGACTTAACTCACAAGGCTCATGCATTTTTGTATTTTGGGCCAATGTGAAAAAAGTACTAATTGTAAGATTCGGAGTCAATATCACTTATTTGTCAATTGAGTTAATCTCAACACAGCCACTATTCATTATCTCTTGAGATCATGAAACTAAAAGATTTAATTATGAAAAAAAAAAAAATTATCAAAAAATTTTTTTTAATCAAACATATTTTATAAGAAAAAGTTTTTTACAAGAGAAATTTTGTTTCGGATGATTGATCGATTCCTAGATTGTGATGATTCCTTCTTGGAGAAGCATTTAATATGAACTACGACCAATCATGTGTAATGTCCAAAGTGGTCAGTCATAACTATGCAGCATCCGAGCAATGATAACAGTTTGTAAAAAAAAAGAAATTTTTTTTTTTATTTTTTTTGTCTATTTTGCATTCAATTTTAAATTTCTTTGAATTTAATATTTAACTCAAATAATTCATTAGAAGTTGAATTTCAATAAAATTAAGATGCAAATTCCAACGCTTTGTAATTTTTCATTAATTTCTTTTTAATTAGCAACATAATTTCAAAAGCAAAAAAGCATAATGCTTTTATGTACCCTTCTCCCAGCCCCAACTAGATATCATATGTTCTTTCCTTCTATGCTTTTGCTAAAGGAATTTCCCTTTTCTTTTATGGTAAGTAAACTAAAATATCACCTCCTTTCAAGCAGAAAAAAGAGCTATCCTTTCAAGAGGGGGGGGGGGGGGTGTTGGGTTTGCACCCACAAAGCTTGGCTTCGAGCTGAAAAATCTAGCAGATTTGTCTAGGCAGCTGTCGGAAAAGGAAGAAAAAGACATTGACCCACCATCAACTGCAATGTTCTAGAGTTCTTGCTTCAATCTGTTCTTTCATTGCTTGAATAAATCACGTGTAAACAATCTTTTGTCACACAAATTGTCATTCAGTCATGCACTGCCACCTTAATAAGAAAAGACGACATTTTTTTCATGTGATGGCTAAAATTTATTATGATTGATGGAAAAATTCTTGGATAAAAAAAGTATGTTAACTTGGGTCAAATTTGGTGACTGATAAATAGAATGACCCATCAACCATTGTTGCAAAAATTATTTGCTAAAATGTAGTTGTTAGTAGTATTAAACTTGTAATTTTGCAAATCACATGGCTCCGATACTTTCACCGGGCATGCGAGGATGGCCAATTGGCCATTGCTCGTTTTTATAGTCCTTTTTTCTGGGGGGAAGAGAACCTAGTGATGTGTCTGAAAACGATAGCCAACCCACCAACAAGCTCAATAATTTAGTCGTGCTGTAGCCAAGGCGTGTTTTGGTGGAACCCTTGTCATCAAATCATGCCCAATAACCTTGTACAGACATTTCACGTCCCTGAGCAGACGGTAAAGATCAAGACCTGTTACATTCTTTTTCTAGGAAAACCCACATGTTTTCATGACTAGGATTTAACTTCTTTTGGCAAAATTGGTAGGTTGCACTGATTCTTCCTTTCTGCTTGCCCCATGATGTACAACTACAACTCTACTGTTCGAATCCACTTTTGTCTCCAAGAAGGCGAGAACAGAGAGGACAATTCCCATTAGTTGATATAATTTGGTTTAATGCTGTCAATTGTGCTTTTTTGTCCCTTGTTTTACGAAGCAATCTACACAACAAAAATACTTATCTCCATCAAAAGAAGCTGGCAAAATGTACAAGTTAATTATGTTACAGACATTCAAAACATATCATCTTATAGTAACAAAATTCATCAGGCTTTTACATGTTACTTTTGATTGGAAATACAACAATTATTTTTTCAAGGAAAAATGATGTTCATGAATTTCCTTTTCGCAAATGCTAACCACCATTTATTTGGAGTTCCATTAGGCCTATAGGAAACACTCAACAGTCTCCCACTCGTTTCTTCTCTTATTTGCTTCAGATAATTCCTGAGCAGTTCAGCATTTAAGAAATCAACAAATTACATAGTAATAGAAGATTATCAAAACTTTGGTACTTGAAGTGGAATAAAATCACAAAAGATCAAAAACTTTCACATAGCAGATAGAAAAGAAAAGTTTTATGAAATATTCCAGGCATTGCAAACTTCCTACAACACTTATTGTGCATTGATCAAAGAAGTATTTGAAAACAAATAGAATTACATTTTTCTATTCATCAAAACTGAGGCATTTTAAACACCTTGATAATATCATTGGAAAGGAGGCTCTTTAAACAACTTGATCCCCTCAAGTTAAGATAAACATAAATTCAAGAATGACATCAAATCTATATCTCCATATATTTTTGTCTACAGACCATTTACCTTTGTAAGGTATTACATAATTTGTTAAGGATGTTTGTAGCATTTTACAGAGAAAGGCCAAAACTAAAAAAAAAATAAAGAAAGAGGAAAGAAGAAGGTTCTGGAATGATATGGAAAGGAGGAAATGGGATAGAAAAGGGGATCAATGAGGGGGAGGAAAGGCGGAAAGAAGACTGATAAGGAAGGTATGGACCATTCTAGCTCCTTTGTTACAATAATAAAGATGGTTTAACAAGAAAAATGCAAATTTAAAGACAAAGAAAAGCCCCATAACATTTAAAAAATGTTTTAAAATGTTTTTATAGTTTTCGGTTATTTGGGTTCTTTTTGGTTTTAAAAGAAGAAAACAATTTGGAATGTTTTTAAATAATATGAAAAGTTATTTGGGTTCTGTCCGGCAATTTGTATTGGTTTTCCAATAGGCTGTAGAATCATTTTTTCTTTTTTTAAGTATGAGTAAAAGCAAAAGTTGAGGAATTACCAAACTGTTAAGTAGGGTGGTTGAAATTTTTAAGAGTTTACTGGTGGGTCTTTTATTAGAGAGCAACACTGGAAAAGGAAAAGGGGTGCAATAAGGATGATGCCACCAAAGCTAAAAAGCTCACTGAGAAGAAGTTCGTTGATGAGGATATTACAGGCCTAAGAAATTTGCTTTAAAGGCTTAGAATTTGTATCCCCTAAATGATTTGGAGTCATTTGGCCATATTTTTTTTATTTTCTAAGAGAAAGGTAGAGAACCTATTTTTCAGTGATTTTTAATGCAAATAGCTTTCTTTCCTTCACCTTTTTTGGCATTTGTTTTTGTGTATTAGGCTAACTGGAAGGCTTCATAATATAGCTTTTGTCTATCAAGATTTTATGCAAGTTTTATCTCATGGAGTTTGCATCATACTTTCATTATTGCCTTTCATTGACAATTGATCAACATCCTGATTATGGATTCTTAAAGCATCTATTTCATGATTTATTTGCTCTTAAAGTTATTGATGGAAATGTTCTACCTTTTGATTTTGTTAAAGGTTAGGGACGTCGGAACTGGCAGCAACAAAAGAGGGAAAGGGAATGTTAAAGAGGAAGGCAAGTGGCTTATATCCTGCAATTAGCATGTGTTATAATGTTATGATTTTTACTTTGCTCAGAAAATTGTTTCAAAGCATAAGCTTTAACAAATGTTACTAAACAAGCTAATTGTGATCTAGGGTGATGTGCTTTGGCATTGTTGGTTAAGATATGCTTTTGAAAGAGGGAAGAAAAGCTCACTTCCAATTCTTTTGATGGGCTAAGTTTTAGGATGTTGAACTAAAAAATTATGGTGATATGACATAAGTGAAATTTTTTGTCATATAATTTGCACAAACTAAGTTTAGTTTTTTTATTTGTTATGACTTTGATTTAATGTCTTTTTGAAACTCATTATATTATGAGGTTTGATTTGTTAATGGGATAGATTACCTAATTGGAAGGTTGCTGCTCAATGATAATTACTTTTGTAGTATAATTAATATGTTTCATAGCTAAAAGGAATATGCAATGTTATGTTGTAGAGGTTAATTGCCTTTTCCATTGATCTTTATCTGTTAAATGTTTATTTCCTATTTGTCAATATACCCATTTGTAAACCTTATGATATTTTATGATTTGATCTATTAGCAACATGGGTGACTTGACTAGGAGGCTGCTATTCTTTCTTCATTAGTGTTTAGGGTGCATATGTTTGATGTTTAATAGGGGCCATTAAGTTTTAGAAGGTGAAGGTTTAAGGGCTAAGGGTAACAAAAAGAACGAAGAAGAAGAAAGATATCGGAGAGGCAACGAGAGACGGAACCATCGAATAAGTTGTGATAGATCATAGCTCAAAGTTATTGTCATGGAAAGAATTTTTCTGTACACTTGAATTAAATTCTTGATTTATGCCCTAACTTTTAATGTTGGATTACGTATCCAACTTCAATCAACTTCCTTAATATTTTATAATTACCTTTTTAGCGTTCAATTATACAAATGTTGCTTTATGTAACAATTTTTATTTAATATCCATAAAATTTTATAATTATATGTTAAAGGTTAATAAGATCTCACAGAGAAGCGTGAGCTTTTGTCCTAGTTTTCAATAAAGGAAAGTTCCAGGTAAGAGAAAAGAGTTTATGAGGCCGTTAGGACCGGGATTTGGACCAACTGGTTCGAACCAGAGCGGTTTTTGTCCTATTATAAAACTCCCTTAGTCCACCCACTCTCTACCACTTCTCTTACAAGTTTTCTTTTTTGACCGCAACTCTTTCTGTTATTTTTTTCTCAAAATCCAACATAGAAAAAAAAAAAAAAACCCAAATCTCTCTTAAGGTTTGTACCCTAATATCAGCTTTCCAATTCGGTATCATGTCAATTAAATTTCCTGTTTTAAAGTTCAGTTTTTGATCTGTTTATAGCTCTTAATCAGATTTTTTTTTTTTTGCCTATTTAGTGGAAAAAAAGGAAAAAAGAAAGATTTTTTTATCAAGAGAATGACATTGATGGCAACGGCTGCGATGGCTGATTCAGGTTTTGTTGACAATCTAGTGTTGCCACCAGGGTTTCGGTTTCACCCAACTGATGAAGAGCTGGTTGTCTATTATTTAAAGAGGAAGATCTGTAAAAGAAAGCTCAAGCTTGATATCATAAGGGACACTGATGTTTACAAGTGGGAACCTGAGGAACTGCCTGGTAATATTTTTTACCCTGAAGTTTTGGGTTTTTATTTTTAGCTTGGGATTTTTTTGGTTAATTATTGATGAGTTTTTTCTGGCTACTTGTTTTTCATTTTGTTTGTTTGACTGATATTAGTGCTTTATCTTTCAACATGCAAATACAAGGGTATTGTTTTGGTGCTTTGAGTTCGTTTTTGTTTGATTAAATTTCCTTTTCTAGGGATTGTTTTGATTTGATCTGTTGTTGATTTGTTCATTTATGGGTTTGGTTTATGAGGATTCTGTGGATATTGATTCCTTTACATGCAAATCTCTGTTTTCATCCATTCATTTAAAAATATCACTGGGTTGCATTGACTTTGGTTTGCACAGTAACTGAATTGTTTGTTTCGTTATAGTTTTGGTTGGTTATCAATTGATTTTGATGGAAATTTGAAGTGTAGAAATTGATTGGATGACATTGGTGATGTAACTGTATTATCATGTATCATTTATTCAGGTTCCATACGTCAATTTGAAATTTGCTGTTTTTTATGCGTTTTTATTTGAAATTTGTTTGTTTAGTCATCCAACGCATTGGAGTTTTTGTTTTCGTGAAAGCTAACTTCTTTTAACCTCTGATTGCTATGATCTATGACAAGCTAATGTAATCAATGATGATGTTTTCAGATATCCTAAAGATTCTTAGACCAAGAAGGGTTGTTTTTGTTCCCATTTGAAGCTCTTGATGCTATCTATTTTAAGGATGGATTGTTTGTTTGAAAAAGTTCACCAGCAGATAATCTTTGCTGGTTTCTAGCTTTTGGTTTTGCTTTATTTGGTTGTTTTTTCTTTTTTCTAATGAACAAAAAAACCGTCATACAGCACAATCGATACTGAAGACTGGGGATAGGCAGTGGTTCTTTTTCACTCCAAGAGACACGAAATACCCTAATGGAGCAAGGTCAAACAGGGCAACCGGACATGGGTATTGGAAGGTAACAGGAAAGGATCGTACTGTTTCCTGCAATTCTCGGACAGTTGGAGTCAAGAAAACTTTAGTTTTCTACAGAGGGGGCGCACGTAATGGTGAGCGAACTGATTGGGTGATGCATGAATATACCCTTGATGAAGAGGAACTCAAGAGATGCCAGAATGTAAAGGTATGCAGCTGAATAAGTTTCCTAAGAAACTTTTCCAGTTTTCCAACCATATATAATCTGTTCACTAATTCTGTGTTTCTCTTTTGCATTTCAGGAATATTATGCTCTCTATAAAGTGTATAAAAAAAGTGGACCTGGCCCTAAAAATGGCGAGCAGTATGGGGCACCATTTAAAGAAGAAGCATGGGCCAATGAGGAATATGCTAGTTTTAATGAAAGTTTCGGTCATGTTTGGCAAACAAGATTATGATAGGATAGGATAAGATGATATTATGAATAAAATTAGATTAAATAATGTCATCCTACTTTGTGTTTGGTGTATGCAAGGATAGGATAGAATAATTTATTTATTTGTCAAAATTATCCTTCCTCAAAGTTTATACAATTTAAATTATTGATATAATTTTTAGGGGTATAATTGGACATATAAGTTTAATTCCATGAATTAAAAATAATCCACTTGGGGAGGATTGAATAATCCTATGCCAGGAGGATATTAATCCTCCTTGCAATCCCTATCCCTCTCTTTAGATAGAAATCGAATATGATTTATGATGATTATCATCCTATCCTATCAATAATCTTACGCATTAAACATGACCGAGGTACATTTTATTTTCACAATTCTTTATGGTTAAGAAAAACAATTGGATTTGTCTGATAAGTAAAGACAAAGATAATAAAAAAAGATCAAGTACAGAGAAGCAGCTGACTGACTAAAAGGATTCAGTGCTAGTACTAGGAACACGTTTCGCAAATGCCCAGCAGTTCAATAATCTATGTGACATTTAACGTAATACCAATGAAAAAGAAGATGGTCAGGAGATTTACCTGCTTCCTTTTGAGACTGTGGAAGTGCAAAGAGCCCTGGAAAAGGAAAACCAGATTCTCCAGGTACAGGAACCTTTTCCAATCCCAAGTTAATGATAGCCTTAGTCCCTTCAGCCAAGGTTCTACAGCCCTCAAGCCTCTTCAGAGCCAAATTTATGTAGAAAGTCAAATATATAAGGAGCTTATCTGCAGGGCTCTTAATATCAAAGTTTCTAACAAACACAATGGCACAAAAGAAGGTGATGGCTTCATCAACAATATCAGTTCTATTGGCATACCACCATCTTGAATTATCAAATCAATGAATAAGAAAAAAATCAATGAATAAGAAAAGGACATCAAATCGAGAACAACTACCCAATGACGCTATTAAAACATGAAATTCGCCTTGATCTGAAACAGGAGCAGGACCCTTTATATGACTTTTCAAAGGAACTAAAGGGCAGCCACAGGCATTAGTAATTCCTTCCTCATCAACAAAACTAGAATGATAAACCTGCCACTTAACAACTATTTCTAAGTGAATATCAACCAAAAATTATCATAATTAAAACGATCATGACATACATAAATAACCTAGCAGAGCAAGGGAGAGGTAAGGAAAGAGATTGATTTAGCTACCATTTTCCTTGAATCCCATTTCCAAATAAACGAAATCAAGGAATTGGATTTTCCCAAGAAGGAAAGGAGGGCAACCAAAATTTTCTGCAGAGAACAACAGTAAAACACCAAATTACAATCAACAGTAATGATCTTTCCACAAAAGTAAGAAATTTTCCTATCCAAAAAAGAGGAAAAAACATATGAAATACTAAATTCAGACCGATTCATTATATGGCATTAAGCAAGATTTGAAATCTTAAAAAAAATAACACAAACCCATTAAATTACAGAAGCCATGAAATGTAAAATTAAGGTAAACCCACTACAGGAATGGGAAATTCGTTTCATTCTGTATAATGCATAAACAGATATTAAAATGTAGATATCTTAAAGGTAAAAAAGGGGGAAAATATACCAACAAACTTACAAAATTTTCGGATTGATCTTGACTTACAAAAATGAACCAGTTGCATGTCGTTCCATGCAATCATGTAGTTGGAAATGGGGGAAAACAAGAAAAAGATCAAGCTACTTCCTGCCAACAAACGCTTTCAACTAGGTCCTCGACGACTTAGTTGAACAGCAATCTTTTCACCTGCCTTTGCAAATTGACCTTTAACTAGTTAACTGGGCCGTAGTGCTGATTTTCTGCCACTACTTTTGAAGTCTGAAGATGCTCGAAAGGCAAGGGCAGACCAAGAACGAAATACAAAGCCTAAAAAGGATCTCCAGGAAAAAGGCCCCTTACCCACCAAGGTTGACAGCAGGCCCAGACACCAGTTTTTGGTGAAGTGGGATGCCCTATTTTTGGTAGCCAATGGCCAAGTGGAATCCAAATCTTCTGGTGCTTTCATCAAAAATGATTTTTAAGGGTTGAAAATATGATGAACCCACGTATACTTGTCTTTGCCATAGGTCCCAACGAAAATCCTCCTCTAAACCTTACTAATAACTAATGTTGTAGATGACACTTTTACCGTTTGGGTTACAAATTACTGGTGGTTTCCTCTCTTATACTTCTCTATCGAACCTCTAATCATCATTCATCATTTCTCTATTTGAAATAAAAAGTTTATGATCGAGTTCTTAATGTGTAAATGATGGAATGGATGTATTGTGAAGTAAAAAAATCATATCAACCTCCATTTTAATTTTAAATTTCCTTACCAAAAAACAAAAGTATTAGATTATAGATCAATTCAATCAAAATCAAACCACTTTGGACCCTTTTTGTATTCCTTTCTCCCACACAAGGCACCACTAAACAGTCTGGCCATCACACCACCAACCAGACACAAGGCACACCCTCACAACCTGGCTTCTTTATGCTCTTAGCTTCAACGAAGAAAATATTTGAAAAACTATACGGCTCATAACATACCAACTTGTAAATATTTTGAGGCCATCAAACTTTTTTGGCACATTTCACACCATGTTAAACCTTTTTCAACATCATTTTCTTTTGTTAACCTTTCAATCAAGAGACAAAACTACCATTTCCCTTTAGCATCAGAGTCCAAAAAACTCTTAATAACCATTCCATTGGTTTTTGGTAGTTGATTCTAATTGTTTAGGATTCTAAAATGACTTTTTGATTGTCATGGAAGTCGAACAGACAAGCAGGTGGTATTACAGAGGGAAGTGATTTTGATTGATACCTCTTAACCAATTAATTATGTTGATTTTAGCTTAGAACAAAAGTCATTCCGAGTCTAGCAGACTTTTCATTTTACACCTCAGAGTCCTTAGGTAAGATAAAAGACCAAAACTTTGAGCAGAAACTCATTGCCATATTCAAGTTGGGAAAAAAAAACCAATAGCCAGTAACAATGCAACATCGAAACTTACAACAATTTCAACTTTCACATTAACCTAAGTTACACAGTTTTGTTTTTCTTCTTTTGATGAACTTGCAAAATTCAAAGCTGGTTTTAGCAGAATTTTGCAGCTCTTTCATGGTGACAAAAACCTCTGAGGCCAAAGAATGGTACTATACTAAAGCTTACTTGTACAGAGGTTACTAGATATCAAATCTTAGTTATAGTTGGAAGACGTAGATGTTATCCATTAAATTAGGCTTGTGAATGATGATGTCAAGACATAAGGAAGATTGGCTAGAGGCCCTCTTTGGCAGGCAAGCTCATGGACATCCTTTACAATATCAAATACGGCCTCTGGTTGTGCTAGTTTAAGAGCATTCTCTGACATTCTATGTAGCTCATCTGTCTTTGTGCTGAACCATTCTGCCACGATTCTAGCTGTTTCCTTAGGACTTCTGGTGAATACTCCTGCGCCATTGTTTACTACATAAGGTACATTGCCCTTTTCCTGCAATCACCAATTGAAAAGTAAAGGTTAAGAATAGCAAAACTAGAAGCCATTCAAGCCATCTTATAACTAATGCAGTTTCAATAGAAAGGTTGGTAACTAACCTGTCCTGGAATGTAGTCATTGAGAACAATTGGAAGCCCCCTGATCAAGGCCTCTGCAATGGTACCAGGACCAGCCTATAATTCTCAGACAGATTAGTCTAGCCATGTACATGAAGCAAGAAAATTTATAAATATAGGGCAGTTTAAATTGAAATTCATGTACTTACTTTTGTAATTAAGCAGTCACAAACTCCCATCCATTTCTCCATCTGAGTTTCAAACCCTCTTACCTACAGTGAAGCGAAAATTTTGTTTAATGACTGTTTTGATTGTGCTTGTCTGATGCTTATGTATGGTAAGTTCAAGTAATAAAATGAAATTACTTTCACCGGGATCTTCCATTCCTCTGATTCCAATGTAGAGGCAAGGGCTTTGTTTCGGCCACATATTATGATTAATTGCCCTATTGGTTTCTCTTGATCTTTATCATAGAGTGATTCGTCAAGAGCCATCGCTGTTTTCTTAACAGGGCCCATTCCTTCACCCCCTCCCATCAGCAGAACCGCAGGCAAATCAGGATCCAACTCAAGCTCTTTTCTTAAATCTTCCTACAAAACCAAGAAAGAAGAATGCATAACAAAAATCAGAAGTCCCTCCAACTAAAGCAAGCATAAAATCGATTATTTTATGTCTACGATCCCCACCTTGGAAAGAACTGCACGGGCAAAAGAAGGGCGAATAGGCAGACCAAAAACCCGAATTTGGGACTCTTCAAGGCCATCGTATAATGCTCTCTGGGCTACCTCATTTGACGGGCAGTAGCATCTGTTAACCCCTGGATGAAACCTGAACAGAATTCCAATTGTTAAGATATTCAGGTGGCTTGCTGTTAAGGAACATGGATACAAAAATGGAAATTCAGAAGTTATGGCTTTGATCAACTGACCACGTGGGATGGCAGGTATTGAGGTCTGTAATTACAGTAACAAAAATTACTTTCTGTTGAAGGCCTTGCCATTTAAGAACCCAGAGAGGAATGTGTTGCATTAATGGGTGCACACTAATGATAATGTCCGGCTTGTACTCCATGAGGCCAGCCTCTACCTCCCTTCATTGACAGATAGCAGAATACGAATTAGAAAAAAACTCCCCATCAAAAAGTTAACATTAGAGCATGGAATCCATTCATATTTTTTTCAGATATTTAACTTTTATTGCATCTTGAATTCTTCAACTAAGTAATAGTGAAACCGGAAGATGAAATCACGTCCAAAAGAAGATGAACCTACTTGGCGTAATAGGCAGCAATGGCAGCAAGATAGCAGCTATGTATCCATCTAGGAGAGGTACTGTGAAAGGCAACTTTCCAGAGTTGTACGTGTTTCACCATGAACTTATAGGACCTCTCCATGTTGTTCAATGGCCATCCTGTGTATTCTTTCCAAACATCTTTCACAAATATCTGAAAGCAAAAGATGTCATCCGGAGCCCGGACAGTGAGAAAACGAATTCACAGGAAAGAATGTTTAACTTATGACGCACAAAATCAGGAATATATATATATATATATATATAGATATAGCTGAGGAATCAGATGTTAATGTGTATAGTAGGAGCAGAACACCAGACTTAGCAGATTTGGGATTTCCAGATGAATGCAACTAATAATATATTTAGAGGAAAAGAGGAGAAATTTTTAAGAACATTAACAGGAAAACGGAGAAAAGGGGATAATCAAAACAAGGGAAAAAAATGTAGGAAACATGAAGAACATCTTATTTCTTATTTGTTGAAGAATTAATTGCACAAGCACATTCATTAACTGATAAATTAAATTAGAAGATCTAGATGAACAGATTGGATTTTTTTTAAAAAAAACTTGATTTAAGATGAATTTGATATTGACAATATTGCATTAGCTCTTGCATAAAACAAAAATTTACAAAAACACAAAATATCATCAAAATCACTAATAAAAATAACAAACAAATATTTTGCAGATCAGAATTATTTCTGAGAAGCATTGGGTTGTACAATAAAAATAAACAAAAAAATGAAAGAAACAAAACTAAACCAAAAATAATAATAAAAAAAAAAAAACCATGAAAAGTAATGACAGAATCAAGCAGATTACCCTGTATTCATCTCCAAACTCAATCTGAAAGGCGTCGCGGATAGCTTCAGCTGAAGCTCTATGGCCACCACCCGTATCACTCATGAGAATCAGCACATTCTTGGTTCTTTCAGCACCCATCTGCATCAACTGAATGGTCCCATCATCATCCTCGTATTCATCGTCACTCTCATAAGAACACCTCCTTTGATGTTGATGATGATGATGATAATGGCCGCTGCTACTACTACTGCCATAAACTCTCTGCCATACCTTCTCTGTAATGGAAGCAACCTTTTTTGGCGACGCTACCTTCATCACCATGGCTGCAGAAGGCAAAAAAAAATCGATCCAACAAGAAAAAAGAAAGCAAGATACCAAGAAACAAAAACAGCCCTTTGTAAGTTAAATGGTTTTAACTGCGAACTACCCTTTTCCCGCCTCCAAAAAATGGTAGTTTTCAGGCAGAGAGATAGGGGGAAATGGAGGTTTTGGAGAGAAAATTTGATGGCGGAGACAGAAAGACACAGGCAGAGGGTAGAAAATAATTGATGTTGTTTAAGGTTTATGCAGTTGGCAAAACGTGGAAGGTTAATAAGGTTGAGGAACGGAAGTTAGAATTATGCTTCTGGTCGAATTTTTGAGGATTTGATGTTTGATGTGTGGGGTTTTAATCAACTTATAGCCGTCAGATTCGCATTTTATTTTGGAATGTTCGAACGGGAAGATTCGGATCTCCACTATCTTTTATACTTTTTCTAAATAGTAATAATCTTTTTTTTTTTTTTTTAATGGAGAAAATCTTCGTTTTTATTTGGCTTTCTTTGGTGTCCTCCCTCTATTTTTGGATGATTGAAATTAACGGGAGTTGACTTCTCAAAGTCATCTATTTGGTCCCTTTGAGTGGGGTTAATCCATTTCTATTTTTATAATTTATAATTTTTTTTAATAATACAGTAAGAATAATTTTAAGTTTTACCGTGTTCTAATTTTTTTTTAATTATTTTAAGAATGCATTCTTCCAAGAACATACCATATATAATAATTATATTACAATTAATTAATCAAAATTTAAATTTACGTAAAATTTGTAATAGTTGAATTAACCAATTCTGTAACAATAAAATTAAAATTTAGAGTTACATAAATTTCAAAATAGTGCAATATTTACACTATAATTTAAAACAATAATAATTAATTGGAACATTTTTTTTTTTGATATCATTGGCAACAAAATGTAAATTGATAAGTTATTAAAAGGTAAAGCAATCAATAACTTTGTTGTAAATTACGTGTTGTTATTTAATTAGTAAGAAACTTTAACATCTCAAATTCAATTTTACGTGGCATAATTAAACTGTTTTAGTATTATATAACCCAACCATTAACCAAAAAATAGAGATATATACTCTTACATGATTTTATACATTTTTAACCTGTATATTTTTTAAAACTATTAGTAGCATTTACATAATTTAGGATATGAAAGTCATGCATAGAGTTGACATCGAATCGGATTCGAAGCGGATTTTGTTTGTCCTGAATTTAATTTTATCCGAATTTTTTTTTATTTTTTTATACCCGAACCCGATCTAATATTATATAAATTGTATTCGATCTTATCCGAAATTAATAAAATATTTATTTTTTAATATAAAATATTATTTTTTAAATATAAATATTTAAAAATATCATTATATAAATATATATATAAATAATTAATTAATTAAAAAATAATTTTTTATATAATATCGATCGGATTTATCTAAAATTCAAACCCAACTCAACCCAAAACTCGAATTTCAAATAAAAAATTGACCTCATAAATCGAATAAAAACCTATCAAAAACGGATTTGATTGTCGTCGCTAATCATGCATGATGGTCCATAAACAGTTGTATCATCCATTTATCAATTTTTTACATCCATGAATTGATTCTAACTGCATGAAAATGATGGCTCATAAAATCTTGAACCTGATCTAAACCAAATTAATGTGTTTGAGTTTATTCTAAGTTTAGCAAGTGTGTTAATTCATAAATATAAATGTCGACCAACTTTTACTAGGATTGAGATTAAAGCGTTCATAGAAGATAATTCAAAGATATGAAATTATGAAATAAATTGGCTTTTTTTGTTTTGTTTAAAAACATTGAAAATATTATTACGACATCTTACTTAATAAGCAACGAAATTTAAATTAATTTTAGATTTTATTTTTAAATCTTATCATAAATAAATTTAGGAAATTGTAAATGAAGACGTTAAAAACTCTTTTACTTGCAGCACAATACAAACAATTAGAATAGAAGCGATGCTGGATTTATATTACTTGAATTTTATGAATTCTGGGACCCAATCAAACTTTTCTTTTGGATAAAATTCCAAATTCTTACTCAACCCTCATTACGTCATTGCAGCCGCAGCCATTTGTGATGGGGAGACCCACAAATGGCTGCCTTTAGTGAACAATAAATGGCTGCGCCTTTGGAGAAAATGGAAATTTGATGTTTATGGGAAATTAATTTTTCGAATTATAATAAAATATTTAACATAATATTTTTATTTTAAAAATTTTATATAATATTTAAATTATAAATTTATTAATTAACTAGGTTTTTTTTAACTGTGCATGGCACGGAATTTTTTATTATATTTTTTATAAATAAAAATATTTTTTATTATTTATAATTTATAATTACAAAAATCATCTGTATATAAATTATTATGAAAGAATTTAAATAAGTATTATGAAAACTTTGAATTAAAAAAAATAAAAATACATACAAATAAAAAAAAGTTGATATCTTATTTATAATTACATACACTCCTGAAAATATATATTATTTTAGTATGAAAACTAAGATTTATCCATGTGATATATCATGAAAATTTTTTTCACATTTGATTTTGAAACTTTATCATATCAAACTTTTATGGTGAAAATTTAATTTTTCTCTCTTTTATAAAGAAGAAAATATTGATTGTGAAAAAAAATCATAAATATATATTTGATAATTATTTAATTATAAAATATTTTAAATTTTTAATAATATAGTTTATCTAAGTTTAATTTTAAACTAAAATAAAAAAAGTTAGTATAATTTTAAATTTAGATATACGTGTAATTTTAAATTAAAATAAAGTATCTTTTTTTTATTTTAAATTATAGGAAAATAATGTTTAAAAAAATCATAAAAAAAATAAACGCAAAAAAACTGACAAACATCATTGATCCAACCATAAATTTTATTTATTTAAATTTATGTGAATATTAATCTAGACTGTATATAATTTTTTATAATTCTTAAGATTTAGAAATTTAACTTTAAAAAATTATTTGAAAATTATATTTCATATATATAGGTAAAAGTGAGATATTATATATGTTTTTTCAAGTTTAAATTAGGATAAAATTTACATACTTTAAAAGATTTAGAAAAATGTAAATTATAAAATTTTAAATTTTAAAATATTAAATAATTGATTGAATAAAATTATTTAAAATTATTTTATATGTCAATAATATAAGTTATTCATTTAAAAATCTACGTAAATAAATTTTATCAAATTTTTATATATATTATAATATTATATTATATATTAATATTTAAAAAATTATTTATTTATCATATATCATTATTTTGAGTTAATAATATTAAAAGTTAATATTATATTTAATTAATAAATTTTAAAATTTAAATATTACATTCATTGTCTTACTATAATTCAAAAATTATTTATGAGGTTAACCTTTCGAAAACCACAAACCCATTCGTGGACGTTTTATCCTTATGAAGGCGTACGACCTCCAGCTTGAAGGTCATATCAGACCCAGTCAGCTTGTGATTGCGTTGGAAATCATATTTCGTACAGCACAATTGCACAACTAAGGATGACAGTGTAACCTCGGCCCGGCTTCTGATCTTTTATGATTGATTTTTTAAAAAAAAATTGGATATTCAATCGAGTTTTAAGTAAATTTTATTAGATTTAATATATATTAAAATTTTATTTTTTAATTTTATATTTTTTTATGTTTATTTAATTTTATATTTATATTAAAAATAATATTTTATTAATTTTAAATCAAATCAAATTAAATATAATTTTTATACATCAAATTAGATCGAATTTTTGTATTAAAAAAATTTAAAAAATTATCAAAATCAAATTCAAATATTATATATATAAAATTAAATCGATTCGGATTTAGTAAAAATTTATCTCAATTCAACTCGTTATTATCTCTATACATAATTAACTTTTTTGTTATACCATATTATAGATAAAAAAAAGTCAAAATATCTTTGAATTAAAATTTAATAATTATCAAAATTTTTAAAGATTTTTCAAATTAATTAAATTTTTAAATATTTATTTTTATTAATTTGGTTTTGTTAAAATAAAAATGATTAATTGTTTCGTCTAATTAATAATTTAATTGAGTAAAAATAAATATTTAAAAATTTATAATTCAAAATAAAATTAATTTCAATAAAATATCAAATGGATAAATAATTATTTAATTTTTATTTAAAAACTCTTTTGATCCTTTTATGTATATTATAGCATACTGTATACTAACCTTTATTAAAAAGCTTAAACTGATACTCCACAAGAGATAATTTGAAAAAATCTAAATACATCCTCATTTTTTCTTTCTACATCTCACTTTTTTTAAAAAATATTTTTATAGATGAAATTATTTTAATACTATTCTCAAAAATATTTAAATATCATATTCGATAAATTTTATAATTTTTTAAAAATATATTTTTAAAAAATATTATAATTTTTCAAAAATAAATTATCGAAAAATTATAACACTTCACGACACTTCTAGAAAATATGAAGGAATGAATGCTTTTAAAAAATTACAAAAAAGAGAATTTGGTTAATATTTTTATACATTAGTGTAATAAAAAAAGTTAATATTAAAAAATCATAAATTTTAAAATTGATAAAAATTTACTTTTATTTTTTTGATATTATAAAAAGAATAAAATCTTATAAGACCCTAATTTAATATTTCATCTTTTGATGTTTATGAAGGATGAAAGAACTATCATATCTTATCAACATATTAAAGTAAAAAATTGTTTAAAATTATATAAGTAATATTACTGAATATTATATAATTTTATCAAATCTAATATATTAATTGAAGAAATCTATCGCGATAAATAGATGAAAAGACTTTTTCAAAAAATTCAATTTAGTTAAAACTATTATAAATTTTAAAAATTGATAAAAAAATATTTATTAAAAATGATAAATTTTAAATTTATAAAAAAATTATATTTACTATTTTATCTTTAATTTAATTAAGATTTCATAAGATTTTATTTTTTAAAATCAAATAACAAATGTAAATTTTTTATTAATTTTAAATTTTATAATTTTTTAATATTAACTTTTTTTTATTACATTACTTCATAAAAATTTTAATAAAATTATCTTTTTTGTAATTTTTCAAAAACTTTCAATTCCTACACTCTCAAAAATACATTTCCGATGAGTGTGATAACTTTTAAAAAATCCACACTATTATGACTTTTTCGCAATTCACTTCTTGAAAAATATATTTTAGAAAAATTATAAAATTTATTAAATAAGGATATTCAGAACACTTATGAGAAAGATATTTAAAAAATTTCACTTAAAAATTTTTTAAAAAAAAAGGGATTTAGAGAGAAAAAAAAAGAAGGGATGCATTTAGTCCCGTCACTAAAATTTAATATCATCGTCCAAATCTCTTTTTTTTTTTTTTAAGTTTCACTATAATCAATTATTATATCATTAAATTAAAACTTAACTAAACAATCAAACCAATACATAATGAAATTTAAATCTAAAATTTTGAGATTCTAAAACCTCTTTATTGTCACTGAGTCAAGACCTAATTGGCGTCTCAATTCACGTTTTTTAACATTTGATCTAAGTTTATATGACCTTAGCCTTGACAATTTACCTTTATTTTTCGTTTTTTTTTTTTAAATCTTTTTACCCCCAAGTGTTATACATTAGAATTAGACATTGTTTAAAGTGTTCAATATGACATGGGTCAAATATTATGCATAAATCAATGAGGTTGAATGAACTTGGTGTGACAAAAAAAACTGTTTTATAATTCATCAACTGAACTGGTGTCACTTTTTTTTTTTTTTATGAAGATGCGATTCTTTCATTCATAACATGCATTACAATCGTTTAATACAGCTTTAGAGAGGAAATCAGGGTATTCTTCTAACCAAAACTTGCTAACTAAAGCTTCTAGCCGATTTTTTGCCAGTAAATGTGCTACCTGATTACATTTTCTTGGACTGTGAAGTACTTGACAGACCTAGAACTTCTTCATTTTCTCCTTTGCATCGTCTATGATGGTCCCCACTGGTGACAAACCAGCCTCCTCAGAGCATCCCCTTCAAAAGAGATTTTTGTGAACCCCATTTCTACTGCAAAATCCAGCGCTCTGCAAGCTGCCTCGGCTTCAGCGTGAAACGGTCCTCCTACATCATCTATTGGGACAGCAGCTGCAAGTAACACTAATCCCATGTTGTCTCGAATCACTACACCAGCCCCGCCCTTCTGTAATTGTCGGTTAAAAGCCCCGTCGAAATTAACCTTGGCTGTGTTGTTCATGGCAGGTTTCCGTCGCAATTGTGGGGACTGGGAGGCTACGCTCGTACTCTGCGTTGCTTTCACTTCCTCTGTATATTTCTGAATAAAGTTAGCAGTTCCTGCGTGCTTCTCTTTTTTCCTCCATGTAGAACATTGCTTCTCTCAGTCCATATCGCCCATGGTATGATCATGCAGATTGGCACCACTTCTTTATCTCCTGACATACAAATGTTTTCAACCCATGCTGCGTTATCCTCCTCTGACCTCTGGCTTGTTTGATCCATGCGTAGGGCATCCTTGGCTTGGAAGCGAGCATGTTCTAATAGTGTGCAAAACAGTTTCGTCCGAAGATCCACATGTAAAACATGTCCCGTTCACCTCTAACCTCCTCCTACGTAAGTTTACCATAACAGGGAGGAATCCATGATATACTCGCCACATTAATGCTTTTATTTTACTTGGGATGTTTACTGCCCATAAAACATTCCACATCTTTTTGTTGTCTTTATTGTCGTACCTGGGCTAAGGTCATTGTTTCTTTCGTATAACAATACCTTGTAGCCACTCTTAACTGTATATTGGCCTTTGTTGTCATAGTGCCACACTAGCCGATCTGTCGTTGCCGTTCTTGTTATTGGAATGGAGCATATAGTTTTTGCTTCATCAGCCAAGAAGATTTGGTTGATTAGCTCTTTATTCCAGCATTTCCTTGAAGTATCTATGAGCTCCCTCACCAAGCTGTCTGCCCCTAGCCTTGATCTCGGTGACTGGACGAAGAAAGAGCTTGCTGACGGTATCCACTTATCTTTCCAAATTCTGGTTCTGCCTCCATCCCCTATCCTCCACCTTACCCCTTTTTCTAACTACCCACGGGCTGAGCATATACTCCTCCAAGTGTATGAAGGGTTATTACGCAATCCTGCCTAAAGTGTATGAAGGTGTCACTTAAATTCTTGACACTAATTTAGTCAGAAATTATATAAATAATATAGATTAATGAATAAATCATTTATAAAGTTTAAAATTTTCAATCAATAAAATACAAGATTTATTATATCACTAAATAAACCTAAACTTTCACTATAATTCTTCATATTATTCATCCATGTAAATGTAAATAGTGTTGAGATTTTTTTTTTACTAAAAGATCTATAAAATTTTGGTAAAATTGCCAATCAATTTAGGAGTATAAGATCTGTTCCCAAATATGAAATTTCAGATTAACAATTATGTAATTTATTGATAAAATGTTAAATTTTTAATTCAAGTCTTCAAAATTCAATTCCTATGTCGCTTCTAAAAAAATTTTTAAAAATTCAAAAATTAATTCATGTTTTACGTCTATCAAATTCTTTCTTTCTGTTTTTTTTTTTTTTTTTTTTTGTCAATTAGGGTATTTATCCACATGTTCCATCCTAAAAGAAGGTCAAACACCTGTTCATGTGCCCAAAACTCCCCTTTCTCTAAAAGAAATTATTGCATGAAATAGTTTTTCCACATCAATATGTATCTCTTTCATTCAATTCATATCACATAATCATATTAATAAAAAAAAATCAATCATTTAATATAAATTACATGCATGAGTTTATTAAAATTAATATTCATCATTTAATTATGACATATAATGTGCAATAAATAAATAATATTTTTTATTAATATGATTATATGACATGATTTAAATGAAAAAGATATATAGTAATACAAAATAATTGTTTTATACAATTATTTCTTTCGTAAAATATTTATCAAAGTCCTTTATTTGCACTTCTATTTTTCTAAGTACACCTAATATTTTTATTTGAAAGTATTTTTATATAAAATTATATAATTAATTTTTCATAAATTATTTTTTAATCTTTTATACACTAATTCATTACTATACCCGTTCAAGAGTCAAGTTACCTATTCAAACTTGAAGGTTCGTTCGAGTTTTAAAACGATATGAACAAAAAAATTAAATCTCATTAAATAAGCTTGAGTATAATTTTTAAGCTTTCTTAAATTTCGAGCTGAGTTTTAAATAAAAGATTTATAGTGCAAGGCAGCTACTTATATATAAATTTTTTATTTTTATATATGTATGTAAATTATATATAAATTTATTCATATATATAACTATTAAAAATAAAAATTATATATATTTTATTAAATTTAATTTATATTTTTATGTAATTTTTATTTTTAATTTTTATATGTATGAGAATTAAATATAATCTCATTAAACTTAATTTAATCACATTTTTTTAATTTTTATTATATAAATTAAGTTTAATGAATAAGTTTGAAATTTATTTTTTTAATTTAGATCAAATTTGAGAAAATTTTAAAACTTAAAATTTCATATTGAATAAAACTTGAGCAAATATATAAATTATTAATATAAAATATAAACCCAACTTGAATCATTTTCATACGATTCATGAATATCTCTATATGCTACTAAATATTCATTTTTATAAATAAAAATAAATAAATAATACGTATATCTGATAATATTATTACAGTGTCATGTATGCATATATGATAACATTAAGAACTTACCGATATGCATATAGGAGAACAAAGGACATTTATCATATATGGATATCCGATAATTAAAATTAGTTACGTACTTTCCCCTCCAGCCTCCTCCGTCTTCTCTTCATTTTTCCCCCAACGCCAAGAACATCCTCCACCCGCCATTTCCACAAGCTTCCTTCCAATCCGGTTCTATGGTTGCAATGGACTTCTATGGAACACAGAGAAAGATAACAAGAAAATAAAACAAAATTAAAACAATTAAAACCTAATTTTCCTCTTCAGCAGTCAATCTCATTAATCATATTACATTTGTAAATTCCCTGTTTTATTCAATTCAAACTCCCCTCCCATGAAAGCCAATGGGCTCTTCTGACTTTCCAGGTATCTTTGGCAACGGAAGCATCGATTAGATTGGACTTATGAATTGATCCCAATAAAGGAAGGAAGCAACATAAATATGACCTTACAATTTCCATGGAAATTGCTGTTTTCTGTAGTTAAATGGGTAATGAGCAATTAATTGGGTGCATTTAGATGGTCAATACATCGAGGGATTGGAGGGAAGCGCGAGGAGATGGCGGGTGGATGAGGTCCTTGGCGTTGGGAGAAAAAATGAAGAGAAGATGGAGAAGGACACAAGTAATTTTAATTATTGGATTTTCGGTAAATGTCATTTTCATTTTTGGTAAGTTCCTAACGTTATAAGATATGCAGTCCAATAATATAATAATATTATGGAATATGCATATTCAGTATATATTTTTATTTATGAAAAAATGTATATCCGATAATAAATAAAGATATGAAAAGATTAAAAATAATTTATTAAAGGTTTATTATGTAATTTCATGTGAAAATACTTTTATAGTAGAGGAGTTCTATTTGCACTCAATTAACTATGTGATATGTTCCAAAAATTCTATTACAAATTTAACCTTTAATAAAATTATTTAAATATCTATTGTTCAATTATATTTTTGTTCTTGACACTCCCTTTTTTTTTTCCCTTCCCAGATTAGCAGTAATTTTCTACTCTTCTTCTTCCCACTAACAAGTTATATTGTTGTTAAAATTTACAATCAAAATTTATAATATTTTATATACTAACAAAATTGAAAGTAAACTTGAAAAAAATAATTACTGCAATAAAAATTTGAGAATGGTATTCAAGTAAGTTGATTTTTTGAAATGAATGTCCAATATCCTTTAAATATTTTTAAAAATTCATTTCTAAAAGTTTTTCAAGTCTTATGAATATTTATTTTAAAAAATTTATAAAAATCTTGGAAAATTTATTTTCGAAAACTTTGAATTGCATTAAAATAACATGTTTAGATATTTTAATAAATTTTAATTTTATGTATGAGATGTGATGAATAAAAAATAAAAATGTTAAAAGTAATGGGATATATTGAATAAATATTAAAGTGCAAATAACAATCATCTTTATAATAAATGGGTGAATTGAGAAAAAATCGTGTAAATAAAAATTTTCTTCGTAATATTATATTTTCCTTAAATTCCAAAACAACCCCTTCAAGTTTATTCTTGTTCCAACCGTAACCCCCAATTTCCATTTTTATTTTTTATTTTCCGTCACACTCTTTTCCTTTACTTCGATAACTCACTCTTCTTTTTCCTAATTGCTCAAAAAAAAAAAAAAAAAAAAACCCACATTTGGGGGTTTCTCTCCTCCTCCTTCTCCAAGCCAACGACTTTCTCAATCTGGTAAATTACCTTTACTCTCTCTGTAAACCTATAATTTTCTCTTTTTAATGCTAATGTCTTTTTTAATTTTATTTTGTTTGCATGCATTAATTAGGTTAATTTATTTAATCATTTTGCATGCACTGGAAATTCTCGAAGATGAGTCGAAAATTTAATTTGGTTTCTTGTTTAGATTGGTGGGTGTTTGTTAATGGTTCTTGCTTTTGATTGGTTTTTACTGATTGGATGATCATGACCGTAGGTCGGGTTGACTTTGATTAAATTGTTCTTTTAGCTGACTAGTAATGGAGGATATTCACCCATTTGGTTTTTGGTAGCTTTTTTCATCTTGGAAATAAGTTTGGATTGATAACCCACTTAGCTGTTTTTTCATCCAATGATAAATTATTAAGAGGGTCCCCCTGCTTTGATGGTTTAAGACAATGTCATGCTCTGATGTTGAGGCTTCAGTAGTGTGAAGCCTTTAAGGAATGTTTGGATGATCAGTCAATTAAAATCTTTGTCTTCCACTTAAGTTGAGAAAGATTGAGCATTGTTGGATTCTTGACTTTAGCTGAATTCCCAACTCTTGTGCATCTGTTGTTTTATAGGGAGACTTGAAATTTTCTATTTATACTTGTAATGTTTGGGTGGATTTCTCCCAAATCTTTCACTTGCCTTGTGCATGGTAGTGATGTAATGATGGTTGTAGGGCATCTACTATTTGTAATGATTTTAAACTTGGCTTGGTAAAAAAGTTTTGTCGTTAAAACATGTAATTTATCTTTTGAGTTTATGTCAAATATTTTTAAATTTTTTGTTCATTTAATTCTCAGAAGTGATTTAGAATGGTGCGGGGGAAGCTGATCTTGATTTGCCAGTCTGGTGGTAAATTTGTGACAAAAGATGATGGATCCTTGTCATATGCTGGAGGAGAGGCACATGCCTTAGATATCAGTCCTGAGACAGTATTTGATGATCTCAAATACAAATTAGCTGAAACATGTAACTTGGATTATAAATCTTTGTCCATCAAGTATTTTCTCCCCAGAAATAGGAGAACTCTTATTACCTTGTCTAATGACAAAGACCTAAAAAGGATGTATGATTTTCATGGGGACTCAGTGACTGCAGATGTTTTCCTTACAGGGAGAGAAGGCTTTGATCCTGTAGCTTTTGACATGCATGCTAACAGGTAATATCTCTCTACCTGCAATTATTAGTATCTTCTAGAATTTTTTGTTGTTGTAGCTATATTTAGTCACATTACAATATAGGGAATTGCATTGTCATTGTATCAGCTAGCAAGATGAGAATGAGCTGAAATGGTCCTTTTTCTTTGATGAATGTGAATGTGCATCAGTATTGTTGTGCATAGTGGTTAATCGTGGAAATTGCAAAATGTGAAGTTGCATTAAGATTAGTCATCGCTCGCAGGCAAAGTGGCATAAAACTAGCCGAATCTGTGACTGCCACTGTCGTTTCTCGAGCTGCTGCCACTAATCCTTCTAGTTCCAAAGTAGCTCCCTCTGCTATTGGCCTGAAGGATGTTCCCGTTGCTATAGCAACCACTTTTGACTCTGTAATGGCTTTCAACGCAACAATCCGAAGCCCAACCAGAGCAGCAATTGCCTCAAAACGCTCTGCTGTCCGTAGCATTGGTGATGGTCTTTTTGAGGTTAGCATTGCTGATGCAACTGCCCATAGCACAGATACAATTGATATGAGTGCTTCTCCTGCTGATACTGTAAAGAAACGGAGGCGTACTGCATCCTGGAAAAGTGGTGCAAATGGTCTTACTATTGTGACTGTTGCTGACAATCTTGAGGAGATGCGAAATACTACATCCCAGAAAAAGAATGCCAGGAATCGCAAGCCCACTGCATTAGCTGATAACACAGAGCAACTTATTGAACCCTGGATAGATAATGCTGATTTTGACTTTGCACCCCGTGACTCTAATGAAGGTTCACCTGGGAAACTGGTTGCCTCATGGAAAAATGGCATTACTGGTGAAGGCCAGGATTTTAAAAGTGTGGCAGAATTTCGTGATGCTTTACAGAAATATGCCATTGCACATCGCTTTGCATATAAATTAAGAAAGAATGATACTAATCGTGCTAGTGGCGTATGTGCAGCAGAAGGTTGTCCTTGGAGGATTCACGCATCTTGGGTCCCATCTGCCTGTGTGTTTAGGATTAAAAAATTACATAGATCACATACATGTGGTGGGGAATCTTGGAAGACTGCTACTCCGGCAAAAAATTGGTTGGTGAATATTATAAAGGATAGGTTAAGAGATAGCCCACGTCACAAACCAAAAGAAATTGCCAATTGCATTCTTCGTGATTTTGGGCTTGAGCTGAACTATACACAAGTATGGCGTGGAATTGAATATGCTCGGCAGCAACTTCAGGGTTCATACAAAGAGGCGTATGGTCAGTTGCCTTGGTACTGTGATAAGATAGAAGAGGCTAATCCTGGTAGCATATTGAAGCTTCTCATTGGAGATGATAGAAAATTTCAGCATCTTTTTCTATCCTTTCATGCTACAATTTGTGGTTTCCAAAATGGTTGTCGTCCGCTTCTGTTCCTTGAGGCCATCCCTTTGAAATCAAAATTCCATGAAATTTTGCTCACAGCCACTGCACTAGATGGTGATGATGGGATTTTCCCTGTTGCATTTGCTCTAGTAGATATTGAGAATGATGACAGTTGGCATTGGTTTTTGGAGCAGTTGAAATCTGCGGTGTCAACTTCTCGTTCTATAACCTTTGTCTCTGATAGAGATAAGGGATTAACGAAGCATGTGCTGGAAATATTTGAGAATGCTCACCATGGTTACTCGATATACTACTTGATGGACAGCTTCATACAAAACTTGAAGGGTCCATTCCATGGAGAAGGGAGGGCTTCATTGCCTGGAAGTTTCTTAGCTGCAGCCAAAGCAGTCCGACTTGATGGGTTTAGGATGTATACTGAGCAAATTAAACGGGTTTCTTTAAATGCTTATGATTGGATCATGCAGAATGAGCCTGAATACTGGGCAAATGCATTTTTCAAGGGTGAGCACTTTAATCACATAACACTTGACATTGCAGAGTCATATGCTAAGTGGATAGAGGAAGCACGAGAACTTCCCATCATACCAAAGGTAGAATTACTAAGATGTAAAATAATGGAGTTAATGAATGGTCGTCGAATGGAATCAGGTAAGTGGTCCACAAAACTTACTCCATCTAAGCAGGAGAAGGTACAGGAAGAATGTGCAAAAGCATGTGGCCTCAAAGTATTATTCTCATCTGAGACCCTATTTGAAGTTCATGATAATTCCATTAACGTTGTGGATATTGATAAACGACACTGCAGTTGTGCGATGTGGGAATCATTTGGGCTTCCTTGCCGTCATGCTATTGCCGTCTTTAACTGCACAAGAAGGAGCGTATATGATTACTGTTCAAAATACTTTACAGCTGATAGCTTCCGATCAGCATACTCTGAAAGCATAAACCCTGCTTCGACCATTGTTCAGCCCAGTGGAAATGAAAAGGATCCCTTAGAAAATGACAAGCAGATGCAGATTATGCCTCCATGCATCTCACGGCCATTAGGCCAACAGAAGAAATTAAGAAGAACCAAAAGCCAGGGAATTATCAGAAGATCAGTCTGTTGCACTAGGTGTAAGGGAGTCGGGCATAATAAGGCTACATGCAAGGAAACCTTATAGATACACACGTATCACGCTGTATAGCTTTTATGGATAGATACTTCAATAAGATTATTTCCACTTACTCTTGAGTAGCAATCTCGATGACATCTGCATTTGCATACACCATGACTGACGTGTCTTGTTATTAAAAAAGTTGCATTAATGTATTAAGGCTAAATTAGTTAAGACTTTGTTCCAATCTTATCATTATTACTAAAACCCATTTTGAAGAGTTAAAAGACATCTAGTAGCGAGTTTTAACTGTTTCTATGGATTCTGCTATGATTAATAAGCAGCATTTAACTGGGTTGCCTTACTACTAAGCCGTTCTCAGTCATCAATGCCACTGTGCTACACTCCTGAAATCCGCCACTCTTTGCATGAGGTAAAGCAATAGTCACAGACAGACAGATACTGCACACACTCTTTGTTACCGAATACCAATATTTTTTTTATTCAACAATGTCAGAGATTGAATTTTGATCCGTACATTACATTACCAGCAAACCGACTATCTAGCCAAGGCCAGTCTCTTCTTTTTATCGATCAACAAACCCTCCTTTTTTAAACCATCCCAATTAAAAATGGATTTTGGACCTAAAAAATTCTGGGATTGGTATATTTTATTTTTTGTTTAATATCTACAAAGAAAGTCTTAGTAGTAAACAATCCAGGATTTTTTTGGGGTATATTTTACCTGAAAATTTTTTTTATTATAATATAATAACTATTCAATCACAGATCAAAATTACATAAGAGCCTACCATTTATAAATGTGATTCAATATAAAATTTTCATAAATCTCACAAAATTCTGAAATATGATTAGTTAATTATATTATAATAATTATAGATGATTTTTTTTTTATCTTCACGTGCTCTTATAACAAAAAGGTATGCAATTTTTGTTAAAAATACTATTCTTGTTCTAATTTTTCAACATTATTTTAAATCCCTTAATAAATTATTTCATTCCTTCCTTTTCTTTTTTATTTATTTATTAAATTTAATAATCAATCATGAATAATATTTTCATTTATTAAATATAACAAACAATCACAAATAATATTTCAAAATTCATTAATTAAACAAACAGCTCACAAACATAACAAAATTCATTCATATTCCTCGGTTCATTTCCATCCCTAAAAGTTATATTATTTCATTATATTAGTTGTACTTTTATGGTTTCTCAACTATAATGGCAAAGTGCAATTTTGTCCTAAATTCTAGGTTCATGAAGGCAGTCTAGGAACAAATTTTGTTGGACAAAACCAAAGCTAAGTATGTGATCAGAACCTCATTTTGAGAAGGAAGGGCAAACAAAATAATGCAAAATTTTAAGACAACCCCAACATGAGAACAGCAAGAATTTAAAGATAACTCCACCCAAAGTAAAAGGCCCTTTAAGAAAACCGATCCTGCTCCTCCGTGCCTGCCAAGTTAAAAAGGTTCAAGGTACGGGCAGAGCATTTTCAAGCCTTCACGGCTTCAACTAGCTTTAATTTAGCAATACAATGCATGGTTAAGATACTAATCCGTAAAGCTTCAGCTTAGATCATAACAGCCTACATTTATGCCCCAATTAAGTATGTCCTATACTTCAGTATCATATATATAAATGTGTCGACATCTGTATGAACAATCACTTCTTTCTGCTAGAAAGTAAAAGCATCAAACTTGTGATGGTGAACCTGAACATAGAAGACATGGCGGGTCACGCCTATCCTCAAGACTTGTTCTTCCTTCCAAACAATCTGCATGATATACATGCCCACAAACTAGAACTGCCACAACAGAGAATTCACCAGAAGCCAGCATATTTCCGAGAAAATAAGGTTTCCGTCTCAAATGCTTCTGACATAAGCCACAAATCATCTTCACCTTGTCAGGTGATACTGCATCCATCACCAGCGAACTAGACCTAATCCTTTCTGGCCTGCCAAATGCATTTTCCCTACCATCTGCAAAAGTTGGAACACTGAAGTCAACATGGCAAACCATATGGAGAGGACATTGAAATTTCTAAATTTAAGCTACAAAAGAGGCTGAGACTGAAACTAACATCAATGAAGTCAAACTAACACCACTTCTTTTGAAGCTCAAATAATCCAATTCTTTAATTCTCTAAACAAAGAAAAAACACAACTTCCTTAATTTTGCCAAGAGTTTGTTTTCATGTTAAGTTGGCTATCAGTCCTAGTATCTTGTTTTACCATTCATGTAATGATCTTGATGATATAAAAATTCATTTCCCACCGTCACATGCTATGGAACAAACAGATGCTTTGCATGAAAACCAATAAAAGATGCTCACAACCTGCATGGCGTCCAGACTCTGGGTTGTATTGAGTAAACTTGAAGGATAATCTCTCCTCATGTAAAGGACTAATCTTGCCACGAGATGTTGAAGGATTAGCAAGGCTGCCAGAGTTTCGGCGTGAGTAGTGATGGCCATGGTAATGGCGTGATCGTTTTAAAAATATTGAACGCCCAAGATTGTAATGGCGCTGAGCAGCAGAAGAGTTGGAATTAAGTAGCTTCACAGAACTATCTCCAACATCCGTTCCAGCATCCAAATTCAAAGAATGCTATAAATGAAAGAGAAAAAAAAATCAAAGAAACAATGCAGACCATTCAGTTGACAAAGAGATGGAGGAGCAAAAGCAGAGAGATATCTAAGAACTATGACATCCCCAATTTTCCGATCATCAATTTTAGAAATCAGAGAAAGAACAACTTCAAAATTGAATCAGGAAAAGAACAAAACCTCTTTGGATAATAACTCTGTTCCTGATGAGCACGGCATGTCCTCTGCAATATTGAATAAAAAGCACAATGATTATTGACATTCTAATTGCTTACATTAAAATGGGGGAGAACTCTTAGCTATTTCACAATATTAGATTATTAAGCTCAAGATAAACCGATCCATTGCGTGAACATATTGAGACTAAGATGATCACCAAAATCTCATCATGACCACATCAAGTAGCAGAACTATGTTAAACCAAAATAGGGATAACAAATCAGAAATAAATGTAGCAAATTGCAAAAAAAAAAAAAAAAAAAAAACCTAATGCATACAAATGGTACACTTAAAAGGCAAGTAAAAATATAAATAGAAAAAAAAAAGAAGAGAGTATTACAGTTTCCTTTCTAACCCAAACAGGTGCACATGAACTTAATAACATATATAGAAGGCCTAAAGGTAGAAGAATAAAAAATTGAGGTTCACTTGGTCATTATTCAAATTTGCTGATACTGTAAGGAGGATGGTCAAGCACAAAAGCTTGCTACATTCAGGGGTCTTCAAAATGCTTATGTGATATCATATACAGACAGACTCTCAATCTAGAAGTCCTGCATTCGGTAATAATATATCAAACAGCTTGAAAGGCATGCACGAACCTAGATTTCCAATCAAATAAAATCAGAGCACAAAACTGACAAAAAGAATATGTACATAATTAAGCATAGACTACATCAAAAGTAAAAAAAATGGTAGACTGCAAAACAGTTTAAGCTATTGTAATCTATATAATTTCATTAACCGTCCTTGCCAATAAATGTTAAGATTTGTTATAGCTACAATAACATGCAAACTTCGCAATATTTTTCAACAGAATTCTCTAAGTTCCACAATGACAAGTAGGCTCGTATGATCAAAATACAAAATAATATGGTCATGACATAAAAAGGGCAAAGAAGCCAGACTAAGCTCTGTCCTTTAAAACATTCTAGATGATGCAACAGACATGAAAGATTATTAAAAAAAGGTTTGAAAGAAGACTGTCAGCAATTAATCCACCTGCCTTCTCTCACATAATTTAAAATTTTCCATTTTATTCAGATACTGTTGCCCTTGTTTCTGATATCAAGTTCTAATCATTAAAGCTCCCTAAAAGCCAAAAACCTATACCAACAAAACTAACCACGCAAGGGACTGCATTCTCTTGAAATACAAGCATCTCTTCAAATCTCATATTCTATAGAATCCCACAAATTTATTAAAGACCTGATATCAAATATTCACAAGAAAACACCAAAAACAACCTTTCCCATTACCAATGAGCAAAAACCTTAGCTTCAATTGGCAATTCAAGAAAATTAAAACCAAGAGAAATCAACAGAGAAAACAAAAAGTAATCCCCACTTATTAACAAAATGACCCAGATAAAATATTGAGGAAAAAAGTGCCCACAAAAAATTAAAATTTTCAACAAACCTGAAAACCCAAGTTCTTTTTCTTGAACAAAAATTATTAACAAAATTTTTAAAAAAAAAAAAGGGAAGAAAAATCAAGAAGTGGCATACCAAAATTTAATTCTGTTCCTAAGAATTATTGCAGCGAACTCTAACAAAATTGGGCAACATTTTTCATGTACCCGAAACTAAAAAAAAAAAAAAAAGCTTCAAACTTTATTGAAACAATAAATAGAAAAAGAAACGTACCCGAAGAAGAAGGAAGGTCGAGATTATTATTATTATTATTATTATTATTATTATTATGTTGGGAACTTCTCTTCCTCTTGCCCATTATAATCAGTTAATTGATACAGAAGAGAAAGAAACAAAATATAGTAAATTGTCCAAAATTAAAAGACACAGAAATTTTATTGAGAACATTCAACGGCCAACAAAACCATAACCCCAAAAGCCCTTCTTTTTTTGAGGAATTTTGGGTTTTGAGAACTGTGCGGATAGTAAGATTTTTAGAGACAACAGCACAGCAGTTTCGTTTTGGGTTTTTTTTTTTTTTTTTTTAATGTTGTTGTTTCTTTCCTCAGATGAGAGGAAAATATAAGAGGAACGACAGATCATTAGACCAAAAAAAAAGGTTCGAACACGTGTCAGTTGCTGACTCCCAACTCAACAATTTCTAAGATGAATTTTGAAAAAATTACATCCATAATAATACATAGCTTATTTTCAGGGTTAGTTTGCTCATTTGGAAAGCACGAGATCTTAGGATCACAGTACCATTGCTGTTATACAGCCCCAAATTTATATTCATTTGATAAGAATAAACCGTCTTTGAGCTCCAAAGGTTTAATGGTTAAATTAGCAGCATAGTTATTTATTATTAGAAGAATGTGTTTAAAAAGTGTCAAAATATAAATTATTTTATTATTAATTAGATATTAATTTAAGTGTCAAAATACATATATAAACATTAACTTTATCTAATTATTTTTATTAAATAGTTTATTTAATTAATTAAGATTCATCTTTTTCAATGAAAAAATCTTAAATTTTAATCTTATTGATGATTGTCTATTGAAATTATCTTGAATGTATAATTTTTAATTATTTATCTTAGACTTTTAAATACGACATATCTTATTTTGATTTAAAAAAATATGTAACTTATCTACCTTCAAATTTTTCTTAAAAAAAAAAACTTCACCTAATTATTTTTGTTAATTGTGACAAATTTGAACATCAATTATTGGCTCTTGAAATATAAATTTCTTTTAATTTGAAAAAATACCCCTTTTAAAAAAATTTTAAATAATAAAATAATAAAAACAATACTTAAAATCGGTTTAAAGATCAATTTTATTTGAATAGATTTAATTGAGTGTTTGATCAGCTCTTGACCGATTTAAATATTTCTCCATTTTATGCATTATGATTAAATCGATCCGATTGATTGGATCAGTCCGGTTTTTTTCAACACTCATAGTAAGCATATATTTTAAAAAAAGTGAATTCGAATATTCCATTCCCCGAATTAAAAAGAAACTAAATTTTATTGCAAGACAATGCTCAGAAGGTTCAAAGCAATTAAAATCAAGCCGTCCATTGGGCCTCCAATCCCAATCTGTGCTTTGCTTTGATAACACTTTAAAATTTCGTCTCGTTGTTTCAAAAGTTAGGCGCCCATGAAGCCGGAGAGGTCTGCAATCTGCAACGTAAAAAATATATTGTACGAAGTTTGAACAATTTATGATCATTGGGGATAAAAGGACAGCAAAAATTAAAAAAGTCATGTAAAAAATTACAATTAAACTTTTATTTTTGTGTTTCTTTTTTCCCAAATAGAGAATGATCAATTAGTGCTCTTTTGGATAAAAAGCAATTAAATATACAAAAAAGTATTTTGTTATGAATTAAATATAATAATTCGTGTATTCATATCGTATTTATTTCATATTAAATATGTATAAAATATAAAAATTATCAGATTTATTATGAGTTTGCAAATGAAAGATGATAATAATATTTTAAACAATAAAATAATTAAGAAAGAAATAAAAAGGAGAATTTGATAATATGGAAGCAAACAACACATTGCCACATGCATTTGACATGGCACTTTCATTTTATTCTCTCTCTCCCTCTCATTTTGTTTTTGAGAAAGGAGATTCTGAGAAATTTTCAGGCAAAATGCGAAGAGGATAGCTGCAAAGATGTGGAAGAGATGAGAAGCCATCCTTTTTTTCAAAATTCAATTGCATTGCTTTGCTTGGTTGGAGGCCTAAAACTATGGCCCAAAAGCAACTTTTGTGGCTCCATCCAGATGGAATTTCCTACAAAAGCATCAACTCCTTGTCTTAACTTTCCCAACTTAGAAGTGTCAGATTGTAACACTTAAGTCTTTTTTTTTTTTTTTAAATGCCTATCTAAAGTTTAATGCTTATCTCTTTCATTAGAAAATTTCAGGTATATGATTCAAGTTAAAGTAGTTCAATAGAATGGATATCCACCTAATCATTGACTTCAATTTTAATATCTAACTCATAAGTCACTTTCCTACAACCCTCTTCCCAGGCAAAAAGCAAACCAAATCTCAATGTGTGCAATTCAATCATAGACCCAAATAAAGCTTTAAACTCCACTAATCAAGCACTGATACATGAACGAATCAAACAATCACACTTGCAATCCCAAGATTTTCAAGAGAAATTCCATCCCTATTAATCTTCACCAAATCCACGTCTTAAGGATTATTATATCTTTATTTCTACAATTATATTATTTTAGTAAATTATAATAATATTGCTGGTAACAATCTACCATGTGAACGTATCCATAACGGCAGTAAAAAATTATGAATGTGGTTGCCGACATCAATGTTAAAAAACAATTATCAAAGACTACGAAATCCTCTTTCTGATCCCCTCATGTTTGCTGAATTTTTTAACGTCTACAAAGGGTCGTGTCCAAAGCACCAAAGAGTATTTGTTCATTTTAAACAATATATATATATAATATTGCTTTTTTTAGTTCAACATCATTTTCATTTCGTGCTATATGTTCTGCTATACCTTAAATTATTTCCTAGCTAAGGAGCAGTTGCGTGCACCATTTTTCCAATTCAAATAGTAGCAAAACACATCGGACATTTCTGCTTTTTTGTTAATCTTTTTCCTATTGAATAAAAAAAAAACAGATTGACAACTTACCTGAATGCCATAATAATTCACTTTGAATGGATGCATCTGTCGTTGGTTTATCAGCTGGCATGGATTGAGTTGAGAATGTTGTTTCAGAATATATACTATTTCTACAGTGAATCTGACATTTGCCCAAAAGAGTTCGTGCCATGCGCTTGGCTAGCTGTGATAAGACTCAGTGATCATTTAGGCTAATATATAGGCTGGCTGGCCCTTACTCTAGGAGGGAGTTGGCATCCTACAATAATAAGACCAAGATACCGCAGAAAAAATGCCAAATCTTGAAGCATCCTCTTGGTAACTTGGGTTAACGTATGTCAGTAAAGATAATTTTAAGCCTGCAATATTTTGGTGGTTCGAATTTAAACATCAAGTAAGTGAGATCTCGAGTTCTAATTTTGAGATTGAACAATTTGTATCTTTAATTGTGTAACGCAAGCTTTAATATATTTTCAAAGACGATTTACATTATTTGTGTATAAATATTTTTAATTTGCAGAATAACCCAACTATATTCAAATTTTCACCTGTCACGTAGATAAGAAACGAAGAAGTACTTGCAATGGAGAAAAAAGAAAAAGATGGAAACTCCACATTAACGACATTGAAGAGCATCGCCCTTTTTCTTTTTTCAGCCATGGGAAAAAGTTGTAAGTGCTTTAAAACCATCAAGTATTTGTACTTTTACTGAAGACCTGCATCAGAATGGGCAGTGGGCCTCATTTTTTAGGCAATCGAATGTACCTTTTAATAATTCGCACAAGAGATAAGTCTAAAAACATAGCTAGCCACCAGCCAAAGTATCAGCAAAGGAACAGAAACGTGACGCGAAAAAAGGCCTGGCCAGCTTTAATACGGCACAAAGAGAAAGACGAGGTCCATTCTTATCTCTATCTCATGCAAAGGTATCTCTATCTCATGCAAAGAGTAAGCCTTAAATTTCACGTTCAAACAAAAAGCACTTGGCTCCTACTGATTTAATTTTCCCCAGTTTCTAATTTACTCTGCTCTAGCTAAATGTTTAGGATATCTCCGGGTGAGCGATCTTAAAGAGAACGTATTTTCTCATATCCACTTAATATATTTAGAGATTTATTAACAAAATATTTTTTATAAGTATTACATTAAAAAAAAAATTGATAGAGAAAATTTATGTAAAATTTTTTTAAAATATTACTTTAATCCATAAGTTCTTTTAAAACATTCTAGTTATAATTATTTGTCTTTTGTCTTTTAAAAGAGATTTGTTAATCATCCCATGTAGGCACATGGCACTGCCAATAATCAGTCATAGATATATACAATATCCTACTTTCATATGTAGTATTTCTGAAATGGTTGGCAAAAGAATCACCAAATATTAGCCAAAAAATAGGCTGACTATCATGAGCTAATCTTGTATAGGGTCATGATCGAGATTTAGGTTACCATGAGCCATCCATGTATAAGGTCATGGTCGGGTAGATCTCTTGTGTTAGGAAAAGTGTCCCCATTTCAAACATTGTAACGGTTACTGGTAGCATAGCTCTAAAATCTCTAAGATTTTTTAGGGGGTGAGCCGACAGCGTAGTGTTGGGCTGTCTCACCGGGTGCTATGCGAGCTTAGGCCACCCACCAAGGGCTGCCTCCTGGCCCTGGTGATGGTGGGAGATCCCAATGTATGATTCTCGTTTATAATAAAATTTACCTCGATTGAATGCCCGATTGTTGCCTCGATGCGTTTCTTTCTTTCTCGATGTGGATGTGCCTTGTTGTGTGTGTATGCTTGAGATTGACCTCGATATATTGTATTTTATTGTGAATACTTGGGACTAACTGTCATAACGTCTAGATCCGGGGATCTATCGCTAGACATTGACTTTAGGGAGTCGCCACCAATCTTTTTTATCTAGGTGCGATTGGCCACCTAAGGAATCTGTCCTTTTAGGGAACACCTAAGTTTAAGGGCCCCTAAAAGAATAAGTTCGGGTCTACAAACCAGAACAAGGTTCGGGAGTTCGGTTACGTGTGAGGAAGGTTATAGCACCCTCACAACGCCCATCAAAATATGGTACCAGCTGAAATTTGTGTTATCCAAAAGCCTTAAAATTTTACCAAGTAGTTAATTATTGAAAATTATTCTCAATTGACTCTAATACTTTTAGCAGAAAATTGAGAAAATTCCCTCACCTCAGGAGTATGCAAGAAAAACTACTGTTTCACTTATAGAGGCTCCGTCGTCGGATTATTTAAAGAAAAAAACAAAATCAAAATTAAGATAGAAAGGAAGGAAATAATGATTTTTTTTTGTAGGAAAAATTGATACTTTCAACTTTTTCCCAAAAATATTTTTTGCAAATTTCGATTTTCAAGGAAAATTGATACTTTCAACTTTTCCCCAAAAATATTTTTTTTTTGAAATTTATTTTTCTTTTAAGGAAAATTGATACTTTCAACTTTTCCCTAAAAATATTTTTTTTTGAAATTTATTTCTGAGGAAAATTGATACTTTCAACTTTTCCCCAAAAATATTTTTTGAAAATTTATTTCTAAGGAAAATTGATACTTTCAACTTTTCCCTAAAAATATTTTTTTTTTGGAAATTTATTTTTCTTTTAAGGAAAATTGATACTTTCAACTTTTCCCTAAAAATATTTTTTTTTAGAATTTTTTATTCTTATTTAAAGAAAATAAAATAATAAAAAATAATAAAAATAAATAAAAAGAATATTACATAAACCTAATCTAATAAATAAAAAATAAAATAAACAAATAAACAAAGAAAAGAAAAAAAAAAAAAAACCTGGAGCGGCTCGGATCGCGGCTCGGCTCAAAGAAGAGAAAACGGCTCGGGGGGAGCGGCTTGGAGGCTTGGCTCGGCTCGGCTCGGCTCGGAGGGGGCTGGCACGCCCGGGTCAGAAAGCGGGTCGACGTCCGGGTCGGGTCGAGTCGGGTTCGGCAAAACGCGCCGATCCTCTGGGTTACTTAAGGCCAAAACGACGTCGTTTTGGGAGGGTATAAAAGGCAATCACCTTTATTTTTTCGGCAGAACGCTCCTCCCTCTTTCTCTCTTCTTCCCTTTTCCTCTCCCTTCTCTCTAAAAACTGAAGAACACCGGTGTCGAATTCTGGAAAATTTCATCGGAATCTGAAAATTGCACCGAAAGTTGGCCGGAAGATCACCGGTTTCTGGGAATCTTCGTCGAAAACTGGGCTGGTCGCCGAAAACTTCAATGTTCGCCGAAATTGTTGCCGGAAAATTCAAATTTCGCCGGAATTTTCGTCGGAATATGAAAATTTCCCATAAATTTCCAGAAAAATTTTTCGCCAAAAATCTCTAAAAATTTTTTCTCACTCCCAGAACACTCCTAAACTTTTCCTAGCTTCCTATACGCCTCCTTTTCTCTCAAATCAGTAGCTTTGCTTACTGTTTTCTCTCTGTTTCAGTCTACCACAGGGGTCCTTTATATAGGGATTGATCAGGAGTTTCTGATCAATCCCAATTCCCCTTTGGACGGGAATTCAATCTTTCAATCCAGTCTGGACTCTTCTGATTGAATTCCCACTCCCAGTGGGATTCTTCAACTTTCAATCCTAGCCCTCCAAAATAAAAATAAAAAAAAACTAGATAATTAGAAAAGATAAATCAGAAGATATTATAGGATAAAAATAATAATAAAAAAAATCAGATATATAATTAGATAAGTAAAAATACAAAAATAAATAAAATAAAAAAGATAAAAAAATATATATATATACATATTAGTAATAATACATAAATAATAAAATACACATAAATATTAAAAAATAAATAAATATATACATATATTAATACATAATAATAATAATAAATAATACAATACATAAAATACAAAAGAAGAAGAAAAAAAATACAAGATAAAATTGAATTGGGCTTACCCATTTGGGCCAGGCCCAATTGATCTGGGCCTGGACCCAATTGGGTGTCTACAGCTGCCCCTCTTTGCACATTTTCTGTGAAACAGAAATTACGCAAAGACGTAGACACCCAATCAAGACTCAACTCAACATTTTTTGGTTTTTTTGTTTTTTTTGTTTGTTTTTTTTTTTTTACCAAAGCTCCTCTAAACAGAGGCACCACGACTTTTAAAAAGTAAATTGCTCCTCTAAACAGAGGCAACGAACTTGGAAAAGTAAATTGCTCCTCTAAACAGAGGCACCACGACTTTTAAAAAGTAAATTGCTCCTCTAAACAGAGGCAACGAAACTTTGAAAGTAAATTGCTCCTCTAAACAGAGGCACCACGACTTTGGAAAGTAAATTGCTCCTCTAAACAGAGGTACCACAACTTTGGAAAATAAATTGCTCCTCTAAACAGAGGCAACAAAACTTTGAAAGTAAATTGCTCCTCTAAACAGAGGTACCACGACTTTGGAAAATAAATTGCTCCTCTAAACAGAGACAACGAACTTGGAAAAGTAAATACTCCTAGACAATCATGTCCGAAGGAGTTGAAAGTTGTGTTTGAAGGGATTTCAGGAGATTATGCCCAAAGGTCTTATAAATCAACCCCGATACCAAGAGACATCCTATTTCAAGGATTAGGAACTTACCTGACAAGTTTCTTCTCAAACTTGCAAAGTCTTTTCATATCTGTCTTTTTCATGTGGGATGTTGGAACACCCCTGCTTCTCGAATTTGTACACTATACTTTCCTGAAAGTAGTGTATGCTATGCAAATGCATATGAATTTCAATGCATGCTATGCAAATGTTGGCCAATTAATTCCTGTTCAATGTATGGTACTCAAGTTTCTCAAGCTCTTTTTTTTTTTTTTGGGCATCAAGCCCTTTGATTCCTCAAAGATCCAATGACACTGTTCTTCTAAGATCGAACCAGTGTGACTCTTAATTATTTCTTCCATTCATATTCTTCCTGTAACAAAAATCTCTTCCCAAATTCAATATCCTAATCAGGAGCTGAACATCTCGATTCTGCCTTTATCACTCTCGATTTATTCAATGTAATGTAAAAATCTTTTTATGTTGTTATTCATTCATCAATCATTATTTTCAACTCAGAAAAGGAGAATGCATTTACACATTCCCTCCATGATGGGGTATTAAGAAGAAAAAGATATGAATAGTAGGGAAACAGTCATCAGAAAAAAGAGCAAAGAATGAAATAAAATGTTTCTTTATTAGCAAATGTCGGTAAACTTTGGCCAAGAAAGAATTACAAGGATAGGTATGGGGACAAAGCCCAAAATAAACAATAAGATAATCATGATAACATATCTCAAAGTTTTTTCTAAAAACTCAACCCTCTGATGTATTTAACAACTTGGAACTCTTCTGAATTTGCTAACCTCCATATCAGTAGACTTTCAGATTCGATGCTGTATTCTCCTTATCTAAGCCGCCTTTTCAGGTTTTCAACTTAGACAAACCCCCTATGACTCAAACCGCCCTTTTGGGTTTTCGCCTTGAGTCCTCCTTGTTCATTTTTTCTTTTTTTTTCATTTTTTCTTTTTTCATTTTTTCATTTTTTCATTTTTTATTTTTCCATTTTTTTCAAGCATAGTATTTCTTCACAGCATCAGAATTTACAGGATGGGGTAAATCATTCCCATCCATCTCAGTCAGTATCAACGCTCCACCCGAAAAGGTCCGTTTCACCACATACGGCCCTTCCCAATTCGGAGTCCATTTTCTTCTACTATCATGCTGGATTGGGAGAATTCTTTTCAAAACCAACTCTCCTTCTCGAAAGCAATGAGGTCGAGTTTTCTTATCATGAGCCCTCATCATTCTTCTTTGGTATAGCTGACCATGGCATAGTGCAGTCAATCTCTTTTTTTCTATGAAATTTAACTGCTCATAACGTTCTCGAATCCATTCAGCCTCTTCTAACTCAACTTCTTTTAAGACTCTCAAAGAGGGGATCTCTACTTCCACTGGTAGTACAGCCTCCATCCCATAAACCAACGAAAATGGGGTTACCCCAGTAGAGGTGCGAACTGACGTTCGATATGCATGCAATGCGAATGGCAACTTCTCATGCCAATCTTTGTAAGTCTCGATCATTTTTTTCAAAATCCTCTTTATGTTCTTATTGGCTGTCTCAACTGTCCCATTCATTTTTGGACGGTATGGTGCCGAGTTATAATGCTTGATCTTATATTGAGTACATATTTCTTGCATCATCTTGCTATTTAGATTCTTGGCATTGTCTGAAATGATTTTCTCTGGAAGTCCATATCTACAGATGATCTCTTTTTTTATGAACTTACAAACCACAGAGTGTGTCACATTTGCATATGAAGCTGCTTCTACCCATTTTGTGAAGTAATCTATCATCACAAAAATGAATTTGTGCCTGTTAGAAGCCTTTGGGGTGATTGGACCAATGACATCCATGCCCCACATTGAAAATAGCCATGGTGGTGCCATAACATGTAAAGCAGACGGCGGAGCATGAATCTTATCAGCATATATCTGGCATTTATGGCATTTACGAGCATAGTCAATGCAATCATTCTCCATCGTCAACCAGTAATATCCCACTCTCATAATCTATCTTGCCATCATATGTCCACTAGTATGTACCCCACATATTCCATCATGCACCTCTTCAATGATTTTTTTTCGCTTCAGTCTCATTTACACACCTCAATAGTACTTGATCCTTGCCTCTTTTGTAAAAGATATCCCCGTCCAGGAAAAAGCTCATAGCCAATCTTCGGATGACCCTTTTATCATTTTCTGTTGCATGAACTGGATACTGTTGATCCTTGACATACTGTAAGATGTCATAATACCAGGGTTTTCCATCTTCTTCCCCTTCTACATTAGAACAATACGCTGGTATATCCTTAACATCTAACTTTATGGGCTGAATGTCGGTGTCATCATTAATTCGAATCATTACAGCCAGAGTAGCCAATGCATCAGCAATCACATTTTCTTTCCGAGGTAAGTGATCGAATTGGACATCTTCAAATTGTTTCGTCAACTCTAGAATATACTTATGATATGGAACGAGTTTTGAGTCTCTCATCTCCCATTCTCCTTTCAACTGGTATATAACTAGAGCTGAGTTTCCAAATACTTTCAGTGCTTTCACTCTTCTTTTTATAACAGCTTGTAGGCCCATAACACATGCCTCATACTCAAGGATGTTATTTGTGCAATTAAAATTTAACCTCGCTGTTACAGGGTAGTACTGTTCTTCTGGAGAAATCAAAATTGCCCCAATTCCATGCCCCAAGGCATTGGCAGCTCCATCAAAGTACATTCTCCAATATTTTTCTCCATGCTCCCTTTCTTCCAGTTGAGAAATAGCCATCAAGTCTTCATCAGGAAATTCTAGCTTCATCGGCTCATACTCTTCAGTAGCACGATCTGCAAGAAATTCTGCTATAGCACCCCCTTTTATTACTTTTTGGCTCACGTATATAATGTCGTATTTCGAGAGCATTACTTGCCATCTAGCGATTCTCCCAGACAAAGAAGGCTTCTAAAAAATGTACTTAATGGGATCCAATTTTGCTATGAGCCATGTAGTGTGATAGAGCATGTACTGTCTAAGTCTTTTGGTAGTCCACGCTAATGCACAACACATTTTCTCCAGTGAAGAATACTTGGATTCGTATTCCGTAAACTTTTTACTCAGATAATAAATAGCTCTCTCCTTCCGGCTAGCCTCAACTTGCTGCCCTAGCACACATCCCATTGAATTTTCATATACAGTTAAGTACAAAATTAAAGGTTTTCCTGAAACAGGTGGCACCAATACTAGAGGGTTTGATAAATATTGCTTGATTTTATCAAACGCCTTTTGACATTCTTCATTCTATTTTCCAGGATTATCTTTACGAAGAAGCTTAAAGATGGGATCACATTTGTAGGTAAGCTGAGAGATGAACCAAGAAATGTAGTTCAATCTACCCAAAAAACCTCGAACTTCTTTTAGTGTGCTGGGAGGTGACAAATTCTGGATGGCTCGTATCTTGTCGGGATCGACTTCAATTCCTCTTTCATTGACTACGAAGCCTAGCAACTTCCCTGACTTTACCCCAAAGGTGCACTTGGTTGGGTTTAATTTTAGCTGAAATTTTCTCAACCTCTCAAATAACTTTCTGAGGCTGGTGACATGATCTTCATCCCCACAAGACTTTGTAATCATATCATCTACATACACTTCGATCTCTTTGTACATCATGTCATGGAAGAGTGTTACCATGGCCCTTTGATATGTTGCCCCAGCATTCTTTAACCCAAAAGGTATGACTTTGTAGCAGAAAGTTCCCCACATGGTCACAAAAGTAATCTTTTCCATATCATCTGCAGCCATCTTTATCTGATTATACCTCGAGAAACCATCCATAAAGGAGAAAATCGAATGCTTAGCCGTGTTATCTACTAGTGTGTCAATATGAGGCAAAGAAAAGTTATCCTTTGGGCTAGCCTTATTTAAATCTCGATAGTCCACACACATTCGTACTTTTCCATCTTTCTTAGGGACTGGGACTATATTGGCTACCCATTCTGGATACTTAGCCACTTGTAGAAAACCTGCATCAAATTGTTTTTTCACCTTCTCTTTAATCTTTAGTAGCATTTCGGGCTTCATCCGTCTCAGTTTCTGTTGAACTGGCTTACATTCTGACCTTAGAGGCAATCTGTGCTCCACTATCTCTGTGCTCCACTATCTCTGTGCTCAGCCCTGGCATATCCTGATAAGACCAAGCAAATATATCTACAAATTCTCGGAGTAGGTCTGTCAGTTGTTGCCTATCTTCAGATGAAAGTGAAGTGCCCATTCTGACCTCTTTCTTATTTTTTACATCTCCCAGATTCACTAAGTCTACTAACTCTTGATGGGGCTCAATCGACTTATTTTCTTGTTCAATCATCCTCATTAGGTCCGAAGGCATAACATATTCTTCAGAATTCTCTTCATCATCAAATTCATCAGTATTAATTGAATTCTCAAAGCTAACCTTTTGATTGTTATCATGATTATCCTCATGTTCATTTAAAGACCTGCAATTGAATGAAATGGGATATGTTGGCAAGATGTGCTTGGGAAGATGGAAATAATGAAAACACAAGAAGAAATGAATGAAAATGCATACTTCCTAATTTTATTAAAAATAATAAATGATGAATGGCCCGAACAAAAAGATCACCCCAATGCCTTGGGCAATAGCTATTGGGATGCTACAATTACATTGCATCTAAATCAAAAGTCGAAGGCATCTCGATAGCACTCCAATTGTTCAGCTCATAATCTGGTGGACAGAGACGAACCCACTCTTCTTGATTTACCCTCACCTCATCTTCAACAGCATTAATGGCTAACTGGGCAAAATCATCTTCCACACTTTTTCTAGCATCTGGGTTCATGAATCCCCCAAGTCTGAAGGTTTCATATAAATATGAGATAAACATCAGTCTTGGTGTCTTTCTTGATGGCCTCCTTTTGACTTCCCACTCTGCCATCTCATAGCCTAAGCCTACCCTATCGCTATTGTCTGCTATTGTTGGAGGTTCTTTAATTCCCTGTAAATTTTTGCCTAGCCCTAGTCCTGGACACCAGCCTTTATTGATGACTTGGCTCACCACTATCTTTGAAAAAGGCTGACTTTGGAATCTTTCACCTACAGTATTGACCAATTCAAAAGATCGATAGGAGCATTCCAATGCTTCTTCGGCAGCCTCTACATATGGAGTGTTCAATGGTTGAGTCACCAGCATGTCTTCCTTCCCAACTACTACTACCAATTTACCTTCTACATTGAACTTGATCTTTTGATGTAAAGTAGAAGGCACAGCTCCTGCCATGTGAATCCATGGTCTTCCTAATAAACAACTGTAGGACGGAGAGATGTCCATCACTTGAAATTTTACATTGAAGGTGCATGGCCCAATTTGTAAGGGCATCTCAATATCTCCCAGGACTTCTTTTCTGGTCCCGTCAAAGGCTCTCACAATTATTTGACTATCTTACATATGAGAATAATCGATGGGTAGCCTTGCCAAAGTTGACATAGGCATGACATTGATGGCAGAACCATTATCGATAAGGACTTTAGCTATGATATGGCTCTGGCACTTTACTGTGATATGCAAGGCCTTAGCATTTCTCTTTCCCTCCAAAGAAATCTCATCATCACTGAATGAAATGTGATTTGGCATGACTAAGTTTCTAGCCAAGTGATTCACATATTCGACAGACACGTTATGTGCCACGTATGCCTGATTCAACACTTTCAGCAAGATATTTCGATGTGGCTTTGAGTTCAGCAACAGTGATAACAATGAGATTCGAGCTGGCATTTTATTCAACTGTTCCACAACTGAATATTCGCTATGTTTTACCAGCTTCAGGAATTCACAAACTTTCCTTTCTGATACTGGCTTTGGTTGATCTTCTTCAGGCTCTATCTCTGGATTATTTCATCTTTCTCCTTCTTTAGCCTTCTCCATTCTAGCCTTCTCTAGCATTTCTGGGGTGTAACATCTCCCACTTCGAGTAATGCCTCCTACACCAGTAATATTAGAAGCATCAGCTTTGGAGACCTTTTCTTTTTGCCCCTGCACTACAGTGTCACATCCATATCTCCAGGGCATAGCTTTATCATCTTTGTATGGAAAAAGAGTCGGGACTTTAAAAGTTACCGACCTAGGGAGGAGCTTGTCTATGACTGATTTTGGTTTGTTTCCACACCAAATTGTCACTGGTTTGAGAAACAACTTTTCAGGCCTATCAGTCATTCACACCTCATCATTCTTCAAGCTTTCTTTTTCTTCGTAGACCTTCATCTGATGTGAATTCAAGAGTTTTTGCACCTCTCGGTGAAACTATTTATAGGTCTCAATAGAGTGGCCTCTTGCCCCACTATGATACTTACAACTAGTACCAGTTACATATGCTCCATGATAGCTGTGTAGACTTACCAGTTGTATCATGTCTGCTTTTCGTAAGACATCAAATAATTGATCGAGAGGTGTCTTAATATCTACCACTTCTTTCTTCACATGGCGCTCATGCTCTTCACCTATAGCATTCACATTATGATTTGGTAAAGGATTACCACTAACATTTGGTGTAGTCATCCCTCTAGTGTCAAAGCAGATCATCCCATCCTTGATCAACCGTTGCACTTTATATTTCAGGGTAGTGCAATTTTTGGTGGAGTGACCAGTAATCCCATAATGGTAGTCACAGTGGGCGGTGGGATCATACCACTTGGGGTAAGGTGGCTTGAGGGGTTCCAATTTACTTGGAGCAATCAAATGATTGTTGTAGAGCTTCTTGTATAATTTCGTATAGGTCATGAGAATAGGGTCAAAAATAGGTCTTTCACGAGTGGTTCGTTGCTCCCGCGAGCCACCAGCAGGGTTAGTTGGGCAAACTTGTGGTCTTGGGGTAGGTTGAATGTTAGAACTGTACATGGTGTTTTGGGGTCTATGAGAGGTTTGATAGGTTTGGGGGTATGGTGGTTGGTATGGGTGAAAAGAAGTGTTATTTACAGTGGGGTGATATGGCAGATATTCTGGTGGAGGGTAGGGTGAATAACCCCTAAGTTACTGTCTATCAAAGCTCACAGCCTGAGCTTCAGTTTCTTTTTTCTTCGGGATTCTTTTGCCAGATGCTTCATTCCCTTCTAGCTTGCCATTCTTGATGGCGCTCTCAATGATTTCTCCCGAAATTATCATATCGACAAAATTCTTTGTTGCATTCCCTATCATCTTTTCATAATATGGAGGTTTTAAAATGCTAACAAATAGCACTGTAATTTCTTTCTCGGTTAGAGGAGGCTGTACCTGAGAAGTAATATCTCTCCACCTCTGGGCATACTCTTTAAAAGATTCATTTGTCTTTTTCTTTAGATTCTGCAAAGACAAACGATCTGGAGCCAAATCGATGATATGTCGGTATTGATTGATAAAGTCATGCGCCATATCGCTCCAAGAGCAAATACAAGTCCTGTCCAGCTGAACATACCATCTGGCCGCAGAGCCAGTAAGACTGTCTTGGAAAACATGCATCAAGAGTTTCTCATCCTGTGCATGAGCTACCATCTTCCTGTAATACATGGTGATGTGGGTTTTGGGGCACTTTGTACCATCATATTTTTCAAATTTTGGTACCTTGAACTTATGGGGGATAACCACATCAGGAACTAGGCAAAGTCCAACGGCATCAACTGACCCATAGAAGCTAAATCCTTCCACAGCCCTTAGCCTTTGCTCTAGCATGCTAATCTTGGAACTTTCCTCAGCCTCTACTCTCATCTTTTCCTTCTCTTTCTTTTTTAAATCATCTAGATCAGGAATTGGTTCTACTGCCTTTTCAGTGAAGACAGGATTTATATAGCTGTTATACTGCCCGGGGTTGAAAGTCGATGGCATTCTAGGATATGTTGGATATGCGAAGTGTTGTGGTGGGACCTCTTGAGCAGACTGAGCTTGGGGTGGGCCAAAACCTGGAGGGTACAGGGGGTCAGCTATTTCTTGTAATGGGGGAATTTGTTGGCTTGTACTTCCTTCAACTCTTTTTTCTTTGTTCATGTTATTAAGAGCCTCCAGAATCTTGCTTAGCTCACCCTCAATCTTCTCCTGGGCTTTCTCTATCTTTTCAAATCTTTGGGAATTTTTCTGCTCCATTTGTCTTACTCTGAATCTTGTGTTGAATCGATGGGCAGGATTTTCGCTAGATGAAGCTATCCTGGAGCCTTGAGTACCATACTCATGATTAAAAATGTTATGCTTTATGTATGATGCTTTGATGCATGAATAAAATGTACATTTTTCTGAATAAAATCTAATATGAAATGAATGCAAATGATTGTGTTAAAACATGATCCGAAACATAATGCAGATGCATACAATCAGACAAACAACATAGTTAGTTCCATGGATGAAATGAAAGTGATGCTGATGCATAATGTTACATATGATAATGAAAATGATGCACAAAGTCAGACAATCAAGATGATTAGATAAGCACCCTTTTTGTGTCTTAATTTCAGGGTATATCTATCATTGGGTAGAAAGGGCTCTATCCTAGGTTTAGGCACTCTTAAGGTTCACTATATGTGGTTTAAGGTCAAAGTCTAAAGGTTCCCAAATTGCTCCTTACATCCTTGTCCATCACAGACTAGTAAGGCACCCTAATCCTCACCCATTACAGGCTACAAGCAGAAAAGGTTCAATTTGAGTGGGAGTATTTCGCTAGCCACTGCGGAGGCATTAGACCTCACGAAAGCAATAGGTACTTTACTCCCTCCTAGAGGGACGGAGCTCGGGTATAGAGCTCATGTTATGCATATGCACATGAATGACATAATCAACAAAGTGAATAAACATGAATGAATAATAACACATATATACAAAAAGGTTCAATTTTATTAGGCTTTTGGATAACACAAATTATTTGCTGGCCTGACTCTCAAATTCCCCAGTGGAGTCGCCAAGCTGTCGTAACGTCTAAATCCGAGGATCTATCGCTAGACATTGACTTTTAGGGAGTCACCACCAATCTTTTTTATCTAGGTGCGATTGGCCACCTATGGAATCTGTCCTTTTAGGGAACACCTAAGTTTAAGGGCCCCCAAAAGAATAGGTTCGGGTCTACAAATCAGAACAGGGTTCGGGAGTTCGGTTACGTGTGAGGAAGGTTATAGCACCCTCACAACGCCCATCAAAATATGGTACCAGCTGAAATTTGTGTTATCCAAAAGCCTTAAAATTTTACCAAGTAGTTAATTATTGAAAATTATTCTCAATTGACTCTAATACTTTTAGCAAAAAATTGAGAAAACTCCCTCACCTCAGGAGTATGCAAGAAAAACTACTGTTTCACTTACAGAGGCTCCGTCGTCGGATTATTTAAAGAAAAAAACAAAATCAAAATTAAGATAGAAAGGAAGGAAAGAATGATTTTTTTTTGTAGGAAAAATTGATACTTTCAACTTTTCCCCAAAAATATTTTTTGAAAATTTCGATTTTCAAGGAAAATTGATACTTTCAACTTTTCCTCACAAACCCTTTTTTTTGAAAATTTATTTCTAAGGAAAATTGATACTTTCAACTTTTCCCAAAAATATTTTTTTTTTGAAATTTATTTTTCTTTTAAGGAAAATTGATACTTTCAACTTTTCCCTAAAAATATTTTTTGAAAATTTATTCTTAAGGAAAATTGATACTTTCAACTTTTCCCTAAAAATATTTTTTTTTGAAATTTATTTCTGAGGAAAATTGATACTTTCAACTTTTCCCCAAAAATATTTTTTGGAAATTTATTTCTAAGGAAAATTGATACTTTCAACTTTTCCCTAAAAATATTTTTTTTTTGGAAATTTATTTTTCTTTTAAGAAAAATTGATACTTTCAACTTTTCCCTAAAAATATTTTTTTTTTGAAATTTATTTTTGAGGAAAATTGATATTTTCAACTTTTCCCCAAAAATATTTTTTGGAAATTTATTTCTAAGGAAAATTGATACTTTCAACTTTTCTCTAAAAATATATTTTTTTGGAATTTTTATTCTTATTTAAAGAAAATAAAATAATAAAATAATAAAAATAAATAAAAAGAATATTACATAAACGTAATCTAATAAATAAAAAATAAAATAAACAAATAAACAAAGAAAAGAAAAAAAAAAAAAAAACCTGGAGCGGCTTGGATCGCGGCTCGGCTCGGCTCGACTCAAAGAAGAGAAAACGGCTCGGGAGGAGCGGCTTGGAGGCTTGGCTCGGCTCGACTAGGCTCGGAGGGGGCTGGCACGCGCGGGTCAGAAAGCGGGTCGACGCTCGGGTCGGGTCGGGTTCGACAAAACGCGCGGATCCTCTTGGGTTACTTAAGGCCAAAACGACGTCGTTTTGGGAGGGTATAAAAGGCAATCACCTTCGTTTTTTCGGTAGAACGCTCCTCCCTCTCTCTCTCTTCTTCCCTTTTCCTCTCTCTTCTCTCTAAAAACTGAAGAACATCGGTGCCGGATTTTGGAAAATTTCACCGAAATCTGGAAATTACGCCGGAAGTTGGTCGGAAGATCGCCAGTTTTTGGGAATCTTCGTCGGAAACTGGGCTGGTCGCCGAAAACTTCAATGTTCGCCGAAATTGTTGCCGAAAAATTCAAATTTCACCGGAATTTTAGCCGAAATCTGGAAATTTCTGGGAAATTTTCAGAAAAATTTTTCGTCAAAAATCTCTAAAAATTTTTTCTCACTCCCAGAACACTCCTAAACTTTTCTTAGCTTCCTATACGCCTCCTTTTCTCTCAAATCAGTAGCTTTGCTTACTGTTTTCTCTCTGTTTCAGTCTACCACAGGGGTCCTTTATATAGGGATTGATCAGGAGTTTCTGATCAATCTCAATTCCCCTTTGGACGAGAATTTAATCTTTGAATCCAGTCTGGACTCTTCTGATTGAATTCTCACTCCCAGTGAGATTCTTCAACTTTCAATCCTAGCCCTCCAAAATAAAAATAAAAAAAACTAGATAATTAGAAAAGATAAATCAGAAGATATTATAGGATAAAAATAATAATAAAAAAATCAGATATATAATTAGATAAGTAAAAATACAAAAATAAATAAAATAAAAAAGATAAAAAAAATATATATATACATATTAGTAATAATACATAAATAATAAAATACACATAAATATTAAAAAATAAATAAATATATACATATATTAATACATAATAATAATAAATAATACAATACATAAAATACAAAAGAAGAAGAAAAAAAAATACAAGATAAAATTGAATTAGGCTTACCCATTTGGGCTAGGCCCAATTGATCTGGGCCTGGACCCAATTGGGTGTCTACACTAACCATGGTTTATAGTTATTTGTTCAGATATCGATCTATTGAAGGCTGACTTGGGTGGAAGCGTCCATTCAAGTGCCGTACGGCCTAGTGCTTGTTGAGAGAAAGCTTAGTCCGTGACACGTGGTATCAGAGCACGGTTGAAAAGTGCTAGAAAGTGGATGAGATGGCCACAAGTGGTGGACCTGATCATCAACATAAAATTGAAGAACTTGAGGCCGCGGTGGCAGTAATGAAAACTCACATGGTGACTAAAGATCGAGTGAGGGAGATCGAGATAACCCAGCGGGAGTTGTCTGATACTCTCCACAACGTGAGCGATGAGGGTAGAAATGCCTTGAATATTCTCCAAAAGGAGCTTGAAGAGCTCAGAGCACATGTGAGCATCTTACAACTGGCTGTGGCCAGGTCGAGTTCGAGCTCGACGGATAGGGGGAGAAGACCTAAGGTGTCGGAGCTTCGATGTTATGAGGGGGCAAGGGATGCCAAGGAACTTGAAAATTTCTTGTTTGACATGGAGTAGTACTTTCAGGCTGTGCACACGGATTCAGAGGAAGACAAGGTAACAATGGCATCGATGTACATCGCAGGGGATGCCAAGCTTTGGTGACGTTCCAAGTTTGTCAATGACGAGTGCCCGATCAAAACTTGGACGGACCTAAAACAGGAATTGAAAAACCAGTTTTTCTTTGAGAATGTGGAGTATATGGCTCGAAGGAGACTCCGAGAATTGGTGTAAACAGGGACAATACGAGAGTTTGTAAGGAGCTTTTCTACCCTGATGTTGGATATTCGAGACATGTCCGATAAGGATAAGATGTTCTATTTTCTCGAGGGCCTCAAGCCTTGGGCCAGAGCAGAACTATAAAGACAAAAAGTGCAAGACGTGGCCACGACCATGGCTGCAGCTGAACGTCTCAAAGACTATAATGATGGCTCCTTAAAACGAAAAAATCTTTCATCAGCTGACAGTAGCTTCAACTTTGGGAGTGGGAGAAAGATGACCAGATTGGACTGTCCCTTTAGTGGGGGATCAGATAAGAGGTCTTTCGATCGAGATAGCACCTAGCCCAAAACAAACAATGCAGTGACTTTCAGGCCTAGGCAACCGCTAGCTTGCTTTCTTTGTAAGAGGTCACATCGGGTGGTCGAATGCCCACACAGAGGAGCCCTTAACACTTTAAAGACCTCATCTCAAGAGTCTGTAAAAGCGTCAGAAAACGTTGAAGAGATCGAAGAGGAACCAACCAGGATGGGCTCAATAAGGTTTTTCAATGCCCTTTACACCCAACTGAACACTATAAGGAAATAACAAAGTAGGAGCTTGATGTATGTGAACCTAATGATCAACGAGAAAGCCACCAAGGCCATGGTGGACACAGGTGCAACTGATACTTTCATCACACCAGAAGAAGTAAAAAGGTGTGACCTTCAGATTAACAAAGACTGTGAACGAATGAAGACAGTCAATTCGCCAGCCTTTGCGATCAGTGGAAGCTTCAAAGGTGTGACAACCGAATTGGAGCCATGAAAAGGGAAGGTAGACTTCACAGTCTCCCCTATGGATGACTTTGATATCGTTCTCAGATTGGACTTCATGACATTGGCTCAGGTAATCCCTATCCCCGTTGCTAGCTGCTTGTTGTTTTTAGGGGAACACTCATGTGTGGTGCCAGCCAATATCTTGCCAAAGAGTGGGAAGAAAATGATTTCAGTTTTACAATTCAAGAAAAGGGTAAAGAGAGGGAAACCCTCTTTTGTGGTCATGTCGATCTACAAAAAAGGGTCAAAAGTAGAATCAATACCCGATGGCGTGAAGAGAGTGTTGAAAGAATTAGAAAGGGTGATGCCAAAGATGTTGCCCAAGGTTCTACCCCTTCGACGAGTAGTGGACCATGAAATTGAGCTCCTCCCAGTAGCAAAACCCCCTGCTAAAGCTCCCTATCGCATGACCCTGCTAGAGTTGGCTGAGCTGAGAAAACAGTTAGATGAGCTTCGACAAGTCAGGTTTATCAGACCATCAAAGGCTCCTTTCGGAGTACCTGTACTATTTCAGAAGAAGTATGATGGGAGCTTACGCTATGTGTTGACTACAAGACCCTGAACAAAGTCATCGTAAGAAACAAATATCTTATCCCGCTTATAACGGACTTGTTTGATCAATTGAGTCAGGCCAAGTACTTTTCCATACTGGACCTGACATTTGGATACCATCAGGTCAGAATCGTTAAGAGAGATGAGCCAAAGACCATCTGTGTAACACGGTATGGCGCATTTAAATTTCTTGTTATACCCTTTGGACTGACCAATGCTCCTGCCACATTTTGTACATTGATGAATCAGGTGTTTCATGACTATCTTGATAAATTTGTAGTCATTTATTTAGACGATATAGTGGTGTACAGCTCCACCTTGGAAGAACATTAAGAACACCTACGTCAGGTGTTTAAAAGGTTACAGGACCACCGGTTATATGTAAAAAGGGAGAAATGCACATTTTCTCAGACCCAAATCCATTTTCTCGATCATATTGTCAAATGTGTGTAGACACCCAATTGGGTCCGGGCCCAGATCAATTGGGCCTGGCCCAAATGGGTAAGGCCCATTTCAATCCTGTATTTTTTTTCTTTTCTTTTCTTTTTCTTCTTTTGTATTTTATTATTATTATTATTATGTATATCTTTGTGTATTTATTTTTATTTAGATTAGATTTATATGTATTGTATGTATATAGTTATATATTTATTATTATTATTATCTTTTTTTTTGTAATATATTTTTGGGTTTATCTTATGTTATTTTTTCTATTATCTGTTAATTTTATCTGATTTTTTTTTTCGAATTATCTGATATTATTTTTTTATTTTTATACTATCATATCTTTTGATTATCTAGTATTTTTTTATTTATTTTGATTTTAATTCTGGATGGCTAAGATTCAAAGTTGAAGAATCCCACTCTGGAGGGGAATTCAATCAGAAGAGTCCAGTTGGATTCAAAGACTGAATTCCCGTCCAAGGAGGAATTGGGATTGATCAGGAACTCCTGATCAACCCCTATAAAAGGGACCCTCTGGAACAATGCTGAACACATAGAAAACAGTAAGCAAAGCTACTGATTTAAGAGAAAATGAGGCGTATAGGAAGCTAGGAAAAGTTTAGGAGTGTTCTGGGAGTGAGAAAAAATTTTTAGAGATTTTTTGGCGAAAATTTTTTCTGGAAATTTCTGGGAAATTTCCAGAATCCGGTGAAATTTCCGACGAAATTTGAATTTTACGATAACAATTCCGACGAACATTGAAGTTTCCGACGACCAGTCCAGTTTTCGGTGAAGAATCCCAGAAACCGGCGATCTTCCGGCCAACTTCCGACGAAATTTCCAGATTCCGGCGAAAATTTCTAGAATTCGGCACCGGTGTTCTTCAGTTTCTAGAGAGAAGGGAGAGAAAAAGGAAGAAGAGAGAGAGAGGGGGAGGAGCGTTCTACCGAAAAACGGAGGAAGGTGCCTTTTATACCCTCCCAAAACGACGTCGTTTTGGCCTTAAGTAACCCAGAGGATCCGCGCGTTTTGCCGAACCCGACCCGACCCGGGCGTCGACCCGCTTTCTGACCCGCGCGTGCCAACCCCCCTTCGAGCCAAGCCGAGCCGAGCCAAGCCGCCAAGCCGCTCCCCCGAGCCGTTTTCTCTTCCTTGAGCCGAGCCGAGCAGAGCCGCGATCCGAGCCGCTCTAGGTTTTTTTTTTTTATTTCTTTGTTTCTTTGTTTATTTTATTTTTTATTTTTTATTTTTTAGATTAGGTTTATGTAATATTCTTTTTATTTATTTTTTATTATTTTATTTTCTTTAAATAAAAATAAAAAAATTCTAAAAAAATATATTTTTAGGGAAAAGTTGAAAGTATCAATTTTCCTTATAAATAAATTTCCAAAAAATATTTTTGGGGAAAAGTTGAAAGTATCAATTTTCCTCAGAAATAAATTTTAAAAAAATATATTTTTAGGGAAAAGTTGAAAGTATCAATTTTCCTTAGAAATAAATTTCCAAAAAAAATATTTTTAGGGAAAAGTTGAAAGTATCAATTTTCCTTAAGAATAAATTTCCAAAAAATATTTTTAGGGAAAAGTTGAAAGTATCAATTTTCCTTAGAAATAAATTTCCAAAAAAAAGTATTTTTGGGGAAAAGTTGAAAGTATCAATTTTCCTTGAAAATCAAAATTTCAAAAAAAATATTTTTGGAGAAAAGTTGAAAGTATCAATTTTCCTTAGAAATAAATTTTCAAAAAAAGGGTTTTTGAGGAAAAGTTGAAAGTATCAATTTTCCTTGAAAATCGAAATTTCCAAAAAATATTTTTGGGAAAAAGTTGAAAGTATCAATTTTCCCTAAAAAAAAAAATCATTCTTTCCTTCCTTTCTATCTTAATTTTGATTTTGTTTTTTTTCTTTAAATAATCCGACGACGGAGCCTCTGCAAGTGAAACAGTAGTTTTTCTTGCATACTCTTGAGGTGAGGGAATTTTCTCAATTTTCTGCTAAAAGTATTAGAGTCAATTGAGAATAATTTCCAATAATTAATTACTTGGTAAAATTTTAAGGCTTTTGGATAACACAAATTCAAGCTGGTACCGTCTTTTGATGAGCGTTGTGAGGGTGCTATAACCTTCCTCACACGTAATCGAACTCCCGAACCCTGTTCTGGTTAACGGACCTGAACCTATTCTTTTAGGGACCCTTAAACTTAGGTGTTCCCTTGAAGGACAGATTCCTTAGGTGGCCAATCGCACGTAGATAAAAAAAGATTGGTGGCGACTCCCTAAAGTCAATGTCTAGCGATAGATCCCCGGATCTAGACGTTATGACAGCTTGGCGACTCCGCTGGGGACCTTGAGAGTCAGGCCGGCAAATAATTTGTGTTATCCAAAAGCCTAATAAAATTGAACCCTTCTGTATATATGTGTTATTATTCATTCATGTTTGTTTACTTTGTTAATTATGTCATTCATGTGCATGTGCATAACATGAGCTCTACACCTGAGCTCTGTCCCTCTAGGAGGGAGTAAAGTACCTATTGCTTTCGTGAGGTCTAATGCCTCCGCAGTGGCTAGCGAAATACTCCCACTCAAATTGAACCTTTTCCGCTTGTAGCCTGTAATGGGTGAGGATTAGGGTGCCTTACTAGTCTGTGATGGACAAGGATGTAAGGAACAATTTGAGGACCTTTAGACTCTGACCTTAAAACCGCATGTAGTGAACTTTAAGATTGCCTACACCTAGGATAGAGCTCTTTCTACCCAATGATAGATATACCTTAAAATTAGGACACAAAAAAGGGTGTTTATCTAATCATTTTGATTGCTTAACTTTGTGTATTATTTTTATCATATGTAACATTATGCATCAACATCACTTACGTTTCATCCACGAAACTAACTATGTTGTTTGTCTGATTGTATGCATCTGTATTCTTTTCATGATCATGTTTCAACACAATCATTTGCATTCATTTCATACTAGATTTCATTCAAAAAATGTACATTTCATTTGTGTATCAAAGCATCATACATAAGGTACAGCATAACATTTCTAATCATAAGTATGGTACTCAAGGTCCGAGGATAGCTCCATCTAACGAAAACCTTGCTCATCCATACAACACAAGATCCAGAGCAAGGCAAATGGAGGAGAAAAGTTCTCATAGATTTGAAAAGCTAGAAAAAGCTCAGGAGAAGATTGAAAATGAACTTAGCAAAATTCTGGAGGCCCTCAATAACATGAATAAGGGGAAAGGGGTTGAAGGAAGTACAAGCCAGCAAGCAGTGGCTGACCCATTGTACCCTCCAGATTTTGGCCCACCTCAAGCCCAGTCTGCCCAAGAGGTCCCACCACAACATTTTGCATATCCAACATGTCCTGGAATGCCATCAGCTTTCAACCCAGGGCAGTATAATAGCTATATAAATCCTGTCTTCACTGAAAAGGCAGCAGAACCAATTCCTGATCTAGAAGAGAAGGAGAAGGAAAAGATAAGGGTGGAAGCTGAGGAAAGCTCTAAAATTAGCATGCTAGAGCAGAGGCTACGGGCTGTGAAAGGATTTAGCTGTTATGGGTCAGTTGATGCTGCTGGGCTTTGCCTAGTTCCTGATGTGGTTATCCCCTATAAATTCAAAGTACCGAAATTTGAAAAATATGACGGTACAAAGTGTCCTAAAACCCATATCACCATGTATTGCAGGAAGATGACAGCTCATGCACATGATGAAAAACTCTTGATGCATGTCTTCCAGGATAGTCTTACTGGTTCTGCTGCCATGTGGTATGTTCAGTTGGATAGAACCCACATTCGCTCCTGGAGCGATATGGCTCATGACTTTATCAGTCAATATCGACACATCATCGATTTGGCCCCTGATCGTTTATCTTTGCAAAATCTGAAGAAAAAGTCAAATGAGTCTTTTAAAGAATACGCCCAGAGATGGAAGGATATAGCTTCACAGGTACAACCTTCACTGACAGAGAAAGAGACCACAGTGCTGTTTGTTAGCACTTTAAAGCCTCCCTATTATGAAAAGATGATAGGGAATGCAACAAAAAACTTTGCTGACATGGTAATCTCTGGAGAAATTATTGAAAGTGCCATAAAAAATGGCAAGTTGAGAGGAGGAGAAACCAAGAAGACATCAGAAAAGAAAGAAGCTGAAGCTCAAGCTGTGAGCTTTGATAGACAACAATTCGAGGGTTATCAACCCTATCCATCTCAAGGTTACTCTCCATACTATCCTGCTGTGAATAACGCCTCATCCTACCCATACCAGCTAGCTCCACAACCATCTTATTCATCCACTTACCGCCTTAACATTCAAGCTCCTGTAAGAACCCAAATTCGTCCTACTCACCCAGCAAGTGGCTCACGAGAACAACGGACTACTCGAGAAAAACTTGTATTTGACCCAATCCCTATGACTTATACAGAGTTATATCGAGAACTCTATAATAGCCACTTGATTGCCCCCAGCCATGTGGAACCACTTAAACCACCCTATCCAAAGTGGTATGATCCTACAGCCCGTTGTGACTATCATTACGGAATTATTGACCATTCTACTGAAAATTGCACTGCTTTAAAGTATAAGGTGCAACGGTTGATCAATGATGGAATGGTAAGTTTTGATCAAGGAAAAGCAACAGCACCTAATGTTAGTGTACTGAGCGAAAGTCAAGAACAGAAAGGATCTGGAGATTCACAATGAATTGAGGGGCAAGATATCAATGGAGATAAGGCTGGTTGAAGGTTTCTTCTGTCATTTTGGGATTTTTTTTTTCAAACAATGTTAGATTTTTTTGCAATATGACTTCACTTGTTATCATTTTAATAAAGGCAAGTCAGTGCATTTTATTACATTTTTCTCTTTCACTTGACCATTACTCCATGCTTTGTTACCTTTCATAACTTCACATTCACATTCTTAAATTTCAGATGATGAATATTTAGACAATGATAACAATAATTTTGAGATTTAATTTTGAGAACTCATCTACGTCAATGTGAGGAGATGATTTAAGCAAAAAGTAAGCTATTACTGAAGGTGAAATAGATATGTCTTGAAGGTGTGTAATCTTTTATACAAGTTCATGAGCTTTGTTCAATAGATGATGTTCAAGAAAGGTATTCACAATTGAGATGAAAAATGGCCATCTTTCTTTTACCATTTGAAAAACCATTTATTGTTACCCCTTTGAGCTTATCATTTTTTTGAAGAACCCCAACCAAGGATCACCCTCTACACTGGAGGGTAATTTTTGAAAAAAACAAAAAAAAAAAAACCACAAAAGGTCTCAAAGATGAAAAGAGAAAGAAAAGCAAAAGAAAAAAAATAAATGCCACACATGACTTGGGGCAAAGTAATGAGAATCCTTTGTGTGAGGAAAGAAAAAATAGTGAAACGATGTGGGGCAAAATGTCAAGCTGCATCAAATGATCCTTCGGTCTTGAACCTTTTTAATACATGTTTTGAGCCTATTATATCCATCTTTTTTTATGACCCTTCACCTTGACCTACATTACAACCTTGAAAAGTCCATTTGGATCAAGTGTGAATACTCAACTTGAATGATCATATGTTGAGCGAAGGCATGCTCATGATGAAGCGATGGAATCATGCTACATTACCTTAAAAGTTTGATGTATGAAGGATGTCAATAATAGGTGAAGAATGAGGAAAAAAAAGATGATGAAAAAAAAAAGAAAAAGAAAAAGAAAGAAAGAAGAAAAAATGAAAAAATGAAAAAATGAAAAAATAAAAAAAGAGATTCAAATTGAAAACCTGAAAGGGTGATTTTGGTACCAAAAAAAAAAAAAGATCCAGGTCAAATGGCTCACATGAATGAAAGATCAAAGACATCTGAAGATCCCTCAAAGATTGAGGCAGAGTTCGCCAAGCTCAAGATGACTTCAACAGTAAATGGAATGAGTTTTTGAAAAAGAATCCTAGATTAATGTTGAAAATTGTCTGAATATTCATCATTTGGACATACCATTCACCTCAATGACATCCAATTTATTTCCTTTCCCATTTATTTTCTACCAAAATAGATCTTCATTGATTATCTTTACCATAGTTCACTTTCTGTTCCCTTATTGTTACACCCTTAGAATGAATTGAGAAAATGCTCGATTGCATTGTACTTGTCAAGATTTGAAATGATAATGAATGAATGAATATATGCTTAAAAGAGTCTTGCATTCATTTGAAAAGAAATCTAAGATGATGGTGGAGATAAAATGAAAAAATGATAGAAACCTAGAGGAGATGATTTAGAAGGATATATGATGTGATCAAATGAAGAAATAGGGCAATGATACAATCAAGTGATGAGTACGAGGATGAATTGGTCAATATGACTTGCAAGTTGTGATTGAATGATAAAGACAAAATATGTTTTGGAAAGGTTAATGCTGAGACACCCATGAGCAAGGACCCAGTGATGGTGGATGAAATTTGTTTTGAAATTTGTTATGAAATTTGCTAGCACTGAAAAATTCATTGAATGATGGTCAAGGGATGATCGATTGATGAAGCTTATTCCAAAGTATTGAGAAACTGAACAGGGAAAGAATGTGAGTGGAAAGGACAATTGAGAGCTACACTGGTTCGATCTTAGAAGAGCAGGGCAATTGGATCCTTGAGGAATCAAAGGGCTTGACACCCAAGAAAGAAGAAAAGAGCTTGAGAAACTTGAGTACCATACATTTGAACAGGAAATAATTGGCCAACATTTGCATAGCATGCATTGAAATTCATATGCATTTGCATAGCATACACTACTTTCAGGAAAGTATAGTGTACAAATTCAAGAAGCAGGGGTGTTCCAACATCCCACATGGAAAAGACAGATATGAAAAGACTTTGCAAGTTTGAGAAAAAACTTGTCAGGTAAGTTCCTAATCCTTGAAATAGGATGTCTCTTGGTATCGGGGTTGATTTATAAGACCTTTGGGCATAATCTCCTGAAATCCCTTCAAACACAACTTTCAACTCCTTCAGACATGATCGTCTAGGAGTATTTACTTTTCAAAGTTCGTTGCCTCTGTTTAGAGGAGCAATTTATTTTCCAAAGTTCGTTGCCTCTGTTTAGAGGAGCAATTTACTTTTTAAAAGTCGTGGTGCCTCTGTTTAGAGGAGCAATTTACTTTTTCAAAGTTCGTTGCCTCTGTTTAAAGGAGCAATTTATTTTTCCAAAGTCGTGGTACCTCTGTTGAGAGGAGCAATTTACTTTCCAAAGTCGTGGTGCCTCTGTTTAGAAGAGCAATTTATTTTTTCAAAGTCGTGGTACCTCTGTTGAGAGGAGCAATTTACTTTCCAAAGTCGTGGTGCCTCTGTTGAGAGGAGCAATTTATTTTTCCAAAGTCGTGGTGCCTCTGTTTAGAGGAACTTCGGCAAAAAAAAAAAAAAACAAAAAAAAACAAAAAAAAAACAAAAAAAACAAAAAAACAAAAAACAAAAAACAGAAAACAGAAAACAAAAAACAAAAATTTAAAAAAATCAAAAATCAAAAATTTTTTTTAAACAAAAAAAAATCAAAAAATAAAAATGTTGAGTTGAGTCTTGATTGGGTGTCTACGTCTTTGCGCAATTTCTGTTTCACAGAAAATGTGCAAAGAGGGGCAGCTGTAGACACCCAATTGGGTCCGGGCCCAGATCAATTGGACCTAGCCCAAATGGGTAAGGCCCATTTCAATCCTGTATTTTTTTTTCTTTTCTTTTTCTTCTTTTGTATTTTATGTATTTTATTATTATTATTATTATGTATATCTTTGTGTATTTATTTTTATTTAGATTAGATTTATATGTATTGTATGTATATAGTTATATATTTATTATTATTATTATTATTTTTTTTTGTAATATATTTTTGGGTTTATCTTATGTTATTTTTTTTATTATCTGTTAATTTTATCTGATTTTTTTTTCTGAATTATCTGAAATTATTTTTTTATTTTTATACTATCATATCTTTTGATTATCTAGTATTTTTTTATTTATTTTGATTTTAATTCTGGATGGCTAAGATTCAAAGTTGAAGAATCCCACTCTGGAGGGGAATTCAATCAGAAGAGTCCAGTTGGATTCAAAAACTGAATTCCCGTCCAAGGAGGAATTGGGATTGATCAGGAACTCCTGATCAACCCCTATAAAAGGGACCCTCTGGAACAATGCTGAACACACAGAAAACAGTAAGCAAAGCTACTGATTTAAGAGAAAAGGAGGCGTATAGGAAGCTAGAAAAAGTTTAGGAGTGTTCTGGGAGTGAGAAAAAATTTTTAGAGATTTTTTGGCAAAAATTTTTTCTGGAAATTTTCAGAATCCGGCGAAAATTCCGGCGAAATTTGAATTTTCCGACAACAATTCCGGCGAACATTGAAGTTTTCGACGACCAGTCCAGTTTCCGGCGAAGAATCCCAGAAATCGGCAATCTTTCGGCCAACTTCCGACGAAATTTCCAGATTCCGACGAAAATTTCTAGAATCCGACACCGGTGTTCTTCAGTTTCTAGAGAGAAGGGAGAGAAAAAGGAAGAAGAGAGAGAGGGGGAGGAGCGTTCTGCCGAAAAACGAAGGAAGGTGCCTTTTATACCCTCCCAAAACGACGTCGTTTTGGCCTTAAGTAACCTAGAAGATCCGCGCGTTTTGCCGAACCCGACCCGACCCGGGCGTCGACCCGCTTTCTGACCCGCGCGTGCCAGCCCCCCTCCGAGCCGAGCCGAGCCAAGCCGCCAAGCCGCTCCCCCGAGCCATTTTCTCTTCTTTGAGCCGAGCCGAGCCGAGCCGCAATCCGAGCCACTCCAGGTTTTTTTTTTTTTTATTTCTTTGTTTATTTGTTTATTTTATTTTTTATTTTTTATTTATTAGATTAGGTTTATGTAATATTCTTTTTATTTATTTTTTATTATTTTATTTTCTTTAAATAAAAATAAAAAAATTCTAAAAAAATATATTTTTAGGGAAAAGTTGAAAGTATCAATTTTCCTTAGAAATAAATTTCCAAAAAATATTTTTGGGGAAAAGTTGAAAGTATCAATTTTTCTCAGAAATAAATTTCAAAAAAATATATTTTTAGGGAAAAGTTGAAAGTATCAATTTTCCTTAGAAATAAATTTCCAAAAAAAATATTTTTAGGGAAAAGTTGAAAGTATCAATTTTCCTTAAGAATAAATTTTCAAAAAATATTTTTAGGAAAAAGTTGAAAGTATCAATTTTCCTTAGAAATAAATTTCCAAAAAAAAGTATTTTTGGGGAAAAGTTGAAAGTATCAATTTTCCTTAGAAATAAATTTTCAAAAAAAGGGTTTTTGAGGAAAAGTTGAAAGTATCAATTTTTCTTGAAAATCGAAATTTCCAAAAAATATTTTTGGGGAAAAGTTGAAAGTATCAATTTTCCCTAAAAAAAAAAATCATTCTTTCCTTCCTTTGTATCTTAATTTTGATTTTATTTTTTTTCTTTAAATAATCCGACGACGGAGCCTCTGCAAGTGAAACAGTAGTTTTTCTTGCATACTCTTGAGGTGAGGGAATTTTCTCAATTTTCTGCTAAAAGTATTAGAGTCAATTGAGAATAATTTCCAATAATTAATTACTTGGTAAAATTTTAAGGCTTTTGGATAACACAAATTCAAGCTGGTACCATCTTTTGATGAGCGTTGTGAGGGTGCTATAACCTTCCTCACACGTAATCAAACTCCCGAACCCTGTTCTGGTTAACGGACCTGAACCTATTCTTTTAGGGACCCTTAAACTTAGGTGTTCCCTTGAAGGACAGATTCCTTAGGTGGCCAATCGCACCTAGATAAAAAAAGATTGGTGGCGACTCCCTAAAGTCAATGTCTAGCGATAGATCCCCGGATCTAGACGTTATGACAATGTAGCCACATTTTAATGGACATGAAAAAGGTTAGGGCAATCAAGGAGTGGATAACACCAAAGAATGTTAGTGAGCTTCGCTCATTTTTGGGACTAACCAACTATTATAGAAGGTTTTTGGAAGGATACTCTCGCAAGACCACGGCCCTCACGTAGCTATTGAAGAAGGAGCATAAATGGTGTTAGACCAACGAGTGCCAAAAAGCCTTTTAGAGATTGAAAGATGCTATTATGAAGGATCCCATCTTAGCTCTTCTCGATATTGAAAAGCCTTTCGAAGTTTAGATGGATGCATCTAATTTTACTATTAGAGGTGTGCTTTTACAACAACATCACCCGATAGCATTTGAAAGTAGAAAGCTGAGCAAAACGGAGAGGAAATATATGACCCAAAAAAAAGAGCTCCTGGCGGTGGTTCATTGCTTGAGAGCTTGACGACATTACTTGTTGGGTTCACACTTTGTAGTGAAGATGGACAATGCAGTCGTTAGCCATTTTCTCACCCAATCAAGGCTTACGGTGAAACAAGCTAAGTGGCAAAAATTTTTAACGAAGTTCGACTTTCGTTTTGAGCATACCGCTAGAAAGACCAATCAAGTGGCGGATGCATTGAGCAGGTGACCAGAGTTAGCGGCCCTCAGAAGAATGGCCCCAATGGTAACTAGCAGAGCTACTATGGACATTCATAAGTTGATTGAAGATCATCTAGGGAAGGACCCGTAAGCTTGTGCCATCTTAAAGCTAGTGGAAGAAGGGAAGTCCAAATACTTCTGACAAGAAAATGGGATCTTGTGGACCAAGTGGCCTCGAGTGTTTGTGCCGAGAGCAGGAGGGTTGAGACAGATGCTGATGAGGGAATGCCATGACACCCTATGGACGGGACACCCGAGCTGGCAACGTACTTTAGCGTTATTAAAACAGGGATACTATTGGCCTCACATGCGACAAGATGTGATGAACTATACGAAGACTTACCTCATTTACCAACAAGACAAAGTCGAAAAGAAGAAACCTGCGGGCATGCTTGAACTATTATCGGTACCCACCAAATTGTGGAAAAGCATCTCCCTCGATTTCATTTCAGGCCTACCCAAGGTTGGTGATCTTGGAACTATCTTGGTGGTAATTGATCGGTTCTCCAAGTATGCCACATTCATTTTTGCTCACAAGTATTGTACAGCGAAAGATACAGCTCGACTATTGTTTAAACATGTGGTCAAATATTAAGGTCTCCCTCAAAACATTGTCAGCGATAGAGATCTGAGATTCACGGAGTCCTTCTGGAGAGAACTTTTCAAGATTTTAGGGTCCCAACTCAACATCTCTTCGAGCTACCATCCTCAGACCGATGGCCAAACGGAACGTTTCAATGGATTATTGGAGGAATATTTGAGGCACTTTGTCCAAGCCAACCAGAATGACTGGCCTTCATTGTTGGACGTTGCTCAACTCTGCTTTAATTCTAATAAAAGCTCTTTCACTAACAAGAGCCCATTTGAGGTGGTCACCGGACAATTATCAAGGCTACCCCACACTTCCTTGAAACAATATGGAGGAAAAAATCTGAGAGCTTTCAACTTCAGCAAGGAGTGGAAATAAAACATAGAGATTGCACAAGCCTACCTGGAGAAAGCATCAAAATGGATGAAGAAGTGGGTAGACAAGCATCACAGGGCTCAGCAATTCCAAGTTGGTGATTTGGTTCTGGTCCGACTAGTTCCTGAACAAACCAGGTTCTTAAGAAAGAGAGATCGTAGACTGGTGCGCAAATATGAAGGTCCAGTAAGAGTCCTTTCCAAGGTGGGAAACGCTTCTTACAAAATTGACCCACCGAAGTGGATGAAGGTGCACCTAGTATTTCATGTAAGCAACCTGAAGCCTTTCCATGCAGATCCTACAGATGTTAGCCGAAGAGAGCCAACCAGAGTCGCCATCACCATGAAGCCACCCTCAGAGCGTCGATTCGAAGAGATCTTAGCCGATAGGGAAACCAAGATATCTCGAAGACTAGTCCGAAAATACTTAGTGAAGTGAGAGGGCTTAGGACTAGAAAAAACCAGCTAGGATAGAGAACACGACCTCCAGAGATTTTAAAGGAAGATTGAAGAATTTTAAGCCAGGAAGTCGACGAGGACGTCGATAGAATAGGTGGGGGAGGATGTCATGAGCCAACCTTGTATAGGGCCATGACCGGGACTTAGGTTGCCATGAGCCACCCATGTATAGGGCCATGGTCGGGTAGATCCCTTGTGCTAGGAAAAGTGTCCCCCTTTCAAACATTGAACGGTTACTGGTAATATAGCTCTAAAATCTCTAATGCTCTTTAGGGGGGTGAGCCGGTAGCGTAGTATTGGGCTGTCTCATCGGGTGCTATGCGAGCTTAGGTCACCCACCAAGGGCTGTCCCTTGGCCCTGGTGATGATGGAAGATCCCGATGTATGATTCCTGTTTATAATAAAATTCACCTCGATTGAATGTCCGATTATTGCCTCGATGCGTTTCTTTCTTTCTCGATGTGGATATGCCTTGTTGTGTGTGTATACTTGAGATTGACCTCGATATATTGTGTCTTATTATGAATGCTTAAGACTAATCATGATTTATGATTATTTGTTTAGATATCGATCTATTAAAGGTTAACTTGAGTGAAAACGTTCATTCAAGTACCATACAACCTAATGATTGTTGAAAAAAAGCTTAATCCGTAACACTTACCTTGTATCTTGTTTCAAGGCAGAGGTAGAAGCAGCCAATACCCAGTAGATCCACCACCACCAGGTTCAATGATTTTACTTCAGCCTTTGCCTCTTTGGTAAAAGTGAAAGCTTTGTTAACGTACAAATATCCCAAAACAGAATAAGAAAAAATAAAAACTTAAAACTGTGAGAGTAGAGACAAAACCCTGGCAAAGACGACAGCAGCAATAGTAAAAGGTTAGATCTAGACGCGAGGTGTGAGTGTGAAGGTGGTTTGGGCACAGAGCCTATGGTTTTGTAATGGGGGAGCTACTCGGTAGAGCCCAAAATGGTCCCACAATGACCAGTGACCAGCCATGACAACCCTGTCCCAACCGTCACTCTCCCGGCCACAGCTTAGCTTCCCTTTCTTTTTCCCTGTTTTTTATCTATTCATTTCTTTAATTCAATCGGTTGTGCTCGTGCATTTTATAATTGGTGATGGGTGACGAGTCATGATGTCGCATTGGCACCCAACGGCTGTCTCGTCTCTCGCTCTTCCCAGATGGCATGACAAATTTCCTAATGTGCAATCTTCCAATTTACAATTTGCAATCCAATACTATAAAAATATGGTAACAGAAAATCCGTATTAGGTAGAACTTCAATTTAATCAACTAGGCCAACTCGCATTTTTATAAACCCAATTTTATGTCAATGCTTGTAACATGATCCATGAATTACAAGCATTGTTCAAGTTTAATTTGTCTAAACAGCTGGAAAGTAATTTTATAGATAGATCAAAATTATACCATATAAATAAAATTAAAAATATACATTATGTGATCTGTTGATAGGTTATTTAATTTTTAATTTTTTGTAATTATAATAGTCAAATATCCATAACAAATTTGATAGTGAAAAATATATATATAAGGTAAAAGGGATTCAACTTTTAATTTTAAGTTAAATCCTTTCAAAGACGAGTAACAACTAATTAACAAAACCCAACTATATTTTAATTAAGAAAGAATCCTATGTTTGGAAGAAGTGTGAAGATTATGCTTCCCAGCATTTGTGGAATTAATTTGTTAAAGTGTTTGTCATCACTTTTAGCATGTTTTTTAAAAGGCTCCCAATTTGTGAATCATGTTCTTTACTAATCTGAACTTAATTTTTATAAGTATTGATTAAACTCGCGGATGAATTTTTTTTTTTTTAAGTTAATGTTTGATGCACTTAAAAATATGAGTATTATAGACTGTTGATAATTTTATAATAATACTTTATTAATGAATTAAAAGTAATCAGGCTCTTAAAAATAAATATTAAAATTTTTATTTAATTTTAATTAATTAATAAAGTAATTTATTTTTAATTAAAGACTTGATTGTAAGATTATTAAAAATGTATAACACTCGTGTATACCGTCAGTGCATCAATTATTAATTTTTTAAATATGGGTTATAATTGTATTATTATATTGAATATAGTCTTATATAATTGAAGCAATCACATGTACGTAACATGATTTTTAAGCTTATTTACCTATTCCAAAAATGTTTCACTAACAAGTTTAAAATTTAAATTTCATTATTTACAATCTTTTTTGATTTAAACTGCAACTTTTCTTTTTTTATGTTAACAAAATTGTTTCACTGGCTGTTGAATTAATGTTAATTAACTTTCTTCATTAAAATTTACTTGTATATGAGATAAAAGTTATTGATTTAATGATCAGGATATTTTACCTTTTAAAAATCAAAGTTTCAACCATCATTTTATAACACAAAAAAAAAGGGTACACAATCATTTTTAATTTTATTTAATTACGTCATTTTTTTTTGTTTAATAATATGAATTTAGAAGCATAATTTTGGGGTTAATTTGTTAAAGAAAATCATGAATAAAAATTAGGAGCATTTTAATATACTTTACGATATAATGGGGCACTGAACTCAAAATTTATTAGTGTTTTTTTTTATTTATTTATTTAAGAATTTCTAACTGAATATTGTAAGAGAATATATAAATTTATTTAAGAATTTCAAACGGAATTTTTTTTTTTTTTTTGTCAAAAGCTTGATTTATAGGCAACAAACAAAAACAGCTATGGAGATACTTTTGCAATCAAAACCTGAAATTATTGAAAAATTACAATTTTATCTTTATAGTTTTATTTTTTTTTATATTTTAGTTGATTATAGTATTTTTTTCACTAAAAATTTCAAATATTTAAAGCCTTCAAAACACTTTTCTTCATCACAATTTCGAACACATTTTTTTTCAATTTTATTTTTTTAACACTTTTTTTTTTACCAACGAAGTAATGCTAATCTAAAAGATTAAACCATAGTTTGAAATAAGAAAGATACATGAAGAAAGAAGTAGGGATCATTGGTGCAAGAAAGTTTACTCTGAGAGTGGGTCCGTACGAGGTGCTTGATGTTAGCTATAAGGCTGCCATCCACTTTTGGGTGAAGGGTCCTGATCTCATCTCCTCGTCTTATTAATTTTATGTTCAAAGGGCCCAATTTTTATTATTATTTTTTGGCTCTTTTACGTTACTTACATGATTGAAACATCATGCAATCCAAAATCCAATGCACAAAAAAAAAAAAAAACGAAATTCCATCTCATAAATTTATCCCAATATTTTTTTTGAAGTTTTAATATTTACCCTTCCCCAACCAAAAGGAGAAAAATAAAGAAAAAAATATTTTTTGTTTTAAAGAAAGGAAAAGCCGATTAAGCACGCAATGCCCGAATTTAAAAAATGTTTCTTCCGTAGCCATAACTGCATTGCGTTCATTGGCAATATTCGTTGGATACACGATGTCGTTTTCATTGCCTTGTATTGTTCGAGTCAGATATTCCCTTTGCCATAGGAAACTTCTTTCCAATCATAAATATCTATTTTTCTACATTTGCTCCATAATTATTGTAATTTTGACAATTATATACTTTTAATTTCAATTCAACGACTAAATCAAACACCTGTTTTTCCCTCACTTAAATATAATAATTTTAATTAGGAAATTATTATTTATGTACAATAAGTTCACAGATTTCATGCACACGTAATAACATAAAAACTAAATTAAAAAAAAAAAATGCTCCATACCCATATTTCATACATATCACATTTTTTTCTTTTAAATTTTATTTTTTTTCAATTTAGTTCTCTAATAATCAAATTTTTATGTATGTGTATGCAATATTCTTCAATAAAAAGTAATATATATGCATATAATTTATGTATATGAAAAGTGTTTATATATATATTTTGCAATACTCTTTGCTAGCCCAGACAGACCATCCTAATGTATAATGACGTGGAAGTTATAGTTTTGTAAAAAGATAGAGAAAAGTCATAAAAAATAATTTTTTTTGGTACATTTTTTTTTTTAATTGTAAAGATCTATACCTAAAAAAAATTACACATGTATTACACGTAGATCACACTTTTTTTTATAAGTATGCCAAAAGTCAAATGCACCCAATTGTAATTATTTTCTTTTTTACTAAACCTTTACTCTAATTTTTATCTACCTAATTTATAAAAAAATATTATGCTCAGAAATCCTTTTTAATTTATAATCTTTTGAGAAATTATTTGATATATTGTTAATGAAAATTTTTTTAATTTCATAAGTAAAATTTATATGATGACACATGTCTATTTTTTTAATTAAATATTTTATTTTTTAAATATATTTTAAGAGTATATGTTACTTTATTAATTTCGCTTATAAAAATAAAAAATTATACTGATAATATATTAATAATTTTTTAATTTTTAAAAATCTAAACAACATACTATTTAAGTAATTAAGCTAACACTCATTTTCACACATAATAATAATTATTATATAATATATACATATTATTATTATTAAAATGTACGTAAAAAGATATATATTTATATGATTGCACGTCATTCCAATGTGTCAATCCAATCCAAATATGAAGAAGAATGTTTCAACGGAATTTTTTTAATATACATAATACAGTATTAATTAATATTATTTTCTATTTTCCAAAATCACCAGTATCCATTTTCAAAACAAATGTGCTAAAGTATTTGACATTATTTGTTCTAATTTGCCTTTATATATAAATTTAGATACTCAAATCAAATACTCAAATGCATGACTTTTTTTTTTTTTTTACAAAATGCATGAACTCTAATTTTAAAACAAAATATGTATGCATCATTAAATCCAATACTAAAATTTAAAATAATTTATTATTTTCTATTTTACACGTACATTTTAATCATCTTATCCAAAAATAATTAACATATTCTTTAAATAAAACAGACACATTACCAAAAAAAATGTAATTCCTAACTTTTTGTTGATTTAAATAATATAAAATTTTGTATTTGATTCACAAAATATAAGATTATTTATAAAATATTTTATCAAATTATTTTTTATAACAAGTGACATTTATAATACTGAAATATCGTCTTTTAAACAAAGGTGAATTTTTTAAATTAGTGTTCTCATCTCTTTTCATTTTTATCTATAGGAAAATTAATTTTTATGAATACTAAAATATCATAGATGAACTATATAATTATTTTATAACAGAAATTAAAATCATAGTTATTTATCAATAAAATGCTAATAATCTCAATTATAAAAAAGAATTATACAATTATTTCCAAGAATAGTTTGAAAAAAAAAAGTTGTCAATGTTATTTATCAATAAAATGCTAAATTTTTAATTTTAATAAACATTATTTAATTATAAATAATCTTAATTATAAAAAAGAATTATATAATTATTTCAAAGAATAGTTTGAGAAAAAAAAAGTTGTCAATATGTTTTTTTTTACATTTCCAAATAAAAATTGAACTGGTAAAACTTTTTTCCTAAATTATTTATTAGTTAAATTCCCTATCTGACCCCAAAAAAAAAAAAGTAAAAAACAATACTTATTTGCGGTAAACGGTCGCTGTAAAACTTTTTTTGTCTCTCTCACACCGTATTTGTCTTGCCCCACCACCAACTCAACAGATCTGATTCTTCCATTTCTAATAATTAAAAGAAAAGCGAAAAAAAAAAATTATTTTCACAATTTTTTTTTAGTTTTCCACCGCAAACTTTACCTGTATATAAGCAACTCTCATTTCTCCCCATTTTCCTCTCATTGACAAGAGCTCTCTCTCTCTCCCTCGTCAGTCGTGGCTTGCATTTCGTGGCCTTTGGAAGGGTGGTTAATATGGGGGCTTCGATTTTGCCAGATCTCGGAGCCGAGATCCTGATCCCGGTTTGCGCCGTGATTGGAATTGCTTTTTCTCTCGTACAATGGGTTCTCGTTTCCAAGGTGAGGCTCTCTCCGGGTCGAGACTCGGGTTCTCCCGTGAACAATGGTGCGGGTGGGAAAAACGGCTACGCGGATTACCTAATTGAAGAAGAAGAAGGTCTTAATGACCATAATGTTGTTCTTAAATGTGCTGAAATTCAAAGCGCCATCTCTGACGGTTGTTGCCCTTTTCACTTTTTTTTTTTCTTTTTGGTTTTTGAGATTTGGGTTTTCGCAAAGTCTATACTTTAGTTCTTATTTTAATTTTTTGATGTTGGGATGCCTTGATTTTTTTTTATTGTTTTTGTTCTTTTGCATGCCTGAATTACTTTAAATGGTTTTTGAAGAGCGAGGTTTTACTTGTAAACTTTTTTGGTTTTTATGTTCTGAAAGTTTAGATCTTTTGTTTTTCGTTGTGGTTTTTTGTATGTTTGGTTGGTGGAGTTTTTTGGTTTGTCTGCATAAATTTTTGTGTTGTTTTGTGAATTATTACAGGGAAGAAGGAAGAGTTTTGGAGCACGAGGCTTGTGTTTCTTTATGTTTTCCTATGTTAAAGTGTTTTTATTTTCTTTTTAAACTGTCGGATATTTAATTTTTATATTGAAAAGCCATGAAAGACTACAGCATGTGCAAGCTGTCTTAATATAAAATATGTGCTTCTATGAATGTTTTCTTCAGATCGAAGTGTATGGTGATGGGGGCAATCTGGAGTTTGGACCCACGTGTATTTATTAATTATATGTCTCAAGCAACATTGATTTAGGTTGTTGTGTTATTTTTTTCTTTTTGCAATTGAGAACATAATTGAGATCTGGGCTTTTTTTTTATTTTAGGTTTTTAATTTTAAGTTTTGTAGCACATGAAGTATGCATAATGGCATTGAAAGACTTTGGACATTTCCTTATAATTTCATTCTTACTATGTGAAAATTTTATTCCTACTGATTAATCTGTAGATTTGGAATATATGGAAAAGTGAATGTTGATGCTTCCCAGATTGGATTGTTGTTGTTTCTATAGACAAGATCTTGTACCCTTTTTGTTGAATTTGTACCAGATCTGGAAGTCTTGCTTTACATTCCAGTGGCCAGAACTCTTCAATTTGTTTACTGTGGAAGCCATACTTAACAAAGACATAAAAGTTGGATGATTTAATTACTTAGTCTGAAATAATTGTTTAGATTCTTTTTTTTTTTTTTTACTGCTTCCCTAAAATTTAAGTCGTATCATACGTGAATGACTGACATGGTAAAAGCCAATTTGAGCATATGATGCACTATTTCATGATATGATATGCTTAACCCTTTATTTCACTTTTGGAAAGTGAGATGGTTTTGAATCATTTCTATGCTTTAACATACTGGGCTATTTTTTGGTGGACCATTTCCTTGTTCGTTTCTGCTTTTTGAGAAATTTAATTGCTTAATACATTTTTTTTTTTTGTATTTTTAATATTACTGTTGTTGAAATGCAAAAATATATTTAGATCTAATACTTTTTAATTTGCTGTCAACAATATGTTATATTACAAAATGCTATTACTTTTCTGTTGAGATGAATTATTTCAATTCTATCTGTTCTGTAATTGTTTGTGATAATTTCTTGAAGAATCGAGTGAGGACTGTAATAAGGACACTCAAGCTTGTTCGATAGACAATGTTCATGACAATATGCTTTGTTACCAAGATTACTAGTTTATATATAGTTGCTCTGTTTGTTGCCTTTTCTCGTAGTGATTTTCGGAAAGACTTTCCCAGTTAGCTAATTTTTGGATTTATGAGCTTACAGGAGCAACCTCATTTCTTTTCACCGAGTACCAGTATGTTGGCATTTTCATGGTTGCTTTTGCAATCTTGATTTTCCTTTTCCTTGGCTCAGTAGAGGGTTTCAGCACAAAGAGCCAGCCTTGCATGTATGACCAATCTAAGATGTGCAAGCCTGCTCTTGCAACTGCTGCATTCAGCACAATATCTTTCTTGCTCGGTGCTGTCACTTCAGTTGTTTCTGGCTTTCTTGGGATGAAAATTGCTACCTATGCAAATGCTAGAACCACCCTGGAGGCTAGAAAGGGAGTTGGAAAAGCATTTATCACTGCATTTAGGTCTGGTGCTGTCATGGGCTTTCTTCTTGCTGCAAATGGCCTTTTGGTGCTTTATATTGCCATCAACTTATTCAAGCTCTACTATGGTGATGATTGGGGTGGTCTTTTTGAGGCTATCACTGGTTATGGGCTTGGAGGTTCATCCATGGCTCTTTTCGGCAGAGTTGGTGGAGGTATCTATACTAAAGCTGCTGATGTGGGCGCTGATCTTGTAGGCAAGGTGGAAAGGAACATTCCTGAGGATGACCCTAGAAACCCAGCTGTAAGTAACGTGCATCTACGAATATATTATAGCACTTTGAATATTGAAACTGAGTTGTGGTTCCTCCTCCTGGGTTGTCACTGAGTTGCTTCCATGTTTTCAGGTGATTGCTGACAATGTTGGGGATAATGTTGGTGATATAGCTGGAATGGGATCTGATCTTTTTGGGTCCTATGCTGAATCATCATGTGCTGCACTAGTTGTTGCTTCCATCTCTTCTTTTGGCATAAATCATGAGTTGACTCCAATGTTATTTCCTCTCATCATCAGTTCCGTTGGTATCATTGTTTGTTTAATTACCACCTTGTTTGCAACTGATTTCTTTGAGATCAAGGCTGTTAAGGAAATTGAGCCATCATTGAAGAGGCAACTTATCATCTCTACTGTTCTTATGACTATTGGAATTGGGGTTGTTAGTTGGATAGCTCTTCCATCTTCCTTCACCATTTTCAACTTTGGAGATCAGAAAGCTGTGAAGAACTGGTAAGCTCTTGATGGTTCTTTTATTGAGAAATATCAAGAGTCGTATGTTTGCATTAGATTGAGTGCTTAACATTAAATTTCTTCTGCAGGCAACTGTTCTTATGTGTTGCTGTTGGACTTTGGGCTGGCCTAATTATTGGTTTTGTAACTGAGTACTATACTAGCAATGCGTACAGGTAACTAATCTTGATGGCATTATTTTTCTCCTTGACTCATCCTTTATTATCATTGATTTTAACACTTTCTGTACTTTCTGCAGCCCTGTACAAGATGTTGCTGATTCCTGCAGGACTGGAGCTGCAACTAATGTTATTTTCGGCCTTGCATTGGGTTACAAGTCTTGCATTATTCCTATTTTTGCTATTGCAGTCAGTATTTTTGTTAGTTTTAGCTTTGCTGCTATGTATGGCATTGCTGTTGCTGCCCTTGGAATGCTGAGCACCATAGCTACTGGATTGGCTATTGATGCTTATGGTCCCATCAGTGATAATGCCGGAGGCATTGCTGAGATGGCTGGCATGAGCCACAGAATACGAGAGAGAACTGATGCTCTTGATGCTGCAGGAAACACCACTGCTGCTATTGGAAAGGTTTGATTTGTTTTTTCTTAGGCATGGAGCTTACTTTTTCTCCTTTTATCTGATTTATGGCATCTCTGTGTTGGTTCAGCATAACAAGTTCTAATGCAGGTTTTAGTGTTTTGGTTGGCACTGATGTCTGTGGTAAAATGTTGCATTGGTCCATTGAAGCAGCTCATATTTGCTTTTCTAAGTCCTAATATTTTGACTTTAATGTAAATTCAATTTTAAGAGTTATTCAGTATCTTGATTACATACTTTTTTTCAATGAATCCTTTTTTTCAATAAATCCTGTCTCCTTTAAAATTATTTGCACCATGCTTAATTTTACTCATTGACCAGCTTTGGTTTTTTCTATAGTTTGTACCTTTGAGAAGCAGTTTTCGTACTAAGGCTCCAAGTGTAGTTGCAATTTTGCTAGATGTAGCATTTATGTGTTTGCTTGAAAGATTGTAATCTGTATTGCTGCATTAGTGAGTTAATAGGTATTCATTTGAACATTCTGCATTTATTTCCAGGGTTTCGCCATTGGTTCAGCAGCCCTTGTGTCCCTTGCCCTCTTTGGTGCCTTTGTGAGCCGTGCTGCTATTTCAACTGTTGATGTATTGACCCCTAAAGTTTTTATTGGTTTGCTTGTCGGGGCAATGCTTCCTTACTGGTTCTCTGCTATGACCATGAAGAGCGTGGGAAGTGCAGCTTTAAAGATGGTTGAGGAAGTGCGCAGGCAATTCAACACGATCCCAGGTCTTATGGAGGGCAATGCTAAGCCTGATTATGCTACCTGTGTTAAGATTTCTACTGATGCTTCCATCAAAGAAATGATCCCACCTGGTGCCCTTGTTATGCTCACACCCCTTGTTGTTGGTATCTTTTTTGGTGTGGAAACTCTCTCTGGTGTCCTTGCTGGGTCCCTTGTCTCTGGTGTCCAGGTAATGTTAACAGGTCTTAATATTGTGTATTACCAAACCTTATGATTTGGAATTGCATGTTAAATTCTTGGGATACTGCTTGAGATGTTTCCTATAGAAGGTTCATCTTAATGTTGTTTCTGTCTTGGTAATTTTTGCAGATTGCTATCTCTGCATCCAACACAGGGGGTGCTTGGGATAATGCCAAGAAGTATATTGAGGTATCCATGGTTTGACTGACTTCTATGAGCCACTCTTATGATTGACGTTTCGAAAGTAACGGTTTTGTTGTGGAATGCAGGCTGGTGCTTCAGAACATGCAAGAACTCTTGGTCCCAAAGGATCAGATCCACATAAGGCAGCTGTTATCGGTGACACCATTGGGGACCCTCTAAAGGATACATCTGGGCCATCACTGAACATTCTCATCAAGCTAATGGCTGTTGAATCACTTGTCTTTGCTCCTTTCTTTGCTACACATGGTGGACTGCTTTTTAAGATATTTTAAGTGAAGACAAACATCGGCTAATGGTCCAGCAATTCCAGCAACTGCTGGTTCGTCTCCTCTGATTCTCCTTTTGAAGTGTATTCGGTTTGTAGCACGTTTTGACTGTAGAGACCATATCCTCTTAGGGTCAAATCGACAGTGAAAATCTTCCCAATGTAAAGGGTCAACAATGACATTGATGATGATGATAATGGTCAACCTAGATAAGAGTTAAGACTGCATTGTTACTATTATTACTTTTTGTTCTATGAAGAATGTTTTTGTTGCACTTGCCCAACTCTGCTGCATCGCTCTGAAATTCTATCTTGAGCGGTTTTAGGCAAAATTTTGGACCATAAGTGATCAAGCATCGATTATTGAACATTGCAGGAAAAAGGGTGCTCTCTTGATTAGTAATTATATTAGCACTGAATGTTCAAGCAAGGGGTAGGAAGAACTGGAGTTGTCTGGCAGCAAGCCAGCAAGAGCTTTAAGCTCTCTGCAGTTCCTCAATAGGACCATGGCACTCAGCTAACCAGTTTTCATACTTTTTAACACAACAGCAGTCTTTACCCACCAGTTATCATGGCCAATGAGGGATTTACTTGCACAAAAATTGTTGGAAAATTAACATTTAGCTCCGACATAGGTGGAGCTAAAACTATATTTGGTGTAAAATATAGTTAAACAGTCCCACCCATCTCACTAGAAATCTCAGCCATCAGCAGAAATAACAATAATATGATTTGTAGAACTCAAACGTGTTACGCATCAACATTTGCTTCAATTATAAGTGCATTTGCTTTAATGGGATGTGCCTGTATGTTTCGTTTACGCAAGTATTTGGCTTATTTCCTCGACTTTCATAGAATTTCTTTATAAAAAATAATAATAATGATAAATACATGTAATTTTCTCTTATTTCTCTTGACTTTTCGAAACTTGAATTTTATTTTTAAGAGTTTTTCTTTTAAATAATTAAGGTTCACTTATTTCTTGAAATACATAGTTGTTCTTTATTTCTCAAAAATAAACATCCACTTATATTAATATAATTCATATATATATTTTATTTTTGAATCAAATTAAATTTATAACTCATTTGAATCAAAATAATATTTTTAAATTTAATAATTTTGATTCAAAAATATAAAATATAAAATTTGCGTCGATGTAAATAGATCCTTCCTCTTTAAAAAAAAAAAAGGTAAATTTTAGACATGTGTTTGGATTGTACAATTAGTTAAATGATAGAATTAAGCATGGATAAATCTAGGGGAACCCTTTTCCCTTAAAATGTCAGGCTTTTGCTTTGGGCTACCATATATATTCAATCATGGAAAAAAGGGCCTTTGTTAGGCATCGTCAACCGCATTAAAAAAAAATCTTTTTAATCTTTGTTTTTTCTCCAAGAAATAAGCTTAGCCCACCAGAATAATTAAAAAAAAAAAAACAGTAACACAAATAGAAAAGTAAGAAAAGAGCTATTGAAATGAGGGTTGACATTTACCAAAGGTGGAAAATATGAAATTCATGGTCTACCATATATTTCAATTTGAATTTCATATATATATATATATATATAATTTGTTCAAGCCATATAAATGATAGAAGTCTAAGAGAAGTACATCTACACAATTAAACAATTTCACAATAATGTAAAATGGTCGAATTACATTTGAATCAAATACAAATTATTAAGATATAAAAGAGTTCAAAGGTACAAATAAGGATAAATATTTATCTAAGTATAGTTACGTATAAAATGATATAGTAGTAAAATTTTTTTTGTAAGTCGATCTTCAACTACTTTTTGGTACATATTTGATCCTCAAATTGGGTTTAATTTAAAAAGCTTCAAAAATAAAATCAAACCGAATTTTTTCTATTCAAATTTAAATTAATTGAAACAAATTAAATTAGCATGTTTTTTAGCACATAAGAGAAAATGTGGAAGTGTTTTAATTCTTTGAAACTTTATAACCAAAAAAAAAATTTAAAAATTAAATTATAAAAAAAAACATCCTTTAATTATTTTTAATATGAACAAAAATTCATTTACTTTCTCATGATATAAATATACATATCATAACACTAAATGGAATAGGTAGAACATTTGTTCTTTATAAATTTGTTTCATAGTATTAGAGTGGCACCTTTTTTTTTTTTTTCATCTTTAATTCTGATACAAATATTTATCTTCTTCTCACATTTAAAACAATTACTTTTTATTATTTTACTCCAACAATTTTTTTTATAATATATTATTTCTTAAACTTTCTAATGGCTTTTAACAACCAATCCTCTTTCATATTGTCTTTTTTCTTTCCCAATATTTTTAACCTTATCTTCATTAACTGGAACTCAAAAAATTATTTGCTTTGGCATGATCAGATAACATTTTTTTTTATTATGCAGTAATTTAATGAAGCATGTTGATGATACCATTGCACCTCCTCCTAAAACAATAACCAAAGATAATGAAACCTCATCCAATTCTTCATATACAGAGTGGGTGAAGAAGAATAAATTTGTTCTCTCCTATTTGAAGGCAATATTGTCTCCAAGTGCACAAGCACAGGTTCTGAGTTTGTCATCTTCTCACTAGGTTTGGATAACTATAGAAACTATTTTTCATTACCAATGTCAAGCAAAGTTAGATCTGTTACGTGTTGAGTTGTAGAGTTTGAGTAAAGGAACTATGTCTATTGAAGAATATCTTACCAAGAACAAATCTATTTATAATAATTTAATAGCCATAAATCATCTTATCTCTGATTTAGAATTGGTCACTCGTACTTTGAATGGACTATCAAATTTCTTTGAATATCAACTAGTTGTTTTTGCTATTGAAAATAGAGAGAATCTCATTTTCTTTAATGATTTAAAAGCACGATTATTAGTTCATGAGTAACGCTTGAAAATAATACAAGTATTGTTATCATAACCTATGAATGCCATTTTTAGTTCCCATGAGACAGTCATGGTAACTCACCCAAATAGTTGAGGTCAGCGCTTTAATAATCCTTAACATGATTTTAAATGCACTGGACAGATTAATCAAAGGTATGATTATTGTGATTCTCGATCTTTTCCTCACATAAATTATATGCCTCAACAAGACTTTCAATCAAATAACCAAGATAATGGGAACTTTTCATGTTCTCAACATGTAACCGTGTCATAAAGTGACAAATTTGTCACCAATTCAACCATACTGCTGTAACATATCAATGTCGCTGCAATAAATTTGACCATAGTTTGAACAGTTCTTTTACTGGTTTTTATCTTTTTACTACTACTTCAAATGATTCTCCATTGAATACTCCAATGGACAATGACAATGATGCCTATTGGCTAACAGATTCAGCTGCTACTAGTCACATGACTTTCATTCCATCATTGGTACATCAGTCCACTCCTTATGCTGGCAATGAATGTGTTTTTATTAGTGATGGTAATTCTCTAAACATCACTAGTATTGGTGATTTCACTATATGTCTTGGTTCTACAAAATTAGCATTGAAAAATATTCTATTACTAAGCTAACCAGAGATAATAACTATGGTTTCTATTATTTTTCTTAGGGTTTTGTTATTAAAGATCTTCGCATGGGAAATGTATTTTTGGATAGACCATTTAAAGGCAACCTTTACATGATTTCTATAAGAGATATGGAGTGATTCATTAGTGTAAGGCAATGCAACCAACAAGCTTTATTCAATGGCAGTTCTTTTTTAGTTTATGGAATAATTTGGCATCGATGACTTGGACATCCAGCTAACAAGATTATAGCACAAACTAAATCTAATAAGTTTATCTACTTAAGGATTTTTTTTTTAACTTAACTTGTATAGCTTGTCAAGCAGAAAAAAGTAAACGTTTGCTTTTTGCTTTATCTACTAAGATAACTTTTAATGTTATTGAATCAATTCATTTTGATTTTTGGGGGCTATTGCCCACTGCTACTATTATTGGTTTTTGCTATTATTTATTTTTATAGGTGATTTCAGTCGTTATACTTGGTTTTATCCATTGAAATACCATTCTGATAGTGTTACTTATTTTAAGAATTTTAAAACTATGGCTGAAAATTAATTTGGCAATAAAATCAAAATTTTTCAATGTGATGGAGCTAATAAGCTTGTTAAGGGTGATTTTAAAAATCTTATTAATCACTATGATATTTCTCTTTGAATTTCTTATCCATATATCCATGAACAAAATAGTTTAGTAGAACGAAAACATAGACATATTGAAAAAATGGGCTTGACTCTATTGTTTCAAGCTTCTTTACCATGATCTCTTTGGCTTAAGGCATTTTCTATAGCTGTTTATCTTATCAATCGGCTTTTTACATTAGTTTTAGGTAATCATTCTCCTTTTGAGGTGTTATTTAACTCTGTGTCATACTATAATTATTTGAGAGTTTTTGGATGTGCTTGTTATCTTTATTTAGTTCCTTATAAAAAAAATAAGCTTTCCTCAAAATCCACTCGTTGTATCTTCTTAGGTTATAGTTTAGTCCATAAAAGATATCGTTGTTTAGACCTCTTTAATGGTTGGGTTTATATCTCATAGCATGTTGTCTTTAATGAAAATTACTTTTTTTTTTTGTAAAATGTTTTGTTTCTACAGCTCTTGAGATTTTTTCTCATCCCATTGACTTTTTTATATCTCCTGAGGTATTTCTACCTATACCTCATACTACAATTATGTAAGAACCATTACTAAATGCTTTAATTCCAAACACAACTGTTTCTTAACTTGATACAACTGTGTTGGCATCTTCTGCTCAATTATCATATGAACTTTCCACTTTTTCTAGTTTTAGAACTATACATTCTATGGTTATAAGAGATCAAGATTGTACTTGAGGGCCCAAAATACCATACTCTTTATATGCTACAAATTATCCATCTTTTGAGCCAAGATCTTTAAAAGAAGCATGTCAAGATGAAAAATAGATTTTAGCTATGAATGATAAATATTCTATTTTGATGCAAAATAATACTTGGTATTTAGTGTCTTGTAATTCATCCATGAATGTTGTTGGTTGTCATTGGATCTATAAAATCAAAAAGTGAGCTGATAGTACCATTGAGCGATATAAAGTAAAATTAGTTGCCAAAAGCTTCACACAATTAAAAAATATTGACTTTGACACCACCTTTAGCCTTGTTGTTAAGGCCATCACTATTCGAATTGTTCTTTTTATTGCTATTAGTAGAGGATGGTCCATCAAGTAATTAGATGTTAAAAATGTATTTTTACATGGCAAGTTGCATGAAGAAGTTTATATGGCATAAACACCAGAGTTTGTGGACCCTAATCATCTTCATCATGTTTGTAAATTACATTACTCTCTTTATGGTCTTTGCCAAGCTCTACAAGCTTGGTTTCAAAGATTTAGTTTTGTTTTTCATGCCTTTGGTTTAAAAAAGTAAAATAGATCCTTTTATATTCATATGGCATTTTCATCTGACATGTTATTACTTTTATTTTATGCGGATGACATCATTCTCATTGGCTCTTAATTAAGTGTTATTCATTCATTTCATAGCTTTCTTCATAATTTTTAATGAAAGATCTCAGTGATCTTCATTATTTTCTTGGAATAGAGGCACATTGTACACCTAAATATTTGTTTTTGACACACACAAAATATGTGTTGTCTCTACTTTTACGTTTGGGTATGAAAAATTGTAAACCTACTTCTACATTAGTAGCTGCTGATAAAAAGCTTTTTTTCTATGATGAAACTTTACTTTCAGACCTATCACAATATCATATTATTGTTGAAGCTTTGCAATATCTTACCTTTACTAGACCTGACATTACCTCTGCTATGTAACAAATTTGTCAATTTATGTATGCGTCTTGTGATATTCATTTTTAGGCAATGAAACAAATCTTAAGATATCTTAAAGGAACTATTAATTGTGATATTTGTTTACTTCCTTACACCATACCAAATTTGGTATGCTATGTTGATGCTGATTGGATTGTTTGTCTAGACACTAGATAGTTGACAATGGGTCACTGAATTTTTTTAGGTTCCAATTTTGTTTCTTAGTGTACTAAAAAGCAAGTTTCTGTTACTCAAACTAGTACTAAAATAGAGTATATGGCTATTTCTATTGCTTTTTAAGATATACTTTGAATTTCTTATATATTGAATAAGGTTGGATTTTCTTTTACACTACCTTGTTCTGTATATTCTGACAATATGGGTTCTACTAATTGCTGTCAATCTAGTCTTTCATGTTCGCATAAAATATATAGAGACCTCTTATTACTTTGTTCGAGATCTTGTTTGAAAACATTTTCTTCAAGTCTCTTTTGTTTGTTTTCAATCACAACTAGTTGATATATTTATCAAAAGACTTTCTTTCTTAATTTTCATCCATTTAAGAATAAGTTTTTGTGGAGTTCTCCCCGATTGCTTGAGGGGGTGTATTAGAATATGTTATCAATAGTTGTATATTTAGTTATGTGTAAATGTACTTATACTCTCTCATGATATTAATATACATGCTATAACTTTAAATAGGATAAGATAGAATATTTTTTCCTTATGAATTCATTTCATTTACATTTTTTCAAGTCAGGTGTTTTTCCTCCTCATTCGCATTGATTTTAGAACCTACCCATGACCCTGCTTGACTAATTGCTACTCTTAATCCAACCCATAAGATTGTCATCATAGGCTTTGGCATCTATGGCTAGTACCTGGCTAAAACCTTAGTAGCTCAAGGTCACACGATTTTAACCCACTTGAGATCCTACTATTCCCATATTAGAGTTTTTTTTTCGAACCTCAATGACCTTTATGAATAACACCCAGATGTCATCCTCCTATGTATTTCCATTGTCTCTATCGAACAAGTCCTAAAATCTCTTCTTTTATAAAGACTGAAGTGACCCATATTGTTTGTCGATGTTTTATCCCTTAAAAAGTTCATCGAAAACCTCCTCCTCGATGTCTTGCCTAATGAAATTTCCACATCATTTGTTCTCATCCCATGTTTGGACCACAAAGTGTCAAACAAAGATGAAAAAATCTCTTTTTTAATTTGTCTATGAAAAGTTTAGATTTGGAAGTGAATCATTCAGGTTCCATAGATGTAAAGATTTTCTATCAATATTTGAAAGAAAAAGGGTGTAGAATGGTGGAAATGAGGTGTCAAGAGCTCGACAAGTTGGCGGCTATATGGTCACAAGCAAAGTTTTCAATTTTGGACATGCTGGGGCTGGAGTAAGGCTGTAAATGATACATTAGTACTCGTAAGCTACTCGGATTCGATTCGATTAAAACTCAAATTTGATTTGATAATTATCGAGTCAAGCTCGAGCTCGAGTTGCTCGATTTATCGAACGAGTCGAATTTGAGTATGTTAATACCCAGCTCGAATAAGTCATGAGCTTAATCGAGCTTTTCTATTATATATATTTTTTTATTATTTTATTTATAAAATTACTATTTTACCCTTAACCTAAAAAACCCAAAAATTTTATTTTCTTCTTTCCCTCTTTTCATACCCCCTTTCTCCTTGTCTCTCTCATTTCATGCGACACCTTTTCCTCCTACTCTCTTTCAATATTTCGAAGCTAGTTGCTAGAGTCAACTCAAATCTAAGACAAATTAAAGTTAAAAAATTCAAGATAGATAAAAGTTGGAGCAAGTTGCTACCTTTTTGCATAACTGTAAAAGGATTTTTCATTGTAAGTGAACTTTATAGATGTAGCCATAGTTCTTTCTTGTGTTTGATTATGTAGTAATCCATGCAATTTTGTACAAAAAATGATGATGAGAAAGTCTTTGAGCGTGATCCACTTGCTCTGTTTGTCTTATAGTTTTCTAATAGTCATCCAACCCCTTGTTGACGTTGTTTGATTTTTGTTGATTTCATATGCCCTTCTGCCATTATTTCAGTGAATCACAGAGCTTTCTTCAGCTCAATATTTTTAGTTCTTGAGAATGGTTACCACCTCTCCCAAGAACAAAATGATTATCCCTGCCTGATGGGTCTACATCTATCCCTGAATGTCATAAGGTACTATTCACTTCCCTACCATTCTTGTAACCATCACTTGTAATCTGCGCAGATCCATCACACAAAAAGTCAACTATGAACCAAAACAAAATAAAAAAATAATTAAAAATTACTTTCATTCAGCTCAACTCAGCATTAAACTTCCCATCAGAATGTCTAGGGGACGTAATGTTCGATTATGAATCATAATCAGACCTGTGAATTGGGTCTCAAAAAATCAGCCCATTTGTTAATTTAGTATTTCTTTAAGTTTATAGGCTTGACCTATCCACTAGAAATATAAATACAGTTTGGCCATGCATTAGATTGTAAACTTGTCCATAGAAAAATGAATCAATTTTAGGAAATGTCCACTGCATAATTTCCTTGAAAAAAAATTCATTTTGCTGTATTCCAAATAGCTTGTTACATATGCCTATCCTAATAGACAAACCTTGATGGACTCTTTTTCATTTCTTATCAATGTTATTCATATAGGGTGCTTGCTGACTAAAGGATACATTGAAACTGATTTGGTTTATTCTATCTATGCTTTGTCTGTATACATCATTGCATTTCTTTCCATCTAGCACTTGTGATCAAGAAATTATAAGACATTGTAATAACAATTGTCATATCTGGCAAAAACTATGTATATTATTGCAATTCCCATATATGGTTATCATTTACTGCTAAATTTCATACTCATCTAATAGCTTGTTTCTCGCAACTTGTTTGGTATGTTTCTCGTAAAAGAATTTATCGCACATGTTTCTAACAATTTGTTTGATATTATTGTTTGATCCCAAAATTGAATTATTATTTTGATTTATCTTTTTTTTTTGTTATAGAGAACTAAACATGTCATCAATCATATCAAATATCTTCTCTGTACCAGTTCAACTAATGACAATGATGGCAACACAGATAAAACATCAATAATTGATACCAATGATAGAGAATGTGATGATGCTGACCCTGAAGAGTGTGAGAAAGGTAATAAGAAAAAGAGGCAAAAGACATTTGTTATTTGATTGGAGTTCAAAGAAGTCACTCTTTCTGATGGTTCTAAAAAAGGAGAGTGTGTCCATTACAAGAAAAAGTTAGCAATAAATGCAAGTAAAAGTATAACTCAATTTAAGAGACACTTGATAACTTGTGTTAAGTGAAAAATTTTTTAGAATCAACAACAAATGATCAATTTTCAGTCAGTAGAGACATATGGTGATGCACAGATACTACCTGCTCTCACAGATCATAAGTTTGATATGGTAAAAATGAAAGAGGCAACTGTACATTGGATACTCATGCACAAGCATCTTTTTTCAATTATAAAAGAAGAAAGTTTTAACATGATGCAAAAACATGGGATGTAAAAACATGGGATGCCTGAATGGGAAAATGTATCACAGTACTATTAAAAAAGATTGCATGCAAGTGTATGAAGCAGAAAAAAAAAGTTAAAGGCATTGTTGAAGACTGTCAGCAAGATTAGTTTGATGACAGATTTGTGAAAATCAAGTAATCAAAAGATTAAGTACATGGTTCTTATAGCACACTTTATAGATTCTAATTAGAGTTACAAAAGTGTGTTATTAGCTTTGTTCACATACCTCCTTCTCATCACGGTGTTGAGATTATCGATTGTATTTTTAAGTGTCTAAAGGAATGGGAAATTGAAAATAAGGTGTTTACAATTTCTGTAGACAATGCTTCAAGCAATAATGTGGCTATTAGAATTTTTAAAGATATTTTTTCAAGAAATAAAAGGTTACTTTGTGAAAGAAAATTATTTCATGTTTGGTGTTGTGCACACATCTTAAATCTCATGGTTCAAGATGGTCTTTCTGATATTAAGAATATAATTGATGATGTTCATGAAAGTGTCAATTTTATTAATCAGAATGAGGCAAGACTTAACTAATTTTCTGACATAGTATAGCAGTTACAGTTGTTTGATAGGAAACTCATTCTTGATTATAAAACATGTTGGAATTCAACATTCGAGATATTATCCACTGTAATCAAATTCAAAGAAGTGTTTCCAAGACTTAAAGAATAAAAATATCATTATGAATGTTGTCAAAGTCATGAAGATTGAGAAAAGGTAGAGAAAGTTTATGAAATTTTAGAAGTTTTTAATTTAGTCACTAAAATCATCTCTGGGAGTGATTATCCAACTTCAAACCTATTTCTAAATAAAGTTTATCGTGTGAAAGTGTTGTTGGATAAAAAGATGAATGATGAAAATAAATTTGTTCAAGCAATAGTTCGCAAGATGAAGAGTAAATTTGATAAGTATTGGAGAGAATGTAATTTGTTAATGGCTATAGCAGCTATCTTGGACCCAAGGTGCAAAATGAGGGTGGTTGAGTTTTACTTTCCTCGAATGTACCTTGATAGAGAAGCAAGAGAAAATATTGCTAGAGTTCGAGATGTTCTTTATGAGATTTATGAAAAACATGTTCTTGAGTATCAATTTAGCAATAAGCATGTGCTAAAACTCAAGTGCATGATAATGGTATTAGTGGTATGAATATAGAAACTTCTTTTTTTGGTTGGTTTAAATTTGTAAATTATATAAAATCAGTTGAAACTATTCAACCACAATAATCTGATCTAGATGTCTACATAGTTGAAGGTTGCTTTATCTGTAAAGAAGATTCCACTAAGTTTGATGCTTTAGAATGGTGAAAAGCGAGCATTTTGAAGTGTCATATTCTATCCAAGATGGCTCGAGATATACTTGCTATTCCTATCACTACAGTGGTTTCAGAAGCTACTTTTAGTATGAGAGGTAGAGTTATTGATACTTATTGTGCTTATTTAGCTCCTGACACAGTGCAAGCATTATTTTGTGAAAGAGATTGGTGTCGAAATCTTCATGAAGTGAAGAAGAATAACAAAGTGAGTTTTTTTTTTATTATTTTGTTATTGGGTGATTATCATTATTTTAATCTAATTTTTAACTATTATTTTTCTTTACATTATCTAAATAGAAAGAGAAGAAATCTATTGAGATTGCACTCAAAATCTCCTAAAATAAAGATATCTAATGTCTTCTATATAGGTATGAAATATTATTGCTAAATACCTTTAATTTGTTACAACATTACTAAAGAAAAATATGTGGTAGCTAGTCTAGATTGAGTTTTTTGCATTATAGTTTACGAACTATAGGTTAACTAATGATAGATACTCATGTTATGGTAATTGACAAGATAATATCCATATTTTCTGCTTTGATTATAAGGCAATTGACAAGATACAATCCATGTTAATGTTAATGTTAATGTTAAAATTTTAAAGTTATTGATCATTGCAATGATATCACAATCTCTTTTTTACATGGGTGCTTCTACTAGTATTCTTATTGTTAATTATAATTTGTTTGTTTTGTAATTATTCTTTTGTGTAAGTTTGTTGAAAAACAATATGAGCCCAATGTTCATTTGAAGACATAATATTATGAAGGCAGCATATGTATTGTTGTTGGTTTGTTGTAACTTATTTGTGGACTTATTTGCTTGGATATTTAATTTCTTTCAATTAGGACTTTAGTTTCTAAGTTTCATTATGTCTTTTATTTGTATGTTGTATTTGAATCATTTGATGAGACTTTTATTTGTTTGAATTTAGTTGTTGTGTAAGTTATTATTATTATTATTGTTGCTATTATTATTGTTATTATCTTGAAAGTATAATATTTATTAGGTTTGATTAAAAACAGTTATAAAAGATCTTGAACTCGAGCTCGAGCTCAAACTCGAGCACCAATAATTAAGTTTTTATCAAATATATGAATCGAGTCTTATCAAGTGAGCTCAAGTAGCTTGATTTTGATCACGAATCAAGCTCGAGCTAGGAAAATGAAACTCAATCGAGTTCGAGCTAAGTATCGAGCCACGAGTTGGGAGTCAAGCTTGAGCTTTCACTGTATTGGCTCGACTCGACTCAATTACACCCCTAGGTTGGAGTTAAGGCCAATCAATACAAAGAGTTATAAAACATTACTGGAATTGATGGAGAATACTTAAGGGGACAGCTTTGATTTTTATATATTACGTGCTTTTAGTATATAAATAGGTGCTTTGGAAATACTGGAGAAGTAGGATTTGGGTTTTGATGAGCTGAGGATTGAGCTTTCTTGTAGATTACATGATGTAATGAAAAAGCAATTGTTTCAAAAAGCTATGAAGGGATATAATTTGCAAGATAAACCCTTCCAAAATGGTGCTGCAATGGTGTCAACCTTAAACTCCTTGAGGTAAAATGTTACAATTCATTAGAATTTCAATTGGTTTGGATTTTCGAAATTAAGTTGACTTGGTTCATATTGCTAACAAATCTTACAAACTTTTTTTTCTTTCAGTTCATAGTTTAGATTTGGATTTTAATTTTTATTTAATACAAACTCTTCTAATTTGATTTAAAGAATTTAACTAAGTTTTACTTTACATTTATAATCTTATTTATGAAATCTATTATTATTGTTATTATTATTATTAAAAAATAAATTATTTATTAAATGTTAGTTTCCCACTTTGGTTAGAGAACCTTAGAATAAAACATGCATGCCAAAAAATAATAAGAAAGGCAAAATGAGGTATCCTAACCACTCTTTATACTTTTTTGACAATAGATGTCCTAACTTAAATTTAATTAAAACAAGTAGATTGTTGTTATTTTTTAATAAGAAAAAAAAAACAGAGTATTACTATAGTAAAGGCAAATGGAAATTGAGAGCAATGTATTTTGGAGCAAAAAAAACTTAATTTCACTTAACATAAGAAACATTACAATATAAAGCTTAATTAATAATGACTTACTAAAATTATGGTCCTAAGATTACGCCATTACCACAAACATGAATAACAAAAAATTAACTAACATAAAAAAACAGGAACAATTTAAAACATTCAAGTAAACAACATTTATGAATCTATATTAACAGTCCTAAACACATCTTTTAACACTCTTCCTTACTTTAGGAGCTGCAAACATCAAGTTTTATCCTTAGAAATTCGAACTTGCTAACGACAGTGGCTTGGTGAAAACATCTGTAACATGATCTTCTATTTTGCAATAGACAAGAACAACTCTATCTTTCTATACTTCTATTAAGAAGAATAACTTAATATTTAAATGCTTAGTTTTTCAGTGAAACACAGGATTTTAAGAGATAGCAATAGCAACTTAGTTGTCAATAAGAATCTCCATGTTTTTCTTCTGCTCTAAGTTAAGATCGATTAAAGTTAAGATTAATTAAAATCTTTCTCAGCTACAAAGCTTGATTAACAGCAGCTGTTGTAGTAACAAACTCTGCTTCAGCTGTGGATTAAGCTATAATTTCTTATTTTTTTGAGCTTTATGAGAAAATACTAAAACTAAGAGTGAAACAGTGACCTGAAGTGCTCTTCATATCTTTAATAAAACCCTTTCAATCACTATTTAAGAAACCAACCGACTTGAATTCTTTGCCCTTTGTGTATTTAATGCCAAAATCACATGTGCTTTTCACATATCTAAGCACCCTCTTTGTAGCTTTGAGACGCCATTCATTTGCATAGTGCATAAACTGAGACAAAATGCTTATAACATTCAAAATATCAAGCTGAGTTACTATGAGATACATTAAGTAACCAATTAAGCTTCTAAAATATGCTTGATTAATCTTTTCTGTTTCATCTTTTTTATAGAGCTTTTCTTTTGAATTAATTGGTGAGCTCATTTTTTTACATTCTTCAAGTTTAAACTTCTTCAAAATCTCATTGACATATATTTTTTTTTATAGATGAAGACTTTATGTTCATTCTATTTAATTTCCATTTTAAGAAAAAAGATCATTAATCTGAGATCTATCATCTCAAAAAACTCTATCATCTCTTGTTTAAACTTTTCCACAATACTTATATTATTTTTTGTCACAAGCAAGTCATCCACATATAGTGAGATAATAATAATGTCAGCTCTATTGTGCTAGATATATAATGTTGATTTAGATAAGCTTTTAATAAATCCCAAGTTTTGCAAATGTTTATCAATCTTGTTGTACCAAGCTCTTAGAGCTTGCTTCAATCCGTAAGTGCCTTTTTAAAAAGATAGACCTTGTCTTCTTCTTTTTGTTTTACATAGCTTTTTTGTTGGTCTACATAAATCTTCTCTAGCAGAAAACCATTTAAGAACATTGACTTGACATTTAACTAGTATACCTTTCAATTCTTTGACGCTGCAATGATAAGTAAGAGCCTGATGGTGTTAAGTTTAGCAATTGGTGCGAAGGTATCTAAGTAGTATGCACTGAGTATTTGAGCATATCATTTGATCATGAATCTAGCTTTATACTTATTGATTGAGCCATTAGCATTAAGGTTGGTTTTGTACACCCACTTGACTTAAATTACCTTTTTGTTTTAGGGTCGTTCAACCAACTCCCATGTTTTATTCCTTTCAATCATGAACAGTTCCTCTTTCATTATAGCAATCCAATTTTGATCCATCTTAGGTTTTTCATAATTTGTAGGTTCACACACAACAATATTGCATCTTTGATAAACATCAGAAAGTAGTCTTATGCCTCTGATAGGACTGTCATCCATCATTTTATTCTCTCAATCTCTAATACTATGTTTTGCTATGTCTAAAACAAAAAACTTGAGCTTGGGCTCTTTTGATGTTGGATCCATGTTCTTTGCATCATCCCAGTTCCACTCTTCGTCTTTCATAATGTGTACATCCCTACTTATAATATTTTTTTTAGTTTATGACTGAAAAACTTTATAAGCTTTTGCAATCGAGCTATAACAAATGAAGATGCCTAAAAAATATTTTTTTATCTAGTTTATCTCTCTTAATCTATGAAACATGAATGAAACATAAACATTCAAATATTTTAAGGAAATTCAAAGATGGTTTACAACCATACCATGCCTTAAAAGGTGTTTGATCTTTTACTGTTCTTATGAGAAGCTTGTTTTGTAAAAAAATAACAGTGTTTGCTATTTCAACCCATAATTGCTTTGGCAGGTTCTTCTTATGTAGCATACATCGTGTCATCTCCAATATGAATCTATTCTATCTTTTTACTTACTTTATTTTATTGTGGAGTGTATGGCGCGGTTAATTGATGTTGGATGCCTGCCTCTTTACAAAAATGATTGAATGCTTTAGAGGTGTATTCCTTGCCATTGTCTAATTTGAGAGTTTGAATTTTATAGCCATTCTCACTTTCAACTTTAGCTTTAAAGTTCTAGAAGACTTGAGCCACCTTTGACTTGTGCTTTAAAAAGAAGATCTAACACATATGGGTGAAATTGTCAATGAATGCAACGTAATAAAGACTACCTTTCAGAGAAGGCATTTTTTGTGGGCCTACAATGTTAGTATGAATTAATTATAGTTTCTTTGATGCTCTTTATGTTGTCTTGAGAAATGGTTTCCTATTTTGCTTTTGAAACTGATATGCTTTGCAGTTTGGAATATGATCATCAAGTTTTGAAAAATCATTTGCTATCTTCTTAGATTTCATCTGTAGTAGCCTCTGATGGTGATAGTGTTGAGCCTCTTATGCCATACTTCAATGATATATTCTTTGATTGGAAAAGCAGTTTGCTCATTCTCTAATGGATTTAGAGCAAAGCTTTTTCCTTTCATTTTTACTTTAAAAATATCTTGGCCAACTGTATCTTTAATCAAGCAACTTTTACTTCAAACATAACTTTATAACCCACATAAATTAGTTATCCAACACTTAACAAGTTTTGATCAATTTCAGGGACATACAACACATAAAAAATGACTTTGTACCTTAATAGGTTGAAATTGTAACTGTTCCTTTTCATTTCACAATTATGTACTTGCCATTACCAACTCGAACTTTCGATGAGTTTACATTGCTTAGTTTCTTGAATAGATCTTTGTCATGTGTCATATGGTTAGTACAACCACTGTTTATAAGCTAACTCTCACTTGATTCGATGCCAGAGAAACATGTAGCAATGAACAGGTGATCCTCATCTTCTTGATTAGTAATTTTTACCTCTTCACTTTGTTGTTGATTTTTATTTTTACAGATAACAGTTTCATGCCCTATCTGATTTCATTTAGTGCATTTAGCATCAGGTTTTCTCTAGTATCTAAATGGAGGATGACCTTTTTTTTCTGCAGTGTTGGCAAAGTGGATCGAATTTCTTTTGATTTTCATTCTTTTCTTTTGCATTGGCTGATGATGTACTTACCCTAAGTCTTTCAAAATCATTCTTTTTCTTCTTTTTGTTTTTGGCCACGTTTTGATGCTTGGCTGTCAAAGCTCCTTCGATTGTCCTCCTTCATCAGTCTCTTTTGTTTTTGTGCTTGCAATGTGTTAAGCAATTCTACTAAAAAAATTTTGATAGATCCTTGGTATTTTTCCAAGGTAGTGATGGTTGCTTCATATCTTTCAGGTACTGTAACAAGAATTTTTTTTACAATTCTTGAGTCAGTAAATTCAGATGCAAAAAGCCTCACTTTGTTTGCTATACTAAAAAGCCTGTCAGAGTAATCTTTAATCATCTTGGAGTCTTTCATTCTTTGAAGTTCAAATTTTTTGATCAAGTTCAAGACTTGCATCCTTTTAATTCTTTCATCTCCTTCATATTTGTTCTTGAGATAATCCCATATCTCTTTTGCTGACTTCAGAGACATGATACGAGTGAAGATGGTGGATGAGACTGCAGCAAACAAGCAAGCCTTTGCTTTTGATTTTTTTTGTCTTTCTTTTCTTTCTACTCTTTCATCTGTGCCATGGTGGGATTGTTCAAAAGTGCAAGAATTTGATGGTCTTCTTCCACTACTTCCCAAAGATCCAAAGCTTCAAAGTATATCTTCATATGTACTATCCAAATCTAGTAGTTGTCTCAATTGATCACCAACGGAGTAATTGCAAAGAGACTGACTTCGGCTTTCATGATGTGTCAAATTCACACACAGATCCCTTAAAAAGAGAGCTCTGATACCAAATGTTGTTATTTTTTAAGAAGAAAAGAAAAACAGAGTATTACTATAGTAAAGGCAAATGAAATTGAGAGCAACGTATTTTGAAATAAAGAAAACTTAATTTCACTTAACATAAAAAATATTACAATTTAAAGCTTAATTAATAACGACCCATTAAAATCATGGTCCTAAGATTACGTCATGACCACAAACAAGAACAACAAAAAAATAACTAATACCAAAAAATAGGAACAATTTGACACATTTAACTAAGCAACGTTTATGAATCCACATCAATAGTCCTAAACACGTCTTCTAACGTAGATCATAAAATAATAAAAACAATGTTTACATTGTTACAAGAATTGCAAAAAACTACTTGGATAGAGTGCAAGTTTTGATACAAATATAATAACCACTAAGCAAAATCCAATTAGACATATTTAGAAAATTTTCTTGCAATTTTTAGATCTCAAAATGCTATTTATGTTAGGTTAAAAAACCTCAATCCAATCATATCAATGAAAGCAAAATCAAACAATTAATCAAGCATACAAGAGATAAGAATTTAACGTAATTCGACCCAAACAACTTATGTCCACAAATGAGAAAAAAATCCATTAGTTGTAAAAAATTATAAACATACAACTCATATCAATCAACACTCAATAATCAATACCTATAGGCATTTTCAATCTCTTCTAGTCTTATGGAGTATAAACAACTCAAACAAACACATATCTATACATCATACCTATGTAGACCCTTTTAATTTTCTCTAATCCACTCACAAATATTCACACCACCATACTTATGTGGATCATCTCATTCTCTTCTAATATGCTTAAATATATACACCTATAAGAGGTTAATTCTCAGTAATTTTATAAGGTGTCTATCTCAGCTTGAAGTACTTCCAGAAAGGGGAAATCAATTGGTGGAAATGCAGCGAATCAGTTGTGCCGAATGGGGCTGCAATGCTTGCATCTCCAGAAAAGAAGTTCCAAATTTTGTTGGAGAAATCGGTACTGACAGGCACAGCCCCAGAAAAGAAGCTTGAAATTTTTAAGGAGAAGTCTGTTGGGAGAAATGGTGCTGCAATTGCATCTTCTCAAGAAAGTCTCAATTAGAATCAATTAAAGTCAGGGTTCTTCAATTTCTAAGTTGGATAGCTACTGCTTAAATTCTTAACAGCAGAACCAAGATCAACATGGAATGGACGTGGTCATGACCAAGAACCACAATCAACATATTCTAATAATTAAGTTTGAATCAGAGCTGATCGATACCATTTGTAATATAATAAACGCATGTAATTCATAAATACTAGCTTAAACCAAACTCAAACTGATAAATAGGAAAAACTTGCATCCTTTAATAGGAAACAAATTGCTTGAATTATCCCCCTACTTTTGCAACGTGTGCAATGGATTGTTTATTGCAGTCGGTTGCCATTTGCTTCCTTTGACCATCCTCTAATTCCCTCTTCCAATGTTTCTTTTAAAATTACTTCTTTTTTCGGAAATTTGTGATTGAGGGATCAATTAGTCAACGTAAATGGTAGAGCAGACAGCTTGTGCCAATTACTTTCTTTTTTACTTTTGTTGCTTGAGAAGCTGTTGGAACCTCAGTTACCAGATTTAAGACCTTAATCTGACAAGCAAATTTTATATGCTTTTCACTTTGTGAATCCTTTGTCGGTGAATAATATATACTTCCATGCACAATAGAAATGACAGGGAATGAGACATGTCAAGCACCACAAACAAAAAAACAAACAAAAATAAAACATCAATAATTTTATGTTTCTTAAGTTGAAAATATTGGTGCACCATCCATATTTGATTCAATTATAAATGTTTATACGGTTTGCCTAAAGGACACTTTTGATTTAGATTTCATTAGTTGTCGGTGGACTGATGTTTAATCAGTTGATATAATATCGAAATTTGCACTTCAAAAAAATTTATGCCTGTAATGTTTTCTAATAAATATAAATGTAAGAGATTTAAAATTACAAAAAAATCTAAAAAAGTTTAGCCGATTTCACTCTTGTCATAATTTCATTTAACATGAATAAATAATAGATATTTATAAAATAATATTTTACGTGAACAAATAAAAAAATTTCATTTAATCAAAACTCAATTGATGCATAAATTAAAAATTAAAAATTAATTTCTTATAATACAAACCGATAACTTATACCTTTACAACATGTTCAAACATGAAAAAAAAAATAAGATTAAGATATAATAATATGAATTTAATTTATAAATATTTATACTATTCAATATATATGTTAAGCTTAAATTACACAAACAATTAAATACATTTATTTACAATTAATTAAATTTATAAATGCCATAAATTCATAAATAGATAAATTTATGAATAGTTATATTCACGTAATTTAAATTTAATTCATAATTATTTATATTATTCAATGAATGATATATATGAATATAGAATCAAAATATTAAATTTAAATGAAACTAATCTCGAAATACATGCATCCACAAAACATAGCCTCGTTGGGTGATGGAATCTATTTGTCCAACCGCGGAATGTCCGTTCGACTAATGTATCTCCATACGGTTGGATTTGGCGTAACTGCATTGGAGGGCTGGAAGCTCTAGTCAGCCCACCGCACTGGAGCTTTCCTTTAATGCCCCTGATTTTTTTTTCAGCTTTGTCCTTGCTAGTCTACAATATTACAATAGAGCCCCCTCTTGATATTAAAATTTTGTGGATTTGTTTTGTCCATACCATTTTTTTTTCTCATTTTTAATCTTATTAATTATTGTAAATAAAAAATTACAAAACCAAAGCCCTATCTTATATAAATAAATATTATATAAGCAAGTCAAGTTTTTTGTTTAAGGAAATAAATAAATGAAACTTATGTTAATTATTAATTATTTGATTAACAAAAATATGTAACCTTTTACTAATTTTTAATATGTACAAATATAGAAATTATTTTTTAATTATTTTTTCTTTATGCTTATCAAATGTAGTATAAATGCAATACACATTAAAGTTTGAAGAATTATATTCAACTCAATAATTAAATTTTGAATTAAATCTAAGAGATTTAAAATTTAAGTATTATAAAAAAGAGAGGTAACAATCATGAAGTAAGAGATAATTTTCTTTATATATATTAGCTCAATAAAAAATTATAATGAAATAATTATTTGATAAATATGATTCAATTAATTTATATAATCATATTTTAAAAAATAACATCTAATAAATTTCACTACTTTCCACTTTGTCACTTATTCCCGGTATGCATTATCTTTTATAAAAGAAAAAAAAAAACCCTAAACAATAATAAGATTATTAATGTAAAATGAATCAAATTAAAGTTTCAAAAAAATATTTGACAAGGAAAAAAAAACACAAAACCATACAATTGATTAATAGAACTCAATCAAATTGTGTGCAAAAATTCTCCTCCCGTGCAACTTCGGAAATAGTAAACATAACATGCATTTCGTTTTTTTTTTTTTTTTTTAATTTACAAGTATAAAAAAATTATAATCATATTATAATTATAATAAGATGTTTTATTTACATATATATAATTATTAAATAATCAATTAAGAATATAATTAGATAATTTTAATATAAAATCGAATTAAAATTATACATAATAAAATTTAAATCTAAAACTTCTTTTTTATTGAGTCAACATTTCATTCAGTTTCATTTTTTAATACTACTTATTGAAATGATAAAATAATAAAAAAAAAAGTTCTAAGAAAATCCTTGTTCACAAGAATGATAAAAAAATATTAATTAATTTAAAATTATAGTGTTCGATTTAATTTAAATCGATTTTTTATTTTATTTAAAATAAATTTAAATATAAAATATATATATAAAATTTACATCAACTTTCAAATCGAAAAAAAAAAAATCAAATCAAATTAAATTATATATTTTTATTAATTTTATATATATTTTAAATTTTTATAAAATAAAAATAATTATTTTATACTTACATTTATTTAAATATATTAAAATAATATATAAAAAAACAAAAAAATTAAAAATTGATTAACCAAAATGAAACCAAATCAATAAAACTCAAATCACATAAAAATTATATTTAAATTCAAATCAAATTTTAAAAATTTATAATATTATCCATATAAAAAATTGAAATTAAATTCGATTCCATTGGATCCATTGTCACTCTAATATTCATTCTGTCCCTCGTGTTCGTTTTCAAAGACGCAAGAAAGGGCAAAGGTTTCCGCAGCCGATTGCTATTTATGCCTCAATAACCAGAGAATTCCTCTCTGCAAAACTCCCAATGATCTCTCTTCCTTCTTTCCATCATTCTCTTTCAAAGCCCTCCCTTTTCCTTCTTTCCTCTTCCTTTCCACCTTTCCTTCAATCTATTTCGTTTGCCCCAACAGCACCACCAAAATCCATCTTCCTTCACGCCTCTAAACCACTCCATGTCAATTGTTCCTCGACCGCCCCCACGCCAACATCGGAACTCGACCCAAACCATACCCGACCCCTTTCCACCCTCAAGATTGCCATCATTGGCTTTGGAAACTACGGCCAATTCCTAGCTAAAACTCTTGTATCTCGAGGCCACAATGTTATAGCCCACTCGAGATCCGACTATTCTCACTTAGCCAAAAGACAGGGAGTTTCCTTCTTTCTGAACCCACACGACTTGTGTGAACAACACCCAGATGTTATCATCCTTTGTACTTCAATTATCTCAACCGAACATGTCTTGGAATCTCTTCCTTTACAAAGACTGAAACGATCCACATTGTTTGTTGATGTTTTATCCGTCAAAGAGTTCGCCAAGAATCTCCTCCTAGATGTCTTGCCCCCTGATTTCGACATCATTTGTTCCCATCCCATGTTCGGACCTCAAAGCGGCAAACGAAGCTGGAAAGACCTCTTCTTTGTCTACGAAAAAGTTAGAATCGGTAATGAATCCTCCAGAGTTCGAAGATGTGAAGAATTTCTTGGAATATTTCAAAGTGAAGGGTGTAAAATGGTGCAAATGAGCTGTCTGGAGCACGACAAGTTTGCGGCGGGGTCACAGTTTATGACTCACACTGTTGGAAGAGTGTTGGACATGTTGGGATTGGAGTCAACGCCGATTAATACAAAGGGTTATGAGACTTTATTGGATTTGGTTGATAATACTTGCGGGGATAGCTTTGATTTGTATTATGGCTTGTTTCTGTATAATAAGAGTGCTCTGGAGATGGTGGAGAGGTTGCATTTGGCTTTTGATGCTTTGAGGAATGAGCTTTTTGGCAGGTTGCATCATGTTGTAAGGAAACAATTGTTTGAGAATGGAGGGAAGGGGAAGAATTTGCAAGAGATTAGTTACCAAAATGGTGCTGTTTTGGCTTCAAGCTCAAATACTTCGAGGTAATTCTTGAATATTACTTTTGTTATTTTAATTGTTCATTCAATTCAACTTTCCTCTTAGCTCTCAAAGACTAAAGACTTTGCGTTTCAATTGAAGGTAAATATGAAAAATTATCGAAATAGAATTTAGAATCTTTCATCGTTTTACTAGTTGTTTATGTTTAATCCTTTTCCTTTGAAAGTTGTTTAATATTAAATTTGTAGAATTTGTTTAGCAGTAGAGATAATTTATTTTTCCAATTTAGTTATTGGAGTAAATGTTGCTTTAGGAATACTTATCAAGATCATGGTCTGAGTTGTTGGGAAGGAAGGATTTCAATATCAATTTTTTCCATAACTTGTTTAATATCAGATTTAATTCATAATCTTTGGAAAGTTTATCATAGATCTAGGATTAGCAGACCTCTAAAACTGCTTGGGAGAGAGTAAGTTGAGATTGCTGTGCTGCAAAATCTATTCGAATAATATATTTACAGGCTCTTACTGGAACTTTCAGATCTGAAGATTATATTATACCTTATGAATTCAAAGGAAAGATATCCGAAAGTGTTGATGACAGTTCAAAGCTCAAGATTGCAATTGTTGGATTTGGAAATTTTGGCCAGTTCCTTGCAAAAACCCTGGTTCGACAGGGCCACTTACTTTTAGCTTATTCAAGAACTGATTACAGAGATGTGGCTCAGAAATTGGGGGTTTCTTTCTTCTCTGATGCTCATGACCTCTGTGAAGAGCATCCAGAAGTTATTCTTCTGTGTACCTCAATTCTTTCAACAGAAAAAGTTCTCAAGTCATTGCCCTTTCAGAGATTGAGGAGAAGTACTCTGTTTGTTGATGTACTATCTGTGAAAGAGTTCCCAAGGCATTTGTTTCTTCAACATTTACCATCAGATTTTGATATTTTGTGCACGCATCCAATGTTTGGACCAGAAAGTGGTAAAAATGGGTGGAAT